>NC_092333.1:448513750-449162187 GCF_046630445.1 Rutidosis leptorrhynchoides | reverse complement strand
ACTGCCAGAATGTCTGTCGGACCATGTGCACACAAACAATTGGCAGAGAGAACCAAATGGGAAGAAATTTCTGATAGTTCTGAATAAACGACCTCGCAACCATAAATCTTCCATGCGCTATTTTATTGCTTATGTGTGCTACTCTATCTTGTTATGTAAAATAAGCATATGTAAAATATCAGTATTGTATGGTATTGTATTATTTTGGTTTATTAATAATAAATGCATGGAATGATTATTTGTATTATTACTACTTCTTATTATTATTATTACATAATAATGTAGTAGCTCGCTATAATTTTTCATAGTGGAATATTATTAGGATTTTAGTAGTTAATTCCTTGTACTAGCTATTATGTATGAACTTAACGGGTAGGTAACACCCTAGAAATAATTATAAAATGCTAATAAGAAGAAAATGCTTTTATAATAATCGGTTCATATTATTAATATGCTACGATTAACTATTGACAACTCATTTTACCTATAATATTCTATATGATTAAATTATATCTGTTGTGTTTATTGAAGAAACATGTCTCAAATGTTGGATGCTGAGTTTGAGCAACTAGTCGAGAAACGTGTGAATGAAAGAATTGCTGCAGCCGAGGCAGCAAAAGCAACAGCTGAAGCAGCAGCCAAAGTAGCAGCCGTAAACACAAACTCACGAAACGGATGCTCATACAAAACTTTTCAAGGATGCAAACCACAGACGTTTAGTGGAACCGAGGGACCAGTCGGTTTAACCCGATGGTTTGAAAAGATGGAGTCCGTTTTCAAAATCAGTAATTGTGCGAACGGAGACAAGTCAAAGTATGCTTCGTGTACGTTGCAAGACGGTGCACTTACTTGGTGGAACAATTATGCTAAAGCAGAAGGAATAGATACGGCATATGATATCTCTTGGGAAGAACTGAAAAAGATGCTAATCGAGGAGTACTGTCCTCGAAACAAGATCAGAAAAATGGAATCTGAGTTACGTAATCTGAAGGTTATCGGCGCGAATCTCAATAACTATGAAAAGCATTTCATGGAACTAGCCTTGTTGTGTCCCGAATTGGTGCCAAACGAGAAACGAAAGATAGAAATGTATATTGACGGTTTATCGATCAATATCAAAGGAAATGTTACATCGTCCAAACCAAATACGATGCAGGAAGCCATGACAATGGCACACCAACTCATGGACCAGATCACAGAGAGTTCGATTAAGGCACCAATTACCGAAGTCATGACAACTGAAGGAAAGAGGAAATGGGAAGACTATAAGGGCAAAAGTACTCACCTGAAGAAACAAGAAACTTTTAAAGGTAAACAAGATGGGGCAACTGCAAGTCCAAACTATAAGGGACCTCATCCGTTCTGCAAAAGGTGTTACACACATCATGCAGGCTATTGCCAAGTGGTCTGTGATAAGTGCAACAAGAAAGGACATGTGGCGAAAGATTGTTATGCCACCGTTTCTGAAGTAAAGACAAAATTGACCGATGTCAAGAAATGTTATGGATGCGGGAAGTCTGGTCACTTTATAAATCAATGCCCTGATAAGGAGAAGAACAAAGAACCCGCACGTGGGAGGGCATTTAATGTTAGTGCCAGTAAAGCACGTGAGGATCCTAATCTTGTCACGGGTACGTTTACCGTTAATAATCAACTAGCTTCTATTATGTTTGATACGGGTGCTGATAGAAGTTATATGTGTAAAGACTTTAGTTTTAAACTAAAATGTTCATCATTACCTCTAGACGATAAATATACTATTGAATTAGCTAATGGTAAACTGATAAAAGCCGATAAAATTTGCCATGGTTGCGAAATGAATCTCGCTGGTGAAACCTTCAAAATCGATTTGATACCCGTAGAACTAGGAAGTTTTGACGTAATCGTTGGCATGGACTGGATGTCCAAAACAAGAGCGGAAGTTGTTTGCGCTGAGAAATCAATCCGCATCCCTCGTAAGGATGAAACATCATTAATGATTTATGGGGAGAAGAGCAACTCAAAGCTGAACTTTATCAGCTGTATGAAGGCCCAGAAACTTATAAGAAAAGGTTGTTATGCTATTCTGGCACACGTAAAGAAGATCGATACTGAAGAAAGAAGCATTAATGACATGCCGGTTGTAAGAGAATATCCCGGAGTATTTCCAGAAGAATTACCGGGGCTACCTCCACACAGATGTGTAGAATTCCAGATTGATCTCATACCAGGAGCTGCACCTGTAGCCCGATCTCCATATAGACTTGCACCTTCAGAAATGCAAGAATTACAAGACCAGTTGCAAGAATTATCGGACCGTGGATTTATTCGTCCTAGTTTTTCACCTTGGGGTGCTCCTATTCTATTCGTCAAGAAGAAGGATGGATCTATGAGAATGTGCATAGATTACCGAGAATTAAATAAATTAACGATCAAGAATCGGTACCCATTACCGAGGATTGATGATTTGTTTGATCAATTGCAAGGATCAAGTGTTTATTCTAAGATTGATCTACGCTCCGGATATCATCAGCTGAGAGTGAAGGAAGAAGATGTTCCTAAAACAGCGTTCAGAACCCGTTACGGTCACTATGAATTTTTAGTCATGCCTTTTGGATTGACTAATGCTCCAGCAGTATTCATGGATCTAATGAATCGCATCTGTAGACCGTATTTAGACAAATTTGTCATTGTTTTTATCGACGACATATTGATTTACTCGAAGAACAAGGAAGAACATGAGCAACACTTAAGACTGGTACTAGAGATACTCAAGAAAGAAGAATTGTACGCAAAATTTTCGAAGTGTGATTTCTGGTTACAAGAAGTACAATTTTTGGGCCATGTTGTCAGTAAACATGGAATTAAAGTTGACCCTGCCAAGATCGAAGCCATTAGTAAATGGGAAACACCGAAGACTCCAACACAAATCCGCCAATTCTTAGGTCTTGCTGGTTACTACCGAAGATTCATTCAAGATTTCTCTAGAATCGCCAAACCCTTAACTGCATTGACTCAAAAGGGAAAGAAGTATGATTGGTCCACGGAACAGGAATCCTCATTCCAGTTATTAAAGAAGAAGTTAACGTCTGCACCCATTTTGTCATTACCGGAAGGAAATGATGATTTCGTGATCTATTGTGACGCTTCGCTCCAAGGTTTAGGATGTGTATTAATGCAACGCACAAAAGTTATCGCATATGCCTCACGACAACTAAAAATTCATGAAAAGAACTATACGACGCACGATTTGGAACTTGGAGCAGTAGTTTTTGCACTCAAAATATGGAGACACTATCTATATGGCACCAAGTGTACAGTGTACACCGACCATAAGAGTCTTCAGCATATTTTTGATCAAAAACAACTCAATATGAGGCAACGTCGCTGGGTAGAGTTGTTAAACGATTACGATTGTGAAATCCGTTACCACCCCGGAAAAGCTAATGTTGTAGCTGATGCCCTAAGTCGAAAAGAAAGAGTAAAACCTCTTAGGGTCCGAGCTTTGAATATTACAATTCGTACTGATCTCACAAAGCAAATTCAAGCAGCACAGTTAGAAGCTTTAAAAGAAGAAAACGAAAAAGGCGAAATAAGCAAAGGGTTAGAAAAACAACTTGAAGAAAAAGCCGATGGAACCCTGTATTTTGCTGGTAGGATATGGGTACCAAAACATGGTAACCTAAGGCAACTAGTACTGGATGAAGCACACAAAATGAGGTACTCAATTCACCCAGGAAACGGAAAAATGTACCACGATCTCAAGAAGTTTTATTAGTGGCCTAATATGAAAACAGAAATTGCTACTTATGTAAGCAAATGTTTAACGTGTGCAAAGGTCAAAGCTGAGCACCAAAAGCCGTCAGGATTACTGCAACAACCAGAAATTCCGCAGTGGAAATGGGAAAGAATAACCATGGATTTCATTACGAAATTGCCAAGGACTGCAAGTAGTCATGATACTATTTGGGTGATAGTTGATCGTCTAACTAAATCAGCTCACTTCTTACCAATAAAGGAGACAGACAGTATGGAGAAATTAGCACGCCTATATTTGAAGGAAGTAGTTTCCAGGCATGGTGTACCCATCTCCATCATATCTGATCGCGACACCCGATTCACATCACGTTTTTGGCAATCATTACAAAAAACATTGGGAACTCGATTAGATATGAGCACCGCTTATCACCCACAGACAGATGGTCAAAGTGAAAGAACAATACAAACATTGGAAGACATGTTACGGGCATGCGTGATTGACTTTGGAACCAGTTGGGATCGACACTTACCGTTGGCAGAATTTTCATACAATAACAGCTATCATACGAGCATCAACGCAGCACCATTTGAAGCACTTTACGGTAGAAAGTGCAGATCTCCTATCTGTTGGAGTGAAGTAGGAGAAAGACAACTTACTGGACCAGAAATTATTCATGAAACCACCGAAAAGATCATTCAAATACAACAGCGATTGAAAACGACCATGAGTCGCCAAAAGAGTTATGCTGATGTAAGAAGAAAACCGCTAGAATTTCAAGTGGGCGACAAAGTCATGTTGAAAATGTCACCCTGGAAAGGCATTGTACGATTCGGTAAACGAGGAAAGCTAAGTCCTAGGTACGTAGGACCCTTTGAAATCACCGAAAGAATTGGAACAATTGCTTATCGATTAAAGCTACCGCAAGAACTTAGTAGTGTTCACAACACATTTCACGTGTCAAATTTGAAGAAATGTTTAGCTGAAGAGGATGTCGTAATTCCTCTTGACGAAATACGAATCAATGATAAACTCCATTTTATCGAAGAACCTGTTGAAATCATGGACCGTGAGGTCAAACAATTAAAACAAAGCAAAATACCGATAGTTAGGGTTCGTTGGAACGCAAGACGAGGACCCAAGTTTACTTGGGAACGTGAAGATCAGATGAAGCAAAAGTATCCACATTTGTTCACTGATATCGCTCATGAAACAGGTACTACTCAAAATTTCGGGACGAAATTTTCTTTAACGGGGAGGTACTGTGATGACCCGAAAATTTTTGACTTATTTAAACCAATTCTCTATACGATTTATTATTTTAACACGTTAAACAAAGTCTGTTAGATTGAGTCTCAAAATATTAGAACTGTTTCATATATACAATTACCTTTGACTACTCTCGACGATTCATGAACAATTATATGTATGTATATATATATATATGTACAAGTAAAAACGACTTTCCTACAGTAAAACCCTATTTGCTACAGTAAAAATTACTTTGCTACAGTAAAACACTATTTGCTACAGTGAACCGTATTTTGCTACAGTAACACTATTTGCTACAGTAAACACTATTTGCTACAGTAAAACACTATTTGCTACAGTAAACACTATTTGATGTCGACGAACTAGCAAACAAAAACAGAAAAGGCGGCCATGCGATCGCATGGCAAAAACACTGAAAACTCATGCGATCGCATGAGCTACAGTAAATCGAAAAGTACTATAAAAGGTCAGTTTTGCTCGACGAATTTTCATAATAATTTAAGTACGTAAATTTTATATTTATAATTATAATTATAATTTTAATTTTAAGTTTAATAATAATAAAGTATATTCGAGGGTATTTTTAATTCGGGTTTCAAACCGTTTTAAAATAAGGAAATATTGGGTATTGTTCGGGGTATTGTTCTTGAATCCAAGACCAATCATACAGTCGTCTACCATCATTACGTCTACGCAATTTGCCTACAATATTGAATCGCAATATTGAACTGTGAGTTATAGTCTCCCTTTTTAAATGCTTTAAATATTTTTGGGCTGAGAATACATGCAATTTATTTTAAACGCAATAAGACACAAGTACATACAAAATTCTACACTGAGTTAAACCGAAAATCCCTTAGCTTTGGTAACTAGTAGCTGCCAGTACATAGGATATGGACTGGTGGGCGCGAATAATTGTATATGGATCCATAGGGCTTGACATCCCCGTCCGAGCTAGAGCGCTAGCCTTTTAACGGACGTATGTTATTTGAGTTTAAGACACGTTGGTTTGCGTGTATTAAAACGAATGGGGTAATTATCACTATAGCGTTAAGTTTAGTTACCAGGGTGCTCTGCTACGTAGAATCTATTGATAAACTTTTGATGAAACCTTGTGGTCTATCTTTATATATGTTTATGACTCGAGCAATTAAACCTATAACTCACCAACATTCGTGTTGACTTTTTAGCATGTTTTATTCTCAGGTCCTTAGAATGCTTCCGCTGTGATGTGCTTGTTGCCTGCATGGAGTCTCTCATGCTTTGTACAAAGTTTATTGCATTCAAAATAAAACTGCGTTGTGTAATAAATAATTGGACTGTGAAGTCAACCTGTAAATTAAAGACTTATGTATTTTGGGGTTTTGCTTATACCTAAGCACTCGCCCACATGTTTATAACTTTCTATGTTTAGAAAGTCACTTATTTTAATGAATGCAATATTTTATCAAAACGTATCATATAGAGGTCAAAACCTCACTGTGGAATCAATGATTAACGTGCTGCGTCAATAGCGATTTTGACGGGTCGTTACATCAACGGAGGACGAGCCTTCACTGACGCGTTTGGTCGACGTCGTAAGGTTACTGCTCGTAAGCGGCTTGTGCCATACCCTGCCGACCCACAAGTGCGTAAGACACCCCGTTACGTACTGAATATTTCTGGAGCCGGAACGTCTGCACCCCGTTTCGTGCAGTCTGCACCACTGGCACCACCCACACTACCTGCACCACCTGCCCCACCTACCCCACCATCTCCCACTGTCGAGGAATTGACAAGGGAGGTGGGAATCCTCCGAGCTCGGGTTACTGAGCTCGAGGAGCAGTTGGCTCAGGTTTTAGACATCCTACACCCACCTTCACCGTAGGACCTTTTGTATTAGATTTCATGATGTAATCTAGTTGTAGTTTCATATTTCACTTATGTATTGTACGAATCTATCATGATGTATGAAACTTATTATTAATGAATGGAAACTTTGTGATGTTACTTTTTGCACAAGTGTTCTATTTACGTTACTGAATGGTGTTTTGCGGTACTTGTATCAACTTGCGTTACTTAATTATCATGTGTTGTGCTGTTTACATGTTGGTTATTATATACTATATTATTATATATTGAATGCTGGATTTTGACTTGAGTCAAAATTTTTGTTTAGAACACCATGGCTAACGGTCGATCCACACCTACTGCTGCTCAAATTGAAGAGATGATCCAAGAACGTGTAGCCGCAACCATTGCGGAAATGCAACCCCAAGCTCCACCGCCACCGCCACCACCACCGGTTATTCAACGCGTTTGAAATGGGTGTACTTACAAGGAATTCCAGAGCTGTAAACCACCAACTTCAGTGGAACTGAGGGACCGGTTGGTCTCACCAGATGGTTCGAGAAACTTGAATCAGTATTCCGAGTTAGCAACTGTTCGGAGGACAATAAGACCAAATTTGCTTCTTGCACGCTATCTGACGGCGCACTAACGTGGTGGAACACGTTAGCTCAAGCGAAAGGTATCGATGAGGCGTATGCTACGCCATGGGAGGAATTCAAAGCTGCTATGATTGATGAGTATTGTCCGAGAACCGAAATCCAGAAGATGGAAATCGAATTTATGCAGTTAAAGGCCGTTGGGAACGACCTAGATAGTTACAACAGGAGATTTTTGGAACTAGCCCTGATGTGTCCGACAATGGTCACCCCGGAATTCAAGCGAATGGAAAGGTACTTCTGGGGACTCCTTAAGAGCATTAAGGGAAACGTCACCTCATCCAAGCCACCGAATGTTCTCGAAGCGATGCGCATGGCGCATACTTTAATGAATTAAATAACCATCGATGAACCGGAGAAAACTAAGACTGAAGCGGGTACTAGTGAGAAGCGCAAATGGGATAACCACAACAACAACAACAACAGGGGAAGAAACTATGAACAGAACCCGGCGAAATGACATGAGGGTTTCAGAGGAAACAACAACGGTGGAAACCCCAACCCCAACAACAACACCAACTCCAACCCGAACTACAAAGGAACCTTACCTCAATGCAAGAGGTGTTACAAACACCACACTGGGTATTGCAATGTTGTCTGCGAGAAGTGCCAACGGTCTGGGCATGTTGGAAAAGACTGCAAGATCACCACTTTGAATGGGAAGCCGAACCCCACAGGGCCAAGGAAGTGTTACGAATGCGGGCAGACAGGCCATTTCAGAAATGAGTGCCCAAACAAGCGAAAAGACGGCGGACCACCCCGCACTAGAGCTTTCAACGTCAATGCAAGGGACGCACGCGAAAACCCCAACTTGGTGACAGGTATATTCAAAATCAACAATCTTTTAGCTTCTGTCTTGTTTGATACTGGTGCGGATAGAAGTTATGTATGTAGACATTTTTGCGATAAGATTAATTGGTCATTAGTCCCGTTAAAAGAGAGTATGCTTGTCGAAGTCGCCAACGGTAAAATTGAAAAGGTTGACCATATTAGTCGTGGAGCTATTATCAACATAGCTGGTGCATATTTCGAAATTGACTTGATACCTATCAAACTGGGAAGTTTTGACGTGATCGTCGGTATGGATTGGTTGAGCAAGATAAGGGCTGATATTATATGCGGAGATAAAGCACTTCGTATACCACAAGGAGACGGTGAGCCACTGGTTATCTACGGAGAGAGATGTACCTCGAAGTTGAACCTCATTAGTTGCGTGAAAGCGCAAAAGATTATGAAGAAGGGACGTTTTGCTGTCTTAGCACATGTAAAAGCGGTAGAAACTGAGGTGAAGAGCGTGAACGACGTTCGAATTGTGAACGAATTTTCCGATGTCTTCCCAGAGGAATTGCCTGGATTGCCACCGCAGAGAGCTGTAGAGTTTCAGATTGACTTAGTGCCAGGAGCAGCACTTGTAGCTCGCGCACCTTATAGACTCGCACCTTCCGAGATGCAAGAATTACAGAGTCAACTACAAGAACTACTTGACCGTGGATTTATCCAACCAAGTTTCTCGCCTTGGGGCGCACCTGTTCTGTTTGTGAAGAAGAAGGATGGATCCTTCAGTATGTGTATCGACTACTGTGAACTCAACAAATTGACTATCAAGAATCGGTATCCTCTTCCATGAATTGATGATCTTTTTGATCAACTACAGGATCGAGCGTTTACTCAAAGATCGATTTACGATCCGGTTATCACCAGTTGAGGGTGAAGGAAAGTGACGTGATGAAAACTGCATTTAGAACCCGTTATGGTCATTATGAGTTTCTCGTGATGCCATTCGGTTTGACAAATGCACCTGTCGTGTTCATGGACCTCATGAATCGTGTCTGCAAGCTGTACTTGGATAAGTTTGTTATCGTCTTCATAGATGATATCCTCATCTACTCTAAGAGCGAAGAAGAGCATGAGCAACACCTCCGACTAGTACTTGAACTCCTGAGACAAGAGCAACTTTACGCCAAATTCTCCAAGTGTGAATTTTGGTTGAAAGAAGTCCAGTTTCTGGGTCATGTTGAGAGCGACCAGGGTATCAAAGTTGATCCCACCAAGATTGAAGCTATCAGCAAGTGGGAGACCCCCACTACTCCGACTCATATTCGCCAATTCCTAGGTCTCGCCGGTTATTACCGAAGGTTTATCGAAGGTTTCTCTCTGATTGCGCGTCCTTTGACCGCGCTGAATCACAAGGGCAAGAAGTTCATTTGGGAACCCACACACGAATCAGCATTTTAGACTTTGAAGAAGAAGTTAACCACCGTACCTATACTATCGCTTCCTGAGGGCAGCGACGACTTTGTTGTTTATTGTGATGCATCGAAGAGTGGTTTTGGTTGTGTACTGATGCAACGATCAAAGGTTATCGCTTATGCCTCCCGACAATTGAAGATTCACGAACGGAACTACACTACTCACGATCTTGAACTTGGAGCCGTTGTCTTTGCACTCAAATTGTGGAGACACTATTTGTATGGAACTAAGAGTACTATCTTCACCGATCACAAAAGTCTCCAGCACATCTTTGATCAGAAGCAATTGAATATGAGACAGCATCGATGGATCGAGACGCTCAATGACTACGATTGTGAACTTCGCTATCATCTTGGCAAGGCCAATGTGATAGCTGATGCTTTAAGCCGAAAGGAGAGAATGGCACCTCTTCGTGTTAGGGCTCTGAACATCACCATCCATTCGAACCTCAACAGCCAGATCAGAGTAGCCCAAGATGAGGCTCTCAATGAGGAGAATATATCTCACGAACATTTGAACATACTTGTCTCTCGATTCGAGGTTAGGGAGTCTGAACTCCGATGTTATGCCGGAAGAATTTGGGTACCTCTTTATGGAGATCTACGGAACCCTATACTTGATGAAGCACACAAATCGAGATATTCGATTCACCCTTGAGCGGGTAAAATGTACCACGACCTTAAAGAACAGTATTGGTGGCCGAATCTTAAGAAGGACGTTGCGACTTATGTTGGTAAGTGTTTGACTTGCTCGAAGGTTAAATCCGAGCATCAGAGACCTTCTGGTTTGCTTCAACAACCAGAAATCCCACAATGGAAGTGGGAACGGATAACAATGGATTTCATCACCAAGCTACCAAAGACAGTGGGCGGATACGATACCATTTGGGTTATTGTTGACTGCCTCACCAAATATGCACACTTCCTAGCGATGAAGGAAACTGATACAATGGAAAGACTTGCTCATCTATACATCAAGGAGGTTGTATCTCGTCATGGTGTACCTTTATCGATCATCTCCGATATCGATCCCCATTTTGCTTCTAGATTTTGGCGTTCTTTGCAAGAAGCCATGGGAACTCGTCTCGACATGAGTACTGCTTATCACCCTCAGACTGACGGACAAAGTGAATGAACGATTCAGACCTTGGAGGACATGTTACGTGCATGTGTCATTAACTTTGGAAAAGCCTGGGAAAGGCATTTGCCACTAGCCGAATTCTCGTACAACAACAGTTATCACTCGAGCATTAATGCCACACCTTTTGAAGCATTGTATGGCCACAAGTACCGATATCCTATTTGTTGGTCTGAAGTAGGCGAAAAGCAAATCACAGGACCCGAGGTAGTCCACGAAACGACAGAGAAGATTTCTCAGATTCAAGCTAGACTTAAGACTGCCCGCGATCGTCAGATTCAAGCTAGACTTAAGACTGCCCGCGATCGTCAAAAGAGTTATGCTGATCTTAAATGTAAAGACTTTGAATTCAATGTTGGTGATCGTGTTATGTTGAAGGTGGCACCTTGGAAAGGTGTGATCCGTTTTGGAAAACGTAGAAAGTTAAACCCACGATACGTTGGTCCTTTTGAGATCTTGGAACGTGTTGGACCCGTTACTTACCGTTTGGATCTACCAGCACAATTGAGCTCAGTTCATCCTACCTTCTACGTGTCAAACTTGAAGAAGTGCCTTGCTGCACCCGAACTCATCATATCACTTGAAGAACTTACAATTGATGACAAACTCCACTTTGTGGAAGAACCAGTTGAGATTATGGATCGTGAGATCAAAACTTTGAAACGCAACAAGATTCCGATTGTACAAGTGCGATGAAATGCCAAACGAGGACCTGAGTTTACTTGGGAGCGAGAGGATCAAATGATGCGGAAGTATCCTCACCTTTTCCCGACTCCTCCATCTACCTCAGCTTAAATTTCGGGACGAAATTTTCTTTAACAGGTGGGTAATGTAACGACCCTGGATTTTCCAACGTTTATTTATTAATAATTATTATTATTAATACTTGTGATTTAACGAATGTATGTTATTACATTTACATGTTGCCATGATTGCCCGTACTTGACTTTAATTGCCCGAAACGTCTTTGTGACACGCGAAACTTTCACGAATAATATTTTTAAATATTATTTACATTCATGATTGATTTTATTAAATCATTTTAATTAACAAAGGTTATTAGTTAGTTACTTGGGCTTTAATTAGTTTAACTTGTGAATTAATGGAACTTGGGCTTGTTTAGTGTAATGGACTCATGAATTTAGATTTGTAAGCCCACCCTACATCACATATGGACTTAACTAGCCCATTCTTCTTCATGTAAGTACCACTTAGGGATTTAACTAGTTAGTTTTACTTGAAGGAATCTAGTTACCATAATCCCAATGCACATACACCAAATAACCACACTTTTAAAGGCTTTAAATGTAATAATCTAGTGAACAAATCCTTCCCCCCTTGACCCACCCAAAACCGTCAGCCATAGCAAGCATAAGGGGAGTTTTGTTTTCATTTTTCATCACTTCATTCACTAGCATTCTCTCATTCAAAACACGCACACAAATTCCTCTCAATTTTTCTCTTCTTTTTCTCTCTAAATTGTAAGTAGCAAGAACTTTCTTCTCTTTTTTTTCTTTGGCCAAAACCGTGGCCTTACACCACAAAATCATCATCATCATTTGTTGTTTACTACTTGTTCTTGATTATTATTTAGTTACATGTATTTGTTAGTTACTTTACTTACTAGTTTCCATGAACCAAACTTTCTAGTTTGATTCTTCATTTTATCTTGTTATAACAAGAACAACAAGAACATAAACTTACTAGTTATGTTCTACATATACTTTCTTAAAGGATTGCAAGTTCATGTGTTGATTAAAATCATACTTGTGATTCATGAAGTAAACTTTAAAGTTTACTTTCTTAAAGATCAAACTTTGGTTTGAATCTTTAAAGTATGAACAACCATGAACAAATTACTTGTTTACTTAGTTTACTTCTTCATTTTATGCACTTTAATTTCATGTTTGTTGGTTGATATTGGTCAAATGTTACTAGTTAACTTTGATCTCATTAATCTTGAACTAAAGTTAACTTAAAAGTTCAAGAACATGTAAGTAAGCTTTCTTTAAATATAACTTTGTATACTTATGCTTGATCTAGACTTTTGAGTCTTGGATCTTCAAGATCAAACTAAGAACTATGTTCTACAACTTAAGATCTTGATTTCATAAGTTCACTTTCAAGTTTGTAACTTATTATTAGTTTTAAAGTTTATGTATGTGTTAGATCTAAGACTTTGATGTAACTTTGGTTCATCAAAATACTTGCAACACTTAAGTGAGTTGTGTTTCATGTCTTAGAATTACACAAGGGTTATGATGGTCAAACCTTGGTGAAAAAGATGCAAACACATCAACGAGTTGTACACTTAAAGCTACATGCATCAAGGATGAGAACCATGATGAACATCAAGCACCAAACCCACCGGAACCCACTATTTTTCTGTTTCCTGTCCTCTGCTTACTGTTTTGCTGTTTCTGTAATATACCAGTACACCTGGGCTACTTTAACCTTTATTTTCAGTTATCTCTGTTCGAGTAGATAACTTTTCATATAGGACTCGTCTTAATCCGAGTTACGGTTTAGGATTTATGGCCCTCCGATCGTCACTATGTCCTTTTAACGTTGTGCAGAAATTTCTGACCTACTCGCACTTAGACTGTCTCCACGGTCAAACGAAGACGAGTTTGCTTCTGTAAATTTTACCACACTTAAAGGACTCATATACGGAGCCATGGCCACTGGTCTCACCTTAATTCAGTAAGGGTAGAGGCCGTGGTGACTGATCGAAGTCAGCTTTTGTTTTAAACTACTTTCATGAACGAAACTTACTTTACGCCTTTTGTTTGATGATGAATGATGATGACCCTTAAGACCTTATTTACATACTTTTAAACCTATTCAGACGATTTACTGGCTTAGTACTATTTGACTTAGGTTGAGGACCCGTTTGGACAACCTTCATTACTTGCTTACTTTCCGAGTCATACTTTACCGCTACTTTATCATTGTGAGTTATAGCATTCCCTTTTTACTTTAACTTATTTTGGGAACTGAGAATACATGCGGATTTTATGTTTTACATACTAGGCACGAGTACTTAAACTTATATATGTGTGGGTTATACAACGGCATAAACATTCCCTTTAGCTCGGTAACGTTTAATCATTGGTTTTTGAACCGTGAACGCGAATCTTAGATATGGATCCATAGGGTTTGACATCCCCACTCGGGCTAGTAGCGCTAGCATTTAACGAGTGTTTAATACTTCGTAAACATACGCACTTGCCAAGTGTACTTTCAGGGGGTATAAACGTTAAGTTAGTTACCAAGTGCCCACGGTTAACATATACTTTATCATACTGTTTTGAAACGCTCTTTGTAGCACTGAAATCTCGTGACCTACCTTACATACTGTTATACTTAAACTATAGCTCACCAACCTTTGTGTTGACGTTTTTAAGCATGTTTTTCTCAGGTGCTTAAGGTTATTTGCTTCTGCTGTCGTGCTAGTCTTGCCGTAGACACCCGCTGCTCTAGTGTTATCACCGCATGAACTGTTTATCTTGCATTCAAACTTTTATACATTTGAAACTATGTTTTGTAATGACCTAAGGGTCACATACATTTATTCATGCTTGCTATTCGTAGAAGCATACTGTTGGTGTAAAACAATTGACGTCGGTTATGACGTCATCTTTTTATCATGAATGCAACTTCTTTTATTATAGCATATAGTGATTGACCTTGTAATGATCCTGTTGTTGATGATTCGTACACGATGGTTTTGTACGGGGCATCACACTTATACTTAATGGATATATGTAGAATATATATCTTTTTATTTTTTATATTTATATTTGTATCTATATAAATAATAAATAGATAAATAAATATTAAAGTAAATATTTTATTTTTATTAAATATAATTAAAATTAAATACTTAAATATAAATATTAATTATAAATATTAAATATTGAAAACTGAAAATGAGAATAAAAAGGATACGGATACTTTTTTCCTTTAGGTAGAAGTTAAATATTTTTATGTTTTTGATGTGTAGCGTAATAATAAATTAATTAAATTTTTTTGAAAATCTTAAAATCCGAAATTAATGGCTTGATTATTGGGAGAGTTTAGTAATATTAAATATGAATGAAGGTTAATTGAGTCTTTGAATAAAGAAGTTGAAAAAGTTTAGTAATGCATATTTATGAAATAAATTAATGGTTAGATTGAGATGTATATTTATGATCTAATGGATGAGATTTGATATTGAACTTGAAATTGAAAATATATTTCTTAATTAAGCTTTTGCTTTAATAATAAGGGAGATAAATTATTGGATTTCTTAATTTATTTTAATATACAGATTTCATTACCTAAAATAGTATATTATATTATTATATAATATTATAATTATATTAATAGTAACATTTAACATATGTTAAAATCATATTAATAATATTATATATTAATTTATTATTACAAAATAATTTTAAATAGTCATAAATAATACGTAGTATTATTTTAAACAATACATTGATTTAATATATTGAAAACCATTTACAATGCTTTTTTATTGTAAAAAAGTTATAAATAGATATTTTTCTATTAACATTATAATATTATTTATGAGTGATATTTAATATAAAATTGTATTACACTTATTGTAACGATTCGCCAAAATCACTATTGACGCGGTACGTTATTCATTGATTTCATAGTGAGGTTTTGACCTCTACATGATACGTTTTGTAAACATTGCATTCTTTTGAAAAGGCACACCATAAATGAATATCTAATTCCAAGGTTTTTGACATTTGATGATTTCTACATATAGACAATCACCGTAAATAATAGTTTACAATAATACATACGTTGACAATGCAGTCAAAATAAGATACATGGTAATGATTTTGTGAATGCAAAGTTTTCTCGAATAAAGCATGTATGACTCCATGCACATAGCTTGTATAACGTATAAGCAAACAGCGGAAGACTTCTAGGAACCTGAGAATAAACATGCTTAAAAGTGTCAACACAAAGGTTGGTGAGTTCATAGTTTTAATATTGCGCATACTCTGTATATAAAGGCGGATCACAAGATTTCAGTTATTTCATCCAAAACGTTTATCAAAATATTCTATGAAATTGAGCACCCTGGTAACTAAACTTAAAGTATATATGTAATAAGTACCCCTGTTTTAACATACATGCAACCAACATGTGCAATACACGCAAACCAACGTGTACTAAACTCAAATAGCATACGTGATGTGTGTCGCGAGGGGTACGAAATAGTGTTTATTTTTAGTGCGAAATACTATTAAATATGCTACAATTTTACACAAGTTATTTATTTATTTATCGAGTGGATATACTTAAACCTTGCTACAACACTTATAGGCAGTGTACCTAATCGTATTATAGTATAGTTTTTAGTAAGTCCGGTTCGTTCCACAGGGAGCTCGTGAAGTTTAACGCTATATTTTTTTACACACAATATTTGTAAAAATACAAAAATATATATGTACTAGTAGTATTATTATTATAAAGGGGGGTTTTTACCGTTTAATGACCGGTTTGTCGATTTTAAAACTTTAGTCGCAGTTAAAACCAAATGTAAAATATTAAAAATAAATACAAGACTTAAATTAAAGCATAAAGTAAATAACGATAATGAAATTGCGAATAATAAAAGTGCGATAAAATAAACTTGCGATAATTAAAAAAAATGCGATAATTAGAAGTGCAATTAAATATAAAATAAAGGAAATTAAATATGAAATAAAAGAATTATGCTTATTTAAACTTCCGTAATCATGATGTTTGACGTGTTGATTTTAGTTTTTTTGCCCATGGGTTAATTGTCCTTTGTCCTGGATTATTTAATATGTCCGTCTGGTTTTTGTCCATAACAGTCCATTAGTTATAAATATAAAGTGCGAGTGTCCTCGTCAAATTATTCTTATACCCGAAGTTAAATATTCCAACTAATTGGGGATTCGAATTGTAACAAGGTTTTAATACTTTGTTTAATGAATACACCAGGTTATCGACTGCGTGTAAACCAAGGTTTTACTACTTTGTTAACAATTACACCAATTACCCTTGAATGTAATTTCACCCCTGTTTTAATTATTCTAGTGGCTATTAATCCATTCCCGTGTCCGGTTAAATGAACGATTATTCGTACATATAAATACCCCGCCCATCGTGTCCGATCGAGTGTATATGGTAATTTATAGGGACGCCCAATTGTAAATCTTTATATTAACATTAACAAACTATCATTTAGTTAAACAAATATAAAGCCCATTAATAGCCCATAGTCTAATTTCCACAAGTGTCATTCTTTTGTCCAAACCCCAATTATGGTACAAAGCCCAATTACCCAATTTTAGTAATTAGCCCAACATCATGATTACTTCGTTTTAAATAAGCATAATAATAACTTAGCTACGAGACATTAATGTAAAAAGGTTGAACATAACTTACAATGATTAAAAATAGCGTAGCGTTACACGGACAGAATTTCGACTTACACATTCAAAACACTCCTTAACATAACCTTATTATTATTATTAATTAAAATTAAAATTATAATTAAATTTATTTATGTATTACAAAAGAGAGATAGAAAGATATATTATGGTGTACATAAAATGGATCACGAACTCGCTTTAAATAGAATGTGGCCTGAAAAAGCCCCTCATGCGAGTCGCATGAAAATGGGCATAGGGCCATGCGAGTCGCATGGCCATGAATTCCAGCTCACATTCGTTTGGCTCCTAGCTTGTCGACATAATTTAATAATAATAAATATATAAATAATTTTAATAATTATTTATATATTTATATTATATTTATATGCATAGTTGAGTAGATAATTTTAGTCCGTTACGTCGGGCGTTTCTTCTAGGCTCAGGTCCCGGTTCCGGATTTTCGGACGTCCTCGCGTACTATTTTATATCGTGTACTTTGCGTCTTGTAACTTGTACTCTTGTTATTTTGAGACGTTCCTCATCAATAATTTGAACCTTTTTGATTGAATCTTGTACTTTTTAGCTTTTTGGACCTTTCCGTCTTCAATTTGTCGAATCTGCCTTTTATCTTCACTTTTTAATATTTAAACGAATAGTGCTTGTAAATCGAACAATATCAACTAAAATCTTGTCTTTCTTGGGGAATAATGCTGTAAAATATGTGTTCATTTTTGGCATTATCAATATTCCCACACTTAAGCGTTGCTTGTCCTCAAGCAATATAGTCTTGAAACACTTGAATCACTTCTTTATTCTTCACACTTTGTACATAAGTGACTTCAATACAGCGGTATAAACAATGATAGTAACGATGTGGTTTAAAGGTGGGTGTGTCTTTTATAGTTGCCTCGGGTTTAGGTCAACGACACTTGCAATCAAATAGCCGATTTACTTTCGGTTTCCAAAGCAAAGTGCACATTTGAAAGGTGGTTTACAGTCCCACATGACTATAAAAATTTAGATCCTTAAGGAAATTGGATCTTTATGAAAACATTTGATCTTTTGAAAATTCAAGCTAGATTTTACCCTAGACAAGTTTTCTGATTTGATCCATCATCGGTGTTGCAAAATATATCTGTGGATCAATATTTTGGCTAAAACTTTTAGGCTCGTGTAATCCACTGCTATCCCTGTATCGGAAAGCACACATCCAGTTTACTTGTTCCGTATATTACCTTTCGGTAAACTACCGTCCGGTTGTAAAGGAAAGCGATGAACAAGAAACTGTTAAGGCAATGTCCAGTGACATGCAGATGATTATGGTCTTTTTAACGTGTCGGATGCTAGAACTATCCTTGGTAGGAGCAATAGTAAAGATCATCCTATAATTTTTCGGTCTGGCACAAGGTCCTGTCTCCGACCATGCTATGCAACCACCGTTCTTACGGTTGACACCCGATTTGGTTCAGGTGACCTAATGAATTCCAGGTGAATTCCTAGGATTTTACGTTCAATGGTAATGAACGCATTGAAAATGGATTTTCAGAAAACAAATTGGTTTGTAATTTTGATCAAAATATTTTCTCGTTCAAGCTCGAGTTTAGATATCATTGAATTCCATGAGTTTGAATTCTCAATCTTTAAGGTCAATCTCTAGGATTGAGTAATATCAGTCTTAAAAGCTGATTTTTAATCTTTAAGGAGATTATCCTTTCTGGGGATCTGATTCATTAGTCTTATCAAGCTAATTTGCACGGTGCCCTCCCCATTTTACAAGACAGACCCTCTCATGGTTAGGATAAGTCTGACCACTTGGCGACCCTGTTTGATGCTGAGGTCCGTGGATTTCCTGCTGATTTTAGTGATGACTTTTCTAGATTTTTCGTCAACCTACAGCTGGTCTGGACGACAACTTCATGACCTAAATCAAGAAGCGCGTGTCTTTTTCGAAAGACTTTACTTCCTTTTAATGATGGAATTGATTCATCGTGTAGATCCATCTTTTTATCTTTATTATAATATTGCGGGTAAAACTGATTAGTATCATCCAAAACAAAAGTACCTGCAATAATCTTGTACAAAAATATGTGATAGATAGTTTTTAATTGAATAACATGGTACATTCTCCCCATACTTAGTTTCTTTCTTTGCCTTTTTATTTTCTTCTATTTCATTTTAAATGAATTCAAGCGTTTTAGGGTGTTTCTCAATTTATGTCCTTTTCGAGGTAACGATAATTTCGGTATTATCACCTAGTTTTCATCGTTCATAAATATGTATAAACATGATTTTGAGTTCATTTAGTTGAAAATTTTGAAAAATTTACTAGAAGTGGGTAGTCAGTATATAAGACTAGGGCTGTTCCTTGTTATCGGAGAGCACTAGATTCTAATACAACTACTGCGTTACTAGTATTTTAGTTGAAAATTTTTCAAATTTTCACAAAATTTGGCAATTAAACTAAGTATAAACCCGAGAGAATTTATAACCCTTCCCCACACTTAAGATCATGCAATGCCCTCATTTGCATGAAATTAGACTCTAATTATAAATTCACGAAGGTGATTAGTGTAGAAAAGTGATTAAAAATACCGAGTTTGCAAACATGTTGTTGTCATATCACATTTGATATTTTGCGTCTTGTCGTCAAAATTAGTAGCTTTTGCTGAACTTCATGACAGTCTTTGAAAGTGCGCTGTTTTACCCTGTTGTGTACATAACATAAAATACAAACATATATATACATATTTTTGAAGTTTGGTACATAACCCCACGTTCAAAAATTTATAATATATAATATTTTTGGCATCCTTTAGATCAATAAAATTAAAAATAATGATAACAAAATTTGTCGCCCCGCCCTCGGGTAAAGCAATTTCGGTTCAATGACCTAGTGTTCAACTTACGACGAATTTAAAAATCATATTTTTAACTTAAAGAAATAAAGTAAATTTGGTTTTTTTTTTTTTTTTTTTTTTTTTTACGAACTTATATTTTCACAAATATAAATTAAAAATATAGTGTTTCGCCGAGTTCCCCGGCAGCGGCGCCAAAAACTTGATGTGTGTCGCGAGGGGTACGAAATAGTGTTTATTTTTAGTGCGAAATACTATTAAATATGCTACAATTTTACACAAGTTATTTATTTATTTATCGAGTGGATATACTTAAACCTTGCTACAACACTTATAGGCAGTGTACCTAATCGTATTATAGTATAGTTTTTAGTAAGTCCGGTTCGTTCCACAGGGAGCTCGTGAAGTTTAACGCTATATTTTTTTACACACAATATTTGTAAAAATACAAAAATATATATGTACTAGTAGTATTATTATTATAAAGGGGGGTTTTTACCGTTTAATGACCGGTTTGTCGATTTTAAAACTTTAGTCGCAGTTAAAACCAAATGTAAAATATTAAAAATAAATACAAGACTTAAATTAAAACATAAAGTAAATAACGATAATGAAATTGCGAATAATAAAAGTGCGATAAAATAAACTTGCGATAATTAAAAAAAATGCGATAATTAGAAGTGCAATTAAATATAAAATAAAGGAAATTAAATATGAAATAAAAGAATTATGCTTATTTAAACTTCCGTAATCATGATGTTTGACGTGTTGATTTTAGTTTTTTTGCCCATGGGTTAATTGTCCTTTGTCCTGGATTATTTAATATGTCCGTCTGGTTTTTGTCCATAACAGTCCATCAGTTATAAATATAAAGTGCGAGTGTCCTCGTCAAATTATTCTTATACCCGAAGTTAAATATTCCAACTAATTGGGGATTCGAATTGTAACAAGGTTTTAATACTTTGTTTAATGAATACACCAGGTTATCGACTGCGTGTAAACCAAGGTTTTACTACTTTGTTAACAATTACACCAATTACCCTTGAATGTAATTTCACCCCTGTTTTAATTATTCTAGTGGCTATTAATCCATTCCCGTGTCCGGTTAAATGAACGATTATTCGTACATATAAATACCCCGCCCATCGTGTCCGATCGAGTGTATATGGTAATTTATAGGGACGCCCAATTGTAAATCTTTATATTAACATTAACAAACTATCATTTAGTTAAACAAATATAAAGCCCATTAATAGCCCATAGTCTAATTTCCACAAGTGTCGTTCTTTTGTCCAAACCCCAATTATGGTACAAAGCCCAATTACCCAATTTTAGTAATTAGCCCAACATCATGATTACTTCGTTTTAAATAAGCATAATAATAACTTAGCTACGAGACATTAATGTAAAAAGGTTGAACATAACTTACAATGATTAAAAATAGCGTAGCGTTACACGGACAGAATTTCGACTTACACACTCAAAACACTCCTTAACATAACCTTATTATTATTATTAATTAAAATTAAAATTATAATTAAATTTATTTATGTATTACAAAAGAGAGATAGAAAGATATATTATGGTGTACATAAAATGGATCACGAACTCGCTTTAAATAGAATGTGGCCTGGAAAAGCCCCTCATGCGAGTCGCATGAAAATGGGCATAGGGCCATGCGAGTCGCATGGCCATGAATTCCAGCTCACATTCGTTTGGCTCCTAGCTTGTCGACATAATTTAATAATAATAAATATATAAATAATTTTAATAATTATTTATATATTTATATTATATTTATATGCATAGTTGAGTAGATAATTTTAGTCCGTTACGTCGGGCGTTTCTTCTAGGCTCAGGTCCCGGTTCCGAATTTTCGGACGTCCTCGCGTACTATTTTATATCGTGTACTTTGCGTCTTGTAACTTGTACTCTTGTTATTTTGAGACGTTCCTCATCAATAATTTGAACCTTTTTGATTGAATCTTGTACTTTTTAGCTTTTTGGACCTTTCCGTCTTCAATTTGTCGAATCTGCCTTTTATCTTCACTTTTTAATATTTAAACGAATAGTGCTTGTAAATCGAACAATATCAACTAAAATCTTGTCTTTCTTGGGGAATAATGCTGTAAAATATGTGTTCATTTTTGGCATTATCAATACGTCCGTTTTATAGTTCAGGCTAGGATCTCTATACTTGGAACGGACGGGGATGTCAAGCCCCATGGATCCATATACAACTATTCGCGCCCACCAGTTCTTATAACCGACAGCTACTAGTTACCAAAGCTAAGAGATTTTTGGTTCAAACTCAGTGTAGAATTTAGTATGTACTTGTGTCCATTGCATTTAAAATAAAGTGCATGTATTCTCAGCCCAAAAATATAAATTGCAAAAGCATTTAGTAAAGAGGGATAAAATGAACTCACGTATCAATATTGCGGTTTAATATTGTAGAAAAAGTATGCAGACGCAACGGAGATGATAAATGCAAAGTTGGCCTTTGATTCACAAACAATACCCCCGAACAATACCCATAACATCCTTAGATAAACCATTTGAAAAACCCGTTTTGAAATCACTTGAACATAACCCAGTTGTAGTATTTTATGTATATTACTAATAATAATAATAATAATATTAATTAATAATCTTCATAATAATCTTAATAATAATAATAATGTTAATATAGAGAATATGAATATGTATATATGTGTGTTTTTGAAATGAAATTATGCGGAGTGTTCAGTAAAATGATCTTTGAATATATAAGCCAGTATGACCATGATGAAGCATTAAAATAATAAAAAAAATAAAATGTGTGAATTATTAGCAGCCATCGAATTTGTATGTTTCTCTGCCGTCATCATTTTTTATTTTTTATATATATAATAATAAAATAATAATATAATAGAATGAATTCAATCGAATGAATTTAAATTTTAAAAAGTTGTGTTTTTTAAATACTTTAGGGTATGTTATGTAACTTATAATTAATAATTTCTATCATGTCGTTTTCATGTGAATAGTAAATTAATTAATTTCGTTTCATTTACTATTCATATGAATAGTAAATGAATTAATTTCGATTCAACTATTTAAGTTACATTGTTATACGTTGTGTTTTACAGCTTGTACTTCTTTGATTTAATTGCGTTTTTCTTATAAATTAAGAAAAATTACATCATAAAAATAAAACGATTAAATACGTAAAATTTTTAATTTGAAAATTGCATCATTCAATAGTAAAATTTTAACATTTCATATATAAATATTATTCACATGTTTCCCTATATATATATATATATATATATATATATATATATATATATATATATATATATATATATATATATATATATATATATACACACACACACACGCACACACACAATTATATAATTATCACAAGTTATGACGTCCGTGAATCGTCGGACAAACAATGTTTTCAACCGTTATATAAAACTTATTTACAAAAGTTTTAAAACTTGTCAAAATGCATTGCTTATCATGACGAAAATATTAAATCATATAGAGAATTGGTTTAAGTTGAAATTTTTCGGGTCATCACACTTATCGCACAGATTTAAACAACTACGTTAATATAATATTTGAAGAATATTATATAAATGCACGGGCTCATGTTTCTCAATTGAAGTTAAAATGATTATTTGATAATCTTTATAATTATTTAGATGTATGTTTGTCCTGCTCGAAATAATGGAATTAGTAAACATATACAATTAAAGATGTCTATGAAATATTATTCTTAACGGTCGATTTTACAACAAATTTTTTAGGGGCTCATGTTTGGTGTTTTATCGATTATTTGTCAATTGAAATTAAAATGATTGCAACGGACGACTCATAATCTATGCGTTAATATTCAATACTAATATTTCTGATACAAATATTATCAGTAGTAAAGGATTTTTTATTGTAATTATATTATACATTTGATAAGTATCAATATTAATATTATCGATTACTAATTTTTAAAAATATCGTGCAACGCACGAGCTCATAAAACTAATTATATTATAAAGTGATCTAAAGATCAAATGAATGGATGACATAATATAATTTTTTTTTACATATATACACTCTGCGTCTCATAAATTATCTCTAGTAGAAATAAATGGTTGACTGAAAGAGAAATTACAAGTATTAATTTCAGTAAATGTGTGTTTATTGAGATTCATAGACAATTACCCAAAGGCTTATGACCTAACGTTATCAAGAAGTCTCATCAACCTTGATGTTATAAGTTCGAGACTCGTTGTGAACAAAAATAGGTGTTCCAAAAAAGTGTAATATATATATATATATATATATATATATATATATATATATATATATATATATATATATATATATATATATATATATATATATATAGACAATTACTTCATTCGTCCCATATTAACAGTATATTATCCGTTTTTTGGTTGTCCCAACTTAATAGCCAATTTCTATATAAGATTAACTAGGTAAAATTCTTTTATACATGCATGTAAAAAAACGTAGGTAAAAAGTAAAGTTAACAAAATGTATGATGTAATAATGATTGTTCTTAAACTGTGTATTTTTATGTCTGTGGATTATTAAATGAGACGAAGGGAGTACTAGAGTTTATATTTTTGGTGAGTATGACACGTTGACCTGTCCTAATATGATGAGGTGATTAACATTAGGAGTTGGTCTAAGCGGTTGAGCGTTTTAAAAATTACATGTGTACTTTGATCCTGTTCAAGTAAGGTCGTACATGTGTACTTTGATGAGTATGACATCATGTTGTTGGTTGTTGTTGCTGGAGGTACACATCACTCTTCTCGGTTTGAAGTACGAGAAATAGATGTTCAACCTTAAATGTCCGAGACGTGTCACAATATGATGAGCTGGTTAACATTGAGAGTTGGGCCTGAACCGTTGAGCCTTCTAAAACTTACATGTGGAGCTTAGGTAGCCCATTTATCACGTGTGCACGTTGCCGTGTGTAGGGCATATGAGTGACCACTGCCTAAAGGGCTTGCACATTGTTTCCACCCTGATAGCATCTTTTGTCTAATGGTCTCTGGTTGAGCTTTTTTGGTGGACTTAAATCGGCCGAAAAATAGATGAGGTCAATTTTGACAGATACAGATACCGTAAACCTCGTGAAAATGTGACTTGTTTAGAAGATTTTACGTCTTTCGAATAGAAATGTAGTAGACGTATCATTAACAATCAATCGGATTTATTGAACAAGCACTATATGAATAGTAATGAACCACGAATTCAATCATACAATCAACAATATATTTGAAAACTCATATGACGTCCATATATTTTACGATACAAAGTGCAACAAAAAGTTACCAACAATCACACTCGGTCAGTAAATCAAGCCATCCTGCAGCCTCATGTTTTTACGAGACCGCACTTGTCCTTAATTTTGGTATCTTTTGTTTGACAAAGAAAGACGATAAAACACTCTTGCTACGCACAGGAGGACGGATAGCGTCATGTTTAGGACTATCAAATGAGCGGAATGACATCACTGCCCTTGGACCTTCAACCGATTCCTGTCAACGATATATAAAAAAATGTCAACATTTTTGATTATTCACATCATTTTTCCTTGGACTGTCGATCACTTACATGAATAAGACAACATAACGAAGTTTTGAACTGTCCATTTTGACCCTTTAACTTATAAATGAATCGATTCAAATTATTTGTATCTCTAGCAGATCAAATGAGTTAATTAAAAATAGCTAAAAAGAGCGCATGTCAAATGCAATGACGACTCTAGAATCAAAACTCAATGGTTCCCGAAGTGGCCTAATTATATTTAGTGGTTGTTTACCACCAAAAACCATAAATCCTAAAAATTATATAGGATCAGGTAGTTAAATTTGGTGGTCTCCTATACAATTAAAAGGAATAAAGGGTACTTTTTTTAAAAAAATTCTAAAGTAGGGGTGTCCTTGAACCCCACACCCATACAAGTAAATTCGCCACTGGTCATACCAACAATGTGTATCTTCATGCATTGAATGTCCTAAATTAGCTTATTTTAACTTGCAAGAGGTCTCAGGTTCGAATCTTGGGGTGGGGTGTGGTGGGGTGGCCAAGGAAGAGTTGGAAAAGGGAGTATTCCTGATGTGCTGTGTACAGTAGAGTATGGGGTCGGAGTACTCACCCTTCCCGGGTAACCCGAATAGGGAAAACCTTACAACAACATTTAGCTTATTTTAAAAAGATGATTACTAATGAAATAATATAGATAATTTTGGTGATCATATCTGAAAACTAATCATTCATGATACATCACTTTTGACCAGAAAGTGTTTCGGTCAACCCAAACCAATTGGTACAAAATTACAAGTTTTGACATGTTACTCAACCTGCCCATTTTGCCACCTTTGATGTTTAACTTAAATATTGTCAACTTTGAAACTACCTGTCGCGAGATGCCAAGTGTCTGAACAGCTGTGCTTGAAGCTGGGCCTAATTTACGAAGCTTCAGATGAGCTTCAGATGGTCTTGTTTGCACTCCATCATTGACATCTGAATATACTTGTATTGGAGATTAGAAATATTGTAATATTATTATTTTTCTATAGCTGAATATATAACATATTTAGTAGAGAGATAGATACATACTGGATGCATGAGACGACAGAGGAACACCACCAGCAGGTCTAGTACTATTACTATCAGTGCTGTAAATCACAAGTATAATAATAGTAGCGCCATTAGAGTCATTTTGACAAGTTACTCAACCCGCCCATTTTGTAACTTCAGATGGGTTGAAAATCTAACTACTAACTGAATAAATAAGTGAAGAAGATGTTTACACACCTCATTGAGCGTGAAGTCCCTTTTAATGTAGACGTGGTTTCGGATGCTAGATGCCAACATAGAGTATTTGCAGCTGGCGTACCTAAATTAGACGAAACTTGTTTAAAACTGTACAATAACACAACGATAATAAAATTTAAAATGAAAAACATTTGCTACCTGAAGATAATTGTCGTGGTCGTGAATGAAAATGATTCTGCTTTGCATCAGTTTGAATTTGCGGGCTAAAATGGACCTTTTTGCTGACAGAATCTACGATAAAATGTGTAAGAGAAAGGGAAGTTAACAATTAGCAACTCCATCTGTTTCGGTGAGTTAACATTTGTTTACTGTGTTGGTCCCATTTCTTATCTTGAGCAAAATGTATAAATTTAATTTGTGATTCCTTTTTTTTACTTGATGAGAGCACCAAATCAAGATGTAAATTATAACGGGTTATTCACCTAAAGTAGTTACGTGTTCGCAACCTTGTAAAATGCTATTTTAAGAAATGGATCATAGTTTTGATGACAATTTTTGTGATCATGATTTTTAATATAAAAAAGGACAAAAATTTGTATTGATGGGTGACTAATTGCTAGTCTTAATCCATTACCCAACCCACCCATTTGCCACCTATATAAACACTTGATAGTTTTGACCCATTACCTAACCCACCCATTTTCCACCTATAGCAAATTGTATAAATAAATCAATGGTAATATTCTTACTAGGCAAACTGTAATGCTTGTGATGGCGTGGTACAACCGCTAGCAATTGTTGTTGCCTTAGAGCTTCTCTATCCGTATATGTTTGGCATGTAAGAAGTTGCTTAATAAAACAAAATAAAAAGTAAAAAATAATAAATAATGGCGCCATGGCGGTATGAAAAAATAAAAATAAAGTTATCCCACAAAAACCGGCAATGCAATTTACCTGATGTAAACATGTAACCTGTAATTCGGCTGTTGAAATTTCTAAAGATTGTTGGTCTAAAAGATCGGTCAATTTGTAAGCAACAGTACCAAGATGGTCAACGGCATTTACAAGAGCTCGTACTGCATAGTCTTTCAGGTTATCAAGTACCCTACAAGAAAATGTGTACAAAATTATTTAAGAACTAGTACAAACTTCATTCGATTTGATATATGTGTAATATATGCATGCATGTCTTTAATTCTTACACTTGTTTTTGTTCGCTATGAAGATAAGATTTTTCACAGTATTCGGCTGCAGAATAAAGTTGAGGCCTTAGATTTTTAAGTTCCTAAAAGAAACATCAAACAAGATTAGAAATGCCACAATGATCATGCAACCAAAAAAGCACTTAAATGTGTATCAAAAGTGATCATATTGACCTGAAATCATAGTAATCAGTCATGAATGAAAAAGGTGGTAATGATTATTATATTATTAAAATTGGTCTACAACTTGGTTAACATAGTTTTGCACGAAGAAACTGATTACTGATATAAATGTAAAAGTATTTAACTATCTTGTATTCAAGGAAGAAGTATCCGTATGTTTAAATATGAGCTGATTGTTCAAGTCTTACATTGCCAATCACATAAAGCATATCCAAGCATTTGTTTTTGACATTATGATCTTGAAAAGTTTAGTAATGTATTGAACCATTCAGAATTGAAATACTCTAATAACCATTCAGCAAATCTATTTACTTTAATATCCTCCTTACAGCGTATCCTATCCTGAATACTTATAAGCAGTTATATTTTTTTATTTATTCATTTAAAAGGTTAATACATTGATTTTACATCATTAGTAAAGTTCATTTAGAACCTTTCAATCAATTAGATTTTGAACCATTCGGCGCTCGATCAATTTTGTTTTATCAAACACACTGTAAATGAAATCCATACTATCTTTACCATATGAATTACACCTACATTTAATCTCAAATCTCAATATCTACCCAAATAAGCATCAAACGGATTACTCCTATTTAGGCAATTACCACCAATTAAAATCTATTTGCCATAAAGTTTGATGTACTTTGCCTGTTTTTCAAGAGAAGTGTTTAACTTCTGCCATTTCAGCTTCAAATCATCAAGGGAACAACTTTAACTTTGAAAGTCATAGCAATCAGCAAAATGACCAATTCTAATGTGCAATTTATTCACAAAAGAAATCAAACAGTAATGGTCTTAGATGAAGGTCAATCACACAGCACAAATACTCCTACTCATCCATATAATACACATATACAAATATACATAAGTAATTTTTTGCATACAACAATACACTCAGATCTGATATCAAATAAAATGCAAACTTCAAACTAAAATTCAAAGAATCAAAACCTGCAGGGCTTTAACAAAGCTAATGTTTTGCTCCATAGAAGGCTCACTAAAGGTCATTGCTTGATTTGATTGCTCCAATTCCATCATGAATATAAAAAAACAAAATGGGGGAATTTCAAGAAAATTTGATCATTCAAAATTGAGCAAAAAGATCATAACTTTGATTGGTATATTGCAAAATTATGAAATGGGTATGAAAATTTAGGAATGGGGTTTTCAGTTAGAGTGATCTTGGAAACAGCAAATTGGTTGTTGTGTTTGATTAGAGATTATAAATTAAGGTTTGGTGAGCAAAGAATATTAAAGAAGAGTGAAGACAAAGAGAAAGAGTGTGATTGTTGAGCAGAAGCTAACCCAGGAAGAAAGAGTTGGTTGCAAGTGAAAATGACAATTTTTGGACTAATATAACCGTTAATTAATATATTTCGTTAATATCCTCATTTTCTTAATTTAAATTTCTAAAAAAACCAAGTGAATATGATAACTCTACCTGGGTTCCTTGTTGACGAGGAGATAGTGAGAGTTATCTACGTGTTATTTTGGGAATGTTTATTTTCTATCTATTAAATATTTTAAAGAAATTTATCTTTTTATTTTTTCAAAAACAAAAGTTATGTCAAAAAAATTAATCATTTTTTAATAAGTAAAAATTTGACATCAACGGACCATTTGTAGTGGGTAGAATCGTTGATTGGTGGTATGATAATATTTTTTTTTTTTTTTTTTCTATGACTAGGATTAGGGAGAGTAATTGATTGGATATGAATCGGGTGCGCCTATATCCATATCTATATTCATATCCATTTAATTTTTAAAATCTATATTTATATCAATATCCATATCCATTTAAATATAATTCGTTTATCCATATTCGTTGAATTAAACGGGTTATCGAGGTATCCTTTAGGTGCTAAGTTTTTCTAAAAATATTCCTATTATGAAATGTAATCATCAAATTATTTTTAACAAAGATGTGTAATATATATATATATATATATATATATATATATAAGATACATGAATCTATATCTATATAGTCATATAAAGCTCTAAAATAATAATTTCATCATTAAACTAATTACCCTTTAATTTTCATAATGATGATGTCATAATTATATATTAATTTAATAAAAAAAATAATACGAAATCTTTTATAAAAAAGAAATACTAATCTCTCATAAAATGTAATTTTAATTTTCTAAAAAATTTTAAAAGGCATTTATTAATAATAGTAATAATAATTATTATTATTAAAAATATAAATACTCAACTTTGAGGGAACTTTATTATTATTATTTACTTTTAATATAATAATTATAATTATAATTATAATTATTATATTATTAATATTTAAATATGGATTCTTTTTACAAAATTAATTACGTTACATATGTATGCGAAAATACATCTCTATATATTTGTAAAAAAACAACGACAAGTTTCTTAGTCAAACGGGTCATTAAAATAAATGACTTTAGCATTTACATTCACTTAATACCTAAATGTAACAACCCAACCCGTATTAAACTGGCCCATAAATTTTTTTCCTTTTAATATACGTTAAATAATACTTTAGGTCCCATTACACATTTACCAAAACATATTTGTTACCAAAGTAAGTTCAACGAACTTAAAGCATACATTAATAATTTAAATTCTCAATACAATAATACGTAGTTAAATCATAAACCGGTTTTAATCATTATGACCCGACTAGTTACGTTTACACAAAACCGAGCATGGTGATTTGGGACTGCGCTACCCAAATCCTAATCGAGTACAAAAGCAAGATCTTCTAAGCAACCTAGCCAAGATCTCTAATCTCCAAGCTTACCCGAGCCGCCAAGCATGCGAACCTATAAAAAGTCAACAACGAGAGGGTAAGCTAACGCTTAGTGAGTGAGAATATACTACATACATATATATGCATAAAATGGACACGCCACACAAAACCAAATACCGCATACCGGAGCATCCAAGCATAAAGGCAAGCTAGTCTAAGCATACCGTAAGATCACTAAGCAACGAGCTAAAGATACATCAACAAAATATAAGTTCACCAACAACGATGTGAACAATGCCAATAAGCTACACCCGGAGGGTTAGCTACATCACGACAATACAACATTATATGTATACAATATATGTATATATATATATATATATATATATATATATATATATATATATATATATATATATATATATATATATATATATATATATATATATATATATATCTCGAATAACATAATTTGCTTACGCTTACAACACAATAATCATGGTTAACCAAATCTTCGCAAGGGAATGACTTCGCGAAACAAATCATCGATGTTCATAACAACCATTAGTGCACTTAACACTTCGTACACTAACCCCACGGGTGGCATCTTAACACTTCGATACTTCACCCCGGGTGGCATCTTAACACGTCGACACTTCACCCCGAGTGGTGTCTTAACACTTCGACACTTCACTCTTCATTTTACTTGAGGTGGCATCTTAACACGTCGATACTTCACCTCGAGTGGCGCCTTAACACATCGGCACTTCACCCGTTATTCTCTTGGAGTGGCATCTTAGCACATCGATACTTCACTCCGGGTGGTGTCTTAACACGTCGAAACTTCACCCCGTCACATTACTTTGAGTAGTGTCTTAGCACATCGACACTTCACTCGTCACGTGAAATGTGGTGTCTTAGCACATCGACACTTCACATCTCACGCTACAACAAATAAATACATTATATACCTACGCATATAATTATTCCACTCACTATATTAACCCTTCGTCATTGGGGTTATATAAGTCCACATCACACGCCCATGTGATAAAGTACACACAAAGTGTGCACCTCGCCAAAGTGGTCAACCAAATTGCACAACCGTGCCAATTGGACCTATACACAAGTCCATCAAATCCACCTATATTTGAAGTGAGCTCTATAACCGAGAACCACTTCACCCGACCCGCACCCATCCTACACATACATATGCATATAGAATATTAACACTCACCTTGTCGCCTTGCTGAATGCTTCCAAGTAATCCGCGACTCGTCAATGGAAAATACCTATTCCATTATCACAAATACCACAACATAATTAGGGTGGATTTACAAACTAACCCAATTTACACTTAGTGCAATTTCGACCCAATTGCACTTCCAAGCGCAAACCGCGCCCAAACTAACCAATATTCACTAACACGAGTGAAAATGGTCCTAACACACTAATTAAACCCGATCACAAGTGTTAAACAAGTGTCATACTCATTTTGACACCGAAACCCTAATTTTGACCCATTTCAAAATTAGTTAACCAAACACACCCAAAAGTGTTCCAACACTTCCAATATCACTAAACCTAGTGATTAAACTCATTATCAAACCCTAATCAAGGCCAAATCATCAACCGACCCAAAACTCACCAAGTGACAAGAATAACAAGTCACCATAAACCTACTTCATCATCTAGAAGGGTTTTACAACAAACTAGCTCAAAACCCTAACTTGAATATCAAATCTAACAATTGAAATTCAGAGTTTGAGCTTACCAATACTACCACAACGTAGCTAGGAGCGAGATGAACAACTTTAGAACCCGAGCTTTAGCGAGAATCCGACTCCTTCTTCTCCAAATCCACATCTCTCTCTCTAAAACCCTTACTCTCTCTAGATGAGGTTGAGAGTGTTTGTGTGGGTGTAAAGTGATCCAAAAATGATCAAGGGATCAGCCTTGAAGGCTCCAAACTGGCACCCAAGTGAAATTACCATTTTACCCATTTATAACAAATTAAAACAGCTGGCTCGACAGACAGTTTGGACGGCGTCCCAAACCTTGGACGGCGTCCCACCTTTTGTTGCTGGACGGCGTCCCCTAATCTGGACGGCGTCCCACCTTTTGTTGCTGGACGGCGTCCCCCTATCTGGACGGCGTCCCACCTTTTGTTGCTGGACGGCGTCCCCCTATCTGGACGGCGTCCCGATCTACTACAAAATCAGAAACAGAAACAGGGTGTTACAACTCTCCCCCACTTAGAATCGATCACGTCCTCGTGATCCTCGTCAATTAACCAAACGGACCACCCCCTACGGTCCTCAAACATAAGTCCAATCCGACTTTCCTAGGCAACTCTTCCCATTGGATCACCTTTAACAACTAAAATCGTCACCCCGCGACTTATCAAAACCACATCCGAGCACTAAAACCTGCTCAAGTCCCCATATCGGGAAAAACTCAACCAATCTCGTACCGAGATATAAATTCCTTAGCGTACCTTTACCAAGGACAACGCTAAAAGCGACCAAGTCTCAACCTAAAGTCAACAATCCGAACGTTGAAGATCGAACCACATGAATCCTTACGGATTACACTTACCACTAAACATCCTTTGTAGTGCGCAATACAACCAATACGCCACTATCCTAACATCATATAAGCGAAACACGGCTATCGCAATCACTAATCACACAACATGGTCGTCACGATCCCACCATCGGTGTATAAAACGACCGATAGATCACACCACACGGTCCTTACGAACCCACCATCGGTGTATAAAACAACCGATAGATCACTCAACACCGGATGAAGTCAGCGGACCCCGTCAACGGTCATGCTTCACCGATATAACACTACACCCATGATGAAGTCAGCGGACCCCGAAGGTCATGCTTCACCAATCAACGATCTCATGATGAAGTCAGCGGACCCCGAAGGTCATGCTCCACCAATGAACGATCCCATGATGAAGTCAGCGGACCCTGAAGGTCATGCTTCATCAATCAACAATCCCATGATGAAGTCAGCGGACCCTGAAGGTCATGCTTCATCAATCACCAATACCATGATGAAGTCAGCGGACCCCAAAGGTCATGCTTCATCAATCAACGCCCTTTTTGGCCTCGAACGACGAGTAGCGTAACATCGCGCTCTGCTACGCCATAGTGAATCCTAACGGATACCACTAACCATTCACACAATCGAGCAAGAACCACCTATATCAAACATAGGCACAAAACATTAATTCTCTAAAAGAGGATCCGATAAGCACATCCCATAACCGAGGGATTTCACCTTGCTCGCCATACCCGTCCATTATCTCTCAACGAGATTTACCACATTACCACCTTGGTGATAATTCAAATCCAAAATCATAGGTACAATTTAACCGAAATTGTACTCTACCACAAATTGACCAAATCTAGGTCCCAACACAAATTTTGGATCTATCAAAAGCATTGTCCGAAATCTCATACTAAAACCTCCGCGTGCGGGAGTGTAACTCCCCCACTTGGAATTACGTTCCATAACCGCATCTCGTACACCCGTACAATGCTACCAAAGGCAGACTTTACCAATAATTGGGTTCACACGGCCCATCACCATGTCTTGCTCCAACTTTGAGCATACCAAGGATCCTAACCTATCCTTAAACACTTCGAACGAAAAGTGTACCACAAATTACACGAACTATACACTCGCAATCATCCAATTGCTTTATTTTGTTGAATTTCACCCGATCACTCATGAACCTAAGGGTTTCACTTCGGTACCCTAAGTACAGTGTAACCGCAACACAATCGGAGTCAAACACCACGCTAGTAGGTATAAAAAGGCACCTAATGTCGTGTCACGTAAACTCCTTTACCAACATGCATCGAGATCAACACTCGATTTTAAGAGTTTCAATTTACCCGACGAACCTCATGGTTCATCAACTTCAACACGAAAGCGAACACGCGCTTAACGACCGAACACCAAAACCCATTTCCATGGCTTGGTAGAAACATTTCCAAATACTAAGGAATGCTTGGTTGCACCAAGTCTTACGCCCTTCGCCCATTAATCAAAACATCACCATAGGGTACTTCCATTAGGAATGTCACCCATAACAACAATATGCACAACACAAGGCATTTTACAAACTCAAATTCAACGTCACTTAATAAATAATCAAAGGACATATTTATTAAAACGAAACGTACCTTAACGTCTCCTTGCCGCACCCGTCCCTGCTAACTTGGGACATTCCGACTTACGATGTCCTTCTTCTTGGCAATTGAAGCACACCATGCCATCACCCTTTGGCACCGAACATTCCCATGACTTGTGACCCCTCACGCCACAATTGTAACATCTAGGCGCACTAGAATCCAATATACTCGTTCGCATACCACCCGTGCTCACGCTCGGACCCTTAGTCCTCTTACTTGGAGCACCATACGAAACAACCCTTCTCTCACTTGAAGGTTCACACCTCTTCGATTGTGAATACGACTCGAAACCTCTAGCCAAGTCAAATAATTCTGCAAACGATTTCGCTTGACCCCGGCTAATTTTACTCTTCAAATCGTCATTCAAGGTCCGATAAAAATCCCCCATCAACAACCGATCATTCCCCAAATACTCTGGGCAAAAACGAGCCTTCGCCATAAAGGTCGTCTTGAGAGTATTCAAATCCATAGAACCCTGTTGCAAACTTCGCAACTCATTACGCATTTTCGACAAATCGGCTGAAGTTCGGAACTCCTCGAAGAATTCCTTCTTAAACTCGTCCCATGATAACGCCATAAACGGTTCACCACCGACAAGATCAATCTTACCATCCAACCAATCCTTTGCTCTACCCAGCAACAAGCTCGTAGCGAGCCTTGTTTTTTTTTTCTCGGGAGGGCATTCAATAGTACGAAAACACCCTTCGACATCCGAGATCCATGTGGTGCTTACCAAAGGATCCGGTTTCCCATCATACATCGGAGGTTTAGTCCTCATGAAGCTCTTAAGACAACGCTCCATTTCACTACTACCCCGAAATTCGGAATACTGCCTATCCATTTCTTCTGGAAACGCACTCATTTGCTCCGCAACGGCGTCCGCAACTCTAGAGTTAAACTCCTCGTCATTCGTCTCGATCTCGTTTTGCGTCGTCATTCTAAAGAATGCAAAACAATTAGTCCAAGAACGTATAAAACAACACGCATAACACCGCCCCATCTTGCTCAACACTCGTCGTACATCACTTGTTAGACACAATTTGCACCCGTAATAAGGTTTGCAAGTCCTTATTACGCACACACGTCGTCTCAACTCGTTAGTACAACGACCGCCTCACTCGATAATATAACCAAGACAACGACAATTCCAGCCAATATTAACACACGCAAGGGAATAGCATCACAACACAAGCCAAAAAATCCTAGTTAGTCCACCTACAAACAAGGCACTAACTATAACCCGTTCCGACCCGTTCCGACCCGTTCACCAACAAGTCCCGCAACAAATAAGCACACACAAAAGTCTAAGTCTAGGCACCTATCTCAAGTCGCCTAAATCCCTTAGACCATGCTCTGATACCACTTGTAACAACCCAACCCGTATTAAACCGGCCCATAAAAATTTTTCCTTTTAATATACGTTAAATAATACTTTAGGTCCCATTACACATTTACCAAAACATATTTGTTACCAAAGTAAGTTCAACGAACTTAAAGCATACATTAATAATTTAAACTTCTCAATACAATAATACGTAGTTAAATCATAAACCGGTTTTAATCATTATGACCCGACTAGTTACGTTTACACAAAACCGAGCATGGTGATTTGGGACTGCGCTACCCAAATCCTAATCGAGTACAAAAGCAAGATCTTCTAAGCAACCTAGCCAAGATCTCTAATCCCCAAGCTTACCCGAGCCGCCAAGCATGCGAACCTATAAAAAGTCAACAACGAGAGGGTAAGCTAACGCTTAGTGAGTGAGAATATACTACATACATATATATATGCATAAAATGGACACGCCACACAAAACCAAATACCGCATACTGGAGCATCCCAACATAAAGGCAAGCTAGTCTAAGCATACCGTAAGATCACTAAGCAACGAACTAAAGATACATCAACAAAATATAAGTTCACCAACAACGATGTGAACAATGCCAATAAGCTACACCCGGAGGGTTAGCTACATCACGACAATACAACATTATATGTATACAATATATGTGTATATATATATATATATATATATATATATATATATATATATATATATATATATATATATATCTATATATATCTCGAATAACATAATTTGCTTACGCTTACAACACAATAATCATGGTTAACCAAATCTTCGCAAGGGAATGACTTCGCGAAACAAGTCATCGATGTTCATAACAACCATTAGTGCACTTAACACTTCGTACACTAACCCCACGGGTGGCATCTTAACACTTCGATACTTCACCCCGGGCGGCGTCTTAACACGTCGACACTTCACCCCGAGTGGTGTCTTAACACTTCGACACTTCACTCTTCATTTTACTTGAGGTGACATCTTAACACGTCGATACTTCACCTCGAGTGGCGCCTTAACACATCGGCACTTCACCCGTTATTCTTTTGGAGTGGTATCTTAGCACATCGATACTTCACTCCGGGTGGTGTCTTAACACGTCGACACTTCACCCCGTCACATTACTTTGAGTAGTGTCTTAGCACATCGACACTTCACTCGTCATGTGAAATGTGGTGTCTTAGCACATCGACACTTCACATCTCACGCTACAACAAATAAATACATTATATACCTACGCATATAATTATTCCACTCACTATATTAACCCTTCGTCATTGGGGTTATATAAGTCCACATCACACGCCCATGTGATAAAGTACACACAAAGTGTGCACCTTGCCAAAGTGGTCAACCAAACTGCACAAATGTGCCAATTGGACCTATACACAAGTCCATCAAATCCACCTATACGTGAAGTGAGCTCTATAACCGAGAACCACTTCACCCGACCCGCACCCATCCTACACATACATATGCATATAGAATATTAACACTCACCTTGTCGCTTTGCTGAATGCTTCCAAGTAATCCGTAAATCGTCAATGGAAAGTACCTATTCCATTATCACAAATAGCACAACATAATTAGGGTGGATTTACAAACCAACCCAATTTACACTTAGTGCAATTTCGACCCAATTGCACTTCCAAGCGCAAACCGCGCCCAAACTAACCAATATTCACTAACACGAGTGAAAATGGTCCTAACACACCAATTAAACCCGATCACAAGTGTTAAACAAGTGTCATACCCATTTTGACACCGAAACCCTAATTTTGACCCATTTCAAAATTAGTTAACCAAACACACCCAAAAGTGTTCCAACACTTCCAATATCACTAAACCTAGTGATTAAACTCATTATCAAACCCTAATCAAGTCCAAATCGTCAATCGACCCAAAACCCGCCAAGTGACAAGAATAACAAGTCACCATAAACCTACTTCATCATCTAGAAGGGTTTTACAACAAACTCGCTCAAAACCCTAACTTGAATATCAAATCTAACAATTGAAATTCAGAGTTTGAGCTTACCAATACTACCACAACGTAGCTAGGAGCGAGATGAACAACTTTAGAACCCGAGCTTTAGCGAGAATCCGACTCCTTCTTCTCCAAATCCACCTCTCTCTCTAAAACCCTTACTCTCTCTCTAGATGAGGTTGAGAGTGTTTGTGTGGGTGTAAAGTGATCCAAAAATGATCAAGGGATCAGCCTTGAAGGCTCCAAACCGGCACCCAAGTGAAATTACCATTTTACCCATTTATAACAAATTAAAACAGCTGGCTCGACAGACAGTTTAGACGGCGTCCCAAACCTTGGACGACGTCCCACCTTTTGTTGCTGGACGACGTCCCCCTATCTGGATGGCGTCCCACCTTTTGTTGCTGGACGGCGTCCCCCTATCTGGATGGCGTCCCACCTTTTGTTGCTGGACGGCGTCCCCCTATCTGGACGGCGTCCTGATCTACTACAAAATCAGAAACAGAAACAGGGTGTTACAACTCTCCCCCACTTAGAATCGATCACGTCCTCGTGATCCTCGTCACTTAACCAAACGGACCACCCCCTACGGTCCTCAAACATAAGTCCCAATCCGACTTTCCTAGGCAACTCTTCCCATTGGATCACGTTTAACAACTAAAATCGTCACCCCGCGACTTATCAAAACCACATCCGAGCACTAAAACCTGCTCAAGTCCCCATATCAGGAAAAACTCAACCAATCTCGTACCGAGATATAAATTCCTTAGCGTACCTTTACCAAGGACAACGCTAAAAGCGACCAAGTCTCAACCTAAAGTCAACAATCCGAACGTTGAAGATCGAATCACATGAATCCTTAAGGATTACACTTACCACTAAACATCCTTTATAGTGCGCAATACAACCAATACGCCACTATCCTAACATCATATAAGCGAAACACGGCTATCGCAATCACTAATCACACAACATGCTCCTCACGATCCCACCATCGGTGTATAAAACGACGATAGATCACACCACACGGTCCTTACGAACCCACCATCGGTGTATAAAACAACCGATAGATCACTCAACACCGGATGAAGTCAGCGGACCCCGTCAACGGTCATGCTTCACCGATATAACACTACACCCATGATGAAGTCAGCGGACCCAGAAGGTCATGCTTCACCAATCAACGATCTCATGATGAAGTCAGCGGACCCTGAAGGTCATGCTCCACCAATGAACGATCCCATGATGAAGTCAGCGGACCCTGAAGGTCATGCTTCATCAATCAACGATCCCATGATGAAGTCAGCGGACCCTGAAGGTCATGCTTCATCAATCACTAATACCATGATGAAGTCAGCGGACCCCAAAGGTCATGCTTCATCAATCAACGCCCTTTTTGGCCTCGAACGACGAGTAGCGTAACATCGCGCTCTGCTACGCCATAGTGAATCCTAACGGATACCACTAACCATTCACACAATCAAGCAAGAACCACCTATATCAAACATAGGCACAAAACATTAATTCTCTAAAAGAGGATCCGATAAGCACATCCCTTAACCGAGGGATTTCACCTTGCTCGCCATACCCGTCCATTATCTCTCAACGAGATTTACCACATTACCACCTTGGTGATAATTCAAATCCAAAATCATAGGTACAATTTAACCGAAATTGTACTCTACCACAAATCGACCAAATCTAGGTCCCGACACAAATTTTGGATCTATCAAAAGCATTGTCCGAAATCTCACACTAAAACCTCCGCGTGCGGGAGTGTAACTCCCCCACTTGGAATTACGTTCCATAACCGCATCTCGTACACCCGTACAATGCTATCAAAGGCAGACTTTACCAATAATTGGGTTCACACGGCCCATCACCATGTCTTGCTCTAACTTTGAGCATACCAAGGATCCTAACCTATCCTTAAACACTTCGAACGAAAAGTGTACCACAAATTACACGAACTATACACTCGCAATCATCCAATTGCTTTAGTTTGTTGAATTTCACCCGATCACTCATGAACCTAAGGGTTTCACTTCGGTACCCTAAGTACAGTGTAACCGCAACACAATCGAAGTCGAACACCACGCTAGTAGGTATAAAAAGGCACCTAATGTCGTGTCACGTAAACTCCTTTACCAACATGCATCGAGATCAACACTCGATTTTAAGAGTTTCAATTCACCCGACGAACCTCATGGTTCATCAACTTCAACACGAAGGCGAACACGCGCTTAACGACTGAATACCAAAACCCATTTCCATGGCTTGGTAGAAACATTTCCAAATACTAAGGAATGCTTGGTTGCACCAAGTCTTACGCCCTTCGCCCATTAATCAAAACATCACCATAGGGTACTTCCATTAGGAACGTCACCCATAACAACAATATGCACAACACAAGGCATTTTACAAACTCAAATTCAACGTCACTTAATAAATAATCAAAGGACATATTTATTAAAACGAAACGTACCTTAACGTCTCCTTGCCGCACCCGTCCTCGCTAACTTGGGACATTCCGACTTACGATGTCCTTCTTCTTGGCAATTGAAGCACACCATGCCATCACCCTTTGGCACCGAACATTCCCACGACTTGTGACCCCTCACGCAACAATTGTAACATCTAGGCGCACTAGAATCCAATATACTCGTCCTCGTACCACCCGTGCTCATGCTCGGACCCTTAGTCCTCTTACTTGGAGCACCATACGAAACAACCCTTCTCTCACTTGAAGGTTCACACCTCTTCGATTGTGAATACGACTTGAAACCTCTAGCCAAGTCAAATAATTCCGCAAACGATTTCGCTTGACCCCGGCTAATTTTACTCTTCAAATCGTCATTCAAGGTCCGATAAAAATCCCCCATCAACAACCGATCATTCCCCAAATACTCCGGGCAAAAACGAGCCTTCGCCATAAAGGTCGTCTTGAGAGTATTCAAATCCATGGAACCCTGTTGCAAACTTCGCAACTCATTACGCATTTTCGATAAATCGGCTGAAGTTCGGAACTCCTCGAAGAATTCCTTCTTAAACTCGTCCCATGATAACGACATAAGCGGTTCACCACCGACAAGATCAATCTTACCATCCAATCAATCCTTTGCTCTACCCCGCAACAAGCTCGTAGCGAGCCTTATTTTTTTTTCTCGGGAGGGAATTCAATAGTACGAAAACACCCTTCGACATTCGAGATCCATGTGGTGCTTACCAAAGGATCCGGTTTCCCATCATACATCGGGGGTTTAGTCCTCATGAAGCTCTTAAGACAACGCTCCATTTCACTACTACCCCGAAATTCGGAATACTGCCTATCCATTTCTTCTCAAAACGCACTCATTTGCTCCGCAACGGCGGCCACAACTCTAGAGTTAAACTCCTCGTCATTCGTCTCGATCTCGTTTTGCGTCGTCATTCTAAAGAATGCAAAATGATTAGTCCACGAACGTATAAAACAACACGCATAACACCGCCCCATCTTGCTCAACACTCGTCGTACATCACTTGTTAGACACGATTTGCACCCGTAATAAGGTTTGCAAGTCCTTATTACGCACACACGTCGTCTCAACTCGTTAGTACAACGACCGCCTCGCTCGATAATATAACCAAGACAACGACAATTCCATTCGATATAAACACACGCAAGGGAATAGCATCACAACACAAGCCAAAAAATCCTAGTTAGTCCACCTACAAACAAGGCACTAACTATAACCCGTTCCGACCCATTCACCTACAAGTCCCGCAACAAATAAGCACACACAAAAGTCTAAGTCTAGGCACCTATCTCAAGTCGCCTAAATCCCTTAGACCATGCTCTGATACCACTTGTAACAACCCAACCCGTATTAAATCGACCCATAAAAATTTTTCCTTTTAATATACGTTAAATAATACTTTAGGTCCCATTAGACATTTACCAAAACATATTTGTTACCAAAGTAAGTTCAACGAACTTAAAGCATACATTAATAATTTAAACTTCTCAATACAATAATACATAGTTAAATCATAAACCGGTTTTAATCATTATGACCCGACTAGTTACGTTTACACAAAACTGAGCATGGTGATTTGGGACTGCGCTACCCAAATCCTAATCGAGTACAAAAGCAAGATCTTCTAAGCAACCTAGCCAAGATCTCTAATCCCCAAGCTTACCCGAGCCGCCAAGCATGCGAACCTATAAAAAGTCAACAATGAGAGGGTAAGCTAACGCTTAGTGAGTGAGAATATACTACATACATATATATGCATAAAATGGACACGCCACACAAAACCAAATACCGCATACCGGAGCATCCAAGCATAAAGGCAAGCTAGTCTAAGCATACCGTAAGATCACTAAGCAACGAGCTAAAGATACATCAACAAAATATAAGTTCACCAACAACGATGTGAACAATGCCAATAAGCTACACCCGGAGGATTAGCTACATCACGACAATACAACATTATATGTATACAATATATGTGTGTGTGTGTATATATATATATATATATATATATATATATATATATATATATATATATATATCTCGAATAACATAATTTGCTTACGCTTACAACACAATAATCATGGTTAACCAAATCTTCACAAGGGAATGACTTCGCGAAACAAGTCATCGATGTTCATAACAACCATTAGTGCACTTAACACTTCGTACACTAACCCCACGGGTGGCATCTTAACACTTCGATACTTCACCCCGGGTGGCGTCTTAACACGTTGACACTTCACCCCGAGTGCTGTCTTAACACTTCGACACTTCACTCTTCATTTTACTTGAGGTGGCATCTTAACACGTCGATACTTCACCTCGAGTGGCGCCTTAACACATCGGCACTTCACCCGTTATTCTTTTGGAGTGGTATCTTAGCACATCGATACTTCACTCCGGGTGGTGTCTTAACACGTCGAAACTTCACCCCGTCACATTACTTTGAGTAGTGTCTTAGCACATCGACACTTCACTCGTCATGTGAAATGTGGTGTCTTAGCACATCGACACTTCACATCTCACGCTACAACAAATAAATACATTATATACCTACGCATATAATTATTCCACTCACTATATTAACCCTTCGTCATTGGGGTTATATAAGTCCACATCACACGCCCATGTGATAAAGTACACACAAAGTGTGCACCTTGCCAAAGTGGTCAACCAAACTGCACAACTGTGCCAATTGGACCTATACACAAGTCCATCAAATCCACCTATACGTGAAGTGAGCTCTATAACCGAGAACCACTTCACCCGACCCGCACCCATCCTACACATACATATGCATATAGAATATTAACACTCACCTTGTCGCTTTGCTGAATGCTTCCAAGTAATCCGCAAATCGTCAATGGAAAGTACCTATTCCATTATCACAAATAGCACAACATAATTAGGGTGGATTTACAAACCAACCCAATTTACACTTAGTGCAATTTCGACCCAATTGCACTTCCAAGCGCAAACCGCGCCCAAACTAACCAATATTCACTAACACGAGTGAAAATGGTCCTAACACACCAATTAAACCCGATCACAAGTGTTAAACAAGTGTCATACCCATTTTGACACCGAAACCCTAATTTTGACCCATTTCAAAATTAGTTAACCAAACACACCCAAAAGTGTTCCAACACTTCCAATATCACTAAACCTAGTGATTAAACTCATTATCAAACCCTAATCAAGGCCAAATTATCAACCGACCCAAAACCCTCCAAGTGACAAGAATAACAAGTCACCATAAACTTCATCATCTAGAAGGGTTTTACAACAAACTAGCTCAAAACCCTAACTTGAATATCAAATCTAACAATTGAAATTCAGAGTTTGAGCTTACCAATACTACCACAACGTAGCTAGGAGCGAGATGAACAACTTTAGAACCCGAGCTTTAGCGAGAATCCGACTCCTTCTTCTCCAAATCCACCTCTCTCTCTCTAAAACCCTTACTCTCTCTAGATAAGGTTGAGAGTGTTTGTGTGGGTGTAAAGTGATCCAAAAATGATCAAGGGATCAGCCTTGAAGGCTCCAAACTGGCACCCAAGTAAAATTACCATTTTACCCATTTATAACAAATTAAAACAGCTGGCTCGACAGACAGTTTGGACGGCGTCCCAAACCTTGGACGACGTCCCACCTTTTGTTGCTGGACGGCGTCCCCCTATCTGGACGGCGTCCCACCTTTTGTTGCTGGACGGCGTCCCCCTATCTGGACGGCGTCCCGATCTACTACAAAATCAGAAACAGAAACAGGGTGTTACACTAAAACATGTCATTAAATTGTTTCGTTTAAACAAACCCGTAATTTCACGGGCCATTTCACTAGGTTAATACTATTCACATAGTTGTATCTTCATAATTCATATTTTCGGTAACATTTTAATAGTTTATAATATACACATATAAGAATATATATATATATATATATATATATATATATATATATATATATATATATATATATATATATATATATATATATATATATATATATATATATATATATGCATATATTTAAGTATACATGTATATATTTATAGGTATATATGTATTTCGAGTGGTAAATTGATATATCCATGGATGATAAATTGTCATCCATACCCAATAAACTAATTTTTCACATCATCCATATCCATATCCATTTATCATCTGTTTAGATCATCCATATCCATCTAAATCTAAATGGATCGGATCGAATGGATATCCTATGAATCGGACATCCATTGTCATCCCTAACTAGGATGCGTGAGTTTTTGATGTGAAATATTGATGATGTGGATTTTTAGTGTGAATGGGTAGTGGAATAATGATGTGACATTTTATTTATTTTTTGTATAATAAATTTCTTTAATTTTATTATGTAATAAAGTTAATTAACTACCACCGAACTATTGGTTGAGTGATAAAGCCTCAGTTGATTGTGGGCATGTATCCTTGAAAAAATAGGTGCAGGTCAAATCATAGGGGTGAGTTTTCTCCAAAGTTGTGCCTCTGGTATCCTTCACTTTGTGCGGGTCAAGCAGTTAACCTAAAGCATTCCGGGTACGCTTTGCGCGATGGATGCGAGGAGTTTCTTCTTAACGGGTGCGTGGGTGGCAAATGAAAGGATTCGATATCGAAATTGCCGTTCTAAAAAAATATGTAATTAATTAACTAAAAAGACATTTAAGTAATATCATTGATATATAGAAAGTCAATATGAGTGTTGGTTTTTTCAACGATACAATGAAAAATGTTGTTTTATTTATTTATTTTTTCAGCGAAAAACAGGATAACTTTTATATAACAAAAGAAGGTTCATAAAAAATGAAACTTTCTTTAAACTTACAAACCAAAAAACTCGAGCAAAACTAAACAAACTTAAACTAAGCTCGCAACCCGACATAGAGAACCAAAGGGCTACAAACAACAAACAACACGACTTATCCTAACGAAAAAAATGAAGAACAATCTAAACGATAACCAGGAGATTAGGATTCATAGAGAAAAAAAATGTTGTTTTATCGTTATCTATTGTGATGATAAATTAAATTCATTTCCTCTATATTAAACATTTTCTTTGGTGATTCTTTGTATTGTATTTCCGAAGGGATACACATATTTTCAAATGAAACTTGAGTTTATAATTAATAAGTTCCGTATCTATATATTTATATAAACCTTTAAAATAATGATGTCATCATATCACTAATTACCTTTTAACTTTCATAATGATGATGTCATTATTATTTTATATATTAATTTTACTTAGTTAAATATTAAAAAAAAAGTATAAGATAAAAACAAATAATAATTCCGATAATATATGCATGCCGATTTTGAAGGCAATAAAGTTTTATGATTTTAAATTATATATACAAAATAAAAACAAATACAAACTGATAATATCATTTTATTGATTTACATTATAAAATTAGTTCTAATTAAAAAAGATACAAAATCAAAAAAATGAAACCAAATAAATACCCAGAATATATAAATACCCCCATAACCACCATATATATAAACTTTTTAACAAATTGTAAAATATTTTACAAAACAACCCATGAACACATGTACAAACTTTAAAGCATATTGTACAATCTTCATATAATAATTGTATTTTAAATTTTATAAAAATTTCAAGAGTCATTTGTTATTACTAATAATTATTATTATAATATAAATACTTAAGTTTTTAAGCAAACTTTATTATTATTATTATTATTATTATTATTATTATTATTATTATTATTATTATTATTATTATTATTATTATTATTATTATTATTATTATTATTATTATTATTATATGAGTTCTCTTTACGGGATTAATTACGTTACATATATATCCGAACTACATGTCTCAATAAAAAGTTATAATGTAGGTTTTTATGACAAGAAAAACAGTAATTGTGATGAAAATTGGAAGAGAGTGGTGAGAAAATGAATGTAGTTCATTTATTCTAACTAAATTAAGTATATCAATATGTTTGTAAAAATAACGACAAGTTTCTTAGTCGGAATCCGTGGTTCCACGGGTCATTAAAATAAATGACTTTAACATTTACATTCACTTAATACCAAAAATATATCATTAAACTATTTCGTTTAAACAAACTCGTGACGGGTCATTTCACTAGTATTTTACAAAATCAAAAGCTCTATTCTCGTTGTGTGATTTCTAATGCAACCTTGTCAAGTTCTCATTAAAAATACTCCGTATCATAATAAACATCGAAACAAACAACGTATAACCACATTTTTAAAGAGAGGAAAAATATGTCATACCAATATTTGACTTGACTATATCGAAACAAGGTAGTAATGAGCAAACCAAAAGTTGAATTAGAAGCATTATTAAGTCAACGTTGAATTTTTTTTAGCATCTAAAATGAAAAAGGACAGATGATCTGTTTTAAACCCATATGCAATTATTGTAGTTGTCTAGCTGGCAAGTTTATGAGATCGCACGTGACCACTTGGTTGAACAATGCCACAGTTATCGTGTTTTCGAACATTAAAGTAGGGGTGAAATTAGGGATTACAACGGATCGGATATGGAACGGGTGAAGCCGTATCAATATCTATATCAATTTATTTTTTTTTAATTCATATCCATATCACCATATTCATTTATAAAAATTTCATCAATCCATATCCTTATCCGTCGAGTGAAGCGAGTTGATGGATAACGTTGGTTAAGATTCCAATCATAGTATTCAAAAGTTAATCACTTTGTTTTGATGATGACACAAAATAGATAAGTGCTTAATCATATGTAAGACGACATGAGTTCATAAGCCTATACTATCTCTAGCAAAAGACCAATACATAAATAATTAACTTGGTAAATTTGCTATGCGGCTGAACCACGGTCGACCGTGGGTCTGACCGTGAATGTCCTGTACCAACAGCTGCAATCCTTTTCAAATTTATGATGTGCGGTCAAGTACACGGTCGACCGCAGTTCGACTGCAGTTGTTTCTGTTATCAAAATCATCCACTTTAAGTTAGACCACTTTGAGGCATCTAAAATTTACAAAACCTTTTTAAACATACTTATAATGGTTGCCTTTTTTGATCTCAAAAGAGTTTTGAACCAAAAAATTTAATTTCTACTAATCACACCTAATGACATTTTAATGACATTTTAAGCTCAATTAAGGTTAAACACATAAGTGTTTTATTTTTCATTTGTTACAAAATGTCACTCAAATACATACTAATGATGGTCATTAAAAGTTCCAACAAAAGAGTTGCTCTACCATAACTTTTATGTATCATTTTTATGTATGTGCAATTATGAACTAGTAAGTTGTGGATGTAATAATCTTCAAGTAAGCTCCAACTAGATTCAAACTAGTTCATTTGGAATGCAACAAGATTCCAAAGGACAAAATGCTTCCATTAGCAAAGTGATAAGTAATTAAAAAAGGTTGATGAAGTTTTGGAAGATAATGCTTTGTCAAGAGACAAAATTCTACAATTACCCTATTAAGTAATCAATGACAAATGGTCAAAGCTTAAAGACTTTCTTCTTTTATGGACATGTCAACTTCCACACTTATGTCCAAAACAAAAGGGGTAATGGGGATGATTTCAGAGTCAATTGGCTTTTAGTTGCAGCTATTCAACAAAGAAAAATGACAAATTTCAAAGGACAAAAACGACTATAAGAATCAGATATCAGAGGTACACGGTCGAACCACGGTCGACCGTGCAGTGAGCGGTACAGCTTCCAAGCAGATTTCTCTTTCCTATAAAAGCCAAGGCTTGGAGCATTTGAAGACTCACCTCTTGCACTCATATTTTCTTATACTTACTGATATCATTCTCATAATTCATTGTAATCTTTTAGAGTGATTCTAGCAAGAGTACTTGTAAGCTTAATGTAACAACCCAAACCAAACCGCAATCGAACCCGCTTAAAATATCAAATTAAAAAAAAAAATTTGTCTGATAAGCATATGGCGCGGCGCGCCAGGTGGTTGCGCGGCGCGCCAAACCACCTGGACAGACTGCTGTCCCCGGAAGTTAAATACGCGAAAATGTTTGGCCACTTCCCGATTATATTAGACAAAACGCTTTTAACCACATGTTCAAATATGTAAAACTAACACGTTCCATTAATAAAAAGGGTTTTACGACACCGGGCCCACATATGCCCAAATCACCCCTTAAAGTACCAAATACAAGTTTCGACCACACGACTCTTAATACAAAATAAAGCCGAGCATGGCGATTGGGGTTATACTACCCAATCCTAATCAATCCAAAAGCAAGCCTTCTAAAGCAACTACGCGAGTTCACTAGTCCCACGCTTACCCGAGCCACCGCATCCATGCAATCTATAAAAAAAGTCAACAACGAGAGGGTAAGCTAATGCTTAGTGATTGAAAATATACTACATGCATATATATATGTATAAAATGGACACGCCACACAAATATCAAATACCGCATACCGAAGCATCCATGTATAAGGCAAGCTAGTCTAAGCATACCGTACGATCACTAGGCAACGAGCTAAAGATAAATCAACAAAATATAAGTTCACTAACGACGATGTGAACAACGCCAAGAAGCTACACCCGGAGGGTTAGCTACATCACGACAATACAACAGTGTATATATAATAATATATAAACGAATAAGGTTAACCCATTAACCCATTACCGAAATACCAAACACCACAATGAAGATTGGCCGAACTACACGAGCCTTAGTAATCCGAAACCACACGAGATTACTATCTTCAACAAGACAACATCGAGGTTGGCCGAACTGCACGAGCCTTAGTAATCCGAAACCACACGAGATTACTACCTTAATAAGATGACCGAACTACACGAGTCATTGTGAATCCGAACTACACGCGATTCACTTCTCCAATAACAAAACCCACGGTCACGGGATTATAAAATCCACCACATCGGGGTTATCCAAATCCATATCACAATACATGTGATAACGTACACACAAGTGTACACCTCGCCAAAAGGAGGTCAACCAAAACGCGCAACCTTGCCAATTGGACTCATACAAAAGTCCATCAAGTCCACCTATATGTGAAGTGAGCTCTATAACCGAGAACCACTTCACCCGACCCGCACCCATCCTACACATACATATGTACATAGGATATTAACACTCACCTTGTCGCCTTGATGAATGCTTCCAAATAATCCGCAACTCGTCAATGGAAAGTACCTATTCCATTATCATAATTACAACAACACACTTAGAGTGGATTTACAAACCAGCCCAAATCGACACTTAGTGCCATTTCGACCCAATTGCACTTCCAAGCACAAACCGTGCCCAAACTAACCAATAATCACTAACACAAGTGAGAATGGTCCTAATATGCCAATTAAACCCAATCGCAAGTGTTAAACACTTATTGTTCTCAAAATCGCCCATAAACCCTAATTTTGACCCATAAAGTCAAAATCTCACCATTTGCAAGTTTTGACACCAAAACATATTTAACTCGGTTCTATGGTCCAACTTAATCCATTTTAAGTTTATAAACCTTATTAAATCGGCAATTGAGTCATAATCATCAACAAACCCTAATTTTGACTCTAGTCAAAGTTAGTCAACCATAAGAACCCTAATGGTTTCCAAAACACCAATAATCACTAACACTAGTGATTATACACCATTTACAAGTCTTAAACATGGTTAAATCATTAACCAACCTAAAACCCGCCAAATATCAAAATAGCAAGTTTCCATAAACCCTCTTCATCAACCAAATGGGTTTTACAACTAACAATCTCAAACCCTAACTTGAATATCAAATCTAACAAATGAAATTTGGAGTTAGAGCTTACCACTAGTATCACAGTGTAGCTAAGAACGAGGAGAACAAACTTGTCTACTACGCCGAAGATCAAAACCCGCTTCTTCCTTTCCAAAAATCCCTTTGAATCAAATGGGTGTTTGAGTTTGTTGAGAGAAAATGGAAAGAAAAGGAAAAAGAAATAGGGAAATGAAATGGGTGGATGAGGTTAAGTCCTCAAATCTGGCTCAAACGCGAAAAGACCAAAATATCCTTTTAAAACTCTTAAAATAACCAAAGGAGTCTGCCAGCGACCATTGGCGCGGCGCGCGACCAGGTGGCGCGGCGCGCGACCAGCCAGAATCAGAATCCAGGTCTCACAACTCTCCCCCACTTAAAATCGATCACGTCCTCGTGATCTTCACCACTTAACCACTCCGGACCCACTTAACGGTCCTCAATCATAAGTCCCAATCCGAACTTTCCTAGACAATTCTTCCCAATGAATCACCTTTAACAACTAAGATCGTCACCCGCGATTTTTCAAAACCACAATCCGAGCACTAAAACCTGCTCAATTCCCTCGCATCGGGAAAACTCATCCAATCTCTAACCGAGATATCAACCCCTAGCATACCATTACCAAGTACAATGCTAAAGTAACCACATACCAAACTTAAGGTCAACCATCTAAACAGTCGAAGACTGAGAAGAAGTAAATCCTTACGGATAACACTTACCACTAAACATCCCTTGTAGTGCGCAATACGACCCATACGCAACTACCGTAACATCATAACAGGCGGCTAAAACCGATAGCGCCCGAAACGACTATGGCAACGCTAATCCAAAGGTGTACAAAATCGACTATCGTCACACCCGTAACAACATGTGAGCGAAACACGGCTATCGCATCACTAAACGTACAACATGGTCCTCGCGACCCCACCATCGGCGTATAAAACAACCGATAGTTCCCATAACATGGTCCTTACGACCCCACCATTGGTGTATCAAACAACCAATAGATCAAACATCATGGTCCTTACGACCCCACCATCGGTGTATAAAACAACCGACAGATCACACAACAAGAAAGCTGGCCGAAAACACACTCGCCTTAGTGAATCCGAACTACACGCGACTCACTACCTTCACCACAACAACAATCGGGATTGGCCGAACTACACGCGCCTTAGTGAATCCAAACTACACGAGAGTCACTATCCCAGAGGAATGACCGAACTACACGAGTCATTTGTGAATTCGAACTACACGAGACTCACTCCTCAATACAATGACCGAAACCACACGAGTCATTTGTGAATCCGAACTACACGAGATTCACTTCCACAATAATATGAACGAAACCACACGCGTCATCATGAATCCGAAACCACACGCGATCCACTACCATGATGAAGTCAGCGGACCCTGAAGGTCATGCTTCACCAATCTCAACACCGGATGAAGTCAGCGGACCCCGAAAGTCATGCTTCACCGATACAACACTACGCCCATGACGAAGTCAGAGGACCCCGAAGGTCATGCTCCACCAATCGCGTACTCCTATGATGAAGTCAACGGACTCGAAAGTCATGCTCCACCAATCAATAACCATGATGAAGTCAGCGGACTCGAAAGTCATGGTCCACCAATCAACGCCCTTTTGGCCTCGAACAATGAGTAGCGTAACATCGCGCTCTGCTACGCCATAGTGAATCCTAACGGATACCACTAACCATTCACCATACGAATGAGTACACAACGCCAACCCAAATCAAGCAAGAACCACATATATCAAACATAGGCACAAAACAAAAGTTCTCTAGAAGAGAATCCGATACGCACATCCCTTAACCGAGGGATTTCACCTTGCTCGTCAAACACGTCCATTATCTCTCAACGAGATTTACCACATTACCACATCGGTGATAATACAAATCCAAAATCATAAGTACAATTTAACCGAAATTGTACTCTACCATAAACCGACCAAAACTAGGTCCCAACACAATTTTCGGACCTACTAAAAACGTCATCCAAAATCTCACCCTAAGGCCTCCTCGTGAGGGAGTGTAACTCCCCCACTTGGAACTACGTTCCATCTCCACAACTCGTACAATCGTATAATGCTACCAAGGGTAGACTTTACAACAATTGGGTTCACACGACCCATCACCATATCTTGCTCCAACCTTGAGCATACTAAGGATCTTAACCTATCCTCAAACACTTCGAACAAAAAGTGTCCCACAATTACACAAACTATACCCTCGCAATCATCCAATTGCTTTAGTTTGTCAAATTTCACCCGATCACTCATGTACTTAAGGGTTTCACTTCGGTACCCTAAGTACAATGTAACCGCAACACAATCGGAGTCGAACACCACGCGAGTAGGTATAAAAGAGGCACCTAATGTCGTGTCACGTAGACTCCTTTACTAATATACATCGAGACTTTAAGCACTCGATCTCTCAGGTTTTATCTCACCCGTCGAACCTCATGGTTCATCAACGTCAACACACAAGCAAACAATGCTTAACTACTGTCACCAAAACCCACACTCATGGTTTGGTGTGAACATTTCCCAAATACTAAGGAATGCTTGGTTGCACCAAGTCTTACACCCTTCGCCCAACAATCAAATGTCACCATAGGGTACTTCCATTAGGAACGTCACCCATAACAATAACATGCACAACACAAATGCATTAAACAAACTCAAATTCGACGGCACTTAATAAATAATCAAAGGACATATTTATTAAAATGAAACGTACCTTAACGTCTCCTTACCGCACCCGTCCCCGCTAACTTGGGACATTCCGAATTACGATGTCCTTCTTCTTGGCAATTGAAGCACACCATACCATCACCCTTTGGCACCGAACATTCCCAATACTTGTGACCCCTCACGCCACAATTGTAACATGTAGACGTACTAGAATCTAACATACTCGTCCGCGTACCACCCGTGCTCACGCTCGGACCCTTAGTCCTCTTACTTGGAGCACCATACGAAACAACCTTTCTCTCACTTGAAGGTTCACACCTTTTCGATCGTGAATACGACTCGAAACCTCTAGCCAAGTCAAATAATTCCGCAAACGATTTTGCTTGACCCCGGCTAATTCTACTCTTCAAGTCATCATTCAAGGTCCGATAGAAATCCCCCATCAACAATCGATCATTCCCTAAATACTCCGGGCAAAAACGAGCCTTCGCCATAAAGGTCATCTTGAGAGTATTCAAATCCATAGAACCCTGTTGCAAATTTCGCAACTCATTACGCATTTCCGATAAATCGGCTGAAGTTCGGAACTCCTCGAAGAATTCCTTCTTAAACTCGTCCCATGATAACGCCATAAACGGTTCACCACCGACAAGATCAATCTTACCATCCAACCAATCCTTCGCCCTACCCCGCAACAAACTAGTAGCGAGTCTTGTCCTCTTCTCGGGAGGGCATTCAATAGTACGAAAACACCCTTCGACATCCGAGATCCAAGTTGTGCTTATCAAAGGATCCGGTTTCCCGTCGTACATTGGGGGTTTAGTCCTCATGAAGATCTTAAGACAACGCTCCATTCCACTACTACCTTGAAGTTCGGAATACTTCCTATCCATTTCTTCTCGAAACGCACTCATTTGCTCCGCAACGGCGGCCGCAACTCTAGCGTTAAACTTCAAATCGTTCATCTCGATCCCGTTTCCCGTCGCCACTCTAAGGAATGCAAAAGCGATTAGATCACAAACGTATAAAGCACACACACAATACCGCCCCTATCTTGCTAAACAATCGTCGCACATCACTTGTTAGACACGATTTGCACCCGTAATAAGGTTTGCAAGTCCCTATTACGCACACACGCCGTATCAACTCGTTAGTACCACAACCGCCTCGCTCGATGATATAAACAAACACAAACAAAATTCTACGCGATATAAACACACGCGAGAATTATAATCACAACACAATAACATATTAATAATATCCGTATTACTAATACAAACGTTAGTCCAACTACAACAAGGCACTAACTATAACTTATTTCGACCCGTAATCCTACAAGTCCCGCAATAATTAAGCACACATAAAAGTCTAAGTCTTGGCACCTATCTCAAGTCACCTAAATCCCTTAGACCATGCTCTGATACCACTTGTAACAACCCAAACCAAACTGCAATCGAACCCGCTTAAAATATCAAATTAAAAAAAAAATTGTCTGATCAGCATATGGCGCGGCGCGCCAGGTGGTTGCGTGGCGCGCCAAACTCTAGTGACCCGAACTTTTCCATGTTTATATATATTAATTGAGATTGATGTTTACATGATTAAATGTTTCCAACATGTTAAGCAATCAAACTTGTTAAGACTTGATTAATTGAAATAGGTTTCATATAGACAATTGACCACCCAAGTTGACCGGTGATTCACGAACGTTAAAACTTGTAAAAAAACTATATGATGACATATATATGGTTATATATATAGTTAACATGATATTATGATAAGTAAACATATCATTAATTATATTAACAATGAACTACATATGTAAAAACAAGACTACTAACTTAATGATTTTGAAACGAGACATATATGTAACGTTTATCGTTGTAACGACATTTAATGTATATATATCATATTAAGAGATATTCGTACATCATAATATCATGATAATATAATAATTTAAAATCTCTTTTGATATTATAAACATTGGGTTAACAACATTTAACAAGATCGTTAACCTAAAGGTTTCAAAACAACACTTACATGTAACGACTAACGATGACTTAACGACTCAGTTAAAATGTATATACATGTAGTGTTTTAATATGTATTTATACACTTTTGAAAGACTTCAATACACTTATCAAAATACTTCTACTTAACAAAAATGCTTACAATTACATTCTCGTTCAGTTTCATCAACAATTCTACTCGTATGCACCCGTATTCGTACTCGTACAATACACAGCTTTTAGATGTATGTACTATTGGTATATACACTCCAATGATCAGCTCTTAGCAGCCCATGTGAGTCACCTAACACATGTGGGAACCATCATTTGACAACTAGCATGAAATATCTCATAAGATTACAAAAATATGAGTAATCATTCATGACTTATTTACATGAAAACAAAATTACATATCCTTTATATCCAATCCATACACCAACGACCAAAAACACCTACAAACACTTTCATTCTTCAATTTTCTTCATCTAATTGAACTCTCTCAAGTTCTATCTTCAAGTTCTAAGTGTTCTTCATAAATTCCAAAAGTTCTAGTTTCATAAAATCAAGAATACTTTCAAGTTTGCTAGCTCACTTCCAATCTTGTAAGGTGATCATCCAACCTCAAGAAATCTTTGTTTCTTACAGTAGGTTATCATTCTAATACAAGGTAATAATCATATTCAAACTTTGGTTCAATTTCTATAACTATAACAATCTTATTTCAAGTGATGATCTTACTTGAACTTGTTTTCGTGTCATGATTTTGCTTCAAGAACTTTGAGCCATCCAAGGATCCATTGAAGCTAGATCCATTTTTCTCTTTTCCAGTAGGTTCATCCAAGGAACTTAAGGTAGTAATGATGTTCATAACATCATTCGATTCATACATATAAAGCTATCTTATTCGAAGGTTTAAACTTGTAATCACTAGAACATAGTTTAGTTAATTCTAAACTTGTTCGCAAACAAAAGTTAATCCTTCTAACTTGACTTTTAAAATCAACTAAACACATGTTCTATATCTATATGATATGCTAACTTAATGATTTAAAACCTGGAAACACGAAAAACACCGTAAAACCGGATTTACGCCGTCGTAGTAACACCGCGGGCTGTTTTGGGTTAGTTAATTAAAAACTATGATAAACTTTGATTTAAAAGTTGTTATTCTGAGAAAATGATTTTTATTATGAACATGAAACTATATCCAAAAATTATGGTTAAACTCAAAGTGGAAGTATGTTTTCTAAAATGGTCATCTAGACGTCGTTCTTTCGACTGAAATGACTACCTTTACAAAAACGACTTGTAACTTATTTTTCCGACTAGAAACCTATACTTTTTTTGTTTATATTCATAAAATAGAGTTCAATATGAAACCATAGCAATTTGATTCACTCAAAACGGATTTAAAATGAAGAAGTTATGGGTAAAACAAGATTGGATAATTTTTCTCATTTTAGCTACGTGAAAATTGGTAACAAATCTATTCCAACCATAACTTAATCAACTTGTATTATATATTATGTAATCTTGAGATACCATAGACACGTATACAATGTTTCGACCTATCATGTCGACACATCTATATATATTTCGGAACAACCATAGACACTCTATATGTGAATGTTGGAGTTAGCTATACAGGGTTGAGGTTGATTCCAAAATATATATAGTTTGAGTTGTGATCAATACTGAGATACGTATACACTGGGTCGTGGATTGATTCAAGATAATATTTATCGATTTATTTCTGTACATCTAACTGTGGACAACTAGTTGTAGGTTACTAACGAGGACAGCTGACTTAATAAACTTAAAACATCAAAATATATTAAAAGTGTTGTAAATATATTTTGAACATACTTTGATATATATGTATATATTGTTATAGGTTCGTGAATCAACCAGTGGCCAAGTCTTACTTCCCGACGAAGTAAAAATCTGTGAAAGTGAGTTATAGTCCCACTTTTAAAATCTAATATTTTTGGGATGAGAATACATGCAGGTTTTATAAATGATTTACAAAATAGACACAAGTACGTGAAACTACATTCTATGGTTGAATTATCGAAATCGAATATGCCCCTTTTTATTAAGTCTGGTAATCTAAGAATTAGGGAACAGACACCCTAATTGACGCGAATCCTAAAGATAGATCTATTGGGCCTAACAAACCCCATCCAAAGTACCGGATGCTTTAGTACTTCGAAATTTATATCATATCCGAAGGGTGTCCCGGAATGATGGGGATATTCTTATATATGCATCTTGTTATTGTCGGTTACCAGGTGTTCACCATATGAATGATTTTTATCTCTATGTATGGGATGTGTATTGAAATATGAAATCTTGTGGTCTATTGTTACGATTTGATATATATAGGTTAAACCTATAACTCACCAACATTTTTGTTGACGTTTTAAGCATGTTTATTCTCAGGTGATTATTAAGAGCTTCCGCTGTCGCATACTTAAATAAGGACAAGATTTGGAGTCCATGCTTGTATGATATTGTGTAAAAACTGCATTCAAGAAACTTATTTTGTTGTAACATATTTGTATTGTAAACCATTATGTAATGGTCGTGTGTAAACAGGATATTTTAGATTATCATTATTTGATAATCTACGTAAAGCTTTTTAAACCTTTATTGATGAAATAAAGGTTATGGTTTGTTTTAAAATGAATGCAGTCTTTGAAAAACGTCTCATATAGAGGTCAAAACCTCGCAACGAAATCAATTAATATGGAACGTTTTTAATCAATAAGAACGGGACATTTCAGTTGGTATCCGAGCGTTGGTCTTAGAGAACCAGAAAATTTGCATTAGTGTGTCTTATCGAGTTTGTTAGGATGCATTAGTGAGTCTGGACTTCGACCGTGTTTTCTTTAAAAATGATTGCTTAACATTTTTGTTGGAAACTATATATTTTTAACATATGAATATTATGTGATATATTAATCTCTTAACGTGTTTGATATTATGTGATAGATGTCTACCTCTAGAACAAGTCCCATTGACTCACCTAATAATAATGAAGAGTCAAATGTAAATTGGAATGATTTGTGGACTGATTCACAAGTTCCCGAAGAGGAACCGGAAGAAGAGTCGGAACCGGAAGAAGAATCGGAACCGGAAGAAGAATCGGAACCGGATGAAGAAATAGAACCGGTGGGGGAAATAATAAAACGGTTAAGTAAAAGAAAATCCTCAACCAACCGACCAAAGTTAATTATGGTCAATGGTGTTTCCGCCAAGGAAGCAAAATATTGGGAGGATTACCAATTCTCCGATGAATCGGATTCCGACGAGAATTCCGATGATGTTATAGAAATTACCCCAACTGAATTTAAAAAGGCAAAAGAAAATAATAAGGGAAAGGGCATAAAAATAGAGAAATCTAATTCCAACCCCGATGAACTTTATATGTATCGTCAACCCCCGAAGTCCTTAAGTTGTAACAATGACCCGGGAACCTCTAAACCACCAGGTTTTTCTAAACCAATGTGGACAACGACGGCTCGTATTAGGGGAACATCATATATCCCTAGAAACTTGGCAAAACGAACCAAAACCGAAGAAGAAGAAGAAACGAGCGAGTCGGAATAAGATAGTTGTATTCGTGTGGTGTAATATATGGAATATAGTGTTCTTATGCTTTATGATATATGTAAAAATTGCTTGTATTAATAAGTATTTTTTTTTTATGAATCTAACTTTTGTCTATTTTACAGTTTAAAAACACAAAATGGATAGACAACCCAATATTTTAAGAGACCTACCCGGAGACATGATTGATGAAATCTTGTCTAGAGTCGGCCAGAATTCTTCGGCACAACTATTTAAGGCGAGATCAGTTTGTAAGACATTCGAAGAACGTTCCAAGAATGTCTTGGTTTATAAGAGACTTTCGTTTGAAAGATGGGGGATATCACATTGGGAAACCCATAAGTTACGATGTGTTTACTTTGACGCATATATTGCGGGGAACCCAAATGCTATTTTACGCAACGGGTTAAGAAATTATTTTGACTCAATATATCCGAATATTGGACTTCGTGATTTAGAAAAAGCGGCTAACATACAACATAAAGAAGCACGTTATGCTTACGGATTAGTAATGTTCGCTTCTCACCAAAGTGAGAACAAGAACATCGGGCTACAACTATTAAACAAAACGTTTCCACAAGTGACGGAGTCGGTAATTGGGGTAAGAAATGAGGTTTTTAGATTATTACGGGACTGTTGGACATTACGTAACCCTCGTCCCTTTGATGACGTTACAACACGCTGTCTTATCAACGGCCATAACGGTTATGTTGCACAAGACCAAGGATGGGAAGTAGTCCTAGTAAAACCAGAATGCATGACTTGTTTCTGGACGTATGAATTACGTGTCTTTATTGCCTTTGCTGAACGACTTGTGTACTAGGTAGAATTGTCTTCACAACTATCTTGTATCAAAGTTATTGTGTGCTATATTTCATGCTTTATGTAAAATAAGCGGTATTGTAAGTTTGTAAAATATTGTATAAAAGTTTGAACGCGAAATATTATTATAATCAGTTTTTCATATAGAATTGTAGTAGTTGAATTGTATATTAGCTACTAAGTATGAACTTAACGGGTAGGTACTACCCGAATTTAAACTTATAAAACGCTAATATGAAGAAAAAGCTTTTATAAATGAGTTCATATTATGCTACGAAATACTATTAACTACTCTTAATATTCTGTATGATTAACTTGTTCCATTTAACTATTTTGAAGGAAATGGCACCGACTACTCGACACACCGTGAATATGAATGAAGAGGAATTCCGTACTTTTCTAGCTTCAAACATAGCCGCAGTACAGGCTGCGCTACATACCAACAATAACCTTGGATCTAGCAGTACAGGAAATCGTGTAGGATGCACCTACAAAGAATTTACTGCCTGCAAACCTTTGGAATTTGATGGAACCGAAGGACCGATCGGATTGAAACGGTGGACCGAGAAGGTTGAATCGGTGTTTGCCATAAGTAAGTGTACTGAAGAGGACAAAGTGAAGTACGCTACGCATACCTTCACAGGTTCTGCGTTAACATGGTGGAATACCTATCTAGAGCAAGTGGGACAAGATGATGCGTACGCACTACCGTGGTCAGCATTCAAGCACTTGATGAACGAGAAGTACCGTCCCAGAACCGAGGTCAATAAGCTCAAGACAGAACTTAGAGGGTTACGAACCCAAGGATTTGATATTACCACGTACGAAAGACGATTCATAGAATTGTGCCTATTGTGTCCGGGAGCATTTGAAGATGAGGAAGAGAAGATCGACGCGTTTGTGAAAGGATTACCGGAAAGAATCCAAGAAGATATAAGTTCACACGAGCCCGCCTCCATACAACAGGCATGTAGAATGGCTCACAAACTAGTGAACCAGATTGAAGAAAGAATTAAAGAACAGACTGCTGAAGAGGCCAATGTGAAGCAAGTCAAAAGAAAGTGGGAGGAAAACGGTGATAAGAATCACCAATACAACAACAACAGCAATTACAACAATAATCGCAACAATTATCCCAACAATCGCAACATCAATCGCAACTACAACAAACGGCCCAACAACAACAACAACAACAACAACAATAGCAACTACAACAATCATCCCAACAACAATAATAACCGCAACAACAACAACAATCAGAAGCAACTATGCCAAAGGTGTGAAAAGAATCACTCGGGGTTCTGCACCAAATTTTGCAACAAGTGTAAAAGAAATGGTCATAGCGCGGCGAAGTGTGAGGTCTACGGACCAGGGGTTAATAGAACGAAAGGAACAAATGGTGTCGGAACGAGTAATGGCGGAGCAAGTAGTGTCGGAGCAAGTTATGCCAATGTAGTTTGTTATAAATGTGGAACACCAGGCCACATTATTAGAAATTGCCCGAACCAGGAGAACACGAATGGACAAGGTCGTGGAAGAGTTTTCAATATTAATCAGGTAGAGGTACAGGAAGACCCGGAGCTTGTTACGGGTACGTTTCTTATTGACAATAAATCTGCTTACGTTTTATTTGATTCGGGTGCGGATAGAAGCTATATGAGTAGAGATTTTTGTGCTAAATTAAGTTGTCCATTGACGCCTTTGGATAGTAAATTTTTACTCGAATTAGCAAATGGTAAATTAATTTCAGCAGATAATATATGTCGGAATCGAGAAATTAAACTGGTTAGCGAAACATTTAAGATTGATTTGATACCAGTAGAGTTAGGGAGTTTTGATGTGATAATCGGTATGGACTGGTTGAAAGAAGTGAAAGCGGAGATCGTTTGTTACAAAAATGCAATTCGCATTATACGAGAAAAAGGAAAACCCTTAATGGTGTACGGAGAAAAGGGCAACACGAAGCTACATCTTATTAGTAATTTGAAGGCACAAAAACTAATAAGAAAAGGTTGCTATGCTGTTCTAGCACACGTCGAGAAAGTACAAACTGAAGAAAAGAGCATCAATGATGTTCCCATTGCAAAAGAATTTCCCGATGTATTTCCGAAAGAATTACCGGGATTACCCCCACATCGATCCGTTGAATTTCAAATAGATCTTGTACCAGGAGCTGCACCAATAGCTCGTGCTCCTTACAGATTCGCACCCAGCGAGATGAAAGAACTGCAAAGCCAATTACAAGAACTTTTAGAGCGTGGTTTCATTCGACCAAGCACATCACCGTGGGGAGCTCCTGTTTTGTTTGTCAAGAAGAAAGATGGTACATTCAGGTTGTGTATCGACTACCGAGAGTTGAACAAACTTACCATCAAGAACCGCTACCCACTACCGAGAATCGACGACTTATTTGATCAACTACAAGGCTCGTCTGTTTATTCAAAGATTGACTTACGTTCCGGGTATCATCAAATGCGGGTGAAAGAAGATGATATTCCAAAGACTGCTTTCAGAACACGTTACGGTCATTACGAGTTTATGGTCATGCCGTTTGGTTTAACTAATGCACCAGCTGTGTTCATGGACCTTATGAACCGAGTGTGTGGACCATACCTTGACAAGTTTGTCATTGTTTTCATTGATGACATACTTATTTACTCAAAGAATGACCAAGAACACGGTGAACATTTGAGAAAGGTGTTAGAAGTATTGAGGAAGGAAGAATTGTACGCTAAGTTTTCAAAGTGTGCATTTTGGTTGGAAGAAGTTCAATTCCTCGGTCACATAGTGAACAAAGAAGGTATTAAGGTGGATCCGGCAAAGATAGAAACTGTTGAAAAGTGGGAAACCCCGAAAACTCCGAAACACATACGCCAGTTTTTAGGACTAGCTGGTTACTACAGAAGGTTCATCCAAGACTTTTCCAGAATAGCAAAACCCTTGACTGCATTAACGCATAAAGGGAAGAAATTTGAATGGAATGATGAACAAGAGAAAGCGTTTCAGTTATTGAAGAAAAAGCTAACTACGGCACCTATATTGTCATTGCCTGAAGGGAATGATGATTTTGTGATTTATTGTGACGCATCAAAGCAAGGTCTCGGTTGTGTATTAATGCAACGAACGAAGGTGATTGCTTATGCGTCTAGACAATTGAAGATTCACGAACAAAATTATACGACGCATGATTTGGAATTAGGCGCGGTTGTTTTTGCATTAAAGACTTGGAGGCACTACTTATATGGGGTCAAAAGTATTATATATACCGACCACAAAAGTCTTCAACACATATTTAATCAGAAACAACTGAATATGAGGCAGCGTAGGTGGATTGAATTATTGAATGATTACGATTTTGAGATTCGTTACCACCCGGGGAAGGCAAATGTGGTAGCCGATGCCTTGAGCAGGAAGGATAGAGAACCCATTCGAGTAAAATCTATGAATATAATGATTCATAATAACATTACTACTCAAATAAAGGAGGCGCAACAAGGAGTTTTAAAAGAGGGAAATTTAAAGGATGAAATACCCAAAGGATCGGAGAAGCATCTTAATATTCGGGAAGACGGAACCCGGTATAGGGCTGAAAGGATTTGGGTACCAAAATTTGGAGATATGAGAGAAATGGTACTTAGAGAAGCTCATAAAACCAGATACTCAATACATCCTGGAACGGGGAAGATGTACAAGGATCTCAAGAAACATTTTTGGTGGCCGGGTATGAAAGCCGATGTTGCTAAATACGTAGGAGAATGTTTGACGTGTTCTAAGGTCAAAGCTGAGCATCAGAAACCATCAGGTCTACTTCAACAACCCAAAATTCCGGAATGGAAATGGGAAAACATTACCATGGATTTCATCACTAAATTGCCAAGGACTGCAAGTGGTTTTGATACTATTTGGGTAATAGTTGATCGTCTCACCAAATCAGCACACTTCCTACCAATAAGAGAAGATGACAAGATGGAGAAGTTAGCACGACTGTATTTGAAGGAAGTCATCTCCAGACATGGAATACCAATCTCTATTATCTCTGATAGGGATGGCAGATTTATTTCAAGATTCTGGCAGACATTACAGCAAGCATTAGGAACTCGTCTAGACATGAGTACTGCCTATCATCCACAAACTGATGGGCAGAGCGAAAGGACGATACAAACGCTTGAAGACATGCTACGAGCATGTGTTATTGATTTCGAAAACAGTTGGGATCGACATCTACCGTTAGCAGAATTTTCCTACAATAACAGCTACCATTCAAGCATTGAGATGGCGCCGTTTGAAGCACTTTATGGTAGAAAGTGCAGGTCTCCGATTTGTTGGAGTGAGGTGGGGGATAGACAGATTACGGGTCCGGAGATTATACAAGAAACTACCGAGAAGATCATCCAAATTCAACAACGGTTGAAAGCCGCCCAAAGTCGACAAAAGAGCTACGCTGACATTAAAAGAAAAGATATAGAATTTGAAATTGGAGAGATGGTCATGCTTAAAGTTTCACCTTGGAAAGGCGTTGTTCGATTTGGTAAACGAGGGAAATTAAATCCAAGGTATATTGGACCATTCAAGATTATTGATCGTGTCGGACCAGTAGCTTAACGACTTGAGTTACCTCAACAACTCGCGGCTGTACATAACACTTTCCACGTCTCGAATTTGAAGAAATGTTTTGCTAAAGAAGATCTCACTATTCCGTTAGATGAAATCCAAATCAACGAAAAACTCCAATTCATCGAAGAACCCGTCGAAATAATGGATCGTGAGGTTAAAAGACTTAAGCAAAACAAGATACCAATTGTTAAGGTTCGATGGAATGCCCGTAGAGGACCTGAGTTCACCTGGGAGCGTGAAGATCAGATGAAGAAGAAATACCCGCATCTATTTCCAGAAGATTCGTCAACACCTTCAACAGCTTAAAATTTCGGGACGAAATTTATTTAACGGGTAGGTACTGTAGTGACCCGAACTTTTCCATGTTTATATATATTAATTGAGATTGATGTTTACATGATTAAATGTTTCCAACATGTTAAGCAATCAAACTTGTTAAGACTTGATTAATTGAAATAGGTTTCATATAGACAATTGACCACCCAAGTTGACCGGTGATTCACGAACGTTAAAACTTGTAAAAAAACTATATGATGACATATATATGGTTATATATATAGTTAACATGATATTATGATAAGTAAACATATCATTAATTATATTAACAATGAACTACATATGTAAAAACAAGACTACTAACTTAATGATTTTGAAACGAGACATATATGTAACGTTTATCGTTGTAACGACATTTAATGTATATATATCATATTAAGAGATATTCGTACATCATAATATCATGATAATATAATAATTTAAAATCTCTTTTGATATTATAAACATTGGGTTAACAACATTTAACAAGATCGTTAACCTAAAGGTTTCAAAACAACACTTACATGTAACGACTAACGATGACTTAACGACTCAGTTAAAATGTATATACATGTAGTGTTTTAATATGTATTTATACACTTTTGAAAGACTTCAATACACTTATCAAAATACTTCTACTTAACAAAAATGCTTACAATTACATTCTCGTTCAGTTTCATCAACAATTCTACTCGTATGCACCCGTATTCGTACTCGTACAATACACAGCTTTTAGATGTATGTACTATTGGTATATACACTCCAATGATCAGCTCTTAGCAGCCCATGTGAGTCACCTAACACATGTGGGAACCATCATTTGACAACTAGCATGAAATATCTCATAAGATTACAAAAATATGAGTAATCATTCATGACTTATTTACATGAAAACAAAATTACATATCCTTTATATCCAATCCATACACCAACGACCAAAAACACCTACAAACACTTTCATTCTTCAATTTTCTTCATCTAATTGAACTCTCTCAAGTTCTATCTTCAAGTTCTAAGTGTTCTTCATAAATTCCAAAAGTTCTAGTTTCATAAAATCAAGAATACTTTCAAGTTTGCTAGCTCACTTCCAATCTTGTAAGGTGATCATCCAACCTCAAGAAATCTTTGTTTCTTACAGTAGGTTATCATTCTAATACAAGGTAATAATCATATTCAAACTTTGGTTCAATTTCTATAACTATAACAATCTTATTTCAAGTGATGATCTTACTTGAACTTGTTTTCGTGTCATGATTTTGCTTCAAGAACTTTGAGCCATCCAAGGATCCATTGAAGCTAGATCCATTTTTCTCTTTTCCAGTAGGTTCATCCAAGGAACTTAAGGTAGTAATGATGTTCATAACATCATTCGATTCATACATATAAAGCTATCTTATTCGAAGGTTTAAACTTGTAATCACTAGAACATAGTTTAGTTAATTCTAAACTTGTTCGCAAACAAAAGTTAATCCTTCTAACTTGACTTTTAAAATCAACTAAACACATGTTCTATATCTATATGATATGCTAACTTAATGATTTAAAACCTGGAAACACGAAAAACACCGTAAAACCGGATTTACGCCGTCGTAGTAACACCGCGGGCTGTTTTGGGTTAGTTAATTAAAAACTATGATAAACTTTGATTTAAAAGTTGTTATTCTGAGAAAATGATTTTTATTATGAACATGAAACTATATCCAAAAATTATGGTTAAACTCAAAGTGGAAGTATGTTTTCTAAAATGGTCATCTAGACGTCGTTCTTTCGACTGAAATGACTACCTTTACAAAAACGACTTGTAACTTATTTTTCCGACTAGAAACCTATACTTTTTTTGTTTAGATTCATAAAATAGAGTTCAATATGAAACCATAGCAATTTGATTCACTCAAAACGGATTTAAAATGAAGAAGTTATGGGTAAAACAAGATTGGATAATTTTTCTCATTTTAGCTACGTGAAAATTGGTAACAAATCTATTCCAACCATAACTTAATCAACTTGTATTATATATTATGTAATCTTGAGATACCATAGACACGTATACAATGTTTCGACCTATCATGTCGACACATCTATATATATTTCGGAACAACCATAGACACTCTATATGTGAATGTTGGAGTTAGCTATACAGGGTTGAGGTTGATTCCAAAATATATATAGTTTGAGTTGTGATCAATACTGAGATACGTATACACTGGGTCGTGGATTGATTCAAGATAATATTTATCGATTTATTTCTGTACATCTAACTGTGGACAACTAGTTGTAGGTTACTAACGAGGACAGCTGACTTAATAAACTTAAAACATCAAAATATATTAAAAGTGTTGTAAATATATTTTGAACATACTTTGATATATATGTATATATTGTTATAGGTTCGTGAATCAACCAGTGGCCAAGTCTTACTTCCCGACGAAGTAAAAATCTGTGAAAGTGAGTTATAGTCCCACTTTTAAAATCTAATATTTTTGGGATGAGAATACATGCAGGTTTTATAAATGATTTACAAAATAGACACAAGTACGTGAAACTACATTCTATGGTTGAATTATCGAAATCGAATATGCCCCTTTTTATTAAGTCTGGTAATCTAAGAATTAGGGAATAGACACCCTAATTGACGCGAATCCTAAAGATAGATCTATTGGGCCTAACAAACCCCATCCAAAGTACCGGATGCTTTAGTACTTTGAAATTTATATCATATCCGAAGGGTGTCCCGGAATGATGGGGATATTCTTATATATGCATCTTGTTATTGTCGGTTACCAGGTGTTCACCATATGAATGATTTTTATCTCTATGTATGGGATGTGTATTGAAATATGAAATCTTGTGGTCTATTGTTACGATTTGATATATATAGGTTAAACCTATAACTCACCAACATTTTTGTTGACGTTTTAAGCATGTTTATTCTCAGGTGATTATTAAGAGCTTCCGCTGTCGCATACTTAAATAAGGACAAGATTTGGAGTCCATGCTTGTATGATATTGTGTAAAAACTGCATTCAAGAAACTTATTTTGTTGTAACATATTTGTATTGTAAACCATTATGTAATGGTCGTGTGTAAACAGGATATTTTAGATTATCATTATTTGATAATCTACGTAAAGCTTTTTAAACCTTTATTGATGAAATAAAGGTTATGGTTTGTTTTAAAATGAATGCAGTCTTTGAAAAACGTCTCATATAGAGGTCAAAACCTCGCAACGAAATCAATTAATATGGAACGTTTTTAATCAATAAGAACGGGACATTTCACAAACCACCTGGACAGACTGCTGTCCCCGGAAGTTAAATACGCGAAAATATTTGGCCACTTCCCGATTAAATTAGATAAAACTCTTTTAACCACATGTTCAAATATGTAAAACTAACACGTTCCATTAATAAAAAGGGTTTTACGATACCGGGCCCACATATGTCCAAATCACCCTTTAAAGTACCAAATACAAGTTTCGACCACACGACTCTTAATACAAAATAAAGCCGAGCATGGCGATTGGGGATATACTACCCAATCCTAATCAATCCAAAAGCAAGCCTTCTAAAGCAACTACGCGAGTCCACTAGTCCCACGCTTACCCGAGCCACCGCATCCATGCAATCTATAAAAAAGTCAACAACGAGAGGGAAAGCTAACGCTTAGTGAGTGAAAATATACTACATACATATACTGCATACATATATATGTGTAAAATGGACACGCCACACAAATATCAAATACCGCATACCGAAGCATCCATGTATAAGGCAAGCTAGTCTAAGCATACCGTACGATCACTAGGCAACGAGCTAAAGATACATCAACAAAATATAAGTTCACTAACGATGATGTGAACAACGCCAAGAAGCTACACCCGGAGGGTTAGCTACATCACGACAATACAACAGTGTATATATAACAATATATAAACGAATAAGGTTAACCCATTAACCCATTACCGAAATACCAAACACCACAATGAAGATTGGCCGAACTACACGAGCCTTAGTAATCCGAAACCACACGAGATTACTATCTTCAAAAAGACAACATCGAGGTTGGCCGAACTTCACGAGCCTTAGTAATCCGAAACCACACGAGATTACTACCTCAATAAGATGACCGAACTACACGAGTCATTGTGAATCCGAACTACACGCGATTCACTTCTCCAATAACAAAACCCACGGTCACGGGATTATAAAATCACCACATCGGGGTTATCCAAATCCATATCACAATACATGGGATAACGTACACACAAGTGTACACCTCGCCAAAAGGAGGTCAACCAAAATGCGCAACCGTGCCAATTGGACTCATATAAAAGTCCATCAAGTCCACCTATATGTGAAGTGAGCTCTATAACCGAGAACCACTTCACCCGACCCGCACCCATCCTACACATACATATGTACATAGGATATTAACACTCACCTTGTCGCCTTGATGAATGCTTCCAAATAATCCGCAACTCATCAATGGAAAGTACCTATTCCATTATCACAATTACAACAACACACTTAGAGTGGATTTACAAACCAACCCAAATCGACACTTAGTGCCATTTCGACCCAATTGCACTTCCAAGCACAAACCGTGCCCAAACTAACCAATAATCACTAACATAAGTGAGAATGGTCCTAATATACCAATTAAACCCAATCGCAAGTGTTAAACACTTATTGTTCTCAAAATCGCCCATAAACCCTAATTTTGACCCATAAAGTCAAAATCTCACCATTTGCAAGTTTTGACACCAAAACATATTTAACTCGGTTCTATGCTCCAACTTAATCCATTTTAAGTTTATAAACCTTATTAAATCGGCAATTGAGTCATAATCATCAACAAACCCTAATTTTGACTCTAGTCAAAGTTAGTCAACCATAAGAACCCTAATAGTTTACAAAACACCAATAATCACTAACACTAGTGATTATACACCATTTACAACTCTTAAACATAGTTAAATCATTAACCAACCCAAAACCCGCCAAATATCAAAATAGCAAGTTTCCATAAACCCTCTTCATCAACCAAATGGGTTTTATAACTAACAATCTCAAACCCTAACTTGAATATCAAATCTAACAAATGAAATTCGGAGTTAGAGCTTACCACTAGTATCACAGTGTAGCTAAGAACGAGGAGAATAAACTTGTCTACTACGCCGAAGATCAAAACCCGCTTCTTCCTTTCCAAAAATCCCTTTGAATCAAATGGGTGTTTGAGTTTGTTGAGAGAAAATGGAAAGAAAAGGAAAAAGAAATAGGGAAATGAAATGGGTGGATGAGGTTAAGTCCTCAAATCTGGCTCAAACGCAAAAAGATCGAAATGCCCTTTTAAAACTCTTAAAATAACCAAAGGAGTCTGCCAGCGACCATTGGCGCGGCGCGCGACCAGGTGGCACGGCGCGCGACCAGTTTGAATCAGAATCCAGGTCTCACACTTAAGTTGTAAGTTTACTTGTAAACTATCTTCTTAAAGGGATCTAGAAGGTAGTTGTGTTTTCACTTGGATAGTACATTAGGATCTTGTGGTAAGAGCTATAGGTGTTTGTGGAGTCTTCAAAAGGACGTAAGGGTTCACAAGTTGCGGCTTATCGAAGTACTAGTGTTGTATCCGGACACTCCACCGAGTTTGGAGTATCATAGTGAAGAAAAATCTCAATTCGTAAAATTATGGAGTGGATTAAGGAAGATTAGTTAACATCTTCCCGAACCACTATATGTCGTTGTGTTTGTTCTCTTTTCCTTTATCACTTTGATTACATTTACATATACATACATTTTATAAGTATTGTTTGAGAACAAACATTTCAAGTCACACTATATCAAGTTCAAGTTCAAGAAAAAGCAAAGAAATTTTTAAAAATCGACTAACCCCCTCTAGTTACTTACAATTGGTATCAGAGCGGTTGCTCTAAACGTTTTGCTAAAAATTACTAATTTGGAATTAAGACTAATTTTTTGCAAATCTTAGAGTTTAAGATCATGGAACAAAAGTTTGAGAACTTGAACTATAGTGAAGGATGCTCCATGCAAAGGCCTCCACTTCTTGAAAGTGAAGGGTTTTGTTATTGGAAACAACGTATGTCCGCTCCAAAGACATAGACTTTTGGAACATCATTCCTAAAGGTGATTATGTTCTATTTAAGCTTGGTGATGATAGAAAAACTAAAATCTTTATACCCGAGGAAGAGTGGTCTAAGGAGCACAAAGTAGATGCAGGCAAAAACTATGAAGTAAAAATGACCATTTTTAATGCTTTGCCCAGGAAAGAATATGAGAGAGTTTTTATGATGGGTAGTGCTAAAGAAATTTGGGATAGTATCATGGTTACTCATCATGGAAACTCGCAAGTCATAGAAAATAAAGTAAAATTGCTTATAACTAAATATGAACAATTTGCTATCCAAGATTATGAGAAAATAGATAGTGCTTATACTAGATTTAACAATATTTGTTCAAGTTTGAAAGCTCTAGGTACAATCTATACGGATAAGCAATATGTTCGAAAATTCTTGAGAGCTTTACCATCAAGATGGAGACCAAAAGTGACGGCCATTGACGAATCAAAGAATGCAGAAAAGTTGACTCTAGATGAACTCATTGGAAATCTCAAGGTAGATGAGGTCATACTAGACAAAGATGATGAAGTAGAAAAGGCCAAAAGATAGAAGAACAAGTCAATTGCTCTAAAGGCTAAGATTCATGAAGAATATGACGTCGATGATGATGATGACGACATTCTAAATGATGAAGAACAACTTGCATTCGTTGTTCGCTCATTTAAGAAATTTTATCGAAGGCCAGAAAACCATGTTCGTCCTCCAATGGAACCAAAGAAGACACCATTCAATTCCAAGAAGAAGTTTGTACGAATATGCTTTGGGTGCGGTGATCCAAATCACTTGATAAGTGAATATCCCAAGAGAAAGAATGAAAAGGAATTTCTTGAGGTGCATGGGATGATGAAGAAAACGATACACAAGAAGAGAGAAAAGAAACATGTCTCATGGCCATTGATAATCCAATTGACGACGACGAAGCATCACAAGTTGGACAAACCGACAATGAGGTACTTTCAAATACATTTGAATTTAATATTGACAACTTTGTTAAATTATGTATTTTGAGTAATAGAGTAAGTAATAACAACACAAGCCTTAAGGAAGAAAACAACTTACTTAGGCTAGAAATCTTACAACTCAAAGAAAGAATCTCTAACTCACAAGAATGTCTCACATGTGATGATTTAAAACATGAAAACCTTGTTTTAAACAAAGTTAACAAACTACTCGAAAATAGAATTAAATTTTCAAAATATGATGGAAGTAGTAAAGTGCTAGAAAACATTTTGAATGTTCAAAAATCAAAGAATAACAAACAAGGGTTAGGATATAAGGAGAATACTCTTAAGGTAGAAATATCTAAACATAAACTAATTGTGTTTGTTAAATCTCAAGAAAAACTCAAAGTAGTAGAAAAACCAAAAGAAGAAAAATAAAAAAAGGCTAACATGATTGATCGAGTTGAAACAAATAGGAAAGATGTGACGACCTGGAAATTTCCGACCAAATTTAAACTTTATCTTTATATTATTCCGACACTATAAGCAAAGTCTATAATGTTGAGTCTCGAAAACTTTGAACTGTGTTCATGTATACATTTGACCCTGACTAATCCCGACGATTCACGAACAATTGATGTTAATATATATATATATATATATATATATATATATATATATATATATATATATATATATATATATATATATATATATAAATATATGTGTATAAATAATAATGTGAAAACATAAAATACAAATTAATCAGTAGAATTAAATATGTAGAATAATATATAATATAATAAATTTATTATTAAAAAGAATCTATATATAAATATATATGATTCCTAATATATTGTAAGCTTAGAAATAATAAATAATCAATAAAAATTATTATAGGATATACTATATGAATAATAAATATTACATAAGTAATAATACATATATGTAATACAAGTATAACCATAGTTGTCATAATAATATATTCATTACTTTCAATATTAATGTCAATACTAGTTCTATTAATATTATTTCAAAAAAATATATAATCTGTAATGTGAATTTGGTATATATATGAATTGTTATAATATTGTTATTACTTATTATTATTATCATTAATAGTATTAATATTATTATAATTAGTATAGTATCATTATCATAAAGGATATTATTATTATTGATTTCATAGTTATTATTATCATTATTAACTTAATTACTAAAAATTATCATTTTTAGTTATTATTATCAATATTAATATTAAAATCAGCATTATTATAATTAATAGTAAAAATTTTGATTTTTAGATTATCATTTCTATTATTATTATATTTACCATTAACATTAAAATCATTATTAATATTATAAACACTATTATAAAGATAAAATAAATTATTACTATGACCCTAATTAAGGGTATTAGTAATAATTATTTTATTATCAGTGTTGTTAATAAATATTATTAATATTATTATTATTATTATTATTTGCATTAATATAATTTCAATTATTAATTATAATTATTAATATTAATTAAATTATTAAGATCATACGTACGAATATAATTAAAACTTTACATCTTAATCCAACAGTGTTTGATTTGTTTGTTATCTCCAGTTTGTTAGCTATCACATTCAGATCGTACAGATCAGTTGAACGTATCTGTCTATTTTTTATTTTATTTTTATTCTCGTTCCTGCTTGATTGAACCTGTCATCTCAATTTTCTCCATAAAATCAATCGAAGTGCGGTATTATTGATACTAGCATTTTATTCCTCACTACTATTATCAAATATAACCATTATCAATTATCATTACCTGAGAAATCAAACTGAAAATAAAACAAAACCTTCGGTTCCGCTGTACGCACAACTTTTTGCCCAAAATTCGAATGTGAAACAATTTTCAAAAAGTAACAATGAGGTTCTGTTATAAATCCTTTGTTCAAACTATCTGAGAAGTTTCAACTTTCAATTTTTCAAATTGAGAATGAATTTTTGAGTCAAAGTTAATTTTGTAAAAAGTCAACTATTGTTCTTGATCAAAATTCGAAATAACTGTTACAAGTAAGGTTAAATTGATGATTTACAATGATTCTGTGAATGAATTACGACATATCTTATGTTGTAATTATAAGCCAAAAGTGTTCGGATTTTAAAATCAATATTTGAGTTTCTAGTTCCTCGTCGAGTTGCTGCTACTGCCTCCTTGTTATTTTATATTTTTTTTTGTTAACCTCAACAAACCACTGAATGTTTTATTTCAATTCCACATCCTTTTACAAACTTCAAAATTCGTCCTTATGTTTGATTTGGAATTCCTGGTCGATCAGTGTTTAAAGAAGAGGGAAGAGGAGGAGAAACAGAAAAATAGAGTTATTAATAATTAAGATCGGTTTAAAAACAGATATGCAAGAATGGAGGAACAGTTTATTTAGGTATCGGGTAACGAGAGGTCGGGGGTTCGAGCCCCGGCGTGAGCAGCCATTTTTTTTAAAACTCTTTGTAAGGTAGTTTCCTTTTTCTTTTATTATTATGATTATTATTATTATTATTATTATTATTATTAATATTATTATTATTATTATTATTATTATTATTATTATTTGTATTATTATTTGTATTATTATTATGAATATTAATATATTAATGTTATTATTAGAAGTATAATAATTATTATTATTACCATTTTCATTATTATTATATTTATTGTTGTTATTATTTATTGTTGTTATTGTTATTATTATTATTAGTAATATTACTAAGTATTAAAATTATAATAATTATTAGTATTATTATTATTAAGTGTTACGAACATTAGTTATTACTATTATTATTATTATTACTAATACAAGTATTAGTACCCTTTGTGATTATTATCACCATAACCCTAATTACAATTATGAATATTATTATAATTAACATCCTTATTATTAGTATAAGTATTATTATTATGATTGCGATTATTATTATTATTATTATTAGCAAGAGTATTTTTATTAAGATTACTATTAATAATAAGATTGATATAATTATTATTATCAAATAATAAGTATTAATATCAAAAGATAATATTTTCAATATCATTATTATTAAATTAATTTTTTTTTAAAAACTACTGGTATAAACATTATTATGAGACTTATTATTAAAAATTATCATTAATATTCTTATTAGCAGAATCATAAATAATATCATCATATTTATTAAGTATTATCGCTATTAATATTACAAATATTAACGTAGTATTACTAAAGTACTGTTTTAACAAACGAATAATATATATATATATATATATATATATATATATATATATATATATATATATATATATATATATATATATATATATAGTTAATAAGTATAATATAATAAAATTTAATATTTTTATATACAAAGTGAACATATGAAATATATATATTATTCATATAAAAATGATATAACTAAAAAAAAAAATTTATATATATTTCGTTCGATTATAACTATGTATATTAATAAATATACAATTGTTATAGGTTCGTGAATCCGAGGCCAATCCTATATTTGTTCAATAACGTTATATGTATTTTTACTACAAAATACAGTATAGTGAGTTTTATTTGCTCCCTTTTTAAATGCTTTTGCAATATATATTTTTGGGACTGAGAATACATGCGCTGGTTTTATAAATGTTTGACGAAATAGACACAAGTACTTAAAACTACATTCTATGGCTAGATTATTAAACCGAATATGCCCCTTTTTAGTCTGGTAATCTAAGAATTAGGGAACAGACACCCTAATTAACGCGAATCCTAAAGATAGATCTATCGGGCCCAACAAGCCCCATCCAAAGTACCGGATGCTTTAGTACTTCGAATTTATCATGTCCGAAGGGAGTCCCGGAATGATGGGGATATTCTATATGCATCTTGTTAAGGTCGATAACCAGGTGTTCACCATATGAATGATTTTTATCTCTATGCAGTTTGCGAAATGCCTGATATGAGAAGTATATTTATGGAAAGAATGAAAATCTTGTGGTCTATTAAAATAATGGAAATGGTTATTTATGATAAACTAATGAACTCACCAACCTTTTGGTTGACACTTTAAATCATGTTTATTCTCAGGTATGAAAGAAATCTTCCGCTGTGCATTTGCTCATTTTAGAGATATTACTTGGAGTCATGCATGACATATTTCAAAAGACGTTGCATTCGAGTCGTTGAGTTCATTAAGGATATTATTAAGTCATTTATAGTTGGATATATTATGAAATGGTATGCATGCCGTCAACTTTCGATGTGATGAAAGTTTGTCTTTTAAAAATGAATGTAATGTTTGTAAAATGTATCATTTAGAGGTCAAGTACCTCGCGATGTAATCAACTTTTATGAATCGTTTATAATGTATATGAACGGTGCCTTTCAAAAGAAGTCAAGTCACTTGTAAAAAATTCTTTAAAAAGAATGATTAATCAAAATACTAGGAGTAACAAGACCGAAACTAAAACACATCTAAAAAATAATGTCAAAATTGTAAAAAGATGAGTTAGAGTAGGAATCTTTGATGCTAATCATCCCGGACCCAACAAATATTGGGTACCAAAGTTATTAATTGATCAAATATAGGTTTGTCTCAATGGTGTTGTACAAAATGAAGATTGGATAATTGATAGCGGATGTACAACACACATGACGAGCAACAAAGATTTCTTCACAAAGTATACGTAGCACAATGGAGGTGATGTAATCTTTGGTGGAGATGTAAAAGGAAAAATCATCGGTAAAGGTAACATTACTAATCAAAGATTACACTTTACAATGTGTTACATATTAAAAACCTAAGCTTTAACTTGCTAAGTGTAGGAAGAATATGTGATAAAGGTTATAACATGACATTTACCAAAAACTCCTCATACATAATAAAAGATAGTAAAAGTGTCATAAATGGAATTAGGAAGAAAGGCCTCTATACATGTAAACTAGATGACTTCAAACATGTAGATATTTGTCTAACCTCTATACATGATACTACTACTTTGTGGCATAGAAGACTAGGGCATGCTAATATGAAATTAATTCATAACATTTCGTCAAAAGACATAGTTAGAGACTTTCCTAAGTTGAAATATGAAAGTCATTTTTGTGATGCATGCAAAGTAGGAAAACAAGATCATGCAAGTCATAAGCCTAAGAAATTTTATCTCTACTAAAATATGTCTAGAACTTTTACACATGGATTTATTTAGGCCATCGGCCGTTCAAAGTTATTGAGGAAATTTTTATACTTTAGTAATAGTGGATGACTTCTCAAGATATACATGGACACTATTTCTAAAGCATAAAAATGAAGCGTGTGAAAGATTTATAGTTTTTGCTACTAAAATACAAAACTTACTTGGTTGTACTATAGTAACAATAAGAACGAATCATGGTAGAGAATTTGAAAATGATGCTCAATTTGGAGTCTTTTGTGATTTAAATGGTATTTCTCATAACTTCTCGGCTCCTCGCACACCTCAATCTAATGGGGTTGTTGAAAGGAAAAAAACCAAAATCTTCAAGAAATGAGTCAAACAATGTTAAATGAACAATCTATACCTCAAAAGTTTTAGAGTGAAACCGTTGCCACCTCCACCTACATTCAAAATAGAGTCTTGATTAGACCATAAATGGATAAAACACCCTATGAAGTCTTAAATGGTAGAAAACCAACCGTAAGTCATCTTAGAGTATTCGGGTGCAAATGTTTCATCTTAAATAAAAAGGAATATCTTACAAAGTTTGAACCCAAAGCTTACGAGGGAGTGTTCTTAGGATATTCGTTAGAAAGTAAGGCATATAGAATTCTAAATAAATACACCAATGTCATAGAAGAATCCCTAGATGTCACATTCAATGAAACTCCTCCTCCACCTAAGACTAAACTTTTAGAAGATGATGATGTGATAGAACAAGATGCTATGGAAATAATGCCAACTCAAATTGAGTTCAATGAAATAAATGAGGATGGATCTCATTTAAAACCAAGTAAGGATAACTTAGCATCCTCGATCGATCTTAAACATGTTAGGGATCATCCTTTAGAACAAGTCATAGGAGATATTAATACTAGAACCACTAGGTCTCAAGCGTTCAACCTTATTGCCAACTATGCTTTCATCTCCCAAATAGAACCCAAAAATATTAAGGAAGCCCTATTAGATGAAAGTTGGGTAGAAGCAATGCAAGAGGAATTAAATCAATTCCAAAGGAGTGATGTATGGGATTTGGTTCCTTTACCTAGCGAGAGCATTATCATAGGTACCAAATGGGTTTATAGAAACAAACTAGATGAAGATGGCAATGTAGTTAGAAACAAAGCTAGACTAGTTGTACAAGGATATATCCAACAAGAGGGAATTGATTATGATGAAACATTTGCCCCCGTCGCTAGTCTAGAGTCTATAAAAATACTTCTTGCATATGCATGTGACAATAACTTCAAACTTTACCAAATGGATGTTAAAAGTGCTTTTCTAAATTTTTTCATAAATGAAGAAGTATATGTGTCACAACCTCCAGGGTTTGAAGATTTTGAAAAACCATATCACATTTTTAAACTTAAAAAGGCTCTTTATGGACTTAAACAAGCTCTTAGAGCATGGTATGAAAGACTTAGAACCTTTTTAATAAATCACGGTTATGAGATGGGAAAAATTGATAACACACTCTTTATTAAAAGGCATGAAAAGGATTTAGTTATACTTCAAATATATGTTGATGATATTGTATTTGGTTCTACTAACGAATCTCTTAGCAATGAGTTTTCTAAGTTAGTGCATGATGAATTTGAAATGAACATGATGGGTGAACTCAAGTTCTTTCCCGGACTTCAAGTCAAACAACTAGAAGATGGAACGTTCATCAATCAACAAAAGTACATTCATGAAATGATCAAAAAGTTTAGAATGGAGAACTCAAAACCTATGGCGACTCCTATGGCAACAAATGTGAAGCTTACTTTAGAAGGAGAAGGAGAACCATTCGATAGCACCAAATATAGGGGAATGATTGGATCCCTTCTATATTTAACAGTAAGTCAGCTCGATATCATGTTTAGTGTGTGCTTGTGTGCAAGATTTCAAGAAAATCCAAAAACATCACACGTTGAGGCCGTCAAAAGGATCTTTAGATACTTAAAAGGAACAATGCATCTTGGGTTATGGTACCAAAGTTCACCGGGATTGATATTATGTGCTTTGCGGATTCCGATCATGGAGGGTCAATGATTGATAGAAAGAGGACAAGTGGAGTATGCGCGTTCGTGGGTCTTTGCTTAACATCATGGTTCTTAAAGAAGCAAACGTTCGTTGCATAGTCTACCACCGAAGCCGAATATGTAGCTAGGGGAAGAGCATGCGACAAGTGTTATGGATGAAGCAAACCTTCCTTGATTATGGTATCATCTCATCCGAAATACCCATATGCTGTGATAACAAAAGTGCTATAGACCTATCTAAAAATCAAATATTACACTCTGGGACTAAACACATAGACATTAGGCAGCACTTCCTTCGTGACCACGTCCAAAATGGTAATATTGTGATAGACAAGGTAGAATCTGCTGAAAACATAGCTGACATATTCATTAAGCCCTTTAAAAAGGTAACCTTTAACTTGCTTAGGAATGGGTTGGGAATCATGGAACATACTCTGTAAAATATGCTGCAGATCACGCACGGTCGAACTACGGTCAACCGTGTTGTCAACCGCCCGACGTCTGGCGATTTTCTTTGTCTTTTATGTACTCTATTTAATATCCAAACAACTTTTTCACTAACCACATCTCTTCTTTAAACCCCAACAACTGGATCTCTGGATTGTCTTTTGTCCTATTTTCAAGTACTCTTCAAAAGTGGTCCAAACTCTTTCAATTTTCTTCAAGGTAAGAATCCAAAACTTATTTTTAATTTTTCCTATACTTGTTTAATTATGTAAGAGTCTTTACAAACTAATAGAAACACTTGTTTTCTAGCATGAACTCCTTTAATTATGTGAGTAAAAATTGTTATGGAAAAATTACTTACAAAATGTGCCATGAAAGTGTTTTCTTGCATAAATCTCACATATGTTTTAAAATTTTTTGAAACCACTCATGCACACACATATGTTTGAACAAGCCATTATGATACTTGTCAATCTCATGACTTTTGTCTATACTTGGTAAACATAAAGCAAAATGACGAAACTTGTCTAAATTTTCAAAAAGAAATGGCACAATTTACTTTCAAAATTTTGTTTTCAAAATAAGTCTAGACAAGGACTAATCTACACATGTTTAGCATATAGTTTTTTAAAATTATAATAAACTTGAATATTTTGCTAAAAAATGTGGCTTTTCTAGGAAATGACCAACACGAGAAATCAACGTATTATAAACAATAGGAAACACATGGAAACTAGAACACTTCATGAAGAGCGTGAGTTCATCATACCGAATTTTCCGAACTAACTCAACTTTTCACTCAAAACAATTGCTTATCATTCCTTGAGTTTGATGAAGTCATTTATGTAGTGACCCGAACTTTTCCATGATTATCTATTAAATAAGAACTATATTTGCATGATTGAATGTTTCCAATATGTTAAGCAATCAAACTTGTTAAGACTTGATTAATTGAAATGTATTTCATGTAGACAATTGACCACCTAGTTGACCGGCGATTCACGAACGTTAAAACTTGTAAAAACGACATGACAATATATATAAGGATTTATATATATTTAACATGATATTTTGATAAGTAAGTATCTCACAAAGTATATTAACAAAGAGTTATATGCATAAAATGGAACTACTGAATTAAAGAAACTCGAAACGATATATATAACGATTATCGTTATAACAACGTTTTAATTAAAATAAATACATGTGTATTGTATTAAGATATGAACACACTATGTTTAACATAATAAAATTATAATTAATTATATCATTAAGTGTATTAACAATGAACTACACAAGTAAGATGAGACTACTAATTTAAGGATTTCGAAACAATATATATATGTAACGATTATCGTTGTAACAGTATTTTAACATATATATATGATATTAAGATATATTCATACACCATGTTATTATGTTAACATAACAATTTAACATCTCATTTAATTTAAGTATAATAACAATGGATTAATTACAGTTAACAAGATTGTTAATTTAAAGATTTCGAAACAACACTTACATGTAACGACTAACGATGACTTAACGACTCAGTTAAAATGTATATACATGTAGTGTATTAAGATGTATTAATACACTTTTGGAAGACTTAAAGACACATATCAAAATACTTGTACTTAACAAAATTGGTTATAATTGCATTATCATACATTTTCATCAAGAATTCTACTCGTATTCATTCGGTACTCGTACTCGTACAATACCCAACTTCTAGTTGTATATACTATTGGTATATACACTCAATGATCAGCTCCTTAGCAGCCTTAATGAGTCATAAAACATGTGGGAACCATTCTTTGTAATCTAGTATGAATTATTTAGCAAAATTACAAAAATATTATAAATCATTCATGAATTATTTACAAGAAAACAAACTTACATATCCTTTATATCTAATCCATGAGTCACGACCAAAAACACATACAAACACTTTTATTCTTCAATTTTCTTCATCTAATTGATCTCTCTCAAGTTCTATCTTCAAGTTCTAAGTGTTCTTCATAAATTCTATAAGTTATAGTTTCATAAAATCAAGAATACTTTCAAGTTTGCTAGTTCACTTCCAATCTTGCAAATCCATTTCAAGTGATCATCCAACCTCAAAAAATCTTTGTTATTTACAGTAGGTTATCTCTCTAATTCAAGGTAATACTCATATTCAAACTTTGATTCAATTTCTATAACTATAACAATCTTAATTCGAGTAGAAATCTTACTTGAACTTGTTTTCGTGTCATGATTCTACTTCAAGAACTTCCAAGCCATCCAAGATGCTTTGAAGCTCTAGATCATTTCTTGTCATTTCCAGTAGGTTTACCTACTATACTTTAGGTAGTGATGATGTTCATAACATCATTCGATTCATATATATATATATATATATATATATATATATATATATAACTATCTTATTCGAAGATTTAAACTTGTAATCACTAGAACATAGTTTAGTTAATTCTAAACTTGTTTGCAAATAAAGTTAATCCTTCTAACTTAACATTTAAAATCAACTAAACACATTTTCCATATCTATATGTTATGCTAACTTAATGATTTAAAAGCTGAAAACACGAAGAACACCGTAAAATTGGACATACGCCGTCGTAGTGAAACCGGGGGCTGTTTTGGGTTAGATAATTAAAAACTATGGTAAACTTTGATTTAAAAGTTTTTCTTCTGGGAAAATGATTTTTCTTATGAACATGAAACTATATCCAAAAATTATGGTTAAACTCAAAGTGAAAGTATGTCTTTCAAAATGGTCATCAAGATGTCGTTCTTTCGACGAAAATGACTACCTCTTACAAAAATGACTTGTAACCTGTATTTTTGACTATAAATTTATACTTTTTCTGTTTAGTTTCATAAATTTTAGTTCATTATAAAACCATATCAATTTTATTCACTCAAAACGGATTTGTAACGAAGAACTGATGGGTAAAACAAAATTGGAATTTTTTTTGCTTGTTTTAGCTACGTGAAAATTTGTAACAAATCTATACTAACCATAACTTAACTAACTTATATTGTATTATACATGTATTCTAACATACATTATGTAATCTTGATAGACCATAGACACAAATACAATGTTTTGACATATCATATCAACTTCATCTATATATATTATTTGGAATAACCATAGACACTCTATATGCGGTAATGCTCGAGTTAGCTATACAGGGTTGAGGTTGATTCCAAAATAATATATATACTTTGAGTTGTGAGCGAGTCTGAGACTTGTATACACTGGGTCGTGGATTGATTCGAGATAATATATATTGATTTATTTCTGTACTAGTAACTGTGGACAACTAATTGTGGACTACTAACGTTGGACTATTAACTTAACAAACTTAAATCATTAAAACGAAATAAAAAAAATTTTGTGAATATATTTCGATCATACTTTGATATATATGTATATATTTGTTTTAGGTTCGTGAATCATACAGTGACCAAGTATTATTTTCCGACGAAGGAAAAATATGTGAAAGTGAGTTATAGTCCAATTTTTACTATCGAATATTTTTGGGATGAGAATACATGCAGTTTTTATAAATGATTTACAAAATAGACACAAGTACTTGAAAATTACATTCTATGATTGAATTATCTTATTGAATATCACCCCTTTTGCTTGGTAACCTAAGAATTAGTGAACGCCACTAATTGACGCGAATCCTGAAGATAGATCTATTGAGCCTAACAGACCCCATTCAGGTTATGAATGCTTTAGTACTTCAATTTTTATATACAGATGAGTGTTCCTGTATATTTGGGGATATTCTATATGCATTTTGTTAATGTCGGTTACCAGGTGTTCTTCATATGAATGATTTTTATACAGATGAGTGTTCCTGTATGTATTATGAAAAATGAAATCTTGTGGTCTATTAATACAATTTGATATATAGGTTAAACCTATAACTCACCAACATTTTTGTTGACATTTTAAGTATGTTTATTCTCAGGTGATTATTAAGAGCTTCCGCAGTTGCATGCTAAATTAAGGACAAGAATTGGAGTCAAGCATGCTTGTAACATATTGTTTAAAAACTGCATTCGGAGATTTAAATCGATGTGTAATATTATTGTAAACTATTATGTAATGGTCACGTGTAAAACTGATATATTTTAGATTATCATTACTTGATAATCTACGTCATGCTTTTAAACCTTTATCGATAAAATAAAGGTTATGGTTTGTTTTTAAAATCGAATGCTGTCTTTGAAAAACGTCTCATATAGAGGTCAATACCTCGCAACGAAATCAATTAATATGAAACGTTTATAATCAATATGAACGGGACATTTCAGTTGGTATCCGAGCGTTGGTCTTAGAGAACCAGAAATTTGCATTAGTGTGTCTAACCAAGTTGCTAGGATGCATTAGTGAGTCTGGACTTCGACCGTGATTTATTTAAAAACGATTGCTTAACACTTTGTTGGAAATTATATATTTTTACATATAAATATTATGTGGTATATTACTAATGTGTTAGTTAATGTGTGATAGATGTCTACTTCCAGTACCTATCCCATCGACTCACCTAATAACAATGAAGAGTCGAATATATATTGGGAAGATTCACAAATTCCCGAAGAGGAACCGGAAGAAGAGGAACCAGAAGAAGAGGAACCGGAAGAAGAAGAACCAGAAGAAGAGGAACCAGAAGAAGAAGAAGTTCCGGAGGGGGAAATATTAAAAACTATAGAAAAATGGTTAAATAAAAGAAAATCATCAATTAATGGACCAAAGCCAAAAATGGTTTGTGGTGTCTCCACTGAGGAGAAAAAATATTGGGAAGATTACCAATATTCCGATGAATCGGATCCCGATGAGGATTCCGATGATATTATAGAAATTACCCCGACCCAATTTAATGAAGCAAAAGAAAACAATAAGGGAAAAGCCATAAAAATAGAAAAATCTGATCCCAAAACCGATGAACTTTATGTTAACATGAAATACCCCGATGGTGTATACCGTAAACACCCGTATTTCTTAAATTTTAACTATAACCCAGGAACATCTAAGCCACCAGGTTTTTCTAAACCATTTGTGAAAACGACGGCTCGTATTAGAGGAGCACCATGTATCCTTAAGAAATTAGCAAAGCGAACTAAGTCCTAGGAGGAAGAAACAAGCGAGTCGGAATAAAGAGTTGTAATCGTGCTGTGTAATTGATGTGTGCGAGGTGGTGTATAAAATAGTTATAAATTTGCTACAAAATACTATTAAATACGATACAATTTTACACAAGTGATTTATTTATTTATAGAGTGGATATACCTAAACCTTGCTACAACACTATAGGGAGTATACCTAATCGTAGAGTAGTATAGTTTTTAGTAAGTCCGGTTCGTTCCACAGGGAGACGACTTATTTTATACTATATTTTTAAACAATTATATCTGTACAAAATATATTATATTAATAATATATAAAAGGGGGTTTACCGTTTAATGACTGGTTTGTCGATTTTATATTTTAAGTCACAAAATATAAATGACGATAATTAAAGTAGCGAAAAATAAATGACAATAAATAAATGACGTTAAATAAAATAGCGAGTAAATAAAAGTACGATGAAAAATACAATAAAACAATTATGCTTATTTAAACTTCCGTAATCATGATGTTTGACGTTTTAATTTTAATTTATTACCCTAGGTTAATTGTCCTTTGTCCTGGATTATTCGATAAGTCCATCTGGTTTTGTCCATAATAGTCCATCGGTCATAATTATAAAGTGCGAGGGTCTTCGCCAAATTAACCTTATACCCGAAGTCAAATATTCCAACTAACTGGGGATTCGAACTGTAACAAGGTCTTAATACTTTGTTTAATGAATACACCAGGTTATCAACAGCGTGAAATCCAAGGTTTTAATACTTTGTTAACAATTACACCAATTATCCTTGAATGTAATCCACCCCTGTTTTAATGAGTCCAGTGACTATTAATTCATCTCCGTGTCCGGTCAAATGAACAATAATTCGTATTTATAAATATCCCGCCTACCGTACCCGATCAAGCGTATGTGGTTATATATAACTATGTCAAATTGTAAATATCTATATTAATCAAATATAAAGTCCATTAATAACCCATAGTCCCATTTCCACAAGTTTCGTTCTTTTGTCCAAACCCCAATTATGGTACAAAGCCCAATTACCCCATCTTAATATTTTAGCCCAACATCATGATTACTTTGGCTTAAATAAGCATAATAATAACTTAAATACGAGACATTAATTTAAAAAGGAGAACATAGCTTACATTGATTATTTATCGCGTAGTGTTACACGGACAGAGCTTCGACTTCAAAACCCGTAAAATAGCCTTTACATTACCCAAACTAATCTAATATAAAACTAAACTAATATATTATATATATATATATATATATATATATATATATATATATATATATATATATATATATATATATATATATATATTACAGAGGGAGTATTATTATTATTATGTTTTTAAACTCGATCAGAAGCCTGGTATTTATAGATGTGGCCTGAGTTTTGGCCCCATGCGATCGCATGGAATTTGCTCTTCCAGGCCATGCGATCGCATGGCCAGCTGGATCCAGCCACATTGCTTTGTTTTCTTCTTTGTCGACGTATTATTTAAATATATATAATATATAAATAATTTATATAATTATTTAAATATTATATTATATTCTTGTGCATAGTAGACTTGTAATTTTTGGTCCGTTGAGTCGGGCGTTGATAGTTGGCTTAGGTCCCGGTTCCGGATTTTCGAACGCCCTTTCGTATAATTTAATATCTTGTACTTTACGTTTCGCAATTTGTAATTTGCACAAAAAATTATTTTCCTTAACTCCCAAAATCCGCGCAAGTCTTTTAACTCAATTTTTGGGACGCTTTTGAGTGCACTATGGCTTTAAGGACCCTTTTTCAGCTTTAGGATGCTTTTTCTTCAATTCTTTAATCTTCGTGCTTTTCGTTTCATAACTTGTACTCTTGTCAATTTTAGACGTTTCTCATCATTAATTTGAACCACTTGAATTGTATCTTGTACATTTGAGCTTTTTAGACGTTTTTGTCTTCGAATCTTCGTTTTCGCCTTTTGTCTTTGCACTTATTTATTATAAACGAATATCACTTGGAAATAGAACAATTGCAACTGAAAACTTTACATATCGGAAGGATATTGATACTAAATATATGTTTATTTGGAGCACTATCAAATATCCCCACACTTGAACGTTGCTTGTCCTCAAGCAATACAGAACTTGAAATTAAATCACACGAATCACTTCTTTATTCTTCACACTTTATACATCAGTGATTTTGATACAACGGTATAAACAATGATAGTAACGGTGTGGTTTACAGTCCTATATGACTATGAAAATTTAGATCCTTTAAGGAAATTGGATCTTTATGAAAACATTTGATCTTTTGAAAATTCAAGCTAGATTTTACCCTAGACAGGTTTTCCGGAATAACCCTTCACCGGTGTTTGCAAATTGTTTTTGTGGGTTTTGTGGGTTTCAGATTTAAAAATTTTAGCTCAAAACTTATGGTTTTGTGTCACCCACTTGCTATCCTTTTATTGGGAAAGCAACACGTCCAGTATACTTGCTCCGTATATTACCTTTCAACAAACTACGATCCGGTTGTAAAGGAAAGCGTTGAACAAGCAACTGTTAAGGCAATGTCTAATGACATGCATTTGATTATGGTCCAAAAACGTGTCGGATGCTAGTACTATCCTTTGTTGGAGCAATAGTAAAGATCATCCTATGATTTTTCGATCTGGCACAAGGTCCTGTCTTCGATCATGCTATGCAACCACCATTCTTACGGTTGACACCTGATTTGGTTCAGGTGACCTAATGAATTCTAGCTGAATTCCTAGGATTTTACGTTCAATGGTAATGAACGCATTGAAAATAGATTTTCAGAAAACAAATCGGTTTTAATTTGATCAAAATATTTTCTCGTTCAAGCTCGAGTTTAGATATTATCGAATTCCATGAGTTTGTAATTCTCAATCTTTAAGGTCAATCTCAAGGATTGAGTAGTATCAGTCTTAAAAGCTGATTTTTAATCTTTAAGGAGATTATCCTTTCTGGGGGTCTGATTCACTAGTCTTATCAAGCTAATTTGCACGGTGCCCTCCCCATTTTACGAGACAAATCTTCTCATGGTTAGGATAAGTCTGACCACTTGGCGACCCTGTTTGATGTTGAGATCCGTGGATTTCCTGCTGATTTTAGAGATGACTTTTCTAGATTTTTCGTCAACCTACAGCAGGTCTGGACGACAACTTCTTGACCTAAATCAAGAAGCGCGTGTCTTTTTTGGAAGACTTTACTTCCTTTTAATGATGAAATTGATTCATCGTGTAGATCCATCTTTTCTTTTATCTTTATTATAATATTGCGGGTAAAACAGTCAATTTAGTCCAAAACAAAAGCACCTGCAATAACTTTACAGAAACATGTGATAGATAGTTTTTTAATTGAATAACTTGGTACATTCTCCCCACACTTGGCTTTTTTCATGCGTCTTTTTATATCCTAATAAATAAATTCAAGCGTTTTAGTTGTTTATCAATTTATGTCCTTTCCGAGGTAACAATAATTTCGGCATTAACACCTAGTTTTATCGTTCATAAATATGTATAAACATGATTTTGAATTCATTTAGTTGAAAAATTTTAAAATTTTCACAATATTTAGAAAATAAGCCAAGTATAAACCCGAGAGAATTTATAACCCTTCCCCACACTTGAGATCATGCAATGCCCTCATTTGCATGAAATCATACTCTAATTATAAATTCATGAGGGTGATTAGTGTAGAAAAGTGATTGATAATACCCAGTTTGTAATTACAAAGCTCGTCGGATGATAGATGGCGCGCCTCATCGTTCATTCCTTCTTGTTTTATCACACATGTTTTTCTTCAAAAACGGTTGCTTTTCTGAACTGTTTGCTAATCTTTGAAAATGCGTCTTGTACCCTAACTTATTACGCATGTTTATTAATGAGTTATGTATTAACCCGAACCCCGAATTTAACGTTAAGTGGGGTTAGACTTCCCCACACTTAGCTGACGACATGTGAAGTCGGTAGAATAAGTTCCACGAATTAAAATAGTGAGCCAGTTATTTACATCTCGGGTGGTATAAAATATATCAATGGGTTTAAAGTTTAGACCCACCCGATCGTCACTACTTAATTCGTTTTTAAGTGTAGCTTTTAGTAAATGGATATGTCTCTTTTCTGGTTCTTGGTCAAATGGATCGATATACACCGACATACATATTTCTATATGGTGGACAATTCCTAACATTTCCTTTCGTTTATTCTCGGGATCAAAGTTTTCACCCCTATTACCCAATTGGGTGAAATTCGAGGTGTCAATATCTATTACAGCTTGTAGTTCATCTTTGGTAGATGACTCGTCTATTAAGAATATTGGGTTGGAAGGTTATGGAATGGTGAATTTCGGGATCGAAGCAAATTCTTCTTCATTAATGGTACTTATCGGTCCCACCATTTTGGTCTCGGGGGTAAAATTTTCAACGTTATCATTTTCCCAAGAGTACCAATTTGTCACCCTTACTTCTTCTTCATCCATTGATGGATCAATGATTTCGTCGGTAGAGGCCAATGTGTCGATATGTTGTGAAATTGGTAAGACTGTATAAAAAGTATCATCGGGATAGTTGGTGATTTCGGAGCTCTCGAATTCATCAAAATTCTATGATATGAGATTTTCTTGCACACGACTCCTCAGATCAACAGGTGTGTAATCTGATAGAGTTTCAGCTTGCCGATTTACAAACTCTCTCATTTGTTCATTTTGAGCATCAAGTTCTTCGAGTTTGATTATCATATAATCTAAAGAATTTTCAGGCACATAATTTTCCTCGTCTTCTGGTTGTTGAGTTTGGATATGTTCTTGGGAATAATCCCAATTAGAATTGTATTCCTCATAATCATTCCATTCAGGTTCCATGGGTGCATAATTTTCCATAGGAACGTAATAATAACATTTTCATGTTGAGTGATAATCTCCACAGATTTCATAACCAGTTATTGTTTCGTCATTCGTGATCCAAGATTGACCGAACGAATTGTCATCAACACCCATTTGAGAGTATTGATTAAATTGATTTCGGATATCATAAAGAGTTTCCAAAATATTCTCGAGATTTTCCATAATGCGCTTATTACCAAATTTTTGCTACAATGTGGTGCATTTACTAATTATCCTATTAGTTATAAAACTAAAAATTATATAAGTTATCAAATTAATAGACTTTTCTGATTTTGCCCAAGTTTCGAATAGCCAATAGATGCAACAAGTAGCCAGGACCCTTTAAATCGGAAGCCCACAACTCGCCACTAACAAATCCAACTATTACTACGAACCAGAAAATTTAGATGTCTATCAATTTAACCGCTTAAAATAATTTTTCGTTTAGAATTTTAGAGAAGAAATAGAAAATCTATGTCCTAAAAACTAGAGCGGCGAGAAATAAGAAAGAAAAAGAGCGCGTCGAAAAATGTTGAAAAATAAAAAGTTGAAAAAAATAGGCGTCGAAAAATAAAAATAAGAAAGTAGCACGTCGAAATTTAAAAAGGAACTAAAAACTAAGAATTAAAAGTTGCGTCTAAAAATATTAAAGCTTAAAAGGAATTCTATATCTAAAACGGCAATAACTTAAAAAGGTACTAAAAACTTAAAACGGCGTCGCAAAATTCTAAAGCACTTAAATCTTAGTTTAAAGAAAAAGCACTTAAGGGATTTTACGGCAAATCTTAAAAATTTAGAAATAAAAATAACTATGTCAAAAACTATATATTAAAACTAAAACGAGCGAAAAATACAAATATTACGCTAAAACAAATAAAAATAAACTTAAAGTTGTAAAAAGTACAATTTTTATAAAAATATTATTTTTATATTATTTATTTTATAAAAGTATTAATTTTATAATTTATAAAACTAATTAAACTTAATAATACAAAATAAATAATAAAACTAAACTAAATAATATTAAATATAACCCTAATTAGGGTTTAATAATAATAATTATGATTAATTAAAAACCCTAATTTCTGTCGGAAGAGGTATCAGACGGGTCAAATCAAGCCATGCGATCGCATGGTTTTAAGGCACCCGGCTCATGCGACCGCATGGGCCTGGGTTTCAGGTTTTTTTTTTTTTTTTTAAATTTTATATTGTTTTTCTAAAAATTATATATAAATATATTTACACAAATATATATTAAAAATATAGCGTTTCGCCGAGTTCCCGGCAGCGGTGCCAAAAACTTGATGTGTGCGAGGTGGTTTATAAAATAGTTATATATTTGCTACAAAATACTATTAAATACGATACAATTTTACACAAGTGATTTATTTATTTATAGAGTGGATATACCTAAACCTTGCTACAATACTATAGGCAGTGTACCTAATCGTAGAGTAGTATAGTTTTTAGTAAGTCTGGTTCGTTCCACAGGGAGACGACTTATTTTACACTATGTTTTTAAACAATTATATCTGTACAAAATATATTATATTAATAATATATAAAAGGGGGTTTACCGTTTAATGACTGGTTTGCCGATTTTATATTTTAAGTCACAATTAAAACCTAACGCAAAATATAAATGACGATAATTAAAGTAGCGAAAAATAAATGACAATAAATAAATGACGTTAAATAAAATAGCGAGTAAATAAAAGTACGATGAAAAATACAATAAAACAATTATGCTTATTTAAACTTCCGTAATCATGATGTTTGACGTTTTGATTTTAATTTATTACCCTGGGTTAATTGTCCTTTGTCCTGGATTATTCGATAAGTCCATCTGGTTTTGTCCATAATAGTCCATCGGTCATAATTATAAAGTGCGAGGGTCTTCGCCAAATTAACCTTATACCCGAAGTCAAATATTCCAACTAATTGGGGATTCGAACTGTAACAAGGTCTTAATACTTTGTTTAATGAATACACCAGGTTATCGACAGCGTGTAATCCAAGGTTTTAATACTTTGTTAACAATTACACCAATTATCCTTGAATGTAATCCACCCCTGTTTTAATGAGTCCAGTGACTATTAATTCATCCCCGTGTCCGGTCAAATGAACAATAATTCGTATTTATAAATATCCCGCCTACCGTACCCGATCAAGCGTATGTGGTTATATATAACTACGTCAAATTGTAAATATCTAAATTAATCAAATATAAAGTCCATTAATAACCCATAGTCCCATTTCCACAAGTGTCGTTCTTTTGTCCAAACCCCAATTATGGTACAAAGCCCAATTACCCCGTCTTAATATTTTAGCCCAACATCATGATTACTTTGGCTTAAATAAGCATAATAATAACTTAAATATGAGACATTAATTTAAAAAGGAGGACATAGCTTACATTGATTATTTATCGCGTAGTGTTACACGGACAGAGCTTCGACTTCAAAACCCGTAAAATAACCTTTACATTACCCAAACTAATCTAATATAAAACTAAACTAATATATATATATATATATATATATATATATATATATATATATATATATATATATATATATATATATATATATATATATATATATATATATATATATATATTACAGAGGGAGTATTATTATTATTATGTTTTTAAACTCGATCAGAAGCCTGGTATTTATAGATGTGGCCTGAGTTTTGGCCCCATGCGATCGCATGGAATTTGCTCTTCCAGGCAATGCGATCGCATGGCCAGCTGGATCCAGCCACATTGCTTTGTTTTCTTCTTTGTCGACGTATTATTTAAATATATATAATATATAAATAATTTATATAATTATTTAAATATTATATTATATTCTTGTGCATAGTAGACTTGTAATTTTTGGTCCGTTGACTCGGGCGTTGATAGTTGGCTTAGGTCCCGGTTCCAGATTTTTGAACGTCCTTTCGTATAATTTAATATCTCGTACTTTACGTTTCGCAATTTGTAATTTGCACAAAAAATTATTTATCTTAACTCCCAAAATACGCGCAAGTCTTTTAACTCAATTTTTGGGACGCTTTTGAGTGCACTATGGCTTTAAGGACCCTTTTCTAGCTTTAGGACGCTTTTTCTTCAATTCTTTAATCTTCGTGCTTTTCGTTTCGTAACTTGTACTCTTGTCAATTTTAGACGTTTCTCATCATTAATTTGAACCACTTGAATTGTATCTTGTACATTTTAGCTTTTTGGACGTTTTTGTCTTCAAATCTTCATTTTCGCCTTTTGTCTTTGCACTTATTTATTATTAACGAATATCACTTGGAAATAGAATAATTGTAACTGAAAACTTTACATATCGGAAGGATATTGATACTAAATATATGTTTATTTGGAGCACTATCAGTAATATATGTATTGTAATGTGCTTGTACTTTTATGTTATATGTAAAAAATTGCTTGTATTGTTTGTTAGTTATCTTTTAGGAATCTAATCTTCGTCTATTTTAAAGTATAAAAACACTAAATGGACGTTAAGGATAGGCAACCGAATATTTTGGAAGACCTACCAGGGGATATGATTGATGAAATATTGTCTAGAGTTGGTCAAGAGTCATTGGCTCAATTTTTTATGGCAAGATTAGTTTGTAGAACCTTTGAAAGACGTTCCAGGCATGCCTTAGTTTATAAAAGGCTTTCCTTCGATAGATGGTGTATCTCACATTGGGGAAACCTTAAGTTACGACGTGTTTTCTTTAAGGCTTTGGGTGCGGGAAACCCTACTGCAACTTTCCGCTACGGGTTGAGAGCCTATTTTGACTCCACATATCCCAACATAGGACTTCGTTCTTTAGAAAGAGCTTCAAACCTGCAACTTAAAGAAGCATGTTATGTTTACGGGTTAGTAATGTTCGCTTCTCACCAAATTAAGAAAAAGAACATCGGATTGCAACTTTTAAATAAAACATTTCCACATGTGACGAATTCAGTAGTGGGGGTGAGAGATAAGGTTTTTAGATTGTTACGGAGCTGTTGGGCATTACGTAATCCCCGTCCTTTTGACAACGTTACAACATGCGGCCTAGCCAACGGCTACAACAGTTATTTTCCACAAGACCAAGGATGGGAAATAGTATTAGTAAAACCCAAATGCATGACTTGTTTCTGGACTTACGAATTATGTATCTTTATTGCCCTTGCTGAACGACTTGAGTTAAACTAGAAATTTTCTTCGCAACTGCCTGGTATCAAAGTTATTGTGTAATATATTTCATGCTACATGTAAAATAGGAGTATTGTAAGTTGTAATATTTTGTATAATAGTTTGAACACGAAATATTATTGTAATCAGCTTTTCATATAGAATTGTAGTAGTTGAATTGTATATTAGCTACTAAGTATGAACTTAACGGGTAGGTACTACCCGAATGGAAAATTATAAAATGCTAATATGAAGAAAAAGCTTTTATAAATAAGTTCATATTATGCTACGAAATACTATTGACTACTCTTAATATTCTATATGATTAACTTAATTCTGTTGGCTATTTTTGAAGGAAATGGCGCCGACTACTCATCAGAACTTGAACATGAGCGAGGAAGACTTCCGTATTTTCATTGCAGCAAACATAGCCGCAGTGCAGGCAGCAATGTAAAATAACAACAATAACTCTGGATCTAGCAGTGGAACTAATTCCACAAGAAATCGTGTGGGATGCTCCTACAATGAATTCACTGCTTGTAAACCTCTGGAATTCGATGGAACCGAGGGTCCAATCGGATTAAAACGGTGGATCGAGAAGGTCGAATCGGTGTTTGCCATAAGTAAGTGCAATGAAGAAGACAAAGTAAAGTACGCTACGCATACCTTCACAGGTACTGCGTTAACATGGTGGAACACCTATCTCGAGTAGGTGGGACAAGATGCTGCTTACACACTACCGTGGTCAGCATTCAAGCACTTGATGAACGAGCAGTACCGTCCCAGAAATGAGGTCAATAAGCTCAAGGTAGAGATTAGAGGATTACGAATGCAAGGTTTCGACATTACCACGTGAAATGTCCCGTTCATATCGATTATAAACGTTCCATATGAATTGATTTCGTTGCGATATTTTGCCCTCTATATGAGACGTTTTTCAAAGACTGCATTCGATTTTTAAACAAACCATAACCTTTATTTTATCAATAAAGGTTTAAAATATTATGACGATTATCAAATAATGATAATCTAAAATATAGCGTTTTCACACGATTATTACATAATGGTTTACAATAATATTACAAATCATTTTAAATCTTCGAATGCAGTTTTTAAACATTATTATACAAGCATGCTGACTCCAACTCTTATCCATAAATTAGCATGCAACAGCGGAAGCTCTTAATAATCACCTGAGAATAAACATGCTTTAAACGTCAACAAAAATGTTGGTGAGTTATAGGTTTTACCTATATATATCAAATCGTAATAATAGACCACAAGATTTTATCTTTCCATAACATACAATCTGTATAAAAATCATTCATATGTTGAACACCTGGTAACCGACATTAACAAAATGCATATAGAATATCCCCAAAACAGAAATTCATCTGTATTAATAACTCAAAGTACTAAAGCATACCATTTTCCAGTATGGGGGGAGTTAAGGCCCGTAGATCTACCTTTAGGATTCGCGTCAATTAGGGTGTCTGTTCCCTAATTCTTAGGCTACCAAGATAAAAGGGTGATATTCGTTATTCATAATCCAACATAGAATGTAATTTCAAGTACTTGTGTCTATTTTGTAAAACCTTTATAAAACTGCATGTATTCTCATCTTAAAAATATTAGATTTAAAAGTGGGACTATAACTCACTTTCACATATTTTTACTTCGTCGGGAAGTAAGACTTGACCACTGGTCGATTCACGAACCTATAACAAATATGTACATATGTATCAAAGTATGATCAAAATATAATTACAATATTTTTTATTACGTTTTAATGATTTGAGTTTGTTAAGTCAGCAGTCTGTAGTGACCCGAACTTTTCCATGTTTATATATATTAATTGAGATTGATATTTACATGACTAAATGTTTCCAACGTGTTAAGCAATCAAACTTGTTAAGACTTGATTAAATGAAATAAGTTTCATATAGACAATTGATCACCCAAGTTGACCGGCGATTCACGAACGTTACAAAATTGTAAAAACTACATGTTGTGGTATATATAGACATATATATATGGTTGACATAAGATTATGATGAGTAAGTATCTCACTAAATATATTAACAATGTGTGATATATATAAGAAATGAGATTACTAAGTTAAGAAACTCGAAATGATATATATAACAATTATCGTTATGATAACGTCTACTAAATACATATGTATCATATTAAGATATTGATACACTATATTTAACATGATAAAATGATATTTAAATATATCATTAAGTGTGTTAACTATGAACTACATATGTAAAAATAAGACTACTAACTCAAGAATTACGAAACGAGACTTATATGTAACGATTATCATTGTAACGATATTTTAATGTATATATCATATTAAGAGATATTCATACATCATAATATCATGATAATATAATAATTTAACATCTCATTTGATATAATAAACATTGGGTTAACAACATTAATTGAGATCGTTAACTTAAAGGTTTCAAAACAACACTTACATGTAACGACTAACGAAGACTTAACGACTCCATTAGAATGTATATACATGTTGTGTTTTGATATGTATTCTTACACTTTTGAAAGACTTCAAGACACATATCAAACGAAAATACTTACAATTACATCCTCGTTCAGTTTCATCAACAATTCTACTCGTATGCACCCGTATTCGTACTCGTACAATACACAGCTTTTAGATGTATGTACTATTGGTATATACACTCCAATAATCAGATCTTAGCAGCCCATTTGAGTCACCTAACACATGTGGGAACCATCATTTGTCAACTAGCATGAAATATCTCATAAAATTACAAAAATATTAGTAATCATTCATGACTTATTTACATGAAAACAAAATTACATATCCTTTATATCTAATCCATATACCAACGACCAAAAACACCTACAAATACTTTCATTCTTCAATTTTCTTCATCTAATTGATCTCTCTCAAGTTCCATCTTCAAGTTCTAAGAGTTCTTCAAAAATTCCATAAGTATAGTTTCATAAAAATCAAGAATACTTCCAAGTTTGCAAGTCTACTTCCAAGCTTTCTAATCCATTCCAAGTAATCATCTAAGATCAAGGAACCTTTGTTATTTACAGTAGGTTATCTTTCTAATTCAAGGTAATATTCATATTCAAACTTTGATTCAATTTCTACAACTATAACAATCTTATTTCGAGTGAAAATCTTACTTGAACTGTTTTCGTGTCATGATTCTGTTTCAAGAACTTTCAAGCCATCCAAGGATCCTTTGAAGCTAGATCCATTTTTCTCATTTCCAGTGGTTTTATCCAGAAAAATTGAGGTAGTAATGATGTTCATAACATCATTCGATTCATACATAAAAAGCTATCGTATTCGAAGGTTTAAACTTGTAATCACTAGAACATAGTTTAGTTAATTCTAAACTTGTTCGCAAACAAAAGTTAATCCTTCTAACTTGACTTTTAAAATCAACTAAATACATGTTATATATCTATATGATATGCTAACTTAATGATTTAAAACCTGGAAACACGATGAACACCATAAAATCGGATATACGCCGTCGTAGTGAAATCGGGGGCTGTTTTGGTTTGAATAATTAAAAACTATGATAAACTTTGATTTAAAAGTTTTTCTTCTGGGAAAATGATTTTTCATATGAACATGAAACTATATCCAAAAATCTTGCTTAAACTCAAAGTGAAAGTATGTTTTTCAAAATGGTCATCAAGATGTCGTTCTTTCGACGGAAATGACTACCTCTTTAGTAATTGACATGTAACTTAAATTTCTGACTATAAACCTATACTTTTTTTGTTTGTATTTTTAAATTAGAGTTCAATATGAAACCATAGCAATTTGATTCACTCAAAACGGATTTAAAATGAAGAAGTTATGGGTAAAATAAGATTGGATATTTTTGATATTTTTAGCTGCAGGAAATGTTTAACAAATCTATACAAATCATATCCTAGCTAACTTATATTGTATTATACATGTATTCTAATATATTATGTAATCTTGGGATACCATAGACAGGTATGCAAATGTTTTGACATATCATATCGACCCATATATATATATATATATATATATATATATATATATATATATATATATATATATATATATATATATATATATATATATATATATATATATATATATATATATATATATATATATATATATATATTATTTGGAACAACCATAGACACTCTATATGCAGTAATGTTGGAGTTAGCTATACAGGGTTGAGGTTGATTCCAAAAATATATATACTTTGAGTTGTGATCTAGCCTGAGACGTGTATACACTGGGTCGTGGATTGATTCAAGATAATATATATCGATTTATTTCTGTACATCTAACTGTGGACATCTAGTTGTAGGTTACTAACGAGGACAGCTGACTTAATACACTCAAATCTTTAAAACATAATAAAAATGTTTGTAATTATATTTTGATCATACTTTGATATATATGTACATATTTGTATAGGTTCGTGAATCGATCCGTGGCCAAGTCTTATTTTCGAGGAAGGAAATATCTGTGAAAGTGAGTTATAGTCCCATTTTTAAAATCTAATATTTTTGGGATGAGGATACATGCAGGTTTTATAAATAATTTACAAAATAGACACGAGTACGTGAAACTACATTCTATGGTTGAATTATCGAAATCGAATATGCCCCTTTTTATTAAGTCTGGTAATCTAAGAATTAGGGAACAAACACCCTAATTGACGCAAATCCTAAAGATAGATCTATTGGGCCTAACAAACCCCATCCAAAGTACCGGATGCTTTAGTACTTCGAAATTTATATCATATCCGAAGGGTGTCCCGGAATGATGGGGATATTCTTATATATGCATCTTGTTAATGTCGGTTACCAGGTGTTCACCATTTGAATGATTTTTATCTCTATGTATGGGATGTGTATTGAAATATGAAATCTTGTGGTCTATTGTTACGATTTGATATATATAGGTTAAACCTATAACTCACCAATATTTTTGTTGACGTTTAAAGAATGTTTATTCTCAGGTGAATATTAAGAGCTTCCGCTGTTGCATACTAAAATAAGGACAAGATTTGGAGTCCATGTTTGTATGATATTGTGCAAAAACTGCATTCAAGAAACATATGTCGATGTAATATATTTCTATTGTAAACCATTATGTAATGGTCGTGTGTAAACAGTATATTTTAGATTATCATTATTTGATAATCTACATAATGTTTTTAAAACCTTTATTGATAAAATAAAGGTTATGGTTGTTTTAAAAATGAATGCAGTCTTTGAAAAACGTCTCATATAGAGGTCAAAACCTCACAACGAAATCAATTAATATGGAAAGTTTATAATCAATATGAACGGAACATTTCAGTTGGTATCCGAGCGTTGGTCTTAGAGAACCAGAAAATTTGCATTAGTGTGTCTTATCGAGTTTGTTAGGATGCATTAGTGAGTCTGGACTTCGACCGTGTTTTCTTTAAAAATGATTGCTTAACATTTTTGTTGGAAACTATATATTATTAACATGTAAATATTATGTGATATATTAATCTCTTAACATGTTTGATATTGTGTGATAGATGTCTACCTCTAGCACAAATCCCATTGACTCACCTAATAATAACGAAGAGTCGAATATATATTGGCAAGATTCACAAGTTCCCGAAGAACCGGAAGAAGAGGAAACGGAACCGGAAGAGGAGGAACCGGAAGAAGAGGAACCAGAAGAAGAGGAACTGGAAGAAGAAGAGGTTCCGGAGGGAGAAATAGTAAGAACCATAGAAAACCAGTCAAATAAAAGAAAATCCTCAACCAATGGACCAAAGTTAATAATGGTCAATGGTGTTTCCGCTAAGGAAGCAAAATATTGGGAAAATTACCAATTTTCTGATGAATCGGATCCTGATGAGGATTCCGATGATGTTATAGAAATTACCCCGACCCAACTTTAATGAGGCAAAAGAAAATAATAAGGGAAAAGGCATCAAAATAGAGAAATCTGATTCCGACCCCGATGAACTTTATATGTACCGTCAACACTCGTATTTTCAATATCGTGACAATAACCCGGGAACTTCTAAACCACCAGGTTTTTCTAAACCAATGTGGAAAACGACGACTCGTATTAGAGGAACATCATATATCCCTAGAAGATTAGGAAAAAGAACCAAGTCCGAAGAAGAAGAAACCAGTGATTCAGATTAGAAGGGTGTGAGCATGTTGTGTAATAAATGTATTGTAGTGTGCTTGTACTTTTATGTTCTATGTAAAAATTGCTTGTATTGTTTGTTATTATGAATCTAATCCTTGTCTATTTTATAGTATAAAAACAAAATGGACGTTAAGGGTAGACAACCTAATATTTTAGAAGACCTACCAGAGGATATGATTGAGGAAATCTTGTCTAGAGTCGGTCAGAATTCATCAGCACATTTAGTTATGGCGAAATTAACTTGTCAAACATTTGAAAGACTTTCCAAAAATTCCTTAGTTTATAAAAGGCTTTCCTTTGATAGGTGGGGTATATCACATTGGGGAGACTTTAAGTTACGCCGTGTTTTCTTTAAAGCATTAAATGCGGGGAACCCAAATGCAATTTTACGCTACGGGTTAAGAACCTATTTTGACTCAACATATCCCAACATAGGATTTCGTGAATTAGAAAGAGCTTCTAACTTGCAACATAAAGAAGCATGTTATGCTTACAGGTTAGTGATGTTCGCTTCTTACCAAAGTGAGAAAAAGAACATCGGATTGTAGCTTTTAAATAAAACTTCCCCACAAGTGATGAATTCAGTAGTTGGGGTGAGAAACAAGGTTTTTAGATTATTACGGGGTTGTTGGACATTACGAAACCCTCGTCCTTTTGACGACATTACAACATGCTGCCTAGCTAATGGTCATAACGGTTATTTTCCACAAGACCAAGGATGGGAAGTCGTCTTAGTAAAACCAGAATGCATGACTTGTTTCTGGACTTATGAATTACGTGTATTTATTTCCTTTGCTGAACAACTTGCGTATTAACTAGATTTATCTTCAAAACTGTCCTGTATCATAGTGTACTATATTTCATGTTATATGTAATATAGCGAAGTTGTAAGTTTGAAGAATATTTGTATGTGATATATTATTATAATCAGTTTTTCATATGGAATTATAGTAGTTGAATTGTATATTAGCTACTAAGTATGAACTTAACGGGTAGGTAGTACCCGAATTTAAACTAATAAAACGCTAATATGAAGAAAAAGCTTTTATAAATGAGTTCATATTATGCTACGAGATACTATTGACTACTCTTAATATTCTATATGATTAAATTGTTTCATTTGACTATTTTGAAGGAAATGGCACCGACTACTCGACACACCTTGAATATGAGCGAAGAGGAATTTCGTGCCTTTCTTGCTTCAAACATAGCCGCAGTACAGGCCGCGCTACATAGCAACAATAACTCTGAATCTAGCAATACAGCTAACGGTGCAAGAAATCGTGTAGGATGCTCCTACAAGGAATTCACTGCCTGCAAAGCTTCAGAATTTGATGGGACCGAAGGACGAATCGGATTGAAACGGTGGACCGAGAAAGTTGAATCAGTGTTTGCCATAAGTAAGTGTGCTGAAGGAGACAAAGTGAAGTACGCTACGCATACCTTCACAGGTATTGCGTTAACATGGTGGAATACCTATCTAGAGCAAGTGGGATAAGATGCTGCTTACGCGTTACTGTGGTCAGCATTCAAGCACTTGATGAACGAGAAGTACCGTCCCAGAACCGAGGTCAATAAGCTCAAGTCAGAACTTAGAGGGTTACGAACACAGGGATTCGATATTACTTCGTACGAAAAACGATTCACAGAATTGTGCCTATTGTGTCCGAGAGCGTTCGAAGATGAGGAAGAGAAGATCGACGTGTTTGTGAAAGGGTTACCGGAGAGAATCCAAGAAGATATAAGTTCACACGAGCCTGCCTCCATACAAAAGGCATGTAGAATGGCTCACAAACTAGTGAACCAAATTTAGGGAAGAATTAAAGAACAGGCAGCCGAAGAGGCTAACGTGAAGTTAGTCAAAAGAAAGTGGGAGGAAAACGGTGATAAGAGTCACCAAAACAGCAACAACTATCCCAACAATCGCAACATCAATCGCAACTACAACAAACGGCACAACAACAACAACAACAACTACAACAATCATTCCAACAACAATAACAACCGCACCAACAACAACAATCAGAAGCAGCTATACCAAAGGTGTGAAAAGTATCACTCGGGGTTTTGCACCAAATTTTGCAACAAGTGTAAAAGAAATGGTCATAGCGCGGTGAAGTGTGAGGTCTACGGACTAGGGGTTAACAGAATGACAGGAACAAATGGTGTCAGAACGAGTAATGGCGGAGCAAGTAGTGTCGGAGCAAGTTATGCCAATGTAGTTTGTTATAAATGTGGAAAACCGGGCCACATTATTAGAAATTGCCCGAACCAGGAGAACACGAATGGACAAGGCCGCGGAAGAGTTTTCATTATTAATGCGGCAGAGGCACAGGAAGACCCGAAGCTTGTTACGGGTACGTTTCTTATTGACAATAAAGCTGCTTACGTTTTATTTGATTCGGGTGCGGATAGAAGCTATATGAGTAGAGATTTTTGTGCTAAATTAAGTTGTCCATTGACACCATTGGATAGTAAATTTTTACTCGAATTAGCAAACGGTAAATTAATTTCAGCAGATTATATATGCCGGAATCGAGAAATTAAACTGGGTAGCAAAATATTTAAGATTGATTTGATACCAGTAGAGTTAGGGAGTTTTGATGTAATAGTTGGCATGGATTGGCTGAAGGAGATGAAAGCAGAGATCGTATGTTACAAAAATTCAATTCGCATTGTACGAGAAGAAGGAGAACCCTTAATGGTGTTCGGAGAAAAGGGCAACACGAAGATACATCTTATTAGTAATTTGAAGGCACAAAAACTAATAAGAAAAGGTTGCTATGCTGTTCTAGCACACGTCGAGAAAGTACAAACTGAAGAAAAGAGCATCAATGATGTTCCCGTCACAAAAGAATTTCCCGATGTATTTCCGAAAGAATTACCGGGACTACCTCCACATCGATCTATTGAATTTCAAATAGATCTTGTACCAGGAGCTGCACCAATAGCTCGTGCTCCTTACAGACTCGCACCCAGCGAGATGAAAGAACTGCAAAGCCAACTGCAAGAACTATTAGAATGTGGTTTCATTCGACCAAGCACATCATCATGGGGAGCTCCTGTTTTGTTTGTCAAGAAGAAGGATGGTACATTTAGGTTGTGTATTGACTACAGAGAGTTGAATAAACTTACCATCAAAAACCTTTATCCACTGTCGAGAATTGACGACTTATTTGATCAACTACAAGGCTCGTCGATTTATTCGAAAATCGATTTACGTTCTGGATATCATCAAATGCAAGTAAAGGAGGATGATATTCCAAAAACTGCTTTTAGGACGCGTTATGGTAATTACGAGTTTATGGTTATGTCGTTTGGATTGACTAACGCACCAGCTGTGTTCATGGACCTTATGAACCGAGTGTGTGGGCCATATATTAACAAGTTTGTCATTGCTTTCATCGATGACATACTTATTTACTCAAAGAATGATCAAGAGCACGAAGAACATTTGAGAAAAGTGCTAGAAGTATTGAGGAAAGAAAAACTGTACGCTAAGTTTTCAAAGTGTGCATTTTGGTTGGAAGAAGTTCAATTCCTCGGTCACATAGTGAACAAAGAAGGTATCCAGGTGGACCCGGCAAAGATCGAAACCGTTGAAAAGTGGGAAACCCCAAAAACTCCGAAGCATATACGTCAATTTTTAGGATTGGCAGTACAGAAGATTCATCCAAGATTTCTCCAAAATAGCAAAACCCTTGACTGCATTAACGCATAAAGGGAAGAAATTTGAATGGAAGGATGAACAAGAGAAGGCATTTCAGTTATTGAAGAAAAAGCTAACTACGGCACCTATATTGTCATTACCTGAAGGGAATGATGATTTTGTGATTTATTGTGACGCATCAAAGCAAGGTCTCAGTTGTGTACTAATGCAACGAACGAAGGTGATTGCTTATGCGTCTTGACAATTAAAGATTCATGAGCAAAATTATACAACTCACGATTTGGAATTGGGTGCTATTGTTTTTGCATTAAAGACTTGGAGGCATTATTTATATGGAGTCAAAAGTATTATATATACCGACCACAAAAGTCTCCAACATATATTTAATCAGAAGCAACTGAATATGAGACAACGCAGGTGGATTGAACTGTTGAATGATTATGATTTTGAGATTCGATATCACCCGGGGAAGGCGAATGTGGTAGCCGACGCTTTGAGTAGAAAGGACAGAGAACCTATACGGGTAAAAGCTATGAATATAATTATTCGTACTAATCTTACTACTCAAATAAAGGAGGCGCAACAGGGGGTTGTAAAAGAAGGAAAGTTGAAGAATGAGATACCCAAAGGATCATAGAAACATCTTAATATTCGGGAAGACGGAACCCGATATAGGGCTGATAGAATTTGGGTACCAAGGTTTGGAGATGTGAGAGAAATGGTACTTAAAGAAGCACATAAAACCTGATATTCAATACATCCCAGAGCGAGAAAGATGTATAAAGATCTCAAGAAACACTTTTGGTGGCCGGGTATGAAAGCTGATATTACTAAATATGTAGGAGAATGTTTGACGTGTTCTAAGGTCAAAGCTGAACATCAGAAACCATCAGGTCTACTACAACAACCTGAAATCCCGGAATGGAAATGGGAAAACATTACCATGGATTTCATTACTAAATTTCCAAGGACTGCAAGTGGTTATGATACTATTTGGGTAATAGTTGATCATCTCACCAAGTCAGCACACTTCCTGCCAATGAAAGAAGATGACAAAATGGAGTAGTTGGCGCGATTGTATTTAAAGGAGGTTATCTCCAGACATGGAATACCCGTCTTTATTATCTCTGATAAGGATGGTAGATTTGTTTCAAGGTTCTGGCAGACGTTGCAACAAGCATTGGGGACTCGTCTAGACATGAGTACTGCCTATCATCCATAAACTGATGGGCAGAGCAAAAGGACGATACAAACGCTTGAAGACATGCTACGAGCATGTGTTATTGATTTCGGAAACAGTTGGGATCGACACCTACCGTTAGCAGAATTTTCATACAACAACAATTATCATTCTAGTATTGAGATGGCGCCGTTTGAGGCACTTTATGGTAGAAAGTGCAGGTCTCCGATTTGTTGGAATGAAGTGGGGGATAGACAGATTACGGGTCCGGAGATAATACAAGAAACTACTGAGAAAATCATCCAAATTCAACAACGATTGAAAACCGCCCAGAGTCGACAAAAGAGCTACGCGGACAGTAAAAGAAAATATATAGAGTTTGAAATTGGAGAAATAGTCATGCTTAAGGTTTCACCTTGGAAAGGCGTTGTTCGATTTGGTAAACGGGGGAAACTAAATCCAAGGTACATTGGACCATTCAAGATTATAGATCGTGTCGGACCAGTAGCTTACCAACTGGAGCTACCTCAATAACTCGCGGCTGTACATAACACTTTCCACGTCTCGAATTTGAAGAAATGTTTTGCTAAAGAAGATCTCACTATTCCATTGGACGAAATCCAAATCAATGAAAAACTTCAATTCATTAAAGAACCCGTCGAAATAATGGATCGTGAGGTTAAGAGACTTAAGCAAAACAAGATACCGATTGTTAAGGTTCGATGGAATGCTCGTAGAGGACCCGAGTTCACCTGAGAGCATGAAGATCAGATGAAGAAGAAATACCCGCATCTATTTCCAGAAGATTCGTCAACACCTTCAACAGCTTAAAATTTCAGGACGAAATTTATTTAACGGGTAGGTACTGTAGTGACCCGAACTTTTCCATGTTTATATATATTAATTGAGATTGATATTTACATGACTAAATGTTTCCAACATGTTAAGAAATCAAACTTGTTAAGACTTGATTAAATGAAATAAGTTTCATATAGACAATTGATCACCCAAGTTGACCGGCGATTCACGAACGTTACAAAATTGTAAAAACTACATGTTGTGGTATATATAGACATATATATATATGGTTGACATAAGATTATGATGAGTAAGTATCTCACTAAATATATTCACAATGTGTGATATACATAAGAAATGAGATTACTAAGTTAAGAAACTCAAAATGATATATATAACGATTATCGTTATGATAACGTCTACTAAATACATATGTATCATATTAAGATATTGATACACTATATTTAACATGATAAAATGATATTTAAATATATCATTAAGTGTGTTAACAATGAACTACATATGTAAAAATAAGACTACTAACTCAAGAATTACGAAACGAGACTTATATGTAACGATTATCGTTGTAACGATATTTTAATGTATATATCATATTAAGAGATATTCATACATCATAATATCATGATAATATAATAATTTAACATCGCATTTGATATAATAAACATTAGGTTAACAACATTAATTGAGATCGTTAACTTAAAGGTTTCAAAACAACACTTACATGTAACGACTAACGAAGACTTAACGACTCCATTAGAATGTATATACATGTTGTGTTTTGATATGTATTCTTACACTTTTGAAAGACTTCAAGACACATATCAAAGTACTTTTACTTAACAAAAATGCTTACAATTACATCCTCGTTCAGTTTCATCAACAATTCTACTCGTATGCACCCGTATTCGTACTCGTACAATACACAGCTTTTAGATGTATGTACTATTGGTTTACACTCCAATGATCATATCTTAGTAGCCCATGTGAGTCACCTAACATATTTGGGAACCATCATTTGGCAACTAGCATGAAATATCTCATAAAATTACAAAAATATTAGTAATCATTCATGACTTATTTACATGAAAACAAAATTACATATCCTTTATATCTAATCCATATACCAACGACCAAAAACACCTACAAACACTTTAATTCTTCAATTTTATTCATCTAATTGATCTCTCTCAAGTTCCATCTTCAAGTTCTAAGTGTTCTTCATAAATTTCATAAGTATAGTTTCATAAAAATCAAGAATACTTCCAAGTTTGCAAGTCTACTTCCAAGCTTTCTAATCCATTCCAAGTAATCATCTAAGATCAAGGAACCTTTGTTATTTACATTAGGTTATCTTTCTAAATCAAGGTTATATTCATATTCAAACTTTGATTCAATTTATACAACTATAACAATCTTATTTCGAGTGAAAATCTTACTTGAACTGTTTTCGTGTCATGATTCTGTTTCAAGAACTTTCAAGCCATCCAAGGATCCTTTGAAGCTAGATCCATTTTTTTCATTTCCAGTGGTTTTATCCAGAAAACTTGAGGTAGTAATGATGTTCATAACATCATTCGATTCATACATATAAAGCTATCGTATTTGAAGGTTTAAACTTGTAATCACTAGAACATAGTTTAGTTAATTCTAAACTTGTTCGCAAACAAAAGTTAATCCTTCTAACTTGACTTTTAAAATCAACTAAACATATGTTCTATATCTATATGATATGCTAACTTAATGATTTAAAACCTGGAAACACGATGAACACCATAAAATCGGATATACGCCGTCGTAGTGAAACCGGGGGCTGTTTTGGTTTGGATAATTAAAAACTATGATAAACTTTGATTTAAAAGTTGTTCTTCTGGGAAAATGATTTTTCATATGAACATGAAACTATATCCAAAAATCTTGCTTAAACTCACAGTGAAAGTATGTTTTTCAAAATGGTCATCAAGATGTCGTTCTTTCGACGGAAATGACTACCTCTTTAGTAATTGACATGTAACTTAAATTTCCGACTATAAACCTATAATTTTTCTGTTTGGATTCTTAAATTAGAGTTCAATATGAAACCATAGCAATTTGATTCACTCAAAACAGATTTAAAATGAAGAAGTTATTGGTAAAACAAGATTGGATATTTTTGATCTTTTTAGCTACGGGAAATGTTTAACAAATCTATACAAATCATATCCTAGCTAACTTATATTGTATTATACATGTATTCTAATATATTATGTAATCTTGGGATACCATAGACACGTATGCAAATGTTTTGACATATCATATCGACCCATGTATATATATTATTTGGAACAACCATAGACACGCTATATGCAGTAATGTTGGAGTTAGCTATACAGGGTTGAGGTTGATTCCAAAAATATATATACTTTGAGTTGTGATCTAGCCTGAGATGTGTATACACTGGGTCGTGGATTGATTCAAGATAATATATATCGATTTATTTCTGTACATCTAACTGTGGACATCTAGTTGTAGGTTACTAACGAGGACAGCTGACTTAATACACTCAAATCTTTAAAACATAATAAAAATGTTTGTAATTATATTTTGATCATACTTTGATATATATGTACATATTTGTATAGGTTCATGAATCGATCCGTGGCCAAGTCTTATTTTCGAGGAAGGAAATATCTGTGAAAGTGAGTTATAGTCCCATTTTTAAAATCTAATATTTTTGGGATGAGAATACATGCAGGTTTTATAAATGATTTACAAAATAGACACAAGTACGTGAAACTACATTCTATGGTTGAATTATCGAAATCGAATATGCCCCTTTTTATTAAGTCTAGTAATCTAAGAATTAGGGAACAGACACCCTAATTGACGCGAATCCTAAAGATAGATCTATTGGGCCTAACAAACCCCATCCAAAGTACCGGATGCTTTAGTACTTCGAAATTTATATCATATCCGAAGGGTGTCCCGGAATGATGGGGATATTCTTATATATGCATCTTGTTAATGTCGGTTACCAGGTGTTCACCATATGAATGATTTTTATCTCTATGTATGGGATGTGTATTGAAATATGAAATCTTGTGGTCTATTGTTACGATTTGATATATATAGGTTAAACCTATAACTCACCAACATTTTTGTTGACGTTTAAAGCATGTTTATTCTCAGGTGAATATTAAGAGCTTCCGCTGTTGCATACTAAAATAAGGACAAGATTTGGAGTCCATGTTTGTATGATATTGTGCAAAAACTGCATTCAAGAAATATATGTCGATGTAATATATTTCTATTGTAAACCATTATGTAATGGTCGTGTGTAAACAGTATATTTTAGATTATCATTATTTGATAATCTACGTAATGTCTTTAAAACCTTTATTGATAAAATAAAGGTTATGGTTGTCTTAAAAATGAATGCAGTCTTTGAAAAACGTCTCATATAGAGGTCAAAACCTCGCAACGAAATCAATTAATATGGAACGTTTATAATCAATATGAACGGGACATTTCACAGTCCTCGTTAGTAACCTACAACTAGTTGTCCACAGTTAGATTTACAGAAATAAAGCAATATATATTATCTCGAATCAATCCACGACCTTGTGTATACAAGTCTCAGGCTAGATCACAACTCAAAGTATATATAATATTTTGGAATCAACCTCAACCCTGTATAGCTAACTCCAACATTACTGCATATAGAGTGTCTATGGTTGTTTCGAAATATATATATAGATGGGTCGATATGATATGTCAAAATATTGTATTCGTGTCTATGGTATCCCAAGATTACATATTATATGTTAGAATACATGTATAATACAATATAAGCTAGGTAAGTTATGATTTGTATAAATTTGTTACAAATTTCACGTAGCTACAACAAGCAAAATTATCCAATCTTGTTTTACCCATAACTTCTTCGTTTTAAATCCGTTTTGAGTGATTCAAGTTGCTATGGTTTCATATTAAACTTAAGTTTATTAAATAAGTTTATAGTCGGAAATACATGTTACAAGTCATTTTTGTAAAGGTAGTCATTTCAGTCGAAAGAACGACATCTAGATGACCATTTTGGAAAACATACTTCCACTTTGAGTTTAACCATGATTTTTGGATATAGTTTCATGTTCATAAGAAAAATCATTTTCCCATAAGAATAGGTTTTAAATCAAATTTTATCAAAGTTTTTAATTATCCAAACCAAAACAGCCCCCAGTTTTACTACGACGGCGCATATCTGGTTTTACGATGTTCTTCGTGTTTCCAAGTTTTAAATCATTAAGTTAGCATATCATATAGATATAGAACACGTGTCTAGATGATTTTAAAAGTCAAGTTAGAAGGATTAACTTTTGTTTGCAACAAGTTTAGAATTAACTAAACTATGTTCTAGTGATTACATGTTCAAATCTTCGAATAAGATAGTTATATATATATGAATCGAATGATGTTATGAACAACATTACTACCTCAAGTTTAGTAGGTAAACCTACTGGAAGTGACAAAAATTGATCTAGCTTCAAAGGGTACTTGGATGGCTTGAAAGTTCTTGAAGTAGAATCATGACACGAAAACAAATTCAAGTAAGATTTCCACTCGAAATAAGATAGTTATAGTTATAGAAATTAAATAAAAGTTTGAATATGAGTATTACCTTGTATTAGAAAGATATCTTACTATAAATAAGAAAGATTTCTTGAGCTTAGATGATTACTTGAATTGGATTAGAAAGCTTAGAAGTAATCTTGCAAACTTGATAGTATTCTTGATTTTATGAAACCAGAACTTATAGAATTTATGAAGAACACTTAGAACTTGAAGATAGAACTTGAGAGAGATCAATTAGATGAAGAAAATTGAAGAATGAAAGTGTTTGTAGGTGTTTTTGGTCGTTGGTATATGGATTAGATATAAAGGATGTGTAAGTTTGTTTTGATGTAAATAATTCATGAATGATTTATAATATCTTTTGTAATTTTGTGAGATATTTTATACTAGTTGCCAAATGATGGTTTCCACATGTTTAATGACTCACATGGCCTTCTAAGGAGCTGATGATTGAGTGTATATACCAATAGTATAGACATCTTAGAAGCTGTGTATTGTACGAGTACGAATACGGGTGCATACGAGTAGAATTGTTGATGAAAATGAATGAGGATGTAATTGTAAGCATTTTTGTTAAGTAGAAGTACTTTGATATATGTCATGAAGTCTTCCAAAAGTGTATTAATACATCTTAATACACTACATGTATATACATTTAACTGAGTCAATAAGTCATCGTTAGTCGTTATATGTAAGTGTTGTTTCGGAACCTTTAAGTTAACGATCTTGTTAAATGTAATTGATCCATTGTTATTACACTTAAATGAGATGTTAAATTGTTATGTTAACATGTTAACATGGTGTATTAATATATCTTAATATCATATAAATATGTGTAAAATACTATTACAACGATAATCGTTACATATATGTATTGTTTCGAAATCTTTAAGTTAGTAGTCTCATCTTACTCGTGTAGTTCATTATTAATACGCTTAATGATATATGTAATTATCAGTTCATGATGTTAAACATAGTATATTAATATCTTAACATGATACATATGTATTTAGTAAGACGTTGTTGTAACGATAGCCGTTATATATATCGTTTCGCGTTTCTTAATTCACTACTTTCATTATATGTATATAACTCATTGTTAATGTACTTGGTGAGATACTTACTCATCATAATATCATGTTAAATATATCATTTTGTTTTTACAAGTTTTAACGTTCGTGAATCGCCGGTCAACTTGGGTGGTCAATTGTCTACATGAAACTCATTTCAATAAATCAAGTCTTAACAAGTTTGATTGCTTAACATGTTGGAAACATTTATTCATGCAAATATAGTTTTCATTTAATATATAATCATGGAAAAGTTCGAGTCACTACAGTACTTACCCGTTAAATAAATTTCGTCCCGAAATTTTAAGCTGTTGAAGGTGTTAATGAATCTTCTGGAAATAGGTACGGGTATTTCAGCTTCATTTGATCTTCACGCTCCCAGGTGAACTCGGGTCCCCTACGAGCATTCCATCGAATCTTGACAATCGGTATCTTATTTTGCTTGAGCCTTTTAACCTCACGATCCATTATCTCGACGGGTTCTTCAACGAATTGTAGTTTTTCATTGATTTTAATTTCGTCTAAAGGAATAGTGAGGTCTTCTTTAGCTAAGCACTTCTTAAGATTCGAGATGTGAAAGGTATTATGTACATTGGCGAGTTGTTGAGGTAATTTAAGTCGATAGGCTACTGGTCCGACACGATCTAAAATCTTGAATGGTCCAATGTATCTTGGATTTAGTTTCCCCCATTTACCAAATCGAACAACGCCTTTCCAAGGCGAAACCTTAAGCATGACCATCTCTCCAATTTCAAATTTATATCTTTCCTTTTAAGGTCCGCATAGCTCTTTTCTCGACTCTGAGCGGTTTTCAAACGTTGTTGAATTTGGAATATTTTCTCGGTAGTTTCTTAGATTATCTCTGGACCCGTTATCTGTCTATCCCCCAATTCATTCCAACAAATCGGAGATCTGCACTTTCTACCATAAAGTGCTTTGAACGGTGCCATTTCGATACTTGAGTGGTAACTGTTGTTGTAGGAAAATTCTGCTAATGATAGATGATCCCAACAGTTTCCAAAATCAATAACACATGCTCGTAGCATGTCTTCAAGCGTTTGTATCGTCCTTTCGCTCTGCCCATCAGTTTGTGGATGATAGGCAGTACTCATGTCTAGACGAGTTCCCAATGCTTGCTGTAATGTCTGCCAAAACCTTGAAACAAATCTGCCATCCCTATCAAAGATAATAGAGATTGGTATTCCATGTATGGAGACAACTTCTTTCAAGTATAATCGCGCCAACTTCTCCATTTTGTCGTCTTCTCTCATTGGCAGAAAATGTGCTGATTTGGTGAGACGATCGACTATTACCCAAATAGTATCATAACCACTTGCAGTCCTTGGCAATTTAGTAATGAAATCCATGGTAATATTTTCCCATTTCCATTCCGGAATTTCAGGTTGTTGAAGTAGACCTGATGGTTTTTGATGTTCAGCTTTGACCTTAGAACACGTCAAACATTCTCCCACATATCTAGCAATATCGACTTTCATACCCGGCCACCAAAAATGTTTCTTGAGGTCTTTGTACATCTTTCCCGCTCCGGGATGTATTGAGTATCTGGTTTTATGTGCTTCCTCAAGTACCATTTCTCTCACATCTCCAAACTTTGGTACCCAAATTCTTTCAGCTCTATACCGGGTTCCGTCTTCTCGAATATTAAGGTGTTTCTCCGATCCTTTGGGTATTTCATTCTTCAAATTCCCTTCTTTTACAACTCCCTGTTGCACTTCCTTTATTTGAGTAGTAAGGTTAGTACGAATAATTATATTCATAGCTTTTACCCGTATAGGTTCTCTGTCCTTTCTACTCAAGGCATCGGATACCATATTCGCCTTCCCCGGGTGGTAACGAATCTCGAAATCGTAATCATTCAATAACTCAATCCACCTACGCTGCCTCATGTTCAGTTGTTTCTGATTAAATATGTGTTGGAGACTTTTGTGGTCGGTATATATAATACTTTTGACCCCATATAAGTAGTGCCTCCAAGTCTTTAATGCAAAAATAACAGCACCTAGTTCCAAATCGTGTGTTGTATAATTTTGCTCGTGAATCTTCAATTGTCTAGGGCGCATAGGCAATTACTTTCATTCGTTGCATTAATACACAACCGAGACCTTGCTTTGAGGCATCACAATATATCACAAAATCATCATTCCCTTCAGGCAATGACAATATAGGTGCCGTAGTTAACTTTTCTTCAACAATTGAAATGCTTTTTCTTGTTCATCCTTCTATTCAAATTTCTTCCCTTTATGCGTTAATGCAGTTAAAGGTTTTGCTATTTTGGAAAAATCTTGGATGAATCTTCTGTAGTAACCAGCTAGTCCTAAAAATTGGCGTATGTGTTTTGAAGTTTTCGGGGTTTTCCATTTTTCAACGGTTTCAATCTTTGCCAGATCCACCTGAATACCTTCTTTGTTCACTATGTGACCGAGGAATTGAACTTCTTCCAACCAAAATGCACACTTTGAAAACTTAGCGTACAGTTTTTCTTTCCTCAATAAATCTAGCACTTTTCTCAAATGTTCTTCGTGCTCCTGATCATTCTTTGAGTAGATAAGTATGTCATCGATGAAAACAATGACAAACTTGTCAAGATATGGTCCACACACTCGGTTCATAAGGTCCATGAACACAGCTGGTGCGTTAGTCAAACTAAATGGCATAACCATAAACTCGTAATGACCGTAACGTGTCCTAAAAGCTGTTTTCGGAATATCATCCTCCTTCACCCGCATTTGATGATATCTAGAACGTAAATCGATCTTCAAATAAATCGACGAGCCTTGTAGTTGATCAAATAAGTCGTCGATTCTCGATAGTGGATAACGGTTCTTGATGGTAAGTTTGTTCAACTCTCGGTAGTTGATACACAACCTGAATGTACCATCCTTCTTTTTGACAAATAAAATAGGAGCTCCCCATAGTGATGTGCTTTGTCGAATGAAACCACACTCTAAAAGTTCTTGTAATTGGCTTTGGAGTTCCTTCATTTCGCTGGGTGCGAGTCTGTATGGAGCACGAGCTATTGGTGCAGCTCCTGGTACAAGATCTATTTGAAATTCAACGGATCGGTGTGGAGGTAGTCCCGGTAATTCTTTTAGAAATACATCGAGAAATTCTTTTGCGACGGGAACATCATTGATGTTCTTTTCTTCGGTTTGTACTTTCTCGACATGTGCTAAAACAGCATAGCAACCTTTTCTTATTAGCTTTTGTGCCTTCTAATTACTAATAAGATTTAGCTTCGCGTTGCTCTTTTCTCCGTACACCATTAAAGGTTTTCCTTTTTCCCGTACAATGCGAATTGTATTTTTGTAACATACGATCTCTGCTCTCTCCTTTTTCAACCAGTCCATGCCAATTATCACATCAAAACTTCCTAACTCTACTGGTATTAAATCAATCTTAAATGTTTCACTAACCAGCTTAATTTCTCGATTCTGACATATATTATCTGCTGTAATTAATTTACCGTTTGCTAATTCGAGTAAAAATTTATTATCCAAAGGCGTCAGTAGACAACTTAATTTAGCACAAAAATCTCTACTCATATAGCTTCTATCCGCACCCGAATCAAATAAAACATAAGCAGATTTATTGTCAATGAGAAACGTACCCGTAACAAGCTCCAGGTCTTCCTGCGCTTCTGCCGAATTAATGTTGAAGACTTTTCCACGGTTTTGCCCATTTGTATTTCCTTGGTTTGGGCATTTACTCTTGACGTGGCCCGGTTTTTCACATCCATAACAAATAAAGGCGGCATTACTTGTCCCGACATTACTCGTTGCATTATTTTTGTTAATCACCGGTCCGTAGATTTCACACTTCGTCGCACTATGACCACCTCTCTTACACTTAGTACACGTTGTCATGCAGAACCCAGTCGAATGGTATCCTTCACACCTCTGACATGGTTTTTGCCTTTTGTTATTATTGTTGGGATGGTTGCTGTTGTGGTTGTTGTTGTTGTTGGGACGTTTGTTGTAGTTATTGTTAGGATTTCGGTTATTGTTGCGATTGTTGATTCGGTTGTTGGGATAGTTGTTGCGATTGTGGTTGTAATTGTTGTTGTTGTTGTACTGGTGACTCTTGTCACTGTTTTCCTCCCACTTCCTCTTGAGTTGTTTCGTATTGGCTTCTTTGGCCGCCTGCTCTTTAATTCTTCCCTCAATCTGATTTATGAGTTTATGAGCCATTCGACTTGCCTTTTGTATGGAAGCGGGCTCGTGTGAACTCACATCTTCTTGAATCCTTTCTGGTAACCCTTTTACAAACACGTCGATCTTCTCTTCTTCATCTTCGAACTCTCCCGGACACAATAGGCACAACTCTGTGAATCGTCGTTCATACGTGGTAATGTCGAACCCTTGTGTTCGTAACTCTCTAAGCTCTACCTTGAGCTTATTGACCTCGTTTCTGGGACGATATTGCTCGTTCATCAAGTGCTTGAATGCTGACCACGGTAACGCATAGGCAGTATCTTGTCCCACCTGCTCGAGATAGGTATTCCTCCATGTTAACGCAGTACCTGTGAAGGTATGCGTAGCGTACTTTACTTTGTCTTCTTCAGTACATTTACTTATGGCAAACACCGATTCAACCTTCTCGGTCCACCGTTTCAATCCGATTGGACCCTCGGTTCCATCAAATTCCAAAGGTTTACAGGCAGTGAATTCTTTGTAGGAGCATCCTACACGATTTCTTGTGGAATTAGTTCCACTACTAGAACCAGAGTTATTGTTGTTATTTTGCATTGTGGCCTGCACGGCGGCTATGTTCGCAGCAAGGAAAACACGGAAGTCTTCCTCACTCATGTTCAAGTTCTGACGAGTAGTCGGTGCCATTTCCTTCAAAAATAGCCAAAGGAATTAAGTTAATCATATAGAATATTAAGAGTAGTCAATAGTATTTCGTAGCATAATATGAACTTATTTATAAAAACTTTTTCTTAATATTAGCATTTTATAAGTTTTAATTCGGGTAGTACCTACCCGTTAAGTTCATACTTAGTAGCTAACATACAATTTAACTACTACAATTCTATATGAAAAACTGATTACAATAAATTTCACGTTTAAACTTTTATACAATATTTTACAAATTTACAATACCGCTATTTTACATATAGCCTAAAATATAGCACACAATAATTTTGATACAAAACAGTTGTGACAACAATCCTAGTTAATACGCAAGTCGTTCAGCAAAGGCAATAAAAACATGTAATTCATAAGTCCAGAAACAAGTCATGCATTCTGGTTGTACTAATATTATTTCCCATCCTTGGTTATGTGACAGATAACCATTATGACCGTTAGCTAGGCAGCATGTTGTAATGTCATCAAAAGGACGAGGGTTTTGTAATGCCCAACAGCCCCGTAACAATCTAAAAACCTTGTTTCTCACCCCAACTACCGAATCCGTCACTTGTGGGAAGGTTTTATTTAAAAGTTGTAATCCGATGTTCTTTTTTTCACTTTGGTGAGAAGCGAACATCACTAACCCGTAAGCATAACATGCTTCTTTATGTTGCATGTTAGAAGCTCTTTCTAAAGCACGAAGTCCTATGTTGGGATATGTTGAGTCAAAATAGGTTCTTAACCCGTAGCGTAAAATTGCACTTGGGTTTCCCGCATTTAACGCTTTAAAGAAAACACAACGTAACTTAAGGTCTCCCCAATGTGATATACCCCATCTTTCAAAAGAAAGCCTTTTATAAACAAAGGCATGCCTGGAACGTTCTTCAAATGTTCTACAAACTAATTTTGCTGTAAACAATTGTGCCGACGAATTCTGACCGACTCTAGATAAGATTTCATCAATCATGTCCCCGGGTAGGTCTTCTATAATTTTTGGTTGTCTATCCTTAACATCCATTTTTGTTTTTATACTGTAAAAAATAGACGAGAGTTAGATTCATAAAAGATACTTAACAAATAATACAAGCAATTTTTACATTTATCATAAAAGCACAAGCACACTATATTACATATATTACATCACATGATTACAACTCTTTATTCCGACTCACTTGTTTCTTCTTCTTCGGACTTGGTTTGTTTCGCTAATTTCCTAGGGATATATGGTGCTCCCCTAATACGAGGCCGTCATTTTCACAAATGGTTTAGAAAAACCTGGTGGCTTCGGGGTTCCCGGGTTATTGTTAAAATTTAAGAAGTACGGGTGTTTACGATATATATAAAGTTCATCGGGGTTGTAATCAGGTTTCTCTATTTTGATACCTTTTCCCTTATTGTTTTCTTTTTCTTTTTCAAATTGGGTCGAGATAATTTCTATAACATCATCGGAATCCTCGTCGGGATCCGATTCATTAGAAAATTGGTAATTTTCCCAATATTTTGTTTCCTCGACGGAAACACCATTGACCATTATTAACTTTGGTCCGTTGGTTGGGGATTTTCTTTTATTTAATCGTTTAACTGTAGGTATTAATATTTCTTCCTCCGAAACCTCTTCTTCTTCCAGTTCCTCCTCTTCCAGTTCCTCTTCTTCCGGTTTCTCCTCTTCCGGTTCCTCCTCTTCTGGTTCCTCCTCGGGATTTTGTGAATCTTCCTAATATATATTCGACTCTTCATTATTATTAGGTGAGTCAATGGGATTTGTACTAGAAGTAGACATCTATCACACAATATCAAACACGTTAAGAGATTAATATATCACATAATATTTACTTGTTAATAATATATAGCTTCCAACAAAAAGTGTTAAGCAATCATTTTTGAAGAAAACACGGTCGAAGTCCAGACTCACTAATGCATCCTAACAACTCGGTAAGACACACTAATGCAAAATTCTGGTTCTCTAAGACCAACGCTCGGATACCAACTGAAATGTCCCGTTCATATCAATTATAAACGTTCCATATTAATTGATTTCGTTGCGAGATTTTGACCTCTATATAAGACGTTTTTCAAAGACTGCATTCGATTTTTAAACAAACCATAACATTTATTTTATCAATAAAGGTTTAAAATATTACGACGATTATCAAATAATGATAATCTAAAATATAGCGTTTTCACACGATTATTACATAATGGTTTACAATAATATTACACATCAATTTAAATCTTCGAAGGCAGTTTTTAAACATTATTATACAAGCATGCTGACTCCAACTCTTGTCCATAAATTAGCATGCAATAGCGGAAACTCTTAATAATCACCTGAGAATAAACATGCTTTAAACGTCAACAAAAATGTTGGTGAGTTATTGGTTTAACATATATATATCAAATCGTAATATTAGACCACAAGATTTCATCTTTCAATAACATACAATCTGTATAAAAATCATTCATATGTTGAACACCTGGTAACCGACATTAACAAAATACATATAGAATATCCCTAAAACAGAAATCCATTTGCATTAATAACTCAAAGTACTAAAGCATACCATTTTCCAGTATGGGGGGGAGTTAGGGCCCGTAGATCTACCTTTAGGATTCACGTCAATTAGGGTGTCTGTTCCCTAATTCTTAGGCTACCAAGCTAAAAGGGTGATATTCGGTATTCATAATCCAACATAGAATGTAATTTCAAGTACTTGTGTCTATTTTGTAAAACCTTTATAAAACTGCATGTATTCTCATCCCAAAAATATTAGATTTAAAAATGGGACTATAACTCACTTTCACAGATTTTTACTTCGTCAGGAAGTAAGACTTGGCTACTGGTCGATTCACGAACCTATAACAAATATGTACATATGTATCAAAGCATGATCAAAATATAATTACAACATTTTTTATTACGTTTTAATGATTTGAGTTTGTTAAGTCAGCAGTCCTCGTTAGTAACCTACAACTAGTTGTCCACAGTTAGATTTACAGAAATAAAGCAATATATATTATCTCGAATCAATCCGTGACCTCGTGTATACAAGTCTCAGGCTAGATCACAACTCAAAGTATATATAATATTTTGGAATCAACCTCAACACTGTATAGCTAACTTCAACATTACTACATATAGAGTGTCTATGGTTGTTCCGAAATATATATATATAGATGGGTCGATATGATATGTTAAAACATTGTATTCATATCTATGGTATCCCAAGATTACATAATATATGTTAGAATACATGTATAATACAATATAAGTTAGTTAAGTTATGATTTGTATAAATTTGTTACAAATTTCACGTAGCTACAACAAGCAAAATTATCCAATCTTGTTTTACCCATAACTTCTTCGTTTTAAATCCGTTTTGAGTGATTCAAGTTGCTATGGTTTCATATTGAACTTAAGTTTATGAATCTAAATAGAAAAAGTATAAGTTTATAGTCAGAAATTCAGGTTACAAGTCATTTTTATAAAGGTAGTCATTTCAGTCGAAAGAACGACGTCTAGATGACCATTTTGGAAAACATACTTCCACTTTGAGTTTAACCATGATTTTTGGATATAGTTTCATGTTCATAAGAAAAATCTTTTTCCCAGAAGAATAGCTTTTAAATCAAAGTTTATCATAGTTTTTAATTATCCAAACCAAAACAGCCCCCGGTTTTACTACGACGGCGTATATCCGGTTTTACGGTGTTCTTCGTGTTTCCAAGTTTTAAATCATTAAGTTAGTATATCATATAGATATAGAACATGTGTCTAGATGATTTCAAAAGTCAAGTTAGAAGAATTAACTTTTGTTTGCGAACAAGTTTAGAATTAACTAAACTATGTTCTAGTGATTACATGTTCAAATCTTCGAATAAGATAGTTTTATATATATGAATCGAATGATGTTATGAACAACATTACTACCTCAAGTTTAGTAGGTAAACCTACTGGAAGTGACAAAAATTGATCTAGCTTCAAAGGATTCTTGGATGGCTTGAAAGTTCTTGAAGTAGAATCATGACACGAAAACAAATTCAAGTAAGATTTTCACTCGAAATAATATAGTTATAGTTATAGAAATTGAATCAAAGTTTGAATATGAGTATTACCTTGTATTAGAAAGATATCTTACTGTAAATAAGAAAGATTTCTTGAGCTTAGATGATTACTTGGATTGGATTAGAAAGCTTGGAAGTAATCTTGCAAACTTGATAGTATTCTTGATTTTATGAAACTAGAACTTATAGAATTAATGAAGAACACTTAGAACTTGAAGATAGAACTTAAGAGAGATCAATTAGATGAAGAAATTTGAAGAATTAAAGTGTTTGTAGGTGTTTTTGGTCGTTGGTATATGGATTAGATATAAAGGATGTGTAAGTTTGTTTTCATGTAAATAATTCATGAATGATTTATAATATTTTTTGTAATTTTTGAGATATTTCATGATAGTTGCCAAATGATGGTTTCCACATGTTTAATGACTCACATAGGCTGCTAAGGAGCTGTTGATAGAGTGTATATACTAATAGTATATACATCTTAGAAGCTATGTATTGTACGAGTACGAATACGGGTGCATACAAGTAGAATTGTTGATGAAAATGAATGAGGATGTAATTGTAAGCATTTTTGTTAAGTAGAAGTACTTTGATATATGTCATGAAGTCTTCCAAAAGTGTATTAATACATCTTAATACACTACATGTATATACATTTAACTGAGTCGTTAAGTCATCGTTAGTCTTTATATGTAAGTGTTGTTTCGGAACCTTTAAGTTAATGATCTTGTTAAATGTAATTGATCCATTGTTATTACACTTAAATGAGATGTTAAATTGTTATGTTAACATGTTAACATGGTGTATTAATATATCTTAATATCATATAAATATGTGTAAAATACTATTACAACGATAATCGTTACATATATGTATTGTTTCGAAATCTTTAAGTTAGTAGTCTCATCTTACTCGTGTAGTTCATTATTAATACGCTTAATGATATATGTAATTATTAGTTCATGTTGTTAAACATAGTATATTAATATCTTAACATGATACATATGTATTTAGTAAGACGTTGTTGTAACGATAGCCGTTATATATATCGTTTCGCGTTTCTTAATTCACTACTTTCATTTTATGTATATAACTCATTGTTAATGTACTTGGTGAGATACTTACTCATCATAATATCATGTTAAATATATATATATATATATATATATATATATATATATATATATATATATATATATATATATATATATATATATATATATATATATATATATATATATATATATATCATGTTGTTTTTACAAGTTTTAACGCTCGTGAATCGCCGGTCAACTTGGGTGGTCAATTGTCAACATGAAACTCATTTCAATAAATCAAGTCTTAACAAGTTTGATTGCTTAACATGTTGGAAACATTTAATCATGCAAATATAGTTTTCATTTAATATATAATCATGGAAAAGTTTGGGTCACTACACCACGTACGAACGACGATTCACAGAGTTGTGCCTATTGTGTCCAAGAGTGTTCAAGGATGAAGAAGAGAAGATCGACGCATTTGTAAAAGGGTTACCAGAAAGGATTCAAGAAGATGTGAGTTCACACGAGCCCGCCTCCATACAAAAGGCAAGTCGAATGGCTCGCAAACTCATAAATCAGATTGAGGGAAGGATTAAAGAACAGGCGGCCGAAGAAGCCAACACGAAACAAGTCAAGAGAAAGTGGGAAGAAAACAGTGACAAGAGTCACCAACACAACAACAGTAACAATCACCTCAACAATCATCACAACAATAATCACAAATTCAATCGCACCATTTATCGCAACAACAAACGCTCCAACAACAACAATAACCACTACAACAACCGTCCCAACAACAATTTCAACCGCAACAACAACCCCAACAATAGCAACAATAGCAAGAGGCAGAAAAATCGATGCCTTAGGTGTGAGAAATATCATTCGGATGACTTTTGTAGGGAGTTATGCACCAAATGCAACAGAACGGGTCACAGTGCTACAAAGTGTGAAGTCTACGGACCAGCGGTTAACATAAATAAAGGAATGTATAATGTCGGAACAAGTAATGCCGACGTTACATGTTTCGGATGCGGGAAGAAGGGCCATTACAAAAATACGTGTCCAAACCCGGGGAATAATAATGGTCAAGGCCGAGGAAGAGTCTTCAACATAAATGCGGTTGAAGCACAGGAAGACCTGGAGCTTGTTACGGGTACGTTCCTTATTGATGAAAAACCTGTTTATGTTTTATTTGATTCGGATGCGAACAGAAGCTATATGAGTAGAGATTTTTGTGCTAAATTAAGTTGTCCATTGACGCCTTTGGATAATAAATTTTTACTTGAATTAGCAAACGGTAAATTAATTACAGCAGATAAAATATGTCGGAACAGAGAAATTAAACTAGTTAGCGAAACGTTTAAGATTGATTTGATACTAGTAGAGTTAGGGTGTTTTGATGTGATAATTGTCATGGACTGGTTGAAAGAGGTGAAAGCAGAAATTGTTTGTTACAAAAATGCGATTCGCATTATGCGCAAAAAGAGAAAACCCTTAATGGTGTACGGAGAAAAGAGCAACGCGAAGCTAAACCTTATTAGTAACTTGAAGGCGCAAAAGCTAATAAGAAAAGGTTGCTATGCCATTCTAGCACACGTCGAGAAAATATAAACCGAAGAGAAGAACATCGATGATGTTCCCATCGTAAAAGAATTTCCCGATGTATTTTCGAAAGAATTACCGGGACTACCTCTACACCGATCTGTGGAATTTCAAATAGATCTTGTACCAGGAGCTGCACCAATAGCTCGTGCTCCATACAGACTCGCACCCAGCGAAATAAAGGAATTACAAAGTCAACTACAAGAACTTTTAGAACGTGGTTTCATTCGACCAATCACATCACCATGGGGAGCTCCTGTCTTGTTTGTCAAAAAGAAGGATGGTACATTCAGGTTGTGTATCGACTACCGAGAGTTGAACAAACTTACTATCAAGAACTTTTACCCACTACCACGAATCGACGACTTATTTGATCAACTACAAGGCTCTTCGGTTTATTCAAAGATCGATTTACGTTCCGGGTATCATCAAATGCGGGTGAAGGAGGATGATATTCCAAAGACTGCTTTTAGGACGCATTACGGTCATTATGAGTTTATGGTTATGCCGTTTGGATTGACTAACACACCAGCTGTGTTCATGGATCTCATGAACCGAGTGTGTGGGCCATATCTTGACAAGTTTGTCATTGTTTTCATCGATGACATCCTTATTTACTCAAAGAATGATCAAGAGCACGAAGAACATTTAAGAAAAGTGCTAGAATTGTTGAGGAAGGAGAAACTGTACGCTAAGTTTTCAAAGTGTGCATTTTGGTTGAAAGAAGTTCAATTCCTCGGTCACATAGTGAGCAAAGAAGGTATTCAGGTTGATCCGACAAAGATTGAAACCGTTGAGAAATGGGAAACCCCGAAAATTCTGACGCATATACGCCAATTTTTAGGATTGGCTGGTTACTACAGAAGATTGATCCAAGATTTTTCCAAAATAGCAAAACCATTGACTGCATTAACGTATAAAGGGAAGAAATTTGAATGGAAGGATGAACAAGAGAAAGCATTTCGGATATTGAAGAAAAAGCTTACTACGGCACCTATATTGTCATTTCCTGAAGGGAATGATGATTTTTTGATTTATTGTGATGTCTCAAAACAAGGCCTCGATTGTGTATTAATGCAACGAACGAAGGTAATTGCTTAGGCGTCCAGACAATTGAAGATTCACGAAAAAAATTATACGACTCACGATTTGGAATTGGGCGCTGTTGTTTTTGCATTAAAAATATGGAGGCACTACTTATATGGGGTCAAAAGTATCATATATACCTATCACAAAAGTCTCCAACATATATTTGATCAGAAACAACTGAATATGAGACAGCGAAGGTGGATTGAGTTGTTGAATGTGATGAAACATTACTAGGAACTTCGAGATCAACAGGTTTAATTCACACAAAGGCGGAATTAGTGAATCAAACCAATCAAAGTGAATATGGGTAGCCTTTTGGGATTAAATTAGTCAAACCACAACAAGGATTGTGATTAGATTAATGCCTAGAGCTATTATTCACTACCAGGAGTGATTTGGGTTGAGAGAGAATCGGATCAGGTGAACCAGATCTGAGTGATTGTGTGTGAGAGAGGCTTAACCTAAAATGAAGAACATAAGACTTTATATACCCCTGCTGTTGACTCACCCGTACGAGTCATCCATCACACGTACGAGTTGGCTTCATCAGCCGTACGAGTGATCACTCACTCGTGTCTTCTCATTCAGGTTATAATTATGACTTAGCTCAGCATCAACCGTGTCAGCCGTACGAGTGATGCTTCACTCGTACGTCTGACTAAGTTTAACATAGTCAAACATCCGTATCGCGTTCCTACAGTACCTGTAACCACATACAAACACAGATAGGATAATAACGAGCGATCATGGTATCCCATAAACTGAAGTACTAGTCACAAACGTAGACAAGATGTCTAGGGACTTACAGAACATGCATCAACAACTCCCCCTAGGACCTAGAACATTGATTACAATAAAGTAAACGTTCGTGAAATACACATAAGTCTAAAAGTAGCATCAGTCTAATATCAATTACATATCCAGATTCTCTCTCTCTCCCCAAAATACATCATCATCAAAAACAAAAACAATCAAAATTACTAACTAGCATCACAGCATTCGACACACATCAGCTGGCTTGAACTTGGTTTGAGCTTTGAGCATCACTTTCTCTATTGAGGTATGCATAGAGGACATCGATCACACGTTGATATCTCATAGCTTCCTCCTTTCGATCGCCTCTGAATGTAATGTGATGGCGGTGAAGAGTCTCCACATCAAATTTCGACAAGTTCCTCAGCCACATAGGATCTAGAATCCTCACATTTTCGAACTGTATGCTTCCATCATCCTTCTCAATTGCAGTCAAGATCACTGCTTCTTCCGACAACTCATCATAGAACCACCATCTGAAGTTCTTACAGATATCCTTGGGTAATGGCATCAAGGGAGATTGTTTCATATACTTAGCTGGACGGAACTTAACAACACGGATATGTCCTCCTTTAGAATTTTTCTTTATCGGGTGTATGGAAAACCTAGCGGCTGTTGACTTAAAGATGTCCCATTTCCCTGTCTTATACTCATATCTGAGTTTTCTTTGAAACAACCTGGAAAGGTCACAATCTTCAGCATTCAACATCTTCAGCTTAGCAAGTTGCATGATCTCGAAGTACGGTAGAGTTTTGAAGTGACTTGGACGTGCCATATAATCTACTCCTCCTTCCCTCTTGATCGCAAAACAATTGATCTCCTTGAAATAGCCCCAACTCAAAATTTTACCCTTGGAGTACTTCTTGGTTCTTTTACCTTTCTCATAGAAACTGACAAACTGCGGCTCGAGCTCTGGCTTATCTACTTGATCAGGGTTAACAACGTTCTGTCTCCACCAATTCTAGCGATCTTCGTCTTCCTTAACGTTTCTATTCACTTTAACCCTATCACGTTTGAACTATTCATTAATCTCATTCCATGTCTCGGCTTTAGCTTGTTCAGCTCGGAGTTTCTTATCTTTCAATTCAGTTTCTTTTCTTTCTTTTTCAACGAGCAGTTTCTCATGTCGAATCTTCTTGTTCCTTTCTAACATAACATCCACTTCTTTCACTTGTTCTTTGTATACCTTCCTCGCCTTTTCTAACTCAATTAAGTTCTTTCTTTTCTCCTCACAGCTCAGATTGAAGAAGTCACTTAAGATGTTGAGTGACGGATGCGAGTACGGGTCAAGCGAAGGCATAACAATCTCAACTTCTTCTTCTTCTTCTTCTTCTTCTTCTTCTTCTTCTTCTTCTTCTTCTTCTTCTTCTTCTTCTTCTTCTTCTTCTTCTTCTTCTTCTTCTTCTTCTTCTTCTTCTTCTTCTTCTTCTTCTTCTTCTTCTTCTTCTTCTTCTTCTTCTTCTTCTTCTTCTTCTTCTTCTTCTGTCATAAATTCATCTTCGGACTCAATAATCACATCCTCTTTCAAACTATCTTTACCAACAGAATCTTCACTCTTCTCATCAGCATACAAATTATCAAAATCACTTAAGTTGATATTTTGGATTGATTCGGGAGGGATACTTGACAATGACTCTTCTTGTGGAGCCTTGTTTTCAGCTTCAACTGACTCTGCATTCTTCGTATCGTTTTCGCTGTCATATGCCAGAGCAGCAAGCCGTTTCAAAGGAAACTCACTTGGTGGAACGTCCCCCTTTTCGGCATCATTAAAAACATTTGAATAATTCATATAATATACAGCAGTAAAGACCTCACCATATTCATTAAAACTTCGAATAGGTATCACTAACAGTATATCAAAAGAGGGTTCTCCAGTTCCAGCATCTTCTTCATTGTCTCTTTCATCACCTTCACCCAAATCAGAATACTCTTCTTCTCTGTCCTTAAACAACTTTATTTTACCAGAGGTAAGCTGTTCAATCTTTTTATTCAACTTCTTCATCTTCTCCCTGTTCGCACTCTTAATCGCCAAAAACTTCTTCTTCAACTTATCTGTTCTTTCCTTCTGACGGTCCAGTCTATCAGATAACTTCTTGTTATCTTCTACCAACGAATCGATCTTAGCATTACTGATCTTCTTCTCCTCAGTAGCTTGATTCTCCAGATTGGTTATTTTTGTAATCAACGATAACAGTAGATTATGCTGTGTCTTGTATTCATCTGACGTGACCTGAGGTGTTGTTGTGGCAGGTTTTGGTGAGGTAACAGCAGCTCTTGCATCCTTCATAAACACAGATGGTTTCCTCTGAGCCTGTTGTTTTGAACCTCCCTGTGATGATCTCTAAGGTGAATCATAAGAATACTTTGTTCTTTTCTCCTTCTTTTTCAGTTGCTCTGCGGTCATAGGATCCTTTCCTTTCCTCTTCCTTTGAATCAAACTGGTATCCTCCTTAGTTGCTTCATCATCAACCTCGATAATCTCATCATCAACATTACCTCCTCCTTGAGCTTCACCAGTAGCTCGTTGATTATCACCCTCACCTTCTTTATCAGAAACTTCGTAGTCAGAGTCTGAATCCTCATTTCTCCAAGCATTACATGCTGGGCATCGATAGTTCTCCTTGATAAGATGACAAATGAGCTTTCTATTAAAGTCAGGCTTTAAATCCTCATTCTTTGTCTCTTCCATTCTGCGGAAAGTAATCGGATTCATCGGCTTCAGGTGGATAATATCCTCTTCAAGCTTAGGTAGATCAGGTGCAGCGTCATTAATGATCAATTATAGAAAACGGGCGTATATCAGGTATCTCTGGGAAGAATTGAAGTGGTTTGCCTTGAAATAGTAGAAAACAAAACTGGAAAAATCATATGGAGCCTTGAGAACAAGTGCCACAAACATACTCTGCACTTTCTCGTTCAACTTATCAAAGCCCGATTTGAATCCACTCAAGCAATGCATGATCACATGAGCAAGATATCTAAACTGTGGTGGCAGACATGTCTTCACCAGCTCAGATTTGCCAACAAGGTAACCAGAATAAGCACATCTTCTGAAACAACCATGGATTCGTTCTCTACTTATAGTCATATGGGAGCAGTTCTCATCATTGAAACCCAAAATCCTTCTAATCACATCCTTAGAGACAGTAATATCATGACCTTGAATCTTACTAACAAGCTTATCTTCATCAACATCCAACACAACATTTCTCCAAAACTCTCTCTGATGACTATAGTATGCAGTGCATTCAGTAGAAATAGCAGTGTGTATCCTTGATCTCTTCAGAAACTCGATAATCTCCTTAAAGTGAGAACCTCTTTCAAGAGTAGTATCATAAAGAGCGACTTGATTATTCAGTTTGCCCATTTCTAAAGGAATCTCTTGCTGAGCAGGTGGGATGACAGGATTAGCTTGAGGATTAGCTTGTGGATTAACTTGTTGCTCCCCTTGTCCTTCAACGTTAACAACTGGAACATTTACTTGTTGTTCTGCCATCTGATGATATCTAAACAGAGACTGAAACGTTAACAGAGATGTTAGATATATAAATCAATCAACATAAAGCATTAAAGCATTTGCATCAACGTGTCATAAATATGTTAAACAGGATGAAATGTGCAAGAGACAGTGTCACACGTGCGGCTGAGAGATCAACCGTGCGAGTGATATAGTTACTCGTGTCACTGTTGACACATTTGAGCAGTAATATGGTTTCAGACAGGGTACACGGCCGATGCATTAAAACATAAGCGAGTGACTCAACCGTGTGGTGACTCGTGCGTGTAATCATACGTGTCAGCTCTTGCAAATGAGTGATCAATAAATTCAAGACAAACGAGTGAGCTCAAAGGTCCACACAGTTGATCATCAACCGTGCACTGAATTGTGCGAGTCATGTCTCACGCGTGCGAGTGACATCACTTGTGCATGTCTAATGAAATCGTATTAAATGCCTTTTTCAAATCATTAAAATAACATAATTGTGCATTTTATGGACCGATTTACATCACGATAGCATCATAAGGTTCCGTAAAAAACAAAACAATTACAAATACACATCATAACCTTTAATTTCATGAAATTCGAGTTAAGAACCCTTATGGTTTCGACTCATTAAAACAACAAATTAAGATAATTAAACTCGATGAAATCATACCTAATAGGTGGCGCTGAATTCGTCTAAGTATGCTTAACGTTCGTTGCAAAGGAATGCTTGATCGGTGATGATCGAATTTAGAGAGAGAAAACGAGTTGGGTGCACAAGTGTGAGCTGCTGAGCTCATCACCCCTATTTATACTCTCGTGATCAACCGTGCGGCAGGTCACACGATCCACCATCAAACGCGCATCTCACCTAAATCACACGTGCGTGTGACCCAATTGTCTTAGGACAAATTTGATCAGGGACATCCGTACGGTTAACCTCGAACGTGTGGTCAATCGTACGGGTCACACATCAAGCGTGCAAGTGAGCACTTAGGCAATTTCAAAACTTCAAAATTTTACAACCTTAGGATTTCGACTCGTTCGGCAATCTTAGATCTAACAAGCACTTTCAACTTGAGTCGAAAATCACTAAACCTTCAAGAAATGACCATTAACACTTAGGTAGACAAAAATTTAACCTAAACAAGGTTATTACTCTAATCATTCTGTGTTCCAAGAGTAAATCCTACAGTGTAATGTCAACTTAAGTTCATTAGCAATCTAAATCATCAATGTCCTACAAACAGTCACAAGCTCTACAAACTTCTATCTCATGGATTTGGTGGCCCAATATCTTGATCTCAACAAAGTTCTTTCAAATGTCATTATGCACTCAGAGGATAATCAGAAAAACAAGGAAATGATAGAATCTTTATGGATTTTCTGATGCAAAATGTCATGCAACTAAAATTATGCAAAAAAAAAGACATTCTATCATGAAATGCAATAACATGCAAACCAAAATCTTTTTGTTGTTTTATAGTTTTCAATGCAAACAAATTAACAATGCAGATATATAAGACATATAAATCCACATTCTTTTTGTGAGCAAGATGATTAACTATTTTTAAAAATGGATCAGAACTGACATATTGAATCAATTTCTGTTGTTCATTTCTAATTATCCAGTCTATGTCTATTATCATGCAATTACTGATATCAATACTCATTAAACATGAACATATTCATTCCGGACACTTCGACAATCATGTTGGCATTAATTACTTGAATACTATAAAGCAATGATTTTTGAGATCATGCTAAGTTCATTAATCCTTGATTCTTCCATCACTTATGATTGTGTGTTTTTATTAGGTTGTCAATTCATTATACGTAACTTTCCGTTATCTCTTTCCATGTACTTCAATTAAATTGAACAGGATGGTTCTCACGGCATTTTGAATAACCCTGTCAGCCTTTGGCTTCTACCAATGTGTTGACAATATTCAATCTAGTTGGCTCGGCTGATCTCAGAGTATATTGAATTATCCAAATAGGTGCACTATTTACCGTGGGGATTGGTATACAGTTAAAGCAGTCTTGCCTGATGACCATTCGTCACACGAAATAAATCTCAAGGCCCTTAACTTCTTTATGTTCAAGTTGTCATGGAAAACGGAATCGAAAGTTAAACTTTCATATGTATATTTAATTAGAGTATATCTAGATAAGTATCTTTCCAACTTACAGTCTTAATGGATATATCTCTATATTGCAGACGACAAGAATCTTGATAGTTCAGTGTGAACGTCGTGATTAAACAATTCAATCTGCGCATGGGCGTCACATTAAGAATGATCTGAGTTCTTTATGAGCACATCATGAATCAGCATTCTTCATACTTTCAGGACTTTGCCATCTTGATACGCCAATTATATTGACATTGATTTTCTTTTGATATTTTATTTTTTAGCATATCACTGTCTTTTGATATATTGATTTTGAACGCCATCATGAATGGATTTTCGATTTTTATGCATGAACTCATGTTTCTTTGTTGTGTGCTCAGATCACTCGAAGGTGTTCTCCCTTAAATGCTTGAACGGTATGCAATAAGAAATTATACTTTTTGACCTTAAGCGAGAAGGGACACTTACTTTCGACATAAACTAATTTTCTCTGAATTTTCAGGGTTTATTTTCGATTATTAAGTCTCAGGACCGTGACAACGTGGTATGCACCAGCCAAACAGATAATCCTTAACCCCTTAAATGATCTATTGAATGTCCCATTCATAGTTGTGAAGCTGAATTGGTAGAGCAACGTTGAATATTGCTTGGGGTCATCCAACACCAACTTTCTCTAATGATTATCAATTATGATAGGGGATACCCTCAACCGACTGTTGAATTCCTTAACAACTATCATTTCATACAGTTTCGGAGATAATTAGGTGATTACCTTCAAACGCTACAGATCGTCCATGACTTCTGAATCTTAGATGATCATTATTCTTATTATGATTGTCTAATGCCAAGAATTCATAAGTCACATCTATCAGTACCTCGCACAACAAATAAACATAAACGTTCAAATCAGTCCTCACTAATCAAATATATCAATTCTCAGTACAGTAATTTCTTCGTCTCCAACATATTAGTCAAAACAAGCTCATTTTCGGATGTTTCAACTTTTTAAGATTTTCTGGTGAGGCATTTTTCACTTTTTAGGTATTTTCTGCTGATAACATATACTCCCCTAAAATGCTGAAATATAAAATCTTTTTGTGTTTTAGTATTTTAACCAAACAGAAAATAACTACAGACTAGCATGCAAACATGAGATAAATCATGCAAAGGAATACAGACAGAAAGTAAAAATATGCAATACAGATAATTAACAACCAAAAATCTACATGTCATGCATCCTACATGAAAAGTCTAAAAGCTTGACTAACCCTCGCACACAACATATGAAATTACTTTGTCTCGATCAACAATGCCATTCATCTCTAGTAGGAGTAAGAACCTAGGTTTATCAAAAGCCTTAGTGAACATGTTAGCCCTTTGGTCCTTAGTACCTATTCTCTTAACCTCAATAATCTTTTTCTCATGGCAATCCCTAAGAAAATGATATTTAACACCTATGTGTTTAGTCTTAGAATGTTGCACATGATTCTTAGTAATTGCTATAGCAGCAGTATTATCAATATAAAGAGGAGAGGAAGAGATTCTTAGCCCGTAATCGTGAAGTTGTTGTTGGATCCAAAAAACTTGCGAACAACAACTAGCAGCAGCTATATATTCAGCTTCACACGTGGAAAGAGCAACTGCAGTTTGTTTCTTGCATTGCCAGGTCACCAGCCTTTCACCTAGAAATTGACATCCTCCTGATGTAGACTTGTTGTTGATTTTGCAACCAACATAATCTGAATCGCTATAAGCTACAAGATCAAACTTCTCATCGTTCGAATACCAAATGCCGAGATTTGGCGAATGCAACAGATAACGTAGAATTCTTTTGGCAGCTGTAAGATGAACTGTATTCGGATTAACTTGATAACGAGCACACAGACATGTTGCGAACATAATATCTGGCCTAGACGCAGTGAGATACATAAGTGACCCGATGATTGCTCGATAATACGTAGGATCAACAAACTCCCCTTCGCACTCTAGAGAAATACCATGATTAACAGCTAATGGAGTTGACACCGGACGTTCTTGGGTCATACCGAAACGTTTGAGTATATCATTCACATACTTTCCTTGATGAAGAAAAATACCATTACTTGTCTGTTCGACTTGTAAACCAAGAAAGTAGTGTAAGAGACCCAATTTACTCATTTCGAACTCTTCCTTCATCACCTGTTCGAACTCATCAATGAGTTCTTGCTTAGTAGCACCGAAGATAATATCGTCAACATAAATCTGGACTAAAATAATGTCGTCATCTTGAACTTTTGTGAACAGAGTACAGTCTACCATGCCCATTTGATATTCTTTTTTAATCAAATAACTCGATAATCGTCCGTACCAAGCTCTAGGAGCTTGATGTAAACCATAAAGGGCTCGACGTAATCGGTAAACTTTGTCAGGATGAAGATGATCTTCAAAACCCGGAGGTTGACTGACATATACTCTTTCATTTAGCTTGCCATAAAGAAAAGCACTCTTGACATCCATTTGATAAACTTTAAACTTCATAAAAGATGCGAAAGTCAAGAAAATGCGAATCGCTTCCAATCTAGCAACAGGAGCGAAAACTTCATCGTAATCAAATTCAAGATCTTGCTGATAACCTTTAGCAACTAATCTTACTTTGTTACGGGTAACATTGCCATCTTCGTCAAATTTGCACTTCCAAACCCATTTGAGGTCGATTACTTTCGCACCATGCGGTTTAGTAACTAACTTCCAAATATCTAGACGATGGAATTGCTGAATTTCTTCTTGCATAGCCATTACCCAATCAACATGCTTCAAAGCTTCTTTTGTTGTCTTTGGCTCTATTCTAGAAATATGACATAAGTACTCGTAGTATGCAGCAGTGGCTGTCATATGAGAATCAACTTGACCATCAAACTGAACTTGTCTTCTTGTCCTAATGCATGCATTCGGATCTCCAATAATGTTCTCTCTAGGATGAGCATCTATAGTTCTTGGAACTGGGTGTGCGGGAACAGGTATTTCTCGATGTAGATTCGTGGTATCTCCATCTTCAGGATTATCAGAATTGTCACTCGAAATATCAAATCCGCAGGTGTCGTACACTGGATCAACATCTTGATCTAAATCTTGTGCTGGTTTAAAGACAGTAGGTAATGGAGTTGGAGTAGATGCTGACAATTCTGGCTCGTTCTGTAAATCAAACAACATTTGTAACTCTACTTCATTCTCCGTCTGATCTGGAGCAATATTAAATGAATCAATCAGCTCATCATAGTTGTAGATCCAAGGATGACTTTTTGGAACACTTTTCGTATGATTCCTCTGGACATCAACTTCAGACCGTTCTTCAACACATCTCATCTCATTGTTGAAAACTCGCTTGTTAGGAGAACTGTAACCGAGAAATACTCCAGTAACCACTTTTGAATCAAACTTACTTCCTGGTTTTCTCTTCAAAATGGTACACGGGGCACCAAATGGTTCTAGATGCTTCAACGAAGGTTGTCTCCCATGCAATAACTCATAGCATGTTTTACCTAGTCGTTTAACGGTTAAAACTCGAATCATAGTGTAACAAGCATTTGCAACAGCTTCACCCCAAAAATGAACAGGTAAAGATGAATCAGCTAGCATAGTTCTAGCAGTCTCAATCAGAACCCTATTCTTTCTTTCAGCAACACCATTCATCTGTGGAGCGTATGCAGAACTGAACTGCATATTGATACCTTTTTCAATACAAAAACCTGCAAGAAACTGATTCTTGAATTCTGTACCGTTGTCGTAATGAATCTTTCTGACTTTCATATTAAAACCTGTCTCTAATCGATTGATTAGCACTTTCAAGTTCTCAAACGTATCGGACTTCTCTTTCAAGAACATTACCCAAGAGAATCTTGAATAATCATCAGTTACCACCAGACAATACTTACTTCCATCAATGCTTTCAAAACGGATTGGACCGAAAATATCCATATGTAACAATTCAAGTGGAGCAGAGATAGGATTGTACTTCACCAACTTATGAGCTTTCTTGCTCTGCTTACCCTTCTTACATGGAACACATGTTCCTGGAATCTGAAAAGATCGAAGATCAACACCTTCTACAAGATTATTGTGAACCAGATGGTTCATCTTCCGAAAACTTAAATGACCCATGCGTTTGTGCCATGTAATAGAATCTTGTTCAGTCGCTTTAGAAATAAAGGCTTGATGATGTTCAGCAGTTGAAGTAGCAACATTCATATCTAGCATGTATAAATCAGCTTGTCTAGGAGCCTTCATCAAAATCATTTCTGGAGGAATCACAAACTCTGGTTTCAAAATGTAGCTGAATTCGCATCAAATGCTACTTTGAAGGATTTTTCACAAATTTGTGAAACCGATAACAAATTGTTTGCAAGCTCTTGACAGTAGTTTACTTTGTCGAAACTAACTTTATCATTCTTCAATAAACCTTGAGCTGAAATGTGACCTCCTTTATCTCCAGCAAATGCAACATAACCTCCCTTAATTGGGTGTACATCTGAGAGAAGAGATAGATGTCCAGTCATATGTCTCGAAGTGCCGCTATCCACTATCCAGGTGTTGTTTGCAGGTAGCCTGGTTCCCTGCATATCACTTTAAAAGAACTAATTGATAATGGGAACCCACACCCGAACGGCAATAGGTTGTCCATTAACACCCATAGCTTGAACTTCCATCCATTTCCCATTTGAGTCAGGTGGAACCTCATCGTCTGAAACCATAAACTTAGACAGTTTAGAAGAAGCAACATTGCTCTTCTGGTTTTTCACATTTTGCTCATCTTCAGAGCGATTCACTCGTGGTCTGATACGGGAAAAATATTTTCTATGACTAGTTTTTTTGCGAAGGTGATCGTGCCTTAAATTCATAGGCTTTACCTTGATCACTTGATTCGGCAACTCTTGCCTCGGTATCCTTCTTAGGAACCTTAATCTTCACAGGGGAAATTGACCTATTGAAGTTCTTTCTCTTATAGTCTCCATAGACAATATTTGTCATATGTCTTCTAGTACGAACTTCATCACAAACAGGTGAACCTGTTCTGTGAGCATGAGGTGATCGGTGATCATTATATGTGAGGTCAATCTTACATCTTGGTGTTCTATACCTTGTGGGACAGTTAGTAGCAATGTGTCCAAACACACCACAACTAAAACATTGTCGAAATTCTCTATATCCTCTTGATTGATATTGATTATTAGAGTTTGAGGAAGAGGGATCTTGTGTTTTTACAAACTCAGGAGAATCGTTTGATCTCTTTCTAGGAACAGGTTTAGATACAGGTTTAGGTGTAACCTGTGGAACCACTCTATTAGCAAACTTTGGATTTTTCATAATTCGAATTGACTCATCAGGTGTTATCACCTTCCTTTTCTCCGACTTATCTCCTAGACCAGTTTTCTTATCTTCCTCATGATCTAAAGATCCTTCAGTGGTATCATCAGAAGGTGTATTCTCAGTTGAGCTACACTTTTTGTTCTTCTCAACATAGTCCTTATAACTAGGTGGAATACAGTCTTCTGGTCGTCCATCAACAACATTTGCATTAAAAAATTTGTTCTAAAATGGAGGAGCTACAGTCTTTAATCCAATACCCATTCCATTGGTGTCATTTAATTTCACCATCAATGCATTCCATTGTGACGAACTTGCCCAACATTTCATCTTAATTGACATAATCAGCTTTAACACATTCATTTTCTTTCTTCAATTCGTTTATTGTGTCAACACGTTTAATTAAAGCTTGATTTATATCAAAGTTATAACATTTAAGATCGTGAAGTTGTTTTTTATAAACTTTGATTTGCTCTTTCAACTCATTTTCAACCTTTGTGGTCACATGGTCAGCATGCCATTTTTCTTTCATTTTCGCATATGCCTTCGTTAAATTATCTATTGTTACCTTAGATTCAGCACATTTAACACTTTTAATGGGTGTATCAAGAGATGGATCAGAAGATACCTGTTGAGCATTATTTGATGAGGAAGTCTCAGCCATAAATGCAAAGAAATCTGTCTTCTTCCCATCATTGAGCTCATCTTCTAATTCTGACGAGTCTGTAAGAAACTCTGATGTATCAGCATCTTTATCCAAATGAATCTGCTCAAGTCTATCCCATATATATCCTTAGCTCTTGTCAAACCGGAAACCTTTTCAAGATCACTAGCTGATAAGCACATCTTCAATAAGTCTACTGCTTTCTTATTCAATGCTTCAAAATCAGTTTGATCTACCCCAGTATGATCAGCTTTATCTTCAACCTCTGATTCTGACGTCTTGTCAGAATCATCAACATCTGAACTTACACTCTCGATATCTGAACCTTCACCCAAAAGAACTAACATTTCCAATTCAACAGCAATCATTCTACCCCATTCGTCTAATTCCTTATCAGCATCAACCAATGTTTCTTGAATATGATCTGCTTCTAGACTGTCTTCAAACACGGAGGTATCACCATACTTATCCTTCCAACTGTTGAAGTAGTAATCCTCTGATGATGTCGGTGAAACACTTCCAGATTCAGGTGTACGAGGAACCGAATCACATGCCTTTTTGAATTTGCTCACAACTTGCTTCTGAACCTTCTCTCTTCGAATGGTTCTTGACAATTCTTCAGCTCTTTCAGCAAGAGCAGTCAGCTTCTCAATTATGTTTTGACTAGTGACACAGTCTTCTTCTACTTCGGTGATCTTTGCCATGTTTTCTTTACGTTGTTGGTCAGCCACATTTAACTTCATAGACCAATCATCATCATCTCCATGAATAACAACTAAAGCTTTGTTCGGACATTCAGCTGCATCAGCTTCATTCACTTTATCAGTAATGTAGATCTCATGTTTAGTTGAATGAGTCTGAGAAGTATAATTCTGATTATTGAACGGATTACGATTACCCTGCTTCTTTTGTTTTGTACACTGCCTTGAAAAATGACCTAATTCTCCACATTTGAAGCAAGTAATAGTATTCATATCAAAACCCAGTTTTGTATCTTTGGTCAGACTGATCGGTTTCCCAGTTCGCTTTTCATAATCTCTAGCACATCTTACAAGATTTTCCATACCCCACATAATGTCTATCTTCTCGGCTTCGTTCTTATCAAGTTGATGATAATCTTCAGTTGTTAGATGAATATTACCTACGCGACCATCAAGATAACTATCATAAGAATTAACAAGGATTGACAGCAAAGCTATATCTTCAATAATCTTTTCTTTCCTAGCTTTCCTCATGTTTTCGATCTTTAGTGCAGAAAGAACATCTGATGCAGTCGGTGTAGATGACTCAGTAGTATTCGAAGTAGGCTGTGATTGATTGTTGAGTGAACATGGTGAAACTTGTGGTGGATACAAAGTTTGTTGAATAGGTGCACTGCTAACATTCAAACCATAGATATTCTGATTGTTCGTAGCAAAGGCTGTTTGAAATGGTGCATGAGCCGACTTAGGCGGTGTGTAACCATTTGGACAGTACATTTTGGTGTATTGAACTTGTTTAGACCTCTTGACTTTGTTTAACAACTCTAGTTCTTTTTTCTGAAGTCTTACGATAAACGAGTTCACTGTAGCAGTAGCTAATTCTCCACTAGTTTTCATAGTTAATACAAAACCATTCCATTCTAACGGTAATGCTCCAGCTAGACATGTCACTTTGTCTTTCTCTTCAATAGTTACATCATGCTTATGTATTTTAGCTAGCAAATGACGATATCTTTCAACCAATTCTGTAATAGACTCTCCAACTTGCCAGTGAAAGCGATCAAACTCAGCTTTCAATTCTAAGCCTTTTCTAGTTCTGTAAGATGAATTTCCTTCATTGAAAGTACGAAGTGCTTCCCATATCTTGAATGAATTATCATGACACAGAAATTGATGGAAAATCGGACCATCAAGAGCACTTGTCAAATTACAGTACATCTTTTTCTCCAAGTTATACTCCTCACGTTCTTCAGAAGGCATGTTGTGTAATGTATACAACTCATTCGTAACTGGTGAACTTGGCCATTGAAATTCGGTTTCAATGTACTTCCAAAGCTTCGTATCCTGACCATCAGACCAAATTTTAAACCTCGACTTCCAAGTAGAATAAATATCCATATTCAGTAACCTCGGACATTTCGTACCACTTCCTGATTCACTCTCAGCAAGGAGTAATCGTTGAGTTATATTCGTAATGCTCTGAACTAACGGTGCGGCCAGCGCGTAATCATTTGAATTAAACATCTTGAAAACTTTACCAAAGGGTAAACCGTGTGGTTCAGGTTATCAACCGTACGTGTGATAGTATCAACCGTACGTGTGAAAGTATCAACCGTACGTGTCAAAGACTCAAGCGTACGTGTTACTACTTAACCAACAAAACCGAACACAAGTAACAACCGTGCGAGTGACAATCACCCGTGTGATTACTCGTACGTGTCACAATCAATCGTTTGATCACTCGTGTGATCAGACTGTAGTCACTTAACCTCAAAAGGTTATGCTAACCCGTGCGTGTGAGTTCACGAGTGACGATCAACCGTGTGGTCAAGTGAACTTCTGTTTAGCTCAAATCACCCAAAAACCCTAAAAATTGATGTTAAACCTCAATTTCTTCGTCCAAAAGCTGGATTAGTACTAAACAAACATAAACACACTCTCTAATTACAATTACACACATAAAAATGATTCCTTTTTAATTAAAATCACTTTTATCTCAAAAACCCAAATAATAAACCCTATTAATCACCAAATATCACTTGATGATGTTGAAATCACAACCAATGCTCTGATACCAATGATGAAACATGACTAGAAACTTCGAGATCAACAGGTTTAATTCACACAAAGTCGGAATTAGTGAATCAAACCAATCAAAGTGAATATGGGTAGCTTTTTGGGATTAAATTAGTCAAACCACAACAAGGATTGTGATTGGATTAATGCCTACCAGGAGTGATTTGGGTTGAGAGAGAATCGGATCAGGTGAACCAGATCTGAGTGATTGTGCGTGAGAGAGGCTTAACCTAAAATGAAGAACATAAGACTTTATATACCCCTGCTGTTGACTCACCCGTACGAGTCATCCATCACACGTAAGAGTTGGCTTCATCAGCTGTACGGGTGATCACTCACTCGTGTCTTCTCATTCAGGTTATAATTATGACTTAGCTCAGCATCAACCGTGCGTATGATCCTATCAGCCGTACGAGTGATCCTTCACTCGTACGTCTGACTAAGTCTAACATAGTCAAACATCCGTATCGCGTTCCTGCAGTACCTGTAACCACATACAAACACAGATAGGATAATAACGAGTGATCATGGTATCCCATAAACTGAAGTACTAGTCACAAACATAGACAAGATGTCTAGGGAATTACAGAACATGCATCAACAAAATGATTACGACTTTGAGATTCGTTACCACCCGGAAAAGGCGAATGTAGTAGCTGACGCTTTGAGTAGAAAGGACAGAGAACCTATGCGGGTAAAATCTATGAATATAATTATTCGTACTAACCTTACTACTCAAATAAAGGAGATGCAACAGGGAGCTTTAAAAGAGGGAAATTTGAAGAATGAAATACCCAAAGGATAGGAGAAACATCTTAATATTCGGGAAGACGGAACCCGGTATAGGGATGAAAGAATTTGGGTACCAAAGTTTGGAGATGTGAGAGAAATGGTACTTAGTGAAGCACATAAAACCAGATATTCAATACATCCTGGAGCGGGAAAGATGTACCGAGATCTCAAGGAACACTTTTGGTGGCCGGGTATGAAAGCTGATATCGCTACATATGTAGGGGAATGTTTAACTTGTTCTAAGGTTAAAGATGAACATCATAAACCATCAGGTCTACTTCAACAACTAGAAATCCCGGAATGGAAATGGGAAAACATCACCATGGATTTCATTACTAAATTGCCAAGGACTGCAAGTGGTTATGATACAATCTGGGTAGTAGTCAATCGTCTTACCAAGTCGGCACACTTTCTACCAATGAGAGAAGATGACAAAATGGAAAAGTTAGCATGACTATACTTGAAGGAAGTCGTCTCCAGACACAGAATACCAATCTCTATTATCTCTGATAGGGATGGCAGATTTGTTTCAAGATTTTGGCAGAGATTACAGCAAGCATTGGGGACTCGTCTAGACATGAGTACTGCCTATCATCCACAAACTGATGGGCAGAGTGAACGGACGATACGGACAATTGAAGACATGCTACGAGCATGTGTAATTGATTTTGGAAACAGTTGGGATCGACATCTACCGTTAGCAGAATTTTCCTACAATAATAGTTACCACTCGAATATTGAGATGGCACCGTTTGAGGCACTTTATGGTAGAAAGTGCAGGTCTCCGATTTGTTGGAGCGAGGTGGGGGAGAGACAAATTACGGGTCCAGAAATTATCCAAGAAACTACCGAGAAAATTATTCAAATTCAACAACGTTTGAAAACCGCTCAGAGTCGACAAAAGAAGAAAAAGATATAGAATTTGAAATTGGAGACATGGTCATGCTTAAAGTATCACCTTGGAAAGGCATTGTTTGATTTGGTAAACGGGGAAAACTGAATCCAAGATACATTGGGCCATTCAAGATTATTGATCGTGTCGGACCGGTAGCTTATCAACTTGAATTACCTCAACAATTAGCCGGCGTACATAATACCTTTCACGTCTCAAATCTGAAGAAATGCTTAGACAAAGAAGATCTCACTATTCCTTTAGACGAAATCTAAATCAGTGAAAAACTTCAATTCATTGAAGAACCCGTCGAAATAATGGATCGTGAGGTTAAACGACTTAAGCAAAATAAAATACCAATCGTTAAGGTTCGATGGAATGCTCGTAGAGGACCCGAGTTCACCTGGGAACGTGAAGATCAGATGAGGAAGAAATACCCACACTTATTTCCGGATGATGCGTCAACACCTTCAACTGCTTAAAATTTCGGGACGAAATTTATTTAACGGGTAGGTACTGTAGTGACCCGAAATTTTCCATGATTATCTATTAAATAAGAACTATATTTGCATGATTAAATGTTTCCAACATGTTAAGACCTGATTAATTGAAATGTGTTTCATGTAGATAATTGACCACTCAGTTGACCGGCGATTCACGGACGTTAAAACTTGTAAAAATGACATGACGATATATATGGATTTATATATATTTAACATGATATTTTGATAAGTAAGTATCTCACAAAGTATATTAACAAAGAGTTATACGCATAAAATGGAACTACTGAATTAAATAAACTCGAAACGATATATATAACGATTATCGTTATAACAACGTTTTAATTAAAATAAATACATGTGTATTGTATTAAGATATGAACACACTATGTTTAACATAATAAAATGATAATTAATTATATCATTAAGTGTATTAACAATGAACTACACAAGTAAGATGAGACTACAAACTTAAGGATTTCGAAACAATATATATATGTAACGATTATCGTTGTAATATTATTTTAGAATATATATATGATATTAAGATAAATTCATACACCATGTTATTATGTTAACATAACAATTTAACATCTCATTTAAGTATAATAACAATGAATTAATTACAGTTAACAAGATCGTTAACTTAAAGGTTTCGAAACAACACTTACATGTAACGACTAACGATGACTTAACGACTCAGTTAAAATGTATATACATGTAGTGTATTAAGATGTATTAATACACTTTTGTAAGACTTCAAGACACATATCAAAATACTTTTACTTAACAAAATTGGTTACAATTGCATTCTCATACATTTTCATCAAGAATTCTACTCGTATTCGTTCGGTACTCGTACTCGTACAATACCCATCTTCTAGTTGTATATACTATTGGTATATACACTCAATGATCAACTCCTTAGCAGCCTTAATGAGTCATCAAACATGTGGGAACCATTCTTTGTAATCTAGTATGAATTATTTAGCAAAATTACAAAAATATTATAAATCATTCATGAATTATTTACAAGAAATAAACTTACATATCCTTTATATCTAATCCATGAGTCACGACCAAAAACACATACAAACACTTTCATTCTTCATTTTTATTCATCTAATAGATCTCTCCCAAATTCTATCTTCAAGTTCTATGTGTTCTTCATAAATTCTATAAGTTCTAGTTTCATAAAATCAAGAATACTTTCAAGTTTGCTAGTTCACTTCCAATCTTACAAATCCATTTCAAGTGATCATCCAACCTCAAGAAATCTTTGTTATTTACAGTAGGTTAACTCTCTAATTCAAGGTAATACTCATATTCAAACTTTGATTCAATTTCTATAACTATAACAATCTTAATTCGAGTAGAAATCTTACTTGAACTTGTTTTCGTGTCATGATTCTACTTCAAGAACTTCCAAGCCATCCAAGATCCTTTGAAGCTCTATATCATTTCTTGTCATTTCCAGTAGGTTTACCTACTATACTTGAGGTAGTGATAATGTTCATAACATCATTCGATTCATATATATATATATATATATATATATATATATATATATATATATATATATATATATATATATATATATATATATATATATATATATATATATATATATATATATATATATATATATATATCTTATTCGAAGATTTAAACTTGTAATCACTAGAACATAGTTTAGTTAATTCTAAACTTGTTCGCAAACAAAGTTAATCCTTCTAACTTAACTTTTAAAATCAACTAAACACATGTTCCATATCTATATGATATGCTAACTTAATGATTTAAAACCTGAAAACACGAAGAACACCCTAAAACCGGACATACGCCATCGTAGTGAAACCGGGGACTGTTTTGGATTAGATTATTAAAAATTATGATAAACTTTGATTTAAAAGTTTTTCTTCTGGGAAAATGATTTTTCATATGAACATGAAATTATATCTAAAAATCATGGTTAAACTCAAAGTGGAAGTATGTTTTTCAAAATGGTCATCAAGATGTCGTTCTTTCGACGGAAATGACTACCTCTTACAAAAATGACTTGTAACATGTATTTCTGACTATAGATTTATACTTTTTCTGTTTAGTTTCATAAATTTCAGTTCATTATGAAACCATAGCAATTTGATTCACTCAAAATGGATTTGTAACGAAGAATTGATGGGTAAAACAAAATTGGAATTTTTTTTTGCTTGTTTTAGCTACGTGAAAATTTGTAACAAATCTATACTAACCATAACTTAACTAACTTATATTGTATTATACATGTATTCTAACATATATTATGTAATCTTGATAGACCATAGACACGTATACAATGTTTTGACATATCATATCGACGTCATCTATATATATTATTTGGAATAACCATAGACACTCTATATGCGGTAATGCTCGAGTTAGCTATACAGGGTTGGGGTTGATTCCAAAATACTATATATACTTTGAGTTGTGATCAAGTTTCAGACTTGTATACACTGGGTCGTGGATTGATTCGAGATAATATATATTGATTTATTTCTGTACTACTAACTATGGACAACTAATTGTGGACTACTAACGTTGGACTATTAACTTAACAAACTTAAATAATTAAAACGTAATAAAAAAAATGTTGTGAATATATTTCGATCATACTTTGATATATATGTATATATTTGTTTTAGGTTCGTGAATCGACCAGTGACCAAGTATTATTTTCCGACGAATGAAAAATCCGTGAAAGTGAATTATAGTCCCATTTTTACTATCGAATATTTTTGAGATGAGAATACATGCAGTTTTTATAAATGATTTACAAAATAGACACAAGTACTTGAAAATTACATTCTATGATTGAATTATCTTATTGAATATCACCCATTTTGCTTGGTAACCTAAGAATTAGTGAACGCCACTAATTGACGCGAATCCTGAAGATAGATCTATTGGGCCTAACAGACCCCATCCAGGTTATGGATGCTTTAGTACTTCGATTTTTATATACAGATGAGTGTTCCTGTATATTTGGGGATATTCTATATGAATGATTTTTATACAGGTGAGTGTTCCTATATGTATTATGAAAAATGAAATCTTGTGATCTATTAATACAATTTGATATATAAGTTAAACCTATAACTCACCAACATTTTTATTGACGTTTTAATCATGTTTATTCTCAGGTGATTATTAAGAGCTTCAGCAGTTGCATGATAAATTAAGGACAAGAATTGGAGTCAAGCATGCTTGTAACATATTATTTAAAAACTGCATTCGGAGATTTAAATCGATGTGTAATATTATTGTAAGATATTATGTAATGGTCGCGTGTAAAAGTGATATATTTTAGATTATCATTACTTGATAATCTACGTCATGCTTTTAAACCTTTATCGATAAAATAAAGGTTATGGTTTATTTTTAAAATCGAATGCAGTCTTTGAAAAATGTCTCATATAGAGGTCAATACCTCGCAACGAAATCAATTAATATGAAACGTTTATAATCAATATGAACGGGACATTTCAATTTATCCAACGTTGATTCGAGAATTTTATGCTCATCTTGATGTTTCAAATCCCGACCAAGTTGCATTTTGACTTTTCAATACACCCTACACTTGGTCTCTTGAACAATTCGTAATCGTTATGGCTATTCCTTCCAATGGGCGTTCCTTGTATACTCCCTCTATTGATCTAAGATCACTTAACCCCACATTTCCGTTACAACCTATCTTAGATCTCATAACCATTCCAGGAGTACAACGAAACCTTAACCAACGACTTCGCATTCAAGATGACGAAATACGCCTTGATCTTCAACTCTTTTTAAACGTCATTCGCAATAATGTCTATTGTAGGGATCCTACCGCCACTCACATTTCAGGAACCGAAGTTCTTATCATGTGATCTCTTCTTACTCATGAACCCATAAACCTCGCTTATCTCATGACTCAACGAATGGGTTATCTTCGAGAGCTTGGAAATCACCCTCTTTCGTACTCAAACCATCTTAATCGACTTTTCCAATTTGTTAGTGCCATTAACCCTTCCCAAATTCCTCAACCCGTGTCCACAATTCCTCTTACCTATTGGGAAGCTCATCCGGTCATCATTATCTCTTCCGACAATAAAGTCTCAACTATCTCCGATGCGTTTAGCACCAATGACATTTATCATTAAATAATTAATGTTGGTTAAGATTAAGTTTAAGGGCGGGTAGATTCAACACTGGTCCTAAAGATTAAAACTTGTTATGTACTAATTATTGTCATGCACTTATTATGCTTATTATGTTTGTTACTTTTTTATGTTTAATACTGGTTTGAGGGGGAGCCATACTATTGATAAACAGGAACAATTGCTAAGCTTGTTCGTTTTAAGGGGGAGCATTACTCTAGGGCGCGCTTAGTTCCAGGGGAAGCTAACCTTTTTGCTTCGACAAAAGGGGGAGAAAGTGTATGGTAAGTGATGTTAACACTTATGTCGGCTTACATAGTTAAAACACTTACTCATATATTTGTCATCATCAAAATGGGGGAGAATGTTGGTTAAGATTCCAATCATAATATTTAAAAGTTAATCACTTTGTTTTGATGATGACACAAAAGAGATAAGTGCTTAATCATATGTAAGACGACATGAGTTCATAAGCCTACACTATCTCTAGCAAAAGACCAATACATAAATAATTAACTTGGTAAATTTGCTATGCGGCTGAACCACGGTCGACCGTGGGTCTGACCGTGGATGTCCTGTACCAACGGCTGCAATCCTTTTCAAATTTATGATGTGCGGTCAAGTACACGGTCGATCGCAATTCGACCACAGTTTTTCTATTACCAAAATCATCCATTTTAAGTTAGACCACTTTGAGGCATCTATAAATTACAAAACCTTTTTAAACATACTTATAAGAGTTGCCCTTTTTGATCTCAAAAGAGTTTTGAACCAAAAGATGTTAATTTCTACTAATCACACCTAATGACATCTTAATGACATTTTAAGATCAATTAAGGTTAAACACATAAGTGTTTTATTTTTCACTTGTTACAAAATGTCACTCAAATGCATACTAATGATGGTCATTAAAAGTCTCAACAAAAGAGTTGCTCTCCCATAACTTTTATGTATCATTTTTATGTATGTGCAATTATGAACTAGTAAGTTGTGTGTAGTGACCCGAACTTTTCCATGTTTATATATATTAAATGAAATTGTTATTTACATGATTAAGTGTTTCCAACATGTTAAGCAATTAAACTTGTTAAGACTTGATTAATTTAAATAGGTTTCATATAGACAATTGACCACCCAAGTTGACCGGTGATTCACGAACGTTAAAACTTGTAAAAACTATATGATGACATATATATAATTATATATATAGTTAAAATGATATTATGATAAGTAATTATCTCATTAGGTATTTTAACAATGTGTTATATACATAAAATTGAGTTTATTGAATTAAGAAACTCGAAACGATATATATAACGATTATCGTTATAACAACGTCTTACTAAATACATATGAATCATAATAAGATATTGATACACTATGTTTAATCATGATAAATGATAAGTAAACATGTCATTAAGTGTATTAACAATGAACTACATCTGTAAAAACAAGACTACTAACTTAATGATTTCGAAACGAGACATATATGTAACGATTATCGTTGTAACAACATTTAACTGCATATATATCATACTAAGATATATTAATATATCATAATATCATGATAATGTAATAATTTAACATCTCTTTAGATATAATAAACAATGGGTTAACAACATTTAACAAGATCGTTAACCTAAAGATTTCAAAACAACATTTACATGTAACGACTAACGATGACTTAACGACTCAGTTAAAATGTATATACATGTAGTGTTTTAATATGTATTCATACACTTTTGAAAGACTTCAAGACACTTATCAAAATACTTCTACTTAACAAAAATGCTGACAATTACATCCTCGTTCAGTTTCATCAACAATTCTACTCGTATGCACCCGTATTCGTACTCGTACAATACACAGCTTTTAGATCTATGTACTATTGGTATATACACTCCAATGATCAGCTCTTAGCAGCCCATGTGAGTCACCTAACACATGTGGGAACCATCATTTGGAAACTAGCATGAAATATCTCATAAAATTACAAAAATATTAGTAATCATTCATGACTTATTTACATGTAAACAAAATTACACATCCTTTATATCTAATCCATATACCAACGACCAAAAACACCTACAAACACTTCAATTCTTCAATTTTCTTCATCTAATTGATCTATCTCAAGTTCTATCTTCAAGTTCTAAGTGTTCTTCATAAATTCTATAAGTTCTAGTTTCATAAAATCAAGAATACTTCCAAGTTTGCTAGCTTACTTACGATCTTGTAAAGTGATCATCCAACCTCAAGAAATATTTCTTATTTACAGTAAGATATCTTTCTAATACAAGGTAATACTCATATTCAAACTTTGATTCAACTTTTATAACTATAACAATCTTATTTCGAGTGGAAATCTTACTTGAACTTGTTTTCGTGTCATGATTCTGCTTCAAGAACTTTCAAGCCATCCAAGGATTCTTTGAAGCTAGATCTATTTTTCTCATTTCCAGTAGATTTATCCACAAAACCTGAGGTAGTAATGATGTTCATAACATCATTCGATTCATATATATAAAACTACCTTATTCGAAGGTTTAAACTTGAAATCACTAGAACATAGTTTAGTTAATTCTAAACTTGTTCGCAAACAAAAGTTAATCCTTCTAACTTGACTTTTAAAATCAACTAAACACATGTTCTATATCTATATGATATGCTAACTTAATGATTTAAAACCTGGAAACACGAAAAACACCGTAAAACCGGACATACGCCGTCATAGTAACACAGCGGGCTGTTTTGGGTTTGATAATTAAAAACTATGATAAACTTTGATTTAAAAGTTTTTCTTTTGGGAAAATAATTTTTCTTATGAACATGAAACTATATCCAAAAATCATGGTTAAACTCAAAGTGGAAGTATGTTTTTCAAAATGGTCATCAAGACGTCGTTCTTTCGACTGAAATGACTACCTCTTACAAAAACGACTTGTAACTTATATTTCCGACTATAAACCTATAATTTTTCTATTTAGATTCATAAAATAGAGTTCAATATGAAACCATAGCAATTTGATTCACTCAAAACGGATTTAAAACGAAGAAGTTATGGGTAAAACAAGATTGGATACTTTTTGATTGTTGTAGCTACGGGAAATACTGTAACAATTCTATACAAATCATATCCTAGCTAACTTATATTGTATTATACATGTATTCTAATATATTATGTAATCTTGGGATACCATAGACACGTATGCAAATGTTTTGACATATCATATCGACCCATCTATATATATTATTTGGAACAACCATAGACACTCTATATGCAGTAATGTTGGAGTTAGCTATACAGGGTTGAGGTTGATTCCAAAAATATATATACTTTGAGTTGTGATCTAGCCAGAGACGTGTATACACTGGGTCGTGGATTGGGTCAAGATAATATATATCAGTTTATTTCTGTACATCTAACTATGGACAACTAGTTGTAGGTTACTAACGAGGACTGCTGACTGAAAATATTTAAAACATTAAAATGTATTAAAAATGTTGTAAATATATTTTGAACATACTTTGATATATATGTACATATTTGTTATAGGTTCGTGAATCGACCAGTGGCCAAGTCTTACGTCCCGACGAAGTAAAAATATGTGAAAGTGAGTTATAGTCCCACTTTTAAAATTTAATATTTTTGGGATGAGAATACATGCAGCTTTATAAATGTTTTACAAAATAGACTCAAGTACATGAAACTACTTTCTATGGTTGAATGATCGAAGCCGAATATGCCCCTTTTGCTTAAGAATTAGGGAACATCACTAATTTTGAGAATTAGTGCACGCCTAATTGACGCGAATCCTAAAGATAGATCTATTGGGCCTAACGAACCCCATCCAAAGTACCGGATGCTTTAGTACTTCAAGTTTTATATCATGTCCGATGGATGTCCCGAAATGATGGGGATATTCTTATATGCATTTTGTTAATGTCGGTTACTAGGTGTTCACCATATGAATGATTTTTATCTCTATGTATGGGATGTATATTGAAATATGAAATCTTGTGGTCTATTATTACGATTTGATAAATATATAGGTTAAACCTATAACTCACCAACATTTTTGATGATGTTTAAAGCATGTTTATTCTCAGGTGATTATTAAGAGCTTCCGCTGTTGCATGCTAATATATGGACAAGATTTGGAGTCAGCATGACTGTATTATATTGTTTAAAACTGCATTCGAAATTTACTTTGTTGTAACATATTAATATTGTAAACCAATATGTATTGGTAGTGTGTAAGTGTGATATTTTTTAGATTATCATTTCTGATAATCTAGGTGGTGTCCTTTTAACCTTGTCGATAAAATAAAGGTTATGGTTTGTTTTTAAAAACGAATGCAGTCTTTGAAAAACGTCTCATATAGAGGTCAAAACCTCGCAACGAAATCAATTAATATGGAAAGTTTATAATCAATATGAACGGGACATTTCAATTGGCATCAGAGCTGGTATAACGTCATCCATGTGTGGCGGGTTAGTCGTAAAGGAGGTTCTCACAGTGTGACCTGTGGCGGAGCATTGGCTCTTACTCTTTGCGATCCCTTACGAGGGTTGACAATAGCCGAGAGGCAGGCCCTAAAATCAGTATCTGAGGTACACTCAGTGGTCGCCGGATAGTTAAGGCACTGGGTGGGACGGTGGTTGTCCCCAACTGAATTTCTGTTGGTATCCGAGCGTTGGTCTTAGAGAACCAGAAATTTGCATTAGTGTGTCTTATCGAGTTTGTTAAGATGCATTAGTGAGTCTGGACTTCGACCGTGTTTTCTTTAAAAACGATTGCTTAAAACTTTTGTTGGAAACTATATGTAATTATTATGTGATATATTAACCTCTTAATATGTTTGATATTGTGTGATAGATGTCTACCACTAGTACAAATCTCATCGACTCACCTGATAATAATGAAGAGTCGAATATACTTTGGGAAGATTCACAAATTCTCGAAGAGGAATCAGAAGAGGAGGAACCGGAAGAGGAGGAACCGGAAGAGGAGGAACTGGAAGAAGAGGAACAGGAAGAGGAAGAACTGGAAGGAGAAGAGGTTCCGGAGGAAGAAATATTGATACCTACAGTAAATCGATTAAATAAAAGAAAATCCTCAACCAACGGACCAACGTTTAAAACGGGCAATGGTGTTTCCGCCAAGGAAGCAAAATATTGGGAAGATTACCAATTTTCCGATGAATTGGACCCCGATGAGGATTCCGATGATATTATAGAAATTACCTCGACCCAATTTAATAAAGCAAAAGAAAATAATAAAGGAAAATGTATAAAAATAGAGAAACCTGATTCCAACCCCGATGAACTTTATATGTATCGGCAACGTCCGTATTTCCTAAATTGTAACGATAACCCGGGAACGTCTAAACTACCAGGTTTTTCTAAACCATTGTGGAAAATGACGGCTCGTATTAGAGGAACACCATATATCCCTAGAAAATTAGGAAAACGAACCAAGTCTGAAGAAGAAGAAACCAGTGATTCAGATTAGAGGGTTGTAATCATGTTGTGTATTATGTGTATTGTAGTGTGCTTGTCCTTTTATGATCTATGTAAAAATTGCTTGTATTGTTTGTTAATTATCTTTTACGAATCTAATCCTTGTCTATTTTACAGTATAAAAACAAAATGGACGTTAAGGGTAGACAACCGAATATTTTAGAAGACCTACCAGAGGATATGATTGAGGAAATCTTGTCTAGAGTCGGTCAGAATTCATCAGCACATTTAGTTATGGCGAAATTAACTTGTCAAACATTTGAAAGACTTTCCAGAAATGCCTTAGTTTATAAAAGGATTTCCTTTGATAGGTGGGGTATATCACATTGGGGAGACCGTAAGTTACGCCATGTTTTCTTTAAAGCTTTAAATGTGGGGAACCCAATGCAATTTTACGCTACGGGTTAAGAACCTATTTTGACTCAACATATCCCAACATAGGATTTCGTGAGTTAGAAAGAGCTTCTAACATGCAACACAAAGAAGCATGTTATGCTTACGGGTTAATAATGTTCGCTTCTCATCAAATTGAGAAAAAGAACATTGGGTTTCAACTTTTAAATAAAACTTTCCCATAAGTGGCGGACTCGGTAGTTGAGATGAGAAACAAGGTTTTTAGATTGTTACGGGGCTATTGGGCATTACAAAACCCTCGTCCTTTTGACGACATTAAAACATGCTGCTTAGCCAATGGTCATAACGGTTACTTTCCACAAAACCAAGAATGGGAAGTCGTCTTAGTAAAACCAGAATGCATGACTTGTTTCTGGACTTATGAATTACGTGTCTTTATTTCTTTTGCTGAACAACTTGCGTATTAACTAGAATTGCCTTTATAGCTGCCGAGTAGCAATCTTATTATGTGTTATATTTCATCCTATATGTATAATAGTGGTATTGTAAGTTTGTAATATTTTGTATAAAGTTTGAACGCGAAATTTTATTGTAATAAGTTTTTCAAATAGAAGCGTAGTAGTTAAGTTGTATAGTAGCTAGTAAGTATGAACTTAACGGGTAGGTACTACCCGAATTAAAACTAGAAAATGCTAATATGAAGAAAAAGCTTTTATAAATAAGTTCATATTATGCTACGAAATACTATTCTATATGATTAACTCAATTCTTTTGGCTATTTTTGAAGGAAATGGCACCGGCGACTCGTCAGAATTTGAACATGAGTGAGGAAGACTTCCGTGTTTTCCTTGCAGCAAACATAGCCGCAGTACAGGCTGCGATGCAAAATAACAATAACTCTGGATCTAGCAGTGGGACTAATTCCACAAGAAATCGTGTAGGATGCTTCTACAAAGAATTCACTGCCTGCAAACCTTTGGAATTTGATGGAACCGAAGGGCCAATTGGATTGAAACGGTGGACCGAGAAGGTCGAATCGGTGTTTGCCATAAGTAAGTGTACTGAAGAGGACAAAGTTAAGTACGCTATGCATACCTTCACAGGTACGGCATTAACATGGTGGAATACCTATCTTGAGCAGGTAGGACAAGATGCTGCTTACGCACTACCATGGTCAGCATTTAAGCAATTGATGAAAGAGCAGTACCGTCCTAGAAACGAGGTCAATAAGCTCAAGGCAGAGCTTAGAGATTTACGAACACAAGGGTTCGACATTACCACGTATGAATGACGATTCACAGAGTTGTGCCTATTGTGTCCAGGAACGTTCGAAGATGAAGAAGAGAAGATCGACGCGTTTGTAAAAGGGTTACCAGTAAGGATTCAAGAAGATGTGAGTTCACACGAGCCCGCTTCCATACAGAAGGCAAGTCGAATGGCTCATAAACTCATAAATTAGATTGAGGGGAGAATTAAAGAACAGGCGGCCGAAGAAGCCAACACGAAACAACTCAAGAGGAAGTGGGAGGAAAACAGTGACAAGAGTCACCAGTACAACAACGACAACAACAATTACAACCACAATCGCAACAACTGTAATGACCCGGAATTTTCTGACCAAATTATACTTATGAGATTAATATTTACATAAATTAAACCATACCAACATGATAAGCAATCCAAATTGTTGAGACTTGTGTTTTTGAAAAGAGTTTTACACAACGTTTGACCGTCCAATATGATCGATGATATCACGAACTATATAACATACCATAATTATACGTTTGTGTATATATATGTATTTATATATATTTAACATGATCTAAGGATGGTTTAACATCTCATTGTGTACTAATGACAATGAGTTATAAGTATATTTTGAAACTACTAACTTAAGTTTTCAAAACGATAACTATACGTAACATTCTTTGATATATATACTTATAATCTATAATGCTTATACATGTATCGTATATATAATGTATTTAATCACTTTTTAAGGACTTAAATACATAAAACAATATAAGTATATTCACAAAAGATAGCTATATTTGAATTCTCGTTCCATTTCCTCAAGATTTCTATACGTATATCTAGGGTATATGTACCCGTATCATACCCAGCTTCTATACGTATTTACTATTGGTATATACACATCAAATCAACATCCTAATCAACATTATTACTGCCCTAGATATGAGGTAACTAGGATTTGTCAAGTAGTATGAATTATTAGTAAGAAAACAAAATTAGGAATCCTTTTCTTTCTTTATAAACTAAAAATGTTTTTATAAATGAACACCATTTCTTCACTCCATTTTCTCATACCTACACCCTCATTTCTCTCTAAAAATACTCCTAACTTCATACTTGATCATCTCCAAGCATTTTCTCCATCATTTAGCTTCAATTACAAGCCTTAAACACCATAAGAAAACTCTTTCAAGAACATATCAAAATAACCACCCATTTGAAGAAGTTTACTTCCAACCTTTTGATCTAACTCCACCACTCTTTGATTCCAAGATTATTTCTTATCTTTTGCAGTAACTTTGTCCAAGTAACTTGAGGTAGTAACCTTGTTCATAATCTTATTCAATTCATATTCATATAGCTATCTTATTTTGTGGTATAAAATTTTAACAACAAGAACATAGTTTGAATGATTTCAAACTTGTTCGCAAACTAAATAGATCCTTCTAACTTGACTTTTAAAACACTTTAAGACCTGTAATATATCATAATGATATGCTAACTTAACAAGATATAACTTGGTTTTACAAATAACATCTTAAAAACTGAATCTACGTCGTCGGAGTGCAACCGGGGGCTGTTTTGGGTTGGATAATTAAAAACCATCTTGAACTTTGAATTGGAAGTTCATGTTCTGGAAAAATGATATTTCTTATGAATATGTTAACACATAAAAATTTCATGGTTTAACTCAAAGTGTAAGTATTTTTAGAAAAATGATCATTAAATGCTGTTTTTATGATGGAAAATGATCACTTTCATAAGTTTCACCAAAGTTTGACCTATAACCTATGATTTTGAATACAAACTAAGGTATTTTCAGTTCATATTCTTAAAATTTGACTCGATCCAAGGAAGTGGCAAGTTGAACCAACAAAAACGGAGTTGTAATGAAGAAACTACGACTAAAACAAGATTGGGTATCCGAAGCTAGTTTAGCTACGAAATTATTTGGAGAAAAAGTAAATTAATCATATCTTTTCTAATTAATATGATATTTTATATATAATTACTTATGATTTGATTTTATATATTTCAGGACCACCCGTAAACAACACGAGAAGATTAATCATAAGACCTCATGATTGTACGCAACACGTCATTTGACAACACGGTACTTTATGTACGCAACACGTCATTTGACAACATGGTACCATGGGTCGAGATTAATTCTGATCAATACGAATACGATGGGGTCTTTATTTATTTTATTTAAGCAACTAATTGTGGACCACTAATATCGGACTGCTAACTACGGACTAAGAAAATATTAAAAGTATTAAAAGTATATATATATGTAACGATTACTTAAAAAGAAAATATGTTGATATATTATATATATGGTTAGGTTCGTGATATCTATCGGAGACCAAGTCGAATTAAATACCTTCAAGGCAAAAGTGAGTTTCATTTGCTCCCTTTTTAATTGCTTTTGCAATATATATTTTTGGGCTGAGAATACATGCGCTGCTTTTATAAATGTTTACAAAATAGACACAAGTACTTAAAAATATATTCTACGTTGAGTTGTACCACTGACATATTTCCCTGTAGCTTGGTAACTACTATTTACATGGGTATTGTAAACGCGAATCCTGTTGATAGATCTATCGGGCCTGACAACCCCAACCGGACTGGACTACCAGTATTCAACGGTTGCACAGTACTTCGTTTTGGTGACTACACTTGGTAGGGTGTAGTGAGATTTCATAATAAAGGGAATATGCGACGTTGATTAAATGTTAAGTATGGTTACCAAGTGCTCAACCACTTAGAATGCTTTACATACACTTGCGAGTGTATTATGTTTATGATTATGAAATCTTGTGGTCTATTAACATATTAAAATGATTGTTATGATAAACCTATGAACTCACCAACTTTTTGGTTGACACTTTAAAGCATGTTTATTCTCAGGTACGAATTAAGTCTTCCGCTGTGCATTTGCTCAATATAAGGATATTACTTGGAGCCGATCATCGCAATGGGACCAAATGTTGATGACTTCGTCCAGGTGGATTAGGACGGGTCCTTTTAGTTGGTATCAGAGCGGTGGTCGTAGCGAACCAGGTCTTGCATTAGTGTGTCTAACTAGTAGTTGTTAGGATGCATTAATGAGTCTGGACTTCGACCGTGTATACATGTCAAAAGTTTTGCTTATCATTTCTAGTCGGAAATCATCTGCTTATCATCCTTAGGAAATTACCTGCTTATCATTCATAAGTCTAGACACGTTTTACTGCATTTACTGCATTGATAGTGTATAGACGAATTCTTATCTTAGCATATCTGTTATTGCGAACTTTGACTGATATCTTTTTAAAGATTCTCCGTAATTTACGGGATTTTGGTATTATATATACATATGTAAATTATGTATTGAAGAGTACCAAATCTAACTCCTATAATCTATTCCATACCAAAAATTCATTTTCCCCATTATACAAGATGGATTCCGCATCTAGTTCGAATTCTTCAAATTCCGACAGTTATGCCGATATGGATTTCCATTCGGTCTCCGAAAGCAGCGTCACCGGAATGGATCAACCAATTTCCCATCATCTATTCTGGATGAATTGGGGATGGGTTCGTAATATACTAAATCACTGGAGACAAGAAGAAGGTGATCCATTCCATCCACCAAATTGCCCTCTTGGCGATGAACCTGAAGCACTTACCGGCGAACCTATTCGAAACACCATTTTCTCTCTCATTTCTAGAGTATCTCGTAACGATTATATACTATCCCATATTACAAATCTTGTTCATTCGCTCGCTCCAACCGCCAATCATCCCGGTGTACTAGCAGAAGTTAACGAACTTCGCGCTCGCGTGACGGCTTTGGAGAACATGGTGCGAAGGTTGCAAACACCAGCAGCAGCACCAGCAGCATAATCAGCACCACCATCAATAACATCAACAATACCATCATCACCACTAACAAACAACATCCGCATCACACGTCTCGACATCATAATCTGTCCCACAAACATCAACATCATACGCACCATAGATACCAAGGAGTACCAACAATAATGAACGATGAAGTATTGATCCATAACTTCATTGATATTCTGTGAAGAATATGTGGTTTCAAAAAGTTTTAGAGATTTCTTATTCTAGCTCAAACCGAAAAGCAAATGAGATTAATATCATATTAACTCATTAAATTCATGATTTCATCTGAAGAAAATATATATGTATATATGTTTTCATAAAGATTGTAATTAAAAGTTCTTTTGTACAAAATATTAATGGTGAAATTTTTTTTTTTAACGGGTAGGTAATACCCGAGGAATAATTAGATTTCATCTTAATAAGTTACATTGTACATTCGTCGAAGCTGATTCAACAGTCATTTACTATCCTACTTACAACCACCGATATACGTATCCGTTCACCGCAGAATAACCATTTTCATTCAATTTCATATTTGGATTTTGACTTCCCAGAATCCAACAAGTGGCATATGAAGAAAACATATGACAAAATAAAATCTGTTAGAAACAAACAAATTAACTATGAAAATTTTTGTTAAGAATCCACGCTAACTGTTCTAGCTAACTGTTCCTAGCTAACTGATTACATTTTATTTATCGCAGTTTATTTATCGCAATTTAATTATCACTTTTATTTATCGTCATTTAATTTCTGTAATTATTTTACGCACTTTAAATATCGGGACACGTATACAATGTTTTGACATATCATATCGACACATCTATATATATTATTTGGAATCACCATAGACACTCTATATGCAGTAATGATCGAGTTCTCTATACAGGGTTGAGGTTGATTCTACAATAATATATATAGTTTGAGTTGTGATCGAGTCTGAGACGTATACGGGTCACGACACGTATTAATTAATTCGTATATTATATATTAAACTATATATGAATTATTGGACTGTTACTGTGGACTATCGACTGTGGACTAATGACATTGGACAATTAAAATGAATTAAAATATTGATTATATCATATGAAACTAAACATTTCTTCAAGATTGCCACTTGATTTCATCTTAAACCTCATTGTATCTCGACGATTACAATCAGCGTTCAAATCTATCATGATTCTTAAAAACACCTCAATCGAGAGGATAAACCAACCGCACTTCATCTACGGAAGAAAAGATTGATGCATATAGTTATGCACCTGAAAACCCCTCGGAAACTGAGTAAACGTTTGACACGTATCTGTTCTAGTTCCTTTGACATTGTTATTACCGAAGATCATTTTGCAATCCCTTTCCAAAGTAGCTAATTTTGTCACAGCTCCAGCAAGTCAACTCCGACTTTTCATCCGAAACAACTTTATTATAACCGCGATATATATGCGTACTCTTTATTGTTACTGGGGAACCTTTTATATTCCACAATATTACCATCAGCGATTAATCATCCTAAAAACACAATTCTCCTGAAACTACCTCGGTTTGATAACCGATGACCCAAATCAGTTAACTTTGAAAATGCTGACGAAGCAGCATGTTGTAGATGATCTTAATAGCCAAAAGTTTGATGATAAAGAAAGGAGTGTTAGGAACGCTAGATAGAAAATTTAGTACCAAAAAGTGGATTATGCGAAACTATGAAGAAAGCCGTGGACAAATCACAAAGAATAAGTTTGCCTTCAAAGAATCCAAATGATTCTGTGCCTGCTGAAATCGTTAGCAAACATCTTATTTCTCATTCTAAACCTTCACAGACAAATCTTCTTCATCATCCATTGATGTTAGAAATTCTAAGATATTCTCGTATGTTCTATTATAAATATCCTCCATATTTCTGGCGATATTTTCACAACTATTCTTATCTGAGATCATTTATCTCTCCGTAATATCTGCAACATAAAAGAAACTGTGTTAGTTTCTAAATTCTGAAACCTTCGAGTTTAAAATATGAATGTTTTGAAGTAGTGTAAGGAACTGAAGCATGGATTAGTATAATATAATGACACTTGATCAACGTCATTATATTACAGTAAGTCATGCTGAGTTTCTAATGAAGCATGATGATTCACAGTACCGTCATCATGTGCCATTTACACGACTCTTACATTCTATCTAATCTCTAAACATATCAAGAGAATATTTTATGGATGACTCGGTCTTCTCCAGGGTATTCTGGTAATTTAACAAATCAAAATCATTCTATTACCATTTTTTTCTTAGAGCATTTGCTATGTTCATTCTGAATTTCATATCTACGAATTCCGGACCATTACTCGCTTGACTCGAAGTCGGGAAGAGAAAACGAAAGCATGAAGCTCCGAAAAATAATTAAGAATATAAACTCCGATAATAACCCCGAAATTACAAACCGTGTATATCGATGCAGATAGCAATATAGAGATACGGGAGAATTAGAAACACTATAAACACAAGAGTATAGTAGAAGTAAATAGATTCTTCTGGTGGTAGATGAAAAAGAAGAATGACAGATATAAAAGTTAGGAGTATATCAAGAATCAGGACTGGATGGAGCATATTGATGAATGCTTTAAAGTAAGAATCAAGGGAGAAAGAATAGAAGGTGTGAGTCGTGGTAAATAAGGAAACGAAGGGGTGAATTTATAGTGAAATATCCGACAGAGCAATCGAAACAGATTATTGCATATAATCAAAGAAGATCCTGATTTCCTTAATCACCAAAGAACCAAATCTTATTACGTAAGATTCTCTTTAAATCCCTTAAATCCCGGAAATCAATCATAACTACATCATCGGTTAAGACGAATATATTTTACTCATCTCACTCTTTTACGATAGTCTCATTTATATTCTTCGCATAATCGAATCGTTTTATCTACATTACTCAATGATGATAAAAATCCATTATCACCTTATATTTGTCATGAAAACCTTCTTATTGTTATCCATAACAACCTCTATCAAATTTCGGGGACGAAATTTCTTTAACGGGTAGGTACTGTAATGACCCGGAATTTTCTGATCAAATTATACTTATGAGATTAATATTTACATAAATTAAACCATACCAACATGATAAGCAATCCAAATTGTTGAGGCTTGTGTTTTTGAAAAGAGTTTTACACAACGTTTGACCGTCCAATATGACCGATGATATCACGAACTATATAACATACCATAATTATACGTTTGTGTATATATATATGTATTTATATATATTTAACATGATCTAAGGATGGTTTAACATCTCATTGTGTACTAATGACAATGAGTTATAAGTATATTTTGAAACTACTAACTTAAGTTTTCAAAACGATAACTATACGTAACATTCTTTGATATATATACTTATAATCTATAATGCTTATACATGTATCGTATATATAATGTATTTAATCACTTTTCAAGGACTTAAATGCATAAAACAATATAAGTATATTCACAAAAGATAGCTATATTTGAATTCTCGTTCCGTTTCCTCAAGATTTCTATACGTATATCTAGGGTATATGTACCCGTATCATACCCAGCTTCTATACGTATTTACTATTGGTATATACACATCAAATCAACATCCTAATCAACATTATTACTGCCATAGATATGAGGTAACTAGGATTTTTCAAGTAGTATGAATTATTAGTAAGAAAACAAAATTAGGAATCCTTTTCTTTCTTTATAAACTAAAAACGTTTTTATAAATGAACACCATTTCTTCACTCCATTTTCTCATACCTACACCCTCATTTCTCTCTCAAAATACTCCTAACTTCATACTTGATCATCTCCAAGCATTTTCGCCATCATTTAGCTTCAATTACAAGCCTTAAACACCATAAGAAAACTCTTTCAAGAACATATCAAAATAACCACCCATTTGAAGAAGTTTACTTCCAACCTTTTGATCTAACTCCACCACTCTTTGATTCCAAGATTATTTCTTATCTTTTGCAGTAACTTTGTCCAAGTAACTTGAGGTAGTAACCTTGTTCATAATCTTATTCAATTCATATTCATATAGCTATCTTATTTTGTGGTATAAAATTTTAACAACAAGAACATAGTTTGAATGATTTCAAACTTGTTCGCAAACTAAATAGATCCTTCTAACTTGACTTTTAAAACACTTCAAGACCTGTAATATATCATAATGATATGCTAACTTAACAAGATATAACTTGGTTTTACAAATAACATCTTAAAAACTGAATCTACGTCGTCGGAGTGCAACCGGGGGCTGTTTTGGGTTGGATAATTAAAAACCATCTTGAACTTTGAATTGGAAGTTCATGTTCTGGAAAAATGATATTTCTTATGAATATGTTAACACATAAAAATTTCATGGTTTAACTCAAAGTGTAAGTATTTTTAGAAAAATGATCATTAAATGTTGTTTTTATGATGGAAAATGATCACTTTCATAAGTTTCACCAAAGTTTGACCTATAACCTATGATTTTGAATACAAACTAAGGTATTTTCAGTTCATATTCTTAAAATTTGACTCGATCCAAGGAAGTGGCAAGTTGAACCAACAAAAACGGAGTTGTAATGAAGAAACTACGACTAAAACAAGATTGGGTATCCGAAGCTAGTTTAGCTACGAAATTATTTGGAGAAAAAGTAAATTAATCATATCTTTTCTAATTAATATGATATTTTATATATAATTACTTATGATTTGATTTTATATATTTCAGGACCACCCGTAAACAACACGAGAAGATTAATAATAAGACCTCATGATTGTACGCAACACGTCATTTGACAACACGGTACTTTATGTACGCAACACGTCATTTGACAACATGGTACCATGGGTCGAGATTAATTCTGATCAATACGAATACGATGGGGTCTTTATTTATTTTATTTAAGCAACTAATTGTGGACCACTAATATCGGACTGCTAACTACGGACTAAGAAAATATTAAAAGTATTAAAAGTATATATATATGTAACGATTACTTAAAAAGAAAATATGTTGATATATTATATATATGGTTAGGTTCGTGATATCTATCGGAGACCAAGTCGAATTAAATACCTTCAAGGCAAAAGTGAGTTTCATTTGCTCCATTTTTAATTGCTTTTTGCAATATATATTTTTGGGCTGAGAATACATGCGCTGCTTTTATAAATGTTTACAAAATAGACACAAGTACTTAAAAATATATTCTACGTTGAGTTGTACCACTGGCATATTTCCCTGTAGCTTGGTAACTACTATTTACATGGGTATTGTAAACGCGAATCCTGTTGATAGATCTATCGGGCCTGACAACCCCAACCGGACTGGACGACCAGTATTCAACGGTTGCACAGTACTTCGTTTTGGTGACTACACTTGGTACGGTGTAGTGAGATTTCATAATAAAGGGAATATGCGACGTTGATTAAATGTTAAGTATGGTTACCAAGTGCTCAACCACTTAGAATGCTTTACATACACTTGCGAGTGTATTATGTTTATGATTATGAAATCTTGTGGTCTATTAACATATTGAAATGATTGTTATGATAAACCTATGAACTCACCAACTTTTTGGTTGACACTTTAAAGCATGTTTATTCTCAGGTACGAATTAAGTCTTCCGCTGTGCATTTGCTCAATATAAGGACATTACTTGGAGCCGATCATCACAATGGGACCAAATGTTGATGACTTCGTCCAGGTGGATTAGGACGGGTCCTTTCAACAAGTATCCCAACAACCGCAACATAAATCGCAACAACAACAATCGCAATCCTAACAACAACAACTACAACAAACGTCCCAACAACAACAATTACAATAATCGTACCAACAACAATAACAACCGCAACAACAACAATAATCAGAAACAGCAATGCCAAAGGTGTGAAGAGAATCACCCGGGGTTTTGCACAACATTTTGCAACAGGTGTAAAAGAAATGGTCATAGCGCGACAAATTGTGAGGTCTACGGACCAATGTATAACAGAACTAAAGGAACAAATAATGCCGGAACGAGTAATGTCGGAACAAGTAGTGTCGGAGCAAGTACTGCCAACGTAGTCTGTTATAAATGTGGAAAACCGGGCCACATTATTAAAAATTGCCCAAATCAGGGGAATACTAATGGGCAGGGCCGCGGAATAGTTTTCAATATTAATAAGGCAGAAGCGCAGGAAGACCCGAAGCTTGTTACGGGTACGTTTCTCATTGACAATAAATCTGCTTATGTTTTATTTGATTCGGGTACGGATAGAATCTATATGAGTAGAGATTTTTGTGCTAAACTAAGTTGCTCACCGACGCCCTTGGATAATAAATTTTTACTCAAATTAGCAAATGGTAAATTAATTACAGCGGATAATATATGTCGGAATCGAGAAATTAAAATGGTTAACGAAACATTTAAGATTGACTTGATACCAGTAGAGTTAGGGAGTTTTGATGTGATAATCAGTATGGACTGGTTGAAAGAAGTGAAAGCAGAGATCGTTTGTTACAAAAATGCAATTCGCATTATACGAGAAAAAGAAAAACCCTTAATGATGTACGGAGAAAAGAGCAACGCGAAGTTAAACATTATTAGTAACCTGAAGGCATAAAAACTAATAAAAAAAGGTTGCTATGTTATGCTAGCACACGTCGAGAAAGTCAATTCCGAAGAAAAGAACATCAATGATGTTCCCGTCGCAAAAGAATTTCCCGATGTATTTTCGAAAGAATTACCGGGACTACCTCCACACCGATCCGTTGAATTTCAAATAGACCTTATACCGGGAGCTGCACCAATAGCTCGTGCCCCATACAGACTCGCACCTAGCGAAATGAAGGAACTTCGGAGCCAATTACAAGAAATTTTAGAGCGTAGTTTCATTCGACCAAGCACATCACCGTGGGGAGCTCCTGTTTTGTTTGTCAAGAAGAAGAATGGTACATTTAGGTTATGTATCGACTACTGAGAATTGGAAAAAACTTACCATCAAGAACCGCTACCCACTACCAAGAATTGACGACTTATTTGATCAACTACAAGGCTCCTCGGTTTATTCGAAGATTGATTTACGTTCTGGGTATCATCAAATGCGGGTGAAGGAGGATGATAATCCAAAGACTGCTTTTAGAACGCGTTACGTTCATTACGAGTTTATAGTTATGCCGTTTGGGTTGACTAACGCACCCGCTGTGTTCATGGACCTCATGAACCGAGTGTGTGGACCTACCTTGACAAGTTTGTCATTGTTTTCATCGATGACATACTTATTTACTCGAAGAATGATCAAGAGCACGAAGAACATTTGAGAAAAGTACTAGAGTTGATGAGGAAAGAAAAACTGTACGCTAAGTTTTCAAAGTGTGCATTTTGGTTGGAAGAAGTTCAATTCCTCGGTCACATAGTGAACAAAGAAGGTATTCAGGTGGATCCAGCAAAGATTGAAACTGTTGAAAAGTGGGAAACCCCGAAAACTCCGAAGCATATACGCCAATTCTTAGGACTAGCTGGTTACTACAGAAGGTTCATCCAAGATTTTTCCAAAATAGCAAAATCCTTGACTGCATTAACGCATAAAGGGAGGAAATTTGAATGGAAGGATGAACAAGAAAAGGCGTTTCAATTGTTAAAGAAAAAGTTAACTACAGCACCTATATTGTCATTACCTGAAGTGAATGATGATTTTGTGATATATTGTGATGCCTCAAAGAAAGTTCTCGGTTGTGTATTAATGCAACGAACGAAGGTAATTGCTTATGCGTCTAGACAATTGAAGATTCACGAGCAGAATTATACGACGCATGATTTGGAATTAGGCGCAGTTGTTTTTGCATTAAAGACTTGGAGGCACTACTTATATGGGGTCAAAAGTATTATATATACCGACCACAAAAGTCTTCAACACATATTTAACCAGAAACAACTGAACATGAGACAGCGCATGTGGATTGAATTGTTGAATGATTACAACTTTGAGATCCGTTACCACCCGGGGAAGGCAAATGTGGTAGCCGACGCCTTGAGCAGAAAGGACAGAGAACCCATTCGAGTAAAAGCTATGAATATAATGATTCACAATAACCTTACTACTCAAATAAAGGAGGCGCAACAAGGAGTTTTAAAAGAGGGAAATTTAAAGGATGAAATACCCAAAGGATCGGAGAAGCATCTTGATATTTGAGAATACAGAACCCGATATAGATCTGAAAGAATTTGGGTACCAAAATTTGTAGATATGAGAGAAATGGTACTTAGAGAAGCTCATAAAACCAGATACTCAATACACCCTGGAACGGGGAAGATGTACAAGGATCTCAAGAAACATTTTTGGTGGCTGGGTATGAAAGCCGATGTTGCTAAATACATAGGAGAATGTTTGATGTGTTCCAAGGTCAAAGCAGAGCATCAGAAACCATCAGGTCTACTTTAACAACCCGAAATCCCGGAATGGAAATGGGAAAACATTACCATGGATTTCATCACTAAATTGCCAAGGACTGCCATTGGTTTTGATACTATTTAGGTAATAGTTGATCGTATAACCAAATCAACACACTTCCTGCCAATAAGAGAAGATGACAAGATGGGGAAGTTAACACGATTGTATTTGAAGGAAGTCGTCTCCAGACATGGAATACCAATCTCTATTATCTCTGATAGGGATGGCAGATTTATTTCAAGATTCTGGCAGACATTACAGCAAGCATTAGGAACTCGTCTAGACATGAGTACTGCCTATCATCCACAAACTAATGGGCAGAGCGAAAGGATGATACAAATTCTTGAAGACATGCTACGAGCATGTGTTATTGATTTCGGAAATAGTTGGGATCGACATCTACCGTTAGCAGAATTTTCCTACAACAACAGCTACCATTCAAGCATTGAGATGGCACCGTTTGAAGCACTTTATGGTAGAAAGTGCAGGTATTCTATTTGTTGGAGTGAAGTGGGGGATAGACAGATTACGGGTTCGGAGATAATACAAGAAACTACCGAGAAGATCATCCAAAATCAACAACGATTGAAAACCGCCCAAAGTCGACAAAAGAGCTACGCTGACATTAAAAGAAAAGATATAGAATTTGAAATTAGAGAGATGGTCATGCTTAAAGTTTCACCTTGGAAAGGCGTTGTTCGATTTGGTAAACGAGGGAAATTAAACCCAAGGTATATTGGACCATTCAAGGTTATAGATCGCGTCGGACCAGTAGCTTACCGACTTGAGTTACCTCAACAACTCGAGGCTGTACATAACACTTTCTACGTCTTGAATTTGAAGAAATGTTTTGCTAAAGAAGATCTCACTATTCCGTTAGACGAAATCCAAATCAACAAAAAACTTCAATTTATCGAAGAACCCGTCAAAATAATGGATCGTGAGGTTAAAAGACTTAAGCAAAACAAAATTCCAATTGTTAAGGTTTGATGGAATGCTCATAGAGGACTCGAGTTCACCTGGGAACGAGAAGATCAGATGAAGAAGAAATATCCGCACTTATTTCCAGAAGATACGACAACACCTCCAACTGCTTAAAATTTCGGAACAAAATTTATTTAACAGGTAGGTACTGTAGTGACATGAACTTTTCCATATTTATATATATTAAATGAAATTGTTATTTACATGATTAAGTGTTTTCAACATGTTAAGCAATCAAACTTGTTAAGACTTGATTAATTTAAATAGGTTTCATATAGACAATTGACCACCCAAGTTGACCGGTGATTCACGAACGTTAAAACTTGTAAAAACTATATGATGACATATATATGATTATATATATAGTTAAAATGATATTATGATAAGTAAGTATCTCATTAGGTATTTTAACAATGTGTTATATACATAAAATTGAGTTTATTGAATTAAGAAACTCGAGACGATATATATAACGATTATCGTTATAACAACGTCTTACTAAATACATATGAATCATATTAAGATATTGATACACTATGTTTAATCATGATAAATGATAAGTAAACATGTCATTAAGTGTATTAACAATGAACTACATATGTAAAAACAAGACTACTAACTTAATGATTTCGAAACGAGACATATATGTAACGATTATCGTTGTAACAACATTTAACTGTATATGTATCATACTAAGATATATTAATATATCATAATATCATGATAATGTAATAATTTAACATCTCTTTAGATATAATAAACAATGGGTTAACAATATTTAACAACATCGTTAACCTAAAGATTTCAAAACAACATTTACATGTAACGACTAACGATGACTTAACTACTCAGTTAAAATGTATATACATGTAGTGTTTTAATATGTACTCATACACTTTTTAAAGACTTCAAGACAATTATCAAAATACTTCTACTTAACAAAAATGCTTACAATTACATCCTCGTTCAGTTTCATCAACAATTCTACTCGTATGCACCCGTATTCATACTCGTACAATACACAGCTTTTAGATGTATGTACTATTGGTATATACACTCTAATGATCAGCTCTTAGCAGCCCATTTGAGTCACCTAACACATGTGGGAACCATCATTTGGAAACTAGCATGAAATATCTCATAAAATTACAAAAATATTAGTAATCATTCATGACTTATTTACATGTAAACAAAATTACACATCCTTTATATCTAATCCATATTCCAACGACCAAAAATACCTACAAACACTTTAATTCTTTAATTTTCTTCATCTAATTGATATCTCTCAAGTTCTATCTTCAAGTTCTAAGTTTTCTTCATAAATTCTATAAGTTCTAGTTTCATAAAATCAAGAATACTTCCAAGTTTGCTAGCTTACTTCCAATCTTGTAAAGTGATCATCCAACTTCAAGAAATCTTTCTTATTTACAGTAAGATATCTTTCTAATACAAGGTAATACTCATATTCAAACTTTGATTCAATTTCTATAACTATAAAAATCTTATTTCGAGTGGAAATCTTACTTGAACTTGTTTTCGTGTCATGATTCTGCTTCAAGAACTTTCAAGCCATCCAAGGATCCTTTGAAGCTAGATCTATTTTTCTCATTTCCAGTAGGTTTATTCACAAAACCTGAGGTAGTAATGATGTTCATAACATCATTCGATTCATATATATAAAACTACCTTATTCGAAGGTTTAAACTTGAAATCACTAGAACATAGTTTAGTTAATTCTAAACTTGTTCGCAAACAAAAGTTAATCCTTCTAACTTGAATTTTAAAATCAACTAAACACATGTTCTATATCTATATGATATGCTAACTTAATGATTTAAAACCAGAAAACACGAAAAACACCGTAAAACCGGACATACGTCGTCGTAGTAACACCGCGGGCTGTTTTGGGTTTGATAATTAAAAACTATGATAAACTTTGATTTAAAAGTTGTTCTTCTGGGAAAATGATTTTTCTTATGAACATGAAACTATATCCAAAAATCATGGTTAAACTCAAAGTGAAAGTATGTTTTTCAAAATGGTCATCAAGACGTCGTTCTTTCGACTGAAATGACTACCTCTTACAAAAACGACTTGTAACTTATATTTCCGACTATAAACCTATAATTTTTTCAATTTAGATTCATAAAATAGAGTTCAATATGAAATCATAGCAATTTGATTCACTCAAAACGGATTTAAAACGAAGAAGTTATGGGTAAAACAAGATTGGATACTTTTTGATTGTTATAGCTACGGGAAATATTATAACAATTCTATACAAATCATATCCTAGCTAAATTATATTGTATTATACATGTATTCTAATATATTATGTAATCTTGGGATACCATAGACACGTTTGCAAATGTTTTGACATATCATATCGACCCATCTATATATATTATTTAGAACAACCATAGACACTCTATATGCAGTAATGTTAGAGTTAGCTATACAGGGTTGAGGTTGATTCCAAAAATATATATACTTTGAGTTGTGATCTAGTCTGAGACGTGTATACACTAGGTCGTGGATTGGGTCAAGATAATATATATCAATTTATTTCTGTACATCTAACTATGGACAACTAGTTGTAGGTTACTAACGAGGACAGCTGACTGAAAATATTTAAAACATTAAAACGTATTAAAAATGTTGTAAATATATTTTGAACATACTTTGATATATATGTACATATTTGTTATAGGTTCGTGAATCGACCAGTGGCCAAGTCTTACGTCCCGACGAAGTAAAAATCTGTGAAAGTGAGTTATAGTCCCACTTTTAAAATCTAATATGTTTAGGATGAGAATACATGAAACTTTATAAATGTTTTACAAAATATACTCAAGTACATGAAACTACTTTCTATGGTTGAATGATCGAAGCCGAATATGCCCCTTTTTCTTGGTAGCCTAAGAATTAGGGAACATCACTAATTTTGAGAATTAGTGCACGCCTAATTGACGCGAATCCTAAAGATAGATCTATTGGGCGTAACGAACCCCATCCAAAGTACCGGATACTTTAGTACTTCAAGTTTTATATCATGTCCGATGGATGTCCCGGAATGATGGGGATATTCTTATATGCATCTTGTTAATGTCGGTTACCAGGTGTTCACTATATGAATGATTTTTATCTCTATGTATGGGATGTATATTGAAATATGAAATCTTGTGGTCTATTATTATGATTTGATAAATATATAGGTTAAACCTATAACTCACCAACATTTTTGATGACGTTTAAAGCATGTTTATTCTCATGTGATTATTAAGAGCTTCCGTTGTTGCATGCTAATATATGGACAAGATTTGGAGTCAACATACTTGTATTATATTGTTTAAAACTGCATTCGAAATTTACTTTGTTGTAACATATAAATATTGTAAACCAATATGTATTGGTAGTGTGTAAGTGTGATATTTTTTAGATTATCATTTCTGATAATCTAGGAGGTGTCCTTTTAACCTTGTCGATAAAATAAAGGTTATGGTTTGTTTTTAAAAACGAATGCAATCTTTGAAAAACGTCTCATATAGAGGTCAAAACCTCGCAACGAAATCAATTAATATGGAACGTTTATAATCAATATGAACGGGACATTTCAGTTGGCATCAGAGCTGGTATAACGCCGTCCATGTGTGGCGGGTTAGTCGTTAAGGAGGTTCTCACAGTGTGACCTGTGGCGAAGCATTGGCTCTTACTCCTTGCGATCCCTTACGAGGGTTGGCAATAGCCGAGAGGCAGGCCCTAAAATCTGTATCTGAGGTACACTCAGTGGTCGCCGGATAGTTAAGGCACTGGGTGGGACGGTGGTTGTCCCCAACTGAATTTCAGTTGGTATCCGAGCGTTGATCTTAGAGAACCAGAAATTTGCATTAGTGTGTCTTATCGAGTTTGTTAGGATGCATTAGTGAGTCTAGACTTTGACCGTGTTTTCTTTAAAAACGATTGCTTAACACTTTTGTTGGAAACTATATGTAATTATTATGTGATATATTAACCTCTTAATATGTTTGATATTGTGTGATAGATGTCTACCACTAGTACAAATCTCATCGACTCACCGGATAATAATGAAGAGTCGAATATACTTTGGGAAGATTCACAAATTCCCGAAGAGGAATCAGAAGAGGAGGAACCGGAAGAGGAGGAACCGAAAGAGGAGGAACCGGAAGAAGATGAACCGGAAGAGGAAGAACCGGAAGAAGAAGAGGTTCCGGAGGAAGAAATATTGATACCTACAGTAAATCGATTAAATAAAAGAAAATCCTCAACCAACGGACCAACGTTAAAAATGGTCTATGGTGTTTCCGCCATGGAAGCAAAATATTGGGAAGATTACCAATTTTCCGATGAATCGGATCCCGATGAGGATTCCGATGATATTATAGAAATTACCTCGACCCAATTTAATAAAGCAAAAGAAAATAATAAGGGAAAAGGTATAAAAATAGAGAAACCTGATTCCAACCCCGATGAACTTTATATGTATCGGCAACGTCCGTATTTCCTAAATTGTAACAATAACCCAGGAACATCTAAACCACCAGGTTTTTCTAAACCATTGTGGAAAACAACGGCTCGTATTAGAGGAACACCATATATCCCTAGAAAATTAGGAAAACGAACCAAGTCCGAAGAAGAAGAAACCATTGATTCAGATTAGAGGGTTGTAATCATGTTGTGTATTATGTGTATTGTAGTGTGCTTGTCCTTTTATGTTCTATGTAAAAATTTCTTGTATTGTTTGTTAATTATCTTTTACGAATCTAATCCTTGTCTATTTTACAGTATAAAAACAAAATGGACGTTAAGGGTAGACAAACGAATATTTTAGAAGACCTACCAGAGGATATGATTGAGGAAATCTTATCTAGAGTCGGTCAGAATTCATCAGCACATTTAGTTATGGCGAAATTAACTTGTCAAACATTTGAAAGACTTTCCAGAAATGCCTTAGTTTATAAAAGGCTTTCCTTTGATAGGTGGGGTATATCACATTGGGGAGACCGTAAGTTACGCCGTGTTTTCTTTAAAGCGTTAAATGCGGGGAACCCAATACAATTTTACGCTACGGGTTAAGAACCTATTTTGACTCAACATATCCCAACATAGGATTTCGTGAGTTAGAAAGAGCTTCTAACATGCAACATAAAGAAGCATGTTATGCTTATGGGTTAATAATGTTCGCTTCTCATCAAATTGAGAAAAAGAACATTGGGTTGCAACTTTTAAATAAAACTTTCCCACAAGTGGCGGACTCGGTAGTTGAGATGAGAAACAAGGTTTTTAGATTGTTACAGGGCTGTTGGGCATTACGAAACCCTCGTCCTTTTGACAACATTAAAACATGCTGCTTAGCCAATGGTCATAATGGTTACTTTCCACAAAACCAAGGATGGGAAGTCGTCTTAGTAAAAACAGAATGCATGACTTGTTTCTGGACTTATGAATTACGTGTCTTTATTTCTTTTGGTGAACAACTTGCGTATTAACTAGAATTGCCTTTATAGCTGCCGAGTAGCAATGTTATTATGTGTTATATTTCATCCTATATGTATAATAGCGGTATTGTAAGTTTGTAATATTTTGTATAAAGTTTGAACGCGAAATTTTATTGTAATAAGTTTTTCATATAGAAGCGTAGTAGTTAAGTTGTATAGTAGCTAGTAAGTATGAACTTAACGGGTAGGTACTACCCGAATTAAAACTATAAAATGCTAATATGAAGAAAAAGCTTTTATAAATAAGTTCATATTATGCTACGAAATACTATTGACTACTCTTAAATTCTATATGATTAACTCAATTTTTTGGGCTATTTTTGAAGGAAATGGCACCGGCAACTTGTCAGAATTTGAACATGAGTGAGGAAGACTTTCGTGTTTTCCTTGCAGCAAACATAGCCACAGTACAGGCTGCGATGCAAAATAACAATAACTCTGGATCTAGCAGTGGAACTAATTCCACAATAAATCGTGTAGGATGCTCCTACAAAGAATTCACTGCCTGCAAACCTTTAGAATTTGATGGAACCGAAGGGCCAATTGGATTGAAACGGTGGACCGAGAAGGTCGAATTGGTGTTTGCCATAAGTAAGTGTACTGAAGAGGACAAAGTTAAGTACGCTACGCATATCTTCACAGGTACGACGTTAACATGGTGGAATACCTATCTTGAGCAGGTAGGACAAGATGCTGCTTACGCACTACCATGGTCAGCATTTAAGCAATTGATGAACGAGCAGTACCGTCCTAGAAACGAGCTTAATAAGCTCAAGGCAGAGCTTAGAGAGTTACAAACACAAGGGTTCGACATTACCACGTATGAACGACGATTCACAAAGTTGTGCCTATTGTGTCCAGGAATGTTCGAAGATGAAGAAGAGAAGATCGACGCGTTTGTAAAAGGGTTACCAGTAAGGATTCAAGAAGATGTGAGTTCACACGAGCCCGCTTCCATACAGAAGGCAAGTCGAATGGCTCATAAACTTATAAATCAGATTGAGGGGAGAATTAAAGAACAGGCGGCCGAAGAAGCCAACACGAAACAACTTAAGAGGAAGTGGGAGGAAAACAGTGACAAGAGTCACCAGTACAACAACGACAACAACAATTACAACCATAATCGCAACAACTATCCCAACAACCGCAACATAAATCTCAACAACAACAATCACAATCCCAACAACAACAACTACAACAAACATCCCAACAACAACAATTACAATAATCGTCCCAACAACAATAACAACCGCAACAACAACAATAATCAGAAACAGCAATGCCAAAGGTGGGAAGAGATTCACCCGGGGTTTTGCAAAACATTTTGCAACAGGTGTAAAAGAAATGGTCATAGCGCGATAAAGTGTGAGGTCTACGGACCAATATATAACAGAACTAAAGGAACAAATAATGCCGGAATGAGTAATGTCGGAACAAGTAGTGTCGGAGCAAGTACTGCCAACGTAGTCTGTTATAAATGTGGAAAACCGGGCCACATTATTAAAAATTGCCCAAATTAGGAGAATACTAATGGGCAGGGCCGCGGAAGAGTTTTCAATATTAATACGGCAGAAGCGCAGGAAGACCCGAAGCTTGTTACGGGTACGTTTCTCATTGACAATAAATCTGCTTATGTTTTGTTTGATTCGGGTGCGGATAGAAGCTATATGAGTAGAGATTTTTGTGCTAAACTAAGTTGCTCACCGACGCCCTTGGATAATAAATTTTTACTCGAATTAGCAAATGGTAAATTAATTACAGCGGATAATATATGTCGGCATCGAGAAATTAAACTGGTTAACGAAATATTTAAGATTGACTTGATACCAGTAGAGTTTGGGAGTTTTGATGTGATAATCGGTATGGACTGGTTGAAAGAAGTGAAAGCAGAGATCGTTTGTTACAAAAATGCAATTCGCATTATACGAGAAAAAGAAAAACCCTTAATGATGTACGGAGAAAAGAGCAACGCGAAGTTTAACCTTATTAGTAACCTGAAGGCATAAAAACTAATAAGAAAAGGTTGCTATGCTGTGCTAGCACACGTCAAGAAAGTCAATTCCGAAGAAAAGAACATCAATGATGTTCCCGTCGCAAAAGAATTTCCCGATGTATTTCCGAAAGAATTACCGGGACTACCTCCACACCGATCCGTTGAATTTCAAATAGACCTTATACTGGGAGCTGCACCAATAGCTCGTGCTCTATACAGACTCGCACCTAGCGAAATGAAGGAACTTCAGAGCCAATTACAAGAACTTTTAGAGCGTGGTTTCATTCGACCAAGCACATCACCGTGGGGAGCTCCTGTTTTGTTTGTCAAGAAGAAGGATGGTACATTTAGGTTATGTATCGACTACCGAGAGTTGAACAAACTTACCATCAAGAACCGCTACCCACTATCAAGAATAGACGACTTATTTGATCAACTACAAGGCTCCTCGGTTTATTCGAAGATTGATTTACGTTCTGGGTATCATCAAATGCGGGTGAAGGAGGATGATATTCCAAAGACTGCTTTTAGAACGCGTTACGGTCATTACGAGTTTATGGTTATGCCGTTTGGGTTGACTAACGCACCAGCTGTGTTCATGGATCTCATGACCCGAGTGTGTGGACCATACCTTGACAAGTTTGTCATTGTTTTCATCGATGACATACTTATTTACTCGAAGAATGATCAAGAGCACGAAGAACATTTGAGAAAAGTACTAGAGTTGCTGAGGAAAGAAAAAATGTACGCTAAGTTTTCAAAGTGTGCATTTTGGTTGGAAGAAGTTCAATTCCTCGGTCACATAGTAAACAAAGAAGGTATTCAGGTGGATCCAGCAAAGATTGAAACTGTGGAAAAGTGGGAAACCCCGAAAACTCCGAAGCATATACGCCAATTCTTAGGACTAGCTGGTTACTACAGAAGGTTCATCCAAGATTTTTCCAGAATATCAAAACCCTTGACTGCATTAACGCATAAAGGGAGGAAATTTGAATGGAAGGATGAACAAGAAAAGACGTTTCAATTGTTAAAGAAAAAGTTAACTACAGCACCTATATTGTCATTACCTGAAGGGAATGATGATTTTGTGATATATTGTGACGCCTCAAAGCAAGGTCTCGGTTGTGTATTAATGTAACGAACGAAGGTAATTGCTTATGCGTCTAGACAATTGAAGATTCACGAGCAGAATTATATGATGCATGATTTGGAATTAGGCGCGGTTGTTTTTGCATTAAAGACTTGGAGGCACTACTTATATGGGGTCAAAAGTATTATATATACTGACCACAAAAGTCTTCAACACATATTTAACCAGAAACAACTGAACATGAGACAGCGCAGGTGGATTGAATTGTTGAATGATTACGACTTTGAGATTCGTTACCACCCGGGGAAGGCAAATGTGGTAGCCGACGCCTTGAGCAGAAAGTACAGAGAACCCATTCGAGTAAAAGCTATGAATATAATGATTCACAATAACCTTACTACTCAAATAAAGGAGGCGAAACAAGGAGTTTTAAAAGAGGGAAATTTAAAGGATGAAATACCCAAAGGATCGGAGAAGCATCTTGATATTCGAGAAGACGGAACCCGGTATAGGGCTGAAAGAATTTGGGTACCAAAATTTGTAGATATGAGAGAAATGGTACTTAGAGAAGCTCATAAAACCAGATACTCAATACACCCTGGAACGGGGAAGATGTACAAGGATCTCAAGAAACATTTTTGGTGGCTGGGTATGAAAGTCGATGTTGCTAAATACGTAGGAGAATGTTTGACGTGTTCCAAGGTCAAAGCGGAGCATCAGAAACCATCAGGTCTACTTCAACAACCCGAAATCCCAGAATGGAAATGGGAAAACATTACCATGGATTTCATCACTAAATTGCCAAGGACTGCCAGTGGTTTTGATACTATTTGGGTAATAGTTGATCGTCTCACCAAATCAGCATACTTCCTGCCAATAAGAGAAGATGACAAGATGGAGAAGTTAACACGATTGTATTTGAAGAAAGTCATCTCCAGACATGGAATACCAATCTCTATTATCTCTGATAGGGATGGCAGATTTATTTCAAGATTCTGGCAGACATTACAGCAAGCATTAGGAACTCGTCTAGACATGAGTACTACCTATCATCCACAAACTAATGGGCAGAGCGAAAGGACGATACAAACACTTGAAGACATGCTACGAGCATGTGTTATTGATTTTGGAAATAGTTAGGATCGACATCTACCATTAGCAGAATTTTCCTACAACAACAGCTACCATTCAAGCATTGAGATGGCACCGTTTGAAGCACTTTATGGTAGAAAAGGCAGGTCTCCGATTTGTTGGAGTGAAGTGGGGGAGAAATAGATTACGAGTTCGGAGATAATACAAGAAACTACCGAGAAGATCATCCAAATTCAACAACGATTGAAAACCGCCCAAAGTCGACAAAATAGCTACGCTGACATTAAAAGAAAAGATATATAATTTGAAATTAGAGAGATGGTCATGCTTAAAGTTGCACCTTGGAAAGGCGTTGTTCGATTTGGTAAACGATGGAAATTAAACCCAAGGTATATTGGACCATTCAAGGTTATTGATCGCGTCGGACCAGTAGGTTACCCACTTGAGTTACCTCAACAACTCGCGGCTGTACATAACACTTTCCACGTCTCGAATTTGAAGAAATGTTTTGCTAAAGAAGATCTCACTATTCCGTTAGACGAAATCCAAATCAACGAAAAACTTCAATTTATCGAAGAACCTGTCGAAATAATGGATCGTGAGGTTAAAAGACTTAAGCAAAACAAAATACCAATTGTTAAGGTTCGATGGAATGCTCATAGAGTACCCAAGTTCACATGAGAATGAGAAGATTAGATGAAGAAGAAATACCATCACTTATTTCCAGAAGATACGACAACATCTCCAACTGCTTAAAATTTCGGGACGAAATTTATTTAACGGGTAGGTACTGTAGTGACCCGAACATTTCCATGTTTATATATATTAAATTAAATTGTTATTTACATGATTAAGTGTTTCCAACATGTTAAGCAATCAAACTTGTTAAGACTTGATTAATTTAAATAGGTTTCATATAGACAATTGACCACCCAAGTTGACCGGTGATTCACGAACGTTAAAACTTGTAAAAACTATATGATGACATATATATGATTATATATATAGTTAAAATGATATTATGATAAGTAAGTATCTCATTAGGTATTTTAACAATGTGTAATATACATAAAATTGAGTTTATTGAATTAAGAAACTCGAAACGATATATATAACGATTATCGTTATAACAACGTCTTACTAAATACATATGAATCATATTAAGATATTTATACACTATGTTTAATCATGATAAATGATAAGTAAACATGTCATTAAGTGTATTAACAATGAACTACATATGTAAAAACAAGACTACTAACTTAATGATTTCGAAACGAGACATATATGTAACGATTATCGTTGTAACAACATTTAACTGTATATATATCATACTAAGATATATTAATATATCATAATATCATGATAATGTAATAATTTAACATCTCTTTAGATATAATAAACAATGTGTAACAACATTTAACAAGATAGTTAACCTAAAGATTTCAAAACAACATTTACATGTAACGACTAACGATGACTTAACGACTCAGTTAAAATGTATATACATGTAGTGTTTTAATATGTATTCATACACTTTTGAAAGACTTCAAGACACTTATTAAAATACTTCTACTTAACAAAAATGCTTACAATTACATCCTCATTCAGTTTCATCAACAATTCTACTCGTATGCACCCGTATTCGTACTCGTACAATACACAGCTTTTAGATGTATGTACTATTGGTATATACACTCCAATTATTAGGTCTTAGCAGCCCATGTGAGTCACCTAACACATGTGGGAACCATTATTTGGAAACTAGCATGAAATATCTCATAAAATTACAAAAATATTAGTAATCATTCATGACTTATTTACATGTAAACAAAATTACACATCCTTTATATCTAATCCATATACCAACGACCAAAAACACCTATAAAAACTTTCATTCTTCAATTTTCTTCATCTAATTGATCTCTCTCAAGTTCTATCTTCGAGTTCTAAGTGTTCTTCATAAATTCTATAAGTTCTAGTTTCATAAAATCAAGAATACTTCCAAGTTTGCTAGCTTACTTCCAATCTTATAAAGTGATCATCCAACCTCAAGAAATCTTTCTTATTTACAGTAAGATATCTTTATAATATAAGGTAATACTCATATTCAAACTTTAATTCAATTTCTATAACTATAACAATCTTATTTCGAGTGGAAATCTTACTTGAACTTGTTTTCGTGTCATGATTCTGCTTCAAGAACTTTCAAGCCATCTAAGGATCCTTTGAAGCTAGATCTATTTTTCTCATTTCCAGTAGGTTTATCCATAAAACCTGAGGTAGTAATGATGTTCATAACATCATTCGATTCATATATATAAAACTACATTATTCAAAGGTTTAAACTTGAAATCACTAGAACATAGTTTAGTTAATTCTAAACTTGTTCGCAAACAAAAGTTAATCCTTCTAACTTGACTTTTAATGTCAACTAAATACATGTTCTATATCTATATGATATGTTAACTTAATGATTTAAAACCTGGAAACACGAAAAACACCGTAAAACCGGACATACGCCGTCGTAGTAACACCGCGGGCTGTTTTGGGTTTGATAATTAAAAACTATGATAAAATTTGATTTAAAAGTTGTTCTTCTATGAAAATGATTTTTCTTATGAACATGAAACTATATCCAAAAATCATGGTTAAACTCAAAGTGGAAGTATGTTTTTCAAAATGGTCATCAAGACGTCGTTCTTTCGACTAAAATGACTACCTCTTACAAAAACGACTTGTAACTTATATTTTCGACTATAGACCTATACTTTTTCTGTTTAGATTCATAAAGTAGAGTTCAATATGAAACCATAGCAATTTGATTCACTCAAAACGGATTTAAAACGAAGAAGTTATGGGTAAAACAAGATTGGATACTTTTTGATTGTTGTAGCTACGGGAAATATTGTAACAATTCTATACAAATTATATCCTAGCTAACTTATATTGTATTATACATTTATTCTAATATATTATGTAATCTTGGAATACCATAGACACGTATGCAAATGTTTTGACATATCATATCGACCCATCTATATATATTATTTGGAACAACCATAGACACTCTATATGTAGTAATGTTGGAGTTAACTATACAGGGTTGAGGTTGATTCTAAAAATATATATACTTTGAGTTGTGATCTATCCTGAGACGTGTATACACTGGGTTGTGGATTGGGTCAAGATAATATATATCAATTTATTTCTGTACATCTAACTATGGACAACTAGTTGTAGGTTACTAACGAGGACTCTGACTGAAAATATTTAAAACATTAAAATGTATTAAAAATGTTGTAAATATATTTTGAACATACTTTGATATATATGTACATATTTGTTATAGGTTCGTGAATCGACTAGTGGCCAAGTCTTACTTCCTGACGAAGTAAAAATCTGTGAAAGTGAGTTATAGTCCCACTTTTAAAATCTAATATTTTTGGGATGAGAATACATGCAGCTTTATAAATGTTTTACAAAATAGACTCAAGTACATGAAACTACTTTCTATGGTTGAATGATCGAAGCCGAATATGCCCCTTTTGCTTGGTAGCCTAAGAATTAGAGAACATCACTATTTTTGAGAATTAGTGCACGCCTAATTGACGCGAATTCTAAAGATAGATCTATTGGGCCTAACGAACCCCATCCAAAGTACCGGATGCTTTAGAAATTCGAGTTTTATATCATGTCCGATAGATGTCCCGGAATTATGGGGATATTCTTATATGCATCTTGTTAATGTCTGTAACAACTCGACTTTTTCCGTTTACTAACGTTACTTGTCCGTTAAATATTTAACGGTGGTTACTTAGAACTTTATGTGTTTGATTGATTTAAATGCATATTTGATCCTGGTGGATTACTTGAATTAATATGTTATATTAATTTATGAACTTATTTCGGGTAGTGAAATACCTAGAAAACGTTACGATTAAGATAATCGCATAGAAAGCTTTTCAGTTTACGGAACTCGGTAAAACGACAAAATAATTATTTTTAATAATTATTGACTTTATGAAAAACATATTTAATTTATTATATATTTAATGAATTAAACTTGGTGGGATGCGTTTTAATGACTAGTTAACGTTCCGGAGATCCGGTACGGTTAACGGCACTCGAAACGGACCACGCGCGTACAAGAAAATAACGAAACGAATGGTATTTCAGTTTTAATAATTATTTTATGTAATTACTATGTTTTAAACATACTTTCAATTTATTAGAATTTATATAGATTAAAACGCTAGAAATTGACGTTTAACGTTCCGGTTCGCGTTCTCAGCTAACGACACTTAATGGGTACACTTAGGAAACTTGTCTAGCAATATTTGTGAGCCCATAGACTCCTTTTGGACCCTCATGGCCGAAATTCCACTCCACCCCATCATATTGGTCTTGTTTTTAGCCCATGGTTATTTGTTACTAGTTTAAGCCCTAACCTAATTAAGGAAATAAGTATAAATAGCCTTTTAATCACAAATCCTTCCACCCTAGCCCCCATCCATGACTCAAATTAGTCCCAAAAACCCTCCATCAATTGACATCTTCATCCCCATGAATCACCATCAAAAATTGCTTGTTTGCTCTTACGATCTACACGAAATTGATAGCTCTCGTCGTTCTCTACACGCTAGTATTATTTGATTTGTTGCTAGAGGTATAAAATCACTAACCCTAATCTTCTTAGATCTGATTTTGATCAATTATATAGTGTACAAGGGTCTAGTGCTCAATTGATTGCGATTACATGTTTAATTAGTCGTTAAATTGCTCGATTGTGGTCGTTGCTATGAATCACGAATTTGATTGTTATGAATCTGATTATATGAGTTTATGTACTGATAATATAATGTATCTAGATGTATAGATCTTGAAAAATTAATAAATTTGGACTTTGGATTTGCATGATTTCGTTACCGGATGCTTAAGTTATGATTAATCGAAGTTTCGTTAGGGTTTCACATGTAATCCGAATTTTCTGAGTTGTATGCTTTGTGTTCTAGTTTATATAAAGTGTACTACTGTATTAATTGTGAAAATTTATGCAATTTAGACTTAAGATTTGAGTCGAAAGGTTATGTAATGCTCCCGATATGATAAAACGAAGATTTGATTTGTAAAGTATGCTGAATCAGTTTTTAAGTTCACATAAAAATTTCTAGAATGAACTAGGTATTGATTTAGACTTTGATCTTCTGGAATATGTTATTTTATATGTTACTTGATATGTTTCATTTGTATGCAAACTTGTGAGAACTTGATTTTCCATGAGAAACATGCTCGTCTAAATGATATGTCCGGTTGATGCTCAGAAACTGGTGAGTATGTAATGTTTTGAAAATCTGTACGAATTGGATAAAGTAGTGCTCATGATTATTTTATCACTTAAATTTTGAGATGTCTTGAGATGACACCAATTGGCCGTTCATTAAAATCTATTTTCTATATTTTTGGAGAAATTTTACAAAACTGGTGCGCATGCTGAAACTGATTTGATGAACCGTAAAAAGACCCTTTCTGATATCCGACTTTTAATTATCGTATGAGGCTTTGGCCGGACTTTTTGGAATCAATTTTAAGTCTAGTTATGATCTGGAGTTGATCATAATTATGTGATTTATGTGCTATGTGTTATGGGTGTATCTCTTTACGACGTGCGATTTTCTAAAGTATGTTACAAGGTGTGGAAAATGCGATTTGCTAAACTACGAGCTATAACATGTTATATGACCTAAGTTTGACTTATTGATCATGTTTGCATGACCTAATGAGATGTTTGACTTTAGTTGACCACTTTGTCCGAGTTTACTTTTGGTTTGACATTGGTTGACTTTTGTTGACTTGCTTGGATTAGTTGTCTTTTACTTGTTCGTTGAGTCAGTCTGAGCACTAAGACTTTGCGTACACTATGGGTTGACATAGTATGACCTATATGTGTATACTTAAGATGACTTACGTGATTAGGTTGCGCTGTTCGGTCGAGATTGTTCGACTACAGTACGTTTTGCTAAGATATTCAAGTGCTTTTGCTAAGGTGAGTCTACAGTCCCGCTTTTTACATGTTTTCGGGGATGAGAATACATGCTGTTATATTTACATTTTTAAATATTTTATATTAACATGAGTACTACACATATGCATAATGAGTTTGTTCAAAAAGCCTCTAGCTTGAATACTTTTAATACCATTGGTAAGCACAATTTAGATGGACGGATCCGTTAGGTTGACAACCTCACCCACTATAAAAGCAGTGGTGCATTTACTTTGAACATTTAATACATCTGAACAATGTATAACATTTTATGAGGTAAGGTGGGTATAGTGGCTATACTCGGGTCTTTGCTAGTATTCAGGTGCTCGGTTTATGCTTGCGATAGAATCTTGTGGTCAATGAAATTAAACTATTTTTCTGATAACTGTTTTTCAGATACTATACAACGATATTTAAACTGTGGTTTATGAGCAAATGAGATAAAACTTGACAGGGTGTTATCTACAAATGATTGAAATTTGACATGGTAATGTCAACAAACTTTTGAAACGAGAAATGGTGTTGTCTAAAAACTTTAACATTCAACTTGGGTGGTCTTTCACTAGTAAACGTTTTCGAAATGTTATTTCTTAAACATACTGTATTGTTTACCTAAAACCTGTAGATTCACTCAACATTATTGTTGACCCGTTTTGCGTGTTTTATTCTCAGGTATTAATTGCTTCCGCTGTAAAATATTGCTGTTACGTAGAAGTCAAACCAAGCACTGGGGCCAGAGTTAACATTCTGTTAAAGGGATTTGACGGGGTGTTACATTTGGTATCATAGCTGATTTAACTGCGTCCAAAGCATGACCGGTTAACGTTCCGAGGATTCGGTTTCGGTTAACGGCAACGATTTTGGGCGGGTTAATCGTAGAGGGGGTTCTCACAGTGTAACCTATGACGAAGCATTGGCTCTTACCCCTTGCGATCCCTTGCAGTTAAGGGTTGGCTGGCTTGGCAGAGATGTGGGCCGTAAAATCAGTGTCTGAGGTACGCTCAGTGGTCACCCTGCTCACAGGAATGGCACTGGGTGGGTTTTATCCCAAATGTAAGGTATTACATTTGGTATCAGAGCTTTGGCTATAGGGAACTAGGATACATTAGTGTGTCTAACCGTAGGGCACATTAGTGAAGTCTAGTCTATAGCTGTGTGTCTTGGATGACTTTTATACACCATACATGCACTATTTGCTTCACAATGCTACATGTAGGGCTACACATTACACCACATACAAATATGCCTTATACCATACAACATGGACTTGGACTAAATATACTATATCACGAAACACATACGTACACACGAAGCCAGATTTAACTAAATTAAGTTGACTACGCTATCTTGAACTTATGGAGTGATGTCGAATGGATATGTGAGATAGCATAATGTAATGACCGGGATTACATTACGGTAACTCATATAGAAGTTCCGATATCTCAAAATAAGGAATTGGGAGCGAGTCAAGTAGGTTACTAGGATAAACACCGTTTAGAACATGAACCGTATAATCTCAAATATGAGTAGAAATTTACACTGTGCGCATTAATTGCTATTATAACCTATAAGAAGCGTGTAATCATGTCACAACTCGTCACTACTTGACACTGTCCATCACCACCGAACACTACTTGACACTATGAAGACACTGCTTGGAACATACTCAATATCTCATACCACTACTTATTGTTGCTTACTACTACACAACGCCGCCTCTCACTGCTAGTCTCGACCGGTTACCTACTTCTCACTGCTTGTCATCGCTAGTTACTACTCGATGCCACCCATTGCTACTTACCATTACTAAATACTACTCATCACTACTAGCACATCCACGATTTACTACCAGCTACTATGCATCACTACTCATTTCTGATATATTCTTAGAGGATGAATTCCTTGTAACAGCCTAAGTAATCCGTAGTAGATATTGTCTACTTGACGTCCGACTTTCCTATCATTCAGCCACCCGCGGTTTCACGATTTTGCTTTCCAATACTAGACTACCGGAATAGGTATTCACACCTTGTCTCATAAAGGGTATTCCGTTCTTCTCCCCCCACCGATGTGTAATAAGTCTGGTAATTCACCCTGCTTTCAACATCAACTTCAGTGAAGTTCGTCACGAGTTTGTTCTTACTCATCAATCATAATATTTATATACTGTCAACATCGGTGCCGATAGAAACTTTATCGCTAGGGAATTCTTCCACAACATTCGGAACCCAATATCTGCCTTAGAAAACGTGAACCCTATGGAACTATCAAATGGGAATAAATTGCATCATGATTGATGTCATTTCAGTTTAAGGAGATTCTGTTTTAAGAAGTTTGATAGTACACTCCCATCGTAAACGTCTCTCACCCGATCTTACCCCAAACTTTAATCGACGATTGCTCCTAATCCCTTACAAAAAAATAAGCTAAGATACATACCATTAATCTCATAACAACCTTCCATACCGAACAGTACTTTTTCGACGATTGGAAAGCCATTACAATAGAAATCCACTTGATTGATGTTTGGAGTTAAATTATTTTACTTGGACTACCCTATTTCTTTATTTGACCTTGTGGTTGGAATGGACTGGTTATCTGACGACACAACTGAGGCTGTTGCGACCAGAAGGCCATTTGAATTCCTTTTACCGAAGAAGAATCAATGGTGGTGTACGGAGAGAAGATCAGTACACCGTTGCGTTACATTAATTGCTCAGAGGTCCAAAAGTACATGAGATAAAGGATGTCGCGCAATTCTGGAACATATGAGCATAGTTGAATCAGCAGTTAAGAGACCCGAAGATGTCCCAACCGTTAGAAATTTTCCTTAAGGTCCTTCCGAAAGAATTACCAAGTCTTCCATCGCATAGAGATGTAGAATTTCAGATTGACTTAATGCCGGGAGCGGCACCAGTAGCGCGTGCACCGTATAGACTTGCACCACCCAAATTGCAAGAGTTATTTAGTCAACTGCAAGAGCTTTTAGATAAAGGATTCATTCGACCAAGCTCGTCACCATGGGGAGCTCCAGTTCTTTTTGCAAAGAAGAAGGATGGATCTATGAGACTCTGTATTGATTATAGGGAGTTGAATAAGTTGGCTATCAAGAATAGATACCCGCTACCGAGAATCAATGATCTGTTAGATCAGTTGCAAGGATCTGGATGTTACCCTAAGATGATACGAGGTTAGGTTACCGTCAGGTGAGAGTAAAGGAGACAGATATACCGAAGACAGCGTTTAGGACACGCTATGGACATCACGAGTTCACGGTAATGCCGTTTGGATTGACGAATGCACCGGATGTGTTCATGGATCTCATGAACCGTGTGTGTAAGTCATATCTGGACTAGTTTGTTATTGTGTTTATTGAAGATATTCTGGTATATTCTAAGAACGAGGAAGACCATGAACAAAAATTTCCACTTAATACTAGAGATGCTTAGAAAGGAGCGGCCGTATGCGAAGTTTTTCAAAGTGTGACTTTTGGCCGTGAAGATAGAAACGGTCAAGAAATGGGAGACTCCTAAGTCGCCAATGCAGGTTCGGCAATTCTTAGGTCTCGCCGGTTATTATAGAAGATTCATTAAGGGATTTTCTACGACCGTTAACAGCATTGACTCATAAGGGTAAGAAGAATGAATGGACAGAATTGCATGAAGCTGCATTTCATTTGTTAAAAGAGAAGTTAACAACTACACCGATTTTGTATTTGCCCGAAGGAACCGAGGATTTCGTGGTTTACTGCGATGCTTCACGACAAGGTTTTGATTGCGTGTTGATGCAACGAAAGAAAGTGATTGCATGTGGATCACGAAAATTGAAGATACATGAACAGAATTACACCACGCTCGATTTAGAACTTAGTGTTGTGGTCCATGCACTGAAGATGTGGAGATATTACTTGTATGGTACTAAGTTTACTGTTTTCACGGATCACAAGAGATTGCAGCATATTTTCGATAAGAAACAGCTTAATATGAGACAAAGACGTTGGATTGAACTATTGAATGACTACGACTGTGACATTTGCTATCATCCTGGTAAGGCTAATGTAGTTGCAGATGCTTTGAGTAGGAAGGAGAGAGTTAAGCCTATTCGAGTTAGAGCATTGAAGATGATTGTTCGAAGGAATCTTACTTCTCAGATACGCGATGCACAGATAGAGGCATTAAAAGAAGAGAACGTTGCTATTGAGTCATTCAGAGGAATTGACAAGAAGTTGTCATTCGAGAAGATGGAATCCGATACTTCTTAAATAGAATTTGGGTACCGAGATTTGGCGGATTAAGGGAACTAGTGCTAGATGATGCACACAAGACAAGGTTTTCTGTTCACCCTAGATCCGACAAGATGTACCAAGATCTTAAGGCACTGTAGTGGTGGCCTAATATGAAGGCAGATATAGCAACCTATAATAGTAAGTGCTCAACGTGTGCTTAAGTAAAATCAGAGCATGAGAAACCGTCAGGACTACTAACATAGCCAGAGATTCCCAGTGGAAATGGGAATGTATTACTATGGATTTCATTACTAAGTTGCCCAAGACTATAGGAGGTTATGATACGATTTGAGTTATCATTGATCGACTCAAAAAGTCAGCTCATCTCCTACCGATTGGGGAAACGGATAAGATGGAGAAGTTGGCACAGGTTTATCAAAAAGAAGTGGTTTTTTGACATGGAGTGCCGATATCCATTATTTCCGACAGAGACAACATATTTACATCTAGATTCCGGCAAGCATTGCAAGAGGCAATGAGAACTCGTTTAGATATGAGTACAGCATATCACCCGCAAACAGATGGTCAAAGAGAGAGAACCATCCAAACATTAGAAGACATGTTAAGAGTATGTGTTATTGATTTTGGAAATAGATGGGATAGACATCTACCGTTAGTAGAATTTTCATATAACGATAGTTATCACGCAAGTATAAAGGTAGCGCCTTTTGAAGCACTTTATGGCAGGAAGTGCAGATCACCCGTATGTTGGACTGAGTTAGGAAATAGTCAATTGACTGGTCCTTAGATCATACGCGAAACAACCGAGAAGATCGCGCAGATACAAGAGAAACTGAAGACGGCGCGAAGTCGTCAAAAGAGTTACGCCGACGTTACATGGCGAGATTTAGAATCTCAGGTTAGAGATAAGGTTACGCTCAAGATATCACCCTGGAAGGGTGTAGTGCCTTTTGGTAAAAGAGGCAAGTTAAGTTCGAGATATATTGGACCGTTTGAGATTACCGAAAGAATTGGACCGGTAGCGTACAGGCTGAAACTACCGCAAGAACTCAGCGAAGTTCATGACACTTTCCATGTTTCAAACTGAAGAAATGCTTATCAGATGAAAGTTTGGTAATTCCTTTAGAAAAGATACAAGTTGATAGTAGACTTCATTTCGTAGAGGAAACTATTGAAATTACGGAACGTAAGGTCAAACGTGTAAAGCAGAGCAACATACCGATTGTTAAAGATCGGAGGAACGCCCATAGGGGACCAGAATTCACGTGGGAGCCTGAAGACCAGATGAGACTTAAGTATCCGCAACTGTTACCCGAGGAGACGACTACGGCGGATGTCCACTAAAATTTCGGGACGAAATTTTTCATAACAGGTGGGTAATGTAACAACCCGACTTTTTCCGTTTACTAACGTTACTTGTCCGTTAAATATTTAACGGTGATTACTTAGAACTTTATGTGTTTGATTGATTTAAATGCATATTTGATCCTGGTGGATTACTTGAATTAATATGTTATATTAATTTCTGAACTTATTTCGGGTAGCGAAATACCTAGAAAACGTTACGATTAAGATAATCGCATAGAAAGCTTTTCAGTTTACGGAACTCGGTAAAACGACAAATTAAATTATTTTTAATAATTATTGACTTTATGAAAAACATATTTAATTTATTATATATTTAATGAATTAAACTTGGTGGGATGCATTTTAATGACTAGTTAACGTTCCGGAGATCGAGTACGGTTAACGGCACTCGAAACGGACCACGCGCGTACAAGAAAATAACGAAACGAATGGTATTTCAGTTTTAATAATTATTTTATGTAATTACTATGTTTTAAACATACTTTCAATTTATTAGAATTTATATAGATTAAAAACGCGAGAAATTGACGTTTAACTTTCCGGTTCGCGTTCTCAGCTAATGACACTTAATGGGTACACTTAGGAAACTTGTCTAGCAACATTTGTGAGCCCATAGACTCCTTTTGGACCCTCATGGCCGAAATTCCACTCCACCCCATCATATTGGTCTTGTTTTTAGCCCATGGTTACTTGTTACTAGTTTAAGCCCTAACCTAATTAAGGAAATAAGTATAAATAGCCTTTTAATCACAAATCCTTCCACCCTAGCCCCCATCCACGACTCAAATCAGTCCCAAAAACCCTCCATCAATCGACATCTTCATCCCCATGAATCACCATCAAAAGTTGCTTGTTTGCTCTTACGATCTACACGAAATTGATAGCTCTCGTCGTTCTCTACACGCTAGTATTATTTGATTTGTTGCTAGAGGTATAAAATCACTAACCCTAATCTTCTTAGATCTGATTTTGATCAATTATATAGTGTACAAGGGTCTAGTGCTCAATTGATTGCGATTACATGTTTAATTAGTCGTTAAATTGCTCGATTGTGGTCGTTGCTATGAATCACGAATTTGATTGTTATGAATCTGATTATATGAGTTTATGTACTGATCATATAATGTATCTAGATGTATATATTTCGAAAAATTAATAAATTTGGACTTTGGATTTGCATGATTTCGTTACCGGATGCTTAAGTTATGATTAATCGAAGTTTCGTTAGGGTTTCACATGTAATCCGAATTTTCTGAGTTGCATGCTTTGTGTTCTAGTTTATATAAAGTGTACTACTGTATTACTTGTGAAAAGTTATGCAATTTAGACTTAATATTTGAGTCAAAAGGTTATGTAATGCTCCCGATATGATAAAACGAAGATTTGATTTGTAAAGTATGCTGAATCAGTTTTTAAGTTAACATAAAAATTTCTAGAATGAACTAGGTATTGATTTAGACTTTGATCTTGTGGAATATGTTAGTTTATATGTTACTTGATATGTTCCATTTGTATGAAAACTTGCGAGAACTTGATTTGCCATGAGATAAATGCTCGTCTAAATGATATGTCCGGTTGATGCTCAGAAACTGGTGAGTCTAATTTTTTGCAAATCTGTACTAATTGGCTAAAGTAGTGCTCATGATTATTTTATCACTTAAATTTTGAGATGTCTTGAGATAACAACAATTGGCCGTTCATTAAAATCTATTTTCTATATTTTTGGAGAAATTTTACAAAACTGGTGCGCATGCTGAAACTGATTTGATGAACCGTAAAAAGACCCTTTCTGATATCCGACTTTTAATTATCGTATGAGGCTTTGGACGGACTTTTTGAAATCGATTTTAAGTCTAGTTATGATCTGGAGTTGATCATAATTACGTGATTTATGTGCTATGTGTTATGGGTGTATCTCTTTACGACGTGCGATTTTCTAAAGTATGTTACAAGGTGTGGAAAATGCGATTTGCTAAACTACGAGCTATAACATGTTATATGACCTAAGTTTGACTTATTGATCATGTTTGCATGACCTAATGAGATGTTTGACTTTAGTTGACCACTTTGTCCGAGTTTACTTTTGGTTTGACTTTGGTTGACTTTTGTTGACTTGCTTGGATTAGTTGACTTTTACTTGTTCATTGAGTCAGTCTGAGCACTAGGACTTTGCGTACACTATGGGTTGACATAGTATGACCTATATGTGTATACTTAAGACGACTTACGTGATTAGGTTGCGTTGTTCGATCGAGATTGTTCGACTACAATACGTTTTGCTAAGATATTCAAGTGCTTTTGCTAAGGTGAGTCTACAGTCCCGCTTTTTACATGTTTTCAGGGATGAGAATACATGCTGTTATATTTACATTTTTAAATATTTTATATTGACATGAGTACTACACATATGCATAATGAGTTTGTTCAAAAAGCCTCTAGCTTGAATACTTTTAGTACCATTGGTAAGCACAATTTAGATGGACGGATCAATTAGGTTGACAACCTCACCCATTATAAAAGCAGTGGTGCATTTACTTTGAACATTTAACACATCTGAACAATGTATAACATTTTACGAGGTAAGGTGGGTATAGTGGCTATACTCGGGTCTTTGCTAGTATTCAGGTGCTCGGTTTATGCTTGCGATAGAATCTTGTGGTCAATGAAATTAAACTATTTTTCTGATAACTGTTTTTCAGATACTATACAACGATATTTAAACTGTGGTTTACGAGCAAATGAGATAAAACTTGACAGGGTGTTATCTACAAATGATTGAAATTTGACATGGTAATGTCAACAAACTTTTGAAACAAGAAATGGTGTTGTCTAAAAACTTTAACATTCAACTTGGGTGGTCTTTCACTAGTAAACGTTTTCGAAATGTTATTTCTTAAACATACTATATTGTTTACCTAAAATCTGTAGATTCACTCAACATTATTGTTGACCCGTTTTGCGTGTTTTATTCTCAGGTATTAATTGCTTCCGCTGTAGAATATTGCTGTTACGTAGAAGTCAAGCCAAGCACTGGGGCCAGCGTTAACATTCTGTTAAAGGGATTTGACAGGGTGTTACAATGTCGATTACTAGGTGTTCACCATATGAATGATTTTTATCTCTATGTATGGGATGTATATTGAAATATGAAATTTTGTGGTCTATTTTTGTCACACCCTCAAAATAGGGCCTAGGGTATTTGTGACTAATTATATCAAATCACAGTTGTATATATGAGAACGACTCTATATGAGACGTTTTGAATAAAATATTTATTAATAAAACAGCGGAAGCATTAAAAGTTTTACATCAAATTTAAACTGAAATAATAATAATAATAGTCTTAATGCAAAGTAAATGTAATGAAATGAAGACTCCATGTAGCAGCATTCAATTCATCAGGTAGCAATCATGGCAATCATCTTATTCGTCACCTGAGACAAAACATGCTTAAAGTGTCAACCAAAAAGGTTGGTGAGTTCATTAGTTTATCAAAATCAATCATTTTCGTTATAATAATAGGCCACAAGATTTCAGTTTCATAAATATCCGTACACTAGCAAGTGTATAAAAGCATTCTATAAGTTGTAGACACCCGGTAACAAGCCTTAACGTTCATGTTTTACCCTCTGAAAGTACACCGAATCAGGTGTGTTATATAAACCTCGAAGTACTAAAGCATCCCATAGTCAGGATAGGGTTGTCAGGCCCAATAGATCTATCTTTAGGATTCGCGCCTACCGTACATAGACAGGTAGTTTAATGTTACCAAGCTAAGGGTATATTTCTGGTTTAAACCCACATAGAATTAGTTTTAGTACTTGTGCCTATTTCGTAAAACATTTATAAAACAACGCATGTATTCTCAGCCCAAAAATATATATAAAAAAGGAGTAATGAAACTCACCTTAAATAGCAGTTGAAGTATTCCACGCAAGAAAGGAAAGTAAAGCAAATAAGTGACCGAGATATCAACTAGAAGTAGTTCTTAAGAGAGAAATGAGAGATTAAGGTGTAAGTTTGAAATGAGAAATGTATGTGGTATTTATAGTTGAAAATGTTAGGTAAAAAAAAATAAAATAAAATAAGTACATCTTAAAAGTTAAAATAAGAAAAAGTATTTTGTATTTTTATTAAAAGTAAATCTTAAAAGTTAAAATAAGAAAAAGTAGTTTGTATTTTTATTAAAAGTAAAATCTTAAAAGTTAAAATAAGAAAAAGTATTTTGTATTTTTATTAAAAGTAAATCTTAAAAGTTAAAATAAGAAAAAGTAGTTTGTATTTTTATTAAAAGTAAAATCTTAAAAGTTAAAATAAGAAAAAGTAGTTTGTATTTTTATTAAAAGTAAAATCTTAAAAGTTAAAATAAGAAAAAGTAGTTTGTATTTTTATTAAAAGTAAATCTTAAAAGTTAAAATAAGAAAAAGTAGTTTGTATTTTTATTAAAAGTAAATCTTAAAAGTTAAAATAAGAAAAAGTAGTTTGTATTTTTATTAAAAGTAAATCTTAAAAGTTAAAATAAGAAAAAGTAGTTTGTATTTTTATTAAAAGTAAAATCCTAAAAGTTAAAATAAGAAAAAGTATTTTGTATTTTTATTAAAAGTAAATCTTAAAAGTTAAAATAAGAAAAAGTAGTTTGTATTTTTATTAAAAGTAAAATCTTAAAAGTTAAAATAAGAAAAAGTAATTTGTATTTTTATTAAAAGTAAAATCTTAAAAGTTAAAATAAGAAAAAGTAGTTTGTATTTTTATTAAAAGTAAATCTTAAAAGAAAAGTAGTTTGTATTTTTGTATTTATTTATTAAAAGTAGATATAGTTTTTATTTTTATTTTGTATAAAATTCTAAAAAAAATTGTTTAATATATCTCTAAACATTTTATTTCTATATTTGTTTAATTATTAAATACGAATTTTATATAAAAATTATTATTATATTTAGTTTTTATAAAAATTAAAATTTATGATTATTAATTTATATTTTATTAGTTTTATAAATGTTATAATATTATTTATTATTTAGTTAATTATATATTCTATTAACTAAATAAAAAAAGTAATATAAATATTATATATATATTCATTGATGTAATTATGTTATATTATATATCATAATCTTATTTATAATATTTATAATTATATTATTTATTTTAAGCGTACGTTTATTCGGTCAACGTTAAATTTATTCGTATATAACAACTCTAGGTATTTTAGTAAAATCGGAAGTCGAAAAGTGAGGGTTGTTATAGTACCTACCCGTTAAAAGAAATTTCGTCCCGAAATTTAGTTTTTGCCATCAATCGGCGTTGTTCGTACCTAGACGAGGATATTTACGTTTTATCTGGTCTTCACGTTCCCAGGTAGGTTCGGGGCCTTTCGTGAATTCCAACGGATAGAATATTGTTTTGTTTCATGCATTTAAATAATACGAACCCTAATTTCTTACAGGTTCTTCTATAAAGTGCATTTTATCATTAATGCGGAGGTTATCTAAAGGATTAATAAGAGTGTCATTTGACTAGGTTATCCTCAAAAGGGATGATGGTGTTATACGAGCATTTTAGTAAACTGAACACATGAAATGTATTATGAATAGTATTGAGCTTATTTAAAACTTTGAGTGTTTATGTCACAATATTAGGGTAGAAAAAAAACAGAGAGTAGTTCATGAAAATTATAGTCATGAAGTTTGATAGAGATCATTATTGTTTACAATAAGAATATTGTAATGATGAATATAAGTTGAAAAAATAAAGTTTTATCACTACTGAATAATATGGATAAAACGATTTGATTATAGGAAGTGTATAAATGAAGCTATTGTAAAAGAGTGAATGAGAAATTAAATGTTCGCCTTAACTTTTGACGTAGTCACGATTGATTTCCGGAATTCAAGGGATTAAAGGAAATCTTCGTTATCCATAAGATTTGATTCTCCGGTAATTAAGGAATTTGAAATTTTCTTTGATTAAATGAGGTGAATTGCTTCAATTGCTGTGTTTGGAATTTTGCTATAAATTAGCTTCTTTCGTTTCATTATCTTCACCACTTCTATACTGTCTTCCTCAACTCATACTTCCAAAGATTGTGAGAATGCTCCATCCAGTTCTTATCCTGGATATTTTTCTGACTATCATTTCAGTCATTCTTCTTTTTCATTTACCACCAGAGGAATTTGTTTTCTTCTACTATTACCTTGGGGTTATAGTGTTTTTAATTCTCCCATGTCTTTACGTTGCAATACGTATTGATATACACGGTTTGTAATTTCGGTATCGTTATCGGGCTACATATTTTCCCTTATATGTCGGAGCTCTTTGCCTTTTTATTCTCCTCTCGACTCTAAGTAAAGCGAGTAATGGTTCAGAATTTGTAGGTATGAATTTTCGAATGGACCTACTGTTCTAAGCGTAATATCACGATTTGATTTGGTAAATTACCAGAATTACTGAGGATAGAACTATCAAAATTATATTTTCTTGATATGTTCAGAGATTAAGTAGAATGTAAGAGTCGTGTAACATGGCAAATGATGATTATAAAGTCTATAAATCATCATCTTCCATTAAAAATTTAGCATGACTTACTGTAATATAATCACGTTGGCCTGACGTCATTATATTATACTAACTCATGCTTCAATTCTCAACACTACTTCAAATCATTCAAAATTTGAATTTAAATTTTACGGAATATAGAAACTTAAACAGTTTTCCTTTATGATGTAATAAAGATATTGCAAAGAGATAATTAATTGCGGACAAGAATCGTTATGAAGATATCTTTAGAAATATCGAGGATATTTATAACGAAAGATACGATGATATTTTAGAATTTCTAAAATCGATGGATAATGAAGAAATTCTTCTATAAGGATTTAGAATGCGTAAAAAGATCTTCTGTGATTTCCTTCAGAAATCGAATCATCTAGATTCTTTGGTTATAGGTTTAGTCCTTGGGATTTGTCCTTGGTCTCCTTCATGTTTTGCTCAATCCATCTTTCAATACCAGATTTTCTTTTGAGCTTTTCCAACACACAATTCTTTATTATCAAGCTTCTGATCATTAAGGCCATCTACAGCTTTTGCTGCTTCATCAGCATTCTCAAGGTTAACTGATCTGAATAATTGATTATCAATCCGATATGTTTTCAAGGATTTTGAAGAATGTACAATGTAATATATTAATGTGAATGTTAGATATTTCTTGGGTATTACCTACCCGTTAAAATATTTTCACAATCAACAGTTTGTACAAAAGAATTTTTAAATACAATCTTTATGAAAATATACATACATATATATTTTCTTCAGATGTAATTATGGATTTAATAAGTTAATATAATATTAAACTCATTTGATTTATGGTTGAAACGAGAATAAATAATCTCCAAAACTTTAGAGATTACATAATCATCGCGGAATATTTCTTTAATGAAGTTATGAATCAATACTTCATCGTTCATTGTTATTAATATACCTCAGTATATGATGTTGATGCTCGTGGATTTCTTGTGAAATTTATAAGGCACAAATGATGTTTTCGAGAAATTTTCGAGTACATCGAAAATAGGAGTGTAAAATCACACATGCATTTGAATAATACACTTAGTTTATTATGAAATGGAGTTTATTGTACTGAAGCAGTGATTAATGATTGTTAAGTCATTAACGAAGGATGTACATCATAGCGTATTAGTGATATGAATTAACCAAGTAGTACATACTAGTTAAGATTCACACGTAATAGTTTAGTACGAAAAGATTTATTATTGTTCCAAACCATATATATATAAAGTATACATATATAATTCTTCAGGAAGAATGAGTCAATACATCTTAACTCATTATTACTAATATTCCTTAGTATCTATGGGCGTATGATGTCGATGTTTGAGGTACCGATTATGATGTTGAGACGTGGGATGTTGATGTTGTTGTTGGTGAAGCTGATGCTGTTGGTGGTGATGCTGATAGTACTGGTGGTGCTGGTGCTGCTGTTGGTGCTGCTTGTGGTACTTGGTTAGTAAGTGTGAGCCTAGATACCAAATCGCGCACTATTTCCTCCAGGGTTTCTACTTTACGCTCGAGTCTATGGATTTGTTCTACCCATTCCTCTGTAAGGTTTGTCAATTCTTGATATTTAGTTCGAAGTCTTCTAACTTCTTCTAATAACCCTTTCTGGTTAGAATTCGGGAGTAGAGAACGAATATTGTCGTTGGTTACATCGAGTCGACCTTCGAGGCGGAAAATCCTTGCGAAAAGAGTGAAAACGGTATTGCGAACAGGTTCGCCGGTAAGTGGATCGAGTACTCCGACATTTGGTGGTAAGTTTGGCTCGTGATATGGAGTACCTTCTTCATTTCTCCATAGGGAGAGTATTTCGCGAACCCATCCCCATTTTCTAAAGAAATCACGGTAATTGATCGGTGGGTGTGCTCCTGTCACGCTATCTTTGGAGCTAGAAGAACTTGAGGAATCAGGTGAGAAATCCATATTATGTGTTTGGAATAGGGTTTGATATGAAATGGGTGTTGAATATTGAATGATATATTCGTCTCCTTGAATACGTATATATAGCAGAAAGATTTCCGTAATTTACGGAGGAAATTTAGGAAAAGTGTTAGACAAGGTCTATTGGGAATAGATATGCTAAGATATGATTTGTCTATACTCCAATAATGGCAGTATGACGTGTCGAGATTATAAAATGATAAGTATGTAATCTAATAATCTTTCGATTAAAGACTTTCAATTCGTATACTGTGATAACCCAATGACATTTCCCGGTTCGCAAACCGATGCATAAAGGCATAAGGCATATAGGTACGTGATATAACAGGGAGTTATATACGTTTGAGTATGAATTATAGGAGTTTCAAAAATCTTGGATAATATTTCATGTAATACATATGTAATACACAAAACCAGGATAGATGACTAAGTGAGTTGTTCTTAATAAGTTCACTACTTATTAAGTGCGTAAGTGACTAAGTGTTGTATGATCACTATAGTCAGGTTTGATATTGTGCACCATACCCAAACATCTATGCCACCGCCGAGTCACTTGAATGATCAATTGTTACCGGTTAGCCCAGGAATTCTCGACCAAAATCTAAGTTTGGCATTCGAAATCCACAAGCGTCCCATAGTGGTACCAAGGATCACCCTAGGCCTTAAGTAGCGTTGACGTTCGAGTAATTTCACATTATCGTGTATGTTATAATCTTAAGATTTAGGTATAGTTTCTAAGGTATAGTGTAGCATTTATCAATTAAAGGCAACAATTAAAGGCACTATGGTCAAGGAAAGTTGTAGTCCTACATTGCTAAGATACCTAATTGTATAAGGCACACATAAAATGCAATCCTGGTTCTCTACAACAACCTGCTCTGATACCAATCTGTCACACCCTCAAAATAGGGCCTAGGGTATTTGTGACTAATTATATCAAATCACAGTTGTATATACGAGAACGACTCTATATGAGACGTTTTGAATAAAACATTTATTAATAAAACAGCGGAAGCATTAAAAGTTTTACATCAAATTTAAACTGAAATAATAATAATAGTCTTAATGCAAAGTAAATGTAATGAAATGAAGACTCCATGTAGCAGCATTCAATTCATCAGGTAGCAATCATGGCAATCATCTTATTCGTCACCTGAGACAAAACATGCTTAAAGTGTCAACCAAAAAGGTTGGTGAGTTCATTAGTTTATCAAAATCAATCATTTTCGTTATAATAATAGGCCACAAGATTTCAGTTTCATAAATATCCGTACACTAGCAAGTGTATAAAAGCATTCTATAAGTTGTAGGCACCCGGTAACAAGCCTTAACGTTCATGTTTTACCCTCTGAAAGTACACCGAATCAGGTGTGTTATATAAACCTCGAAGTACTAAAGCATCCCATAGTCAGGATAGGGTTGTCAGGCCCAATAGATATATCTTTAGGATTCGCGCCTACCGTACATAGACAGGTAGTTTAATGTTACCAAGCTAAGGGTATATTTCTGGTTTAAACCCACATAGAATTAGTTTTAGTACTTGTGCCTATTTCGTAAAACATTTATAAAACAACGCATGTATTCTCAGCCCAAAAATATATATAAAAAGGGAGTAATGAAACTCACCTTAAATAGCAGTTGAAGTATTCCACGCAAGAAAGGAAAGTAAAGCAAGTAAGTGACCGAGATATCAACTAGAAGTAGTTCTTAAGAGAGAAATGAGAGATTAAGGTGTAAGTTTGAAATGAGAAATGTATGTGGTATTTATAGTTGAAAATGTTAGGTAAAAAAAAAAAAAAAAAAAATAAGTAAATCTTAAAAGTTAAAATAAGAAAAAGTATTTTGTATTTTTATTAAAAGTAAATCTTAAAAGTTAAAATAAGAAAAAGTAGTTTGTATTTTTATTAAAAGTAAAATCTTAAAAGTTAAAATAAGAAAAAGTAGTTTGTATTTTTATTAAAAGTAAAATCTTAAAAGTTAAAATAAGAAAAAGTATTTTTTATTTTTATTAAAAGTAAATCTTAAAAGTTAAAATAAGAAAAAGTAGTTTGTATTTTTATTAAAAGTAAAATCTTAAAAGTTAAAATAAGAAAAAGTAGTTTGTATTTTTATTAAAAGTAAAATCTTAAAAGTTAAAATAAGAAAAAGTAGTTTGTATTTTTATTAAAAGTAAATCTTAAAAGTTAAAATAAGAAAAAGTAGTTTGTATTTTTATTAAAAGTAAATCTTAAAAGTTAAAATAAGAAAAAGTAGTTTGTATTTTTATTAAAAGTAAATCTTAAAAGTTAAAATAAGAAAAAGTAGTTTGTATTTTTATTAAAAGTAAATCTTAAAAGTTAAAATAAGAAAAAGTAGTTTGTATTTTTATTAAAAGTAAAATCCTAAAAGTTAAAATAAGAAAAAGTATTTTGTATTTTTATTAAAAGTAAATCTTAAAAGTTAAAATAAGAAAAAGTAGTTTGTATTTTTATTAAAAGTAAAATCTTAAAAGTTAAAATAAGAAAAAGTAATTTGTATTTTTATTAAAAGTAAAATCTTAAAAGTTAAAATAAGAAAAAGTAGTTTGTATTTTTATTAAAAGTAAATCTTAAAAGAAAAGTAGTTTGTATTTTTGTATTTATTTATTAAAAGTAGATATAGTTTTTATTTTTATTTTATATAAAATTCTAAAAAAAATTGTTTAATGTATCTCTAAACATTTTATTTCTATATTTGTTTAATTATTAAATACGAATTTTATATAAAAATTATTATTATATTTAGTTTTTATAAAAATTAAAATTTATGATTATTAATTTATATTTTATTAGTTTTATAAATGTTATAATATTATTTATTATTTAGTTAATTATATATTCTATTAACTAAATAACAAAAGTAATATAAATATTATATATATATTCATTGATGTAATTATGTTATATTATATATCATAATCTTATTTATAATATTTATAATTATATTATTTATTTTAAGCGTACGTTTATTCGGTCAACGTTAAATTTATTCGTATATAACAACTCTAGGTATTTTAGTAAAATCGTAAGTCGAAAAGTGAGGGTTGTTATAATTATTACGATTTGATAAATATATAGGTTAAACCTATAACTCACCAACATTTTTGATGACGTTTAAAGCATGTTTATTCTCAGGTGATTATTAAGAGCTTCCGCTGTTGCATGCTAATATATGGACAAGATTTGGAGTCAGCATGCTTGTATTATATTGTTTAAAACTGCATTCGAAATTTACTTTGTTGTAACATATTAATATTGTAAACCAATATGTATTGGTAGTGTGTAAGTGTGATATTTTTTAGATTATCATTTCTGATAATCTAGGTGGTGTCCTTTTAACCGTGTCGATAAAATAAAGGTTATGGTTTGTTTTTAAAAACGAATGCAGTCTTTGAAAAACGTCTCATATAGAGGTCAAAACCTCGCAACGAAATCAATTAATATGGAACGTTTATAATCAATATGAACGGGACATTTCATTGTGGATGTAATAATCTTCAAGTAAGCTCCAACTAGATTCAAACTAGTTCATTTGGAATGCAACAAGATTCCAATGGACAAAATACTTCCATTAGCAAAGTGACAAGTAATTAAGAAAGGTTGATGAAGTTTTGGAAGATAATGTTTTGTCAAGAGACAAAATTCTGCAATTACCCTATTAAGTAATCAATGACAAATGATCAAAGCTTGAAGACTTTCTTCTTTTATGGACATGTCAACTTTCACACTCATGTCCAAAATAAAAGGGGTAATGGAGATGGTTTCATCGATAATTGGTCTTTTAGTTGCAGCTATTCAACAAAGGAAAATGACAAATTTCAAAGGACAAAAATGGCTATAAGAATCAGATGTCAGAGGTACACGGTTGAACCACGGTCGACCGTGCAGTGAGCCGTACAGCTTCCAGACAGATTTCTCTTTCCTATAAAAGCTAAGGCTTGGAGCATTTGAAGACTCACCTCTTGCACTCATATTTTCTTATACTTACTGATATCATTCTCATAATTCATTGTAATCTTTTAGAGTGATTCTAGCAAGAGTACTTGTAAGCTTAAGTTGTAAGTTTACTTGTAAACTATCTTCTTAAAGGGATCTAGAAGGTAGTTGTGTTTTCACTAGGATAGTACATTAGGATCTTGTGGTAAGAGCTATAGGTGTTTGTGGAGTCTTCAAAAGGACGTAAGGGTTCACAAGTTGCGGCTTATCGAAGTACTAGTGTTGTGTCCGGACACTCCACCGAGTTTGGAGTATCATAGTGAAGAAAAATCTCAATTCGTAGAATTGGGGAGTGGATTAAGGAATATTAGTTAACATCTTCCCGAACCACTATATACCGTTTTGTTTGTTCTCTTTTCCTTTATCTCTTTGATTACATTTACATATACATACATTTTATAAGTATTGTTTGAGAACAAACATTTCAAGTCACACTATATCAAGTTCAAGAAAAAGCAAAGAAATTTTTAAAAATCGACTAAGTAACTATTCACCCTCCCTCTAGTTACTTACAGTTAATCATCCATATCTATCTAAATTTATTTATTTATATACTTAACAATTATAAGCGGTGATTCGCTGTATACGATCAAAAGTAATACTATTTCTTAATAGTTTATGTGACCGAAAGTCATATTTTTACTAATCTATATAACAAATAATCAACAAATAGTCTATTAAACGTGTAAAGATATCGATTACCTGTAAGTTGCTTACTTTTTAATTACATGAAATCACATTTAAATCACCAAAGTATGATAAATACATTTAATGATTTAGACAAAACAACATATTTTAAAAAATTTATATTTTTAGAGAAAAATATAATTAATAAAATATCACTATATAAATGATATTAATTCGAGTAATAAATTTATATATTTAGTTATTCCGGTAAAAGCGGGTTCATTCATGACTTCAAAGCATTTGTAATAAATTTATATATTTAGTTTTCTTTTCTGAAAGGTAAACGCACACACTCAAATTAATTTTTTACACAATATGTAATGTCTACCCGATAACTTAAACTCATGACTTCAAAGTTCAAGGGTACCTCGATACTGCCAGACCAATGACCTTTTAGTTGATTTAGTTATTTTATTTCTGCTTAAATATAAAAATAGCATACTTTCTAATTGAAAATCATGCTTTTTAAAGCATTTGTATGAAAAATGGACCAAATTGCTAACAGAATAAACGGCATATTGTAAAGGAGGGGTGGTGGTATGAGCGGCCAAAAGAGTGCCAAATTCATTGGTTGTGATAAATAATTCGGCTAGTGAGATACACCTGTTTGCATAGGTGTTATCTAAAAAGTACATGTTCCTTTTTTTTTTTTTTTTAATCAAAGACAGATGCTTGTTGCATACACATTAGATGCTATTTTAGTATTTCAAAGATTGTAGTTTACTTGTATTGTATAAGCTTTCTATGATTCCAGATGCCTAAGAAATATACTGGGAGCACAAGACAGTAGATGTATAGACCCAGCATGGGCTATCCTAAATCTTATGATCATATGGCAAATCATCTCTAACCCGACCCGACCCAACCCAACCCGACCCAACCCAAACCAATCTCACATCAAGCTTATAGACTATCGGTCATAGTGGGATCCATGGTCCAACTCAAAAACTAAAGATGTAGAAGAACCGTCAAGATAAAATTACATAATCAGATTATAGTCATAATCAAAATTAAGATCATTATAGAAACATGATCCATATTTAGTGATAGATTACATGTATGAATGTATACAGACTCTAACCATGAGTGTTAAAAGCTTCCCATAGCAAGTTCTGAGGAGCTGGGTTTGATAGATCACGAGCCTGTAGAGCTGCGGTTCTAAGCGTTTTAAGTGTCGTTACATTGGCATCATAAAACGACAGGCTCGTATATGGCAAATTGTGTTTCTTGCAAAGGTCCTTAACGATAGGTGAAATCGACCTCAAATGACACCTAGGTAACCTGGGGAACAAATGGTGCTCGAGTTGGAACTGCAGGCCCCCGAAAAACCAATCCATATACGAAGAACACGCAATGTCAATGGTCCCATTAGTTTGCTTCTCGAACCAATCATTCCCGGTTGGCGGGCCCACGTATACATTAGCTGCGAAATGGTTTAACGTAAACTGAACATGTTGAATCCCGGTGACACAAAAGCTAACCAACACAAACGCGACCCGTTCGGGCCAATTCGGTAGGCATGACACGAGAAGCGGAAACCAAGTCCAGAACACGATGGTCCCGAGAATGTTAAACCCTCGGTCCGGGATTCTTCTTTTCGAGATGAGTAATAGTAACGTTTGTAGGTAAAGATTGACTCGCGCAACGCACATGATGGGGTAATATGAGTAATGTTGATAGCTCACGAAGAACCGAGCAGCTCGGTCAAAAGTCAACCGCCTGCCATAGAAAACGGAGGTCAATGAGTTGAACAGTTTATTAGAAACCGCTAGCATAGGTAAGTGTTGAAGGTCGGGATCATAATCGAGACTGTTACAAGCGATATGATGCGCGTTATGTGTCCATTTCCACCACGCGATGCTTATTCCAGTTATACAATTCCCGATAAAGATCCCCGCAAATTTGTTCCACCCACGAGTCGACATCATTTGATAATGCCCTGCATCATGACCTAAATATGCAATTTGCATCCACGCTAACCCTAATAACGCTCCTGACAACATATGAACCGAGAACCTAGTAGAATACATTACTCCATATACAACGGCGAACAAAAGCAAAGATACGAAACAAAGCGAGTATATCACACCATGCCCTTTTTTTTCAAACATCCCGGCTTTAGCAAACTCAGAAGCAAGTTTTCGGTAGTCTTTTGACACATCAGAAACGCGATAGTCTTTTAAGTGGTACCCGGTGAACAGTTTATCGAGATGTTTCCAAGCAGTACCAGGATGAAAAGCGATAAATGCATCGGTTACGTCCTGACCCGCAAGATTCATGAGCGGGATATCGCCACCGGGGTGTATTTTAGCCCAATCCGTAACGTTGTAAACTTTGCCCTGAATCGAGATCCACAGGTCACTAGCTTTGTTGTGCTTCTTTAAGTCCTCGGATGTTATATACTTTTTTCCATCGGCCGTTGGATTCAAAACTGCATACAAGAAGTTTTATGTCAAATAACAGGTATATCTTTTCAATGTATCTAAAGTTAAATATTGGTGACTCTTTTATAACAAAGGAGTGATTTACAGTATCGATTTAATTGTTTTGACCCTATCATCATGTCAGGCCCCGTTTGGCTCACGTAATCTGATAGAATTCCTGCAGAATTGGAATTGAATTTGTCGTGTATCTAAATTCAGTTCCAATTTTGCCGGAATTCCATTGGATTCTGTGAGCCAAACAAGTCCTTAAGATCCCGTGCATTAAGCTGTTATAAGTAAGTTCAGGCAAAATACAAGTAATAAAAGAATAAAGGTGAACTGCAAGGATTAATTATTAGAGCACATGATATAAACCATACAACAAAATAAGTAGGCACAATAAGTTTAGCAATAAACGGAGTATTAAGGAGCCCAGTTGACTTATGTAAAGGCATAACAGAATTATCATATTTGCACCAAAGAAGGACATACATTATTATTATATATGAAAAAGAAGGCACCTAATGAATATGTTTTTTAGTGATCAAAGAACCAACAAAATACGTTTGCTACACATCAACTTCAGTTAAGTTGACTCAATATTAAATTCCGCCCCCATTAATTTAAAAAAAAAAAAAAACACTTTTTCTTGGTAAATAATTGACATTTCATCTTGGCGCAAAAGCAAAAGGTAAAAAATACTTGAAGCACTTGTGAATTTTACTGATGTTAGGCAACATTTTTCATCTTTTAAACAACTTCCTGCATTTCATGCTTTTATTTGAACCCAATCTTAAGCTTACAAGCCAAAATTTTAAATGTTTTTAACGATTTCAAAATAGTTGCGCCTTTACTTTACTTGAGAGAAAAAAAAAAAAAAAAAAAAAAGAACACTTTTAATCCGCAAATTTGGTACTTATTTTAATCACACTTTTTAGGCCTAAGCATTTAAGTTATCCAATCCCAGAAACCCCATTTCAATTCGCCTTCTATAAATTATATATTGTACAATATATACACAAATAGCTTTAATAACGCATCACGTACATATATACTGTAGAATATATACACAATACAACTAATAATGCATCAGGTACACCACTATACTGCAACAAACTAAATAGAACACATTAAGGATGAAATAAGTACGGAGTATAAATATACCTGATAATGCCATGAGCTGTCCACTTGATAATACAATTTTATACAATTATGAGTTGATACAGTAAAATAAGGACAATGGTAACCATAGCCCTCAAGGGCAAAATAGTTAAACATTTATTGTAGAATGTTAATTTTTCATATTATAACGTACTTTTCATACTTAATATTCATATTCAGATGGACGATTTATTAATGAAAATTTGAAGTTCTATATCAAAAATATTAATTTTACAATTAATATTTAACCATAGTAGAGTTATTAATATCATTTTCCATAAAATAAATACTATATATACTTCCAAAGTTTACTTAATTATACTCCCTACATCCAAAAAAAATATACCTCAACAAATTTTTTTCACTTTTGATATAAATTGGTAAATTGTCTAAATTATCGTTGATATATGTAATTAAGTACGTTACAAACCAACAATTTCTATATTCATGAATTAAATAAAGATTTGTTAACATTTACATTCCATTTACAAAAAGGGTAAACTTGAAATTATACTATTGTTGAGTAATAAAGACATTTATTTTGAAAGATATAAATAAATAAATAATAACATACCTTGAGAGAGCGCATAAATTTAGTATTAAAATGATAATTTGCTTGTGTAAAATAATAATACTCCTTTAAACTATACTTAAGAGACTTAAGTCAGAGTCTTTTCCTTATTATAGAAACATAAAACTCAATATATAAAGCAGGAATATCATAATCAATAATCATAATCAATAATCAATTAAAAAAAAAAACTTTTTTTGTAAGAAAACCATATCAGATATGAGATTGATTCTATAAACACAAAATTTTCATAAGAAAACCAAAAATGCAGATATGTTTATCCGCTTTTTTGTATATATAATGATGATCATAAAATCAATTACATAAAATATATTTATATTTATATATACAAATAATAAAATTAATACAGAGTATATGTATATATAAGCAATTTAAACAATCAACAATATGAAATCAACAAACTGAATCAGCAGTACGTATATGTAAACAGAATAAACGAACAATGATCACAAAATAAATAAAATAAACGAAAAAATCGACAATGCAAACCGGAAATTTAAGAAACAGACCTTCAACGCCGATAATGGATGTAGATACCATAGGTGTAGAATCTTCACACATGAATATGAATCCTGCTTAACTGCTGTTGATGATGATTATTTATAATTTATAATTTATAAAATTGTAATTAAAAATATCACAATGTGCAAGCAACGATGCAATTTGGAGAGAGAAATCGATACGAATCAAGTTTCTGGTTTGTTGAACCCCTAGGGTATATAGCATGGTGACATTAATTAATTAATTTATAATTTATTTTTATTTTTATTTTTCTTATTAGTTTAATTTAATTTAATGTTAAATTTAAAATAGTAACGGGAGATGAAGTAGGAAATTAAATTAACGGTTGAGATTGATTTGATGGTTGAAAATATCTTGGATGAGCTAGACGTGTGAAGCAGTGGATACTCTTTTTTCAGTCGGTCATGCTATAGCGCTGATGCCCTTTTTTTGTGACTTTGCCACGAAGTATGCAACTCACCTTTCTACAAGACCTTTGTTTTGGACCTAGTCACATTACTTGTGGTTCTTGTTTAGTTGTTATTGTTATCATGCTTTTTTTTATAATGAGCATTGATTGATATTCATATTGAAATTGATATATTCATCATACTTTTCACTACATCTATATTGACAAATTGTACAATGCAACATATAAATACATAATTTATAATGAATGTAGTAAAAATAATGGTGAATATATAATTACTCTTTTATTATCTTACTCACTTTTAACCTATAAACGTTGTGTGATGATTTATACATTACTAATATTTTCGTTCACTTTCATAGAGTACCATGGGATTGTACTTATATGCTGTTTCGTGTTTGTATTTTTGATGTAGATATTGTAGTCTGAATATGCTAGATGCTTAGATGTAGTGTTGGCTGTAGTAATAGATATGATTTGGACTTTGATTTCTCGGACTTTCTGACGTGAAATGGAGGTATGATCTATGATGATGTATTACGTCTGGCCAATGTACGTACATTTTGGTAGATCATACGGAAGGTTCAGTAAGATAGAAAGAGAATTAGGATAAGAGACTGCTTCATTTGATGTTGTTCTGTGTTGATTGACTGATTGACTGATGGAATTTTGTTGCCGTGACCTATGACTTTGACTAGATTCTGAGGACAGATCTCTTTAAGGAGGGTAGATTTGTAACATCCGTAGCTGGGCCTAGTTGAAATGACCATTTTGCCCTTGTGTGCATTTATATTGTTATTTTATTAATTGAATGTTTATAGTCGTTTAACTACTTGGTTGAGACCAGTTCGAGACAACGGTCACAAAACATGTTTGTTTGTTTAATTTGAATCTCGGTAGGACCGCCTAACGATGTATGAAAGATATCGGATAACTGATAAATACCCGTGTGATATGGGGTATGGGTTTTAATACCCATTTATATGCTTGATGTCTAATATTTTATCATTTCCCTAAATTGGAAACTTCTACACACGCACTTAACACATTCAAGAGCTTGAACCCTAGCTGGATCTTTGTGTTCAATTAGATTAATAAAAGCTTATAATCGGATTTCTTGCATCATCTATAGTATATCTCCAGGTTTGTATTCGATTACATGCTCTGATTCTTGTTGAAATTGAGTTTTTATGCAAAATGGGTTTTGGTTGAGTTCATGCTTGAATCTTGATCTAAATGTGTTAGAAATGCTTGATGGATGTTAAAAATATCTTTTATATTGTTTATATGATGCTTTTGAGGTGGTTTCATGATCATAACGACCAAAAATCAAGATTTGGGGTTAAAAATCCTAAAACAGCGTGCTGGTGCTGTTCTTCAGCTCCCACACGAGTGACAGCTCAACCGTACGGTTGACCACACGGTTGAGGTCTCAACCACGCGGTTGTAGGATCAACTGTACGGTTGAGGGCTCAAGCATATGGTTGAGGGCTCAACCGTACGGTTGAGGGCTCAACCTTGTCAGCCCATACTTAATGACATTTCAGCATTTTGTGGAATTTATTTTGGTCGTAACTTTCAAACCGTAACTCCGTTTATGATGAATCAAATATCGTTGGAATCGTAATGAAGAATACTTTTCTTGGTAAACTTTTAAGAAGCTATATCAAACTGTATTTGGATCGGAAAAAGAGGTTTTAGTGTCTATGTCATGTTTTGCACGCACTTGTATGACGATATTGATTGAGGTCATGGTGTAGACTTATCATATTATGAATATACGATGTTATGAGTTAGTTTATAAGATGAATTGATTATGTTATTGATTGAGATACGATTAGTGACTTAGATTTGTATAAATCTCAGGTTGCGGAGCAGAGGTGAAAGCCCGGTGAGATAAGACAATTGAGTTCTACTGGTATCGGTGAATGGGATAATCTAGTAGTTAAGGTGTAGAGTGGCTTGATTTAGACCGTTGATCTTGGTGGTTTGATTCGAACCCGTTGTTGTTGTGTGATGTTGATTGTGGCAATGTGCGCTTGTTGGACCAACCTTGCTTTTGATCAGGTTGGGAGGGATCAACCTTGCTTTTGTTCAGGTTGAGCTCATTGATGTTATATGAGTAGTATAAGTATGAATGACGTGTTCGTAGTTTGTGGAAGACTTATACTAGTGATACAGGGTTATGAGCTTTCGGTAGACTCTAGTCCGATCAACTAGGGTCGTAGGCCCGTCCAGGCCGCCGAGTCTCTCAGGGTTGCTTTCACTTACCCAGGGTTGCTTTCGATCACCCACGGTTGCTTTGGATTGACCGTTGCTTTGGACTATTTACGGTTGCTTTGAATTGACCGTTGCTTTTGATTACTTAGGGTTGCTTTGGATTAACCTTGTGATATGCATTGTTGTATGCTTTTACAACCACATGCTTTGTTGATTTATGCTTTGGAGACTGTATTCTTTTGTGATCAATTGCTTTTATATTTGTATGCTTTGATAGGCTGTATAATTGAGTTGACTATCTGATTGAGATGTTGTTGTCGATCTAGTGATCGTAACTAAATGCTTTAGCTATTAGATTATCTTAATCACTTAGCTTCATGCTAACCCCACCACACCACCCCCCTTGCAGGTTGTATGTGACGACCCGAAAATTTCTGACCAAATTTAAACTTAATCTTTATATAATTCCGACTTGATAAGCAATGAATTTTAATAAGTCTTGAATCTCCGGAAAGAGTTTTACACAAGCTTTTGGTCACCCTTTTATTCCGACGATTCACGAACGTCATAACTTGATTTAATTGTTTAATTATTGTGTATACATATGGATTTATATATATTTAACTTGAAAATATGATAATTAAATATCTCATTAAGTATATTAACAAAGTATTATATATATATATATATATATATATATTTTCATACTACTAATTTAAAGAGTTTTTGAACAATATATATGTTACTATTTAAACGACGTAATTAACTTATGTTAAAATGTATTTACATATAATGTATTACGAGTGTAAATACATCCTTACAAGTATTGAATACACTTTATAATATACCAATACATATAAAGGATAGCTATACTCGTATTTCCGTTCAATTTCCTCAAGAATTTTACTCTCATTCATACGGTATTTTTACATGTATTATACACAGCTTCTAGAAGTATTTACTATTGGTATATATCAATAGAAATCTGCAATTATTTGTGTAATATGCCATCCACGACCTAATCAATTTAATATGTCATCCATGACTTAATACATTTTAACTTATACTAGATATTTTCATTAAAAACCAAATTTATAAGCTTAAAATAAGGACCATTTTAACTCATTTTTACTCCACATTTTCTTAAACTAAAAACACACACTTGAATGCTCTCATATCATACTTCAATCTCAACAACTTTTCTCTTCAAAATCAAGGTAAAATACTTCTCAAAATCCTTATTCAATTCCTTATATAGTTGCTATCTTATTATGCTTATAAAACTTGTAAAAACTAGAACTTGTTTTGGTGAACACCAAGCTTGTTTGAATACTAAGTTAATCCTTCTAACTTATGTGATGACCCGGAAAATTTTGACTTATTTAAACCAATTCTTTATACGATTTTTTTTTATTTTGACACGTTAAACAAAGTCTGTTAGATTGAGTCTCAAAATTTTAGAACTGTTTCATATATACAATTACCTTTGACTACTCTCGATGATTCATGAACAATTATATGTATGTATATATATATGTACAAGTAAAAATGACTTTGCTACAGTAAAACACTATTTGCTACAGTAAAACACTATTTGCTACAGTAAACACTATTTGCTACAGTAAAAACTATTTGCTACAGTACATGAAAAGAACTATACGACGCACGATTTGGAACTTGGAGCAGTAGTTTTTGCACTCAAAATATGGAGACACTATCTATATGGCACCAAGTGTACAGTGTACACTGACCATAAGAGTCTTCAGCATATTTTTGATCAAAAACAACTCAATATGAGGCAACGTCGCTGGGTAAAGTTGTTAAATGATTACGATTGTGAAATCCGTTACCACCCCGGAAAAGCTAATGTTGTAGCTGATGCCCTAAGTCGAAAAGAAAGAGTAAAACCTCTTAGGGTCCGAGCTTTGAATATTACAATTCGTATTGATCTCACAAAGAAAATTCAAGCAGCACAGTTAGAAGCTTTAAAAGAAGAAAACGAAAAAGGCGAAATGAGCAAAGGGTTATGTAACAACCCAAACCAACCCGCGATTAAACCGTGTAAAATTACAAAAAAAAAATTTTTTTGCTGAACTGCCACCTGGCGCGGCGCGCCACCAGGGGTGCGCGACGCGCCAAACCTGTCTGTCCGGAAAGTCTTTAAACGCGAAAATGTTTGACTAGTTCCCGACATATTTAGGCGTAACGCTTTTAACCCCATGTTCCATATATAAAAACTAGCACGTTCTATTAATAAAATTATGTTTACGAAGCGGGGCCCACGTCGACCCAAATTACCCTTTAAGTATCAAAATACAATTTTCGACCATAAGACTTTTAATACAAAACAAAGCCGAGCATGACGATTGGGGATACGCTACCCAATCCTAATAAATCCAAAAGCAAGCCTTCTACGCAAACTATGCAAGTCCTCTAATCGTCGCGCTTACCCGAGCCACCATCCGCATGCAATCTATAAAAAGAGTCAACAACGAGAGGGTAAGCTAACGCTTAGTGAATGATAATATACTACATACATATATATGTATAAAATGGACACGCCACAAAATAACAAATACCGCATACCGAGGCATCCATATAAGGCACTACACTAAGCATACCGTACGATCTCTAAGCAACGAGCTAAAGATACAACAACAATATAAGTTCACCAACGACGATGTGAACAACGCCAAATAGCTACACCCGGAGGGTTAGCTACAACACAACAATACATTAATATATAACAATATAAACGAACAAGGTTAACACCTTAACCCAATACCGAGAACCAAATACCACAATGAAGATTGGCCGAACTACACGAGCCTTAGTAATCCGAAACCACACGAGATTACTATCTTCACAACATCGAGGTTGGCCGAACTACACGAGCCTTAGTAATCCGAAACCACACGAGATTACTACCTCAATAAGATGACCGAACTACACGAGTCACCATGAATCCGAACTACACGAGATTCATTTCCACAATACAATAAGATGACCGAAACCACACGCGTCATCGTGAATCCGAATACACACGCGATTCACTTCTCAATATTATACCCTTCGCCATTGGGGTTATATCAACCACATCACAACCACGTGTGATAATGTACACGCGAACGCGTACTTCGCCAAAGATGGTCAACCAAAACGCACAACCGTGCCAATTGGACTCATACAAAAGTCCATCAAATCCATCTATATGTGAAGTGAGCTTTATAGCCGAGAATCACTTCACCCGACCCGCACCCATCCTACACATACATATGCACATAGGATATTATCACTCACCTTGAAGTCTTGAAGAAAGATTCCAAGTAAACCGCAACTCGCCAATGGAAAGTACCTATTCCATTATCACAATTACAACAATACACTTAGAGTGGATTCACAAATCAACCCAATTCGACACTTAGTGCAAATTTGACCCAAATGCACTACCAAGTACAAACCGCGCCCAAACTAACCAATAATCACTCACACAAGTGAGAATGGTCCTAATACGCCAATTAAACCCGAACTCAAGTGTTAAACACGCGTCATACCCATTTTGACACTAAAACCCTAGTTTTGACCCATTAAGTCAAAATCTCACCATTTACAAGTTTTAACACCAAAACACATTTAACTCGGTTTAATACCTCAACTTAATCCATTTTAAGTTTATAAACCTCATTAAATCGCCAAATGGGTCATAATCACCACCAAACCCTAATTTGACCCAAAGTCACAATTAGTCAACCAAATAACCTTAAATGGGTTTCAATACTTCCATAATCACTAACTTAAGTGATTAACTCAATTTCAAGTCCTAAACATGGCCAATTAGTTCACCAACCCAAAATCCACCAACAATTAACAATAAACCCAATTACTAGCATCACTAAACCCATTTCATCATCTAAAAGGGTTTTTCATCAAACTAACTCAAACCCTAACTTGAATATCAAATCAAATAGATGAAATTCGGAGTTTGAGCTTACCAATACTATCACCGCGTAGCCAAGAACGAGAGGAACAACTTTAGAACTCGAGCTTTGATGAGAATCCGCCTCCTTCTTCTCTAAATCCACCTCTCTCTCTCTAAAACTCTTACTCTCTCACTAGATAAGGTTGGGAGTGTTTGATGAGTGAAAATGTGATCCAAACTGATCAAAGGATCAGTTTTGATGACCCCAAACCGACCCCAAGTGAAAAGACCAAAGTACCCTTCATTTAGACCTTTTAAAAAGGCTGAAAATTGCATCAGACGGGTTCGGCGCGCCGCGCCGAAAGGTGGAGCGCCGCTCCAACCTTCAGGTCAGTTTTCAGTTTCTTGTTTTGGCCATAACTTTTTGACCGTAGCTCCGTTTTCGATGAATCAAATATCGTTGGAAACGTGATAAGATTTCCTTTCCAATGGTAAGGCTTTGGAACATCAACACAAACTTTATTTGGGGTTAAAAGGATACGTACACACCTTGTCACTTCAGACAACGTCCAGTTTCCTTCGGCGTTCGAGCAAGCAACACGTACACTTCATACACGCATCATACACCATAAATACATTATGTACAATCAATATTTGGGTCTTACAACTCTCCCCCACTTAAACTCGATCACGTCCTCGTGATCTTCTCCACTTAACCAATTCGGAACTACTCAATGGTCCTCAATTATAAGTCCCAATCTGACTTTGTAAGCAATTCTTCCCAATGAATCGCCTTTAACAACTAAAATCGTCACCCGCGATGTTATAGAAACTAAAATCCGAGCACTAAAACCTGCTCAATCCCCCATTCATCAGGAAAACTCAACCGATCTCGTACCGAGTTATCAACCCTATAGTGTACCCTTTCCAAGTACAATGCTAAAAACAACCAAATATCGACCTAAGGTCAACAACCCGAAACGATGAAGACCGAACCAAACGAACCCTTACGGATTACACCAATTACTAAACATCCCTTGTAGTGCACCATACGACCAATACACAACTACCGTAACATCATAATCCAACGGCTAGAACCGATAGCGCCCAAAACGACTATGGAAACGCAAAACCCAAGGTGTACGAATTCAACCATCGTCACACCCGTAACAAACATGTGAGCGAAACACGACTATCGCCTCACTAATCCCACAACATGGTCCTCACGACCCCACCATCGACGTATAAAACGACCGATAGTTCCCGCAACATGGTCCTTACGACCCTACCATTGGTGTATCAAACAACCAATAGATCACACGACACGAAGGCTGGCCGAAAACACACGCGCCCTAGTGAATCCGAACTACACGCCACTCACTACCTTCACCACAACAACAATCGGGAATGGCCGAACTACACGCGCCATAGTGAATCCGAACTACACGAGAGTCACTATCCCGGAGGAATGACCGAACTACACGAGTCATTTGTGAATCCGAACTACACGAGACTCACTCCTCAATACAATGACCGAAACCACACGAGTCATTTGTGAATCCGAACTACACGAGATTCACTTCCACAACATCGAGGTTGGCCGAACTACACGAGCCTTAGTAATCCGAAACCACACGAGATTACTACCTCAATAAGATGACCGAACTACACGAGTCACCATGAATCCGAACTACACGAGATTCATTTAGTTAAGATGACCGAAACCACACGCGTCATCGTGAATCCGAAACCACACGCGATTCACAATCTCAACATAGGAATGGTACTCGCATTTCCCACCGGTACTCGCATTTCCCGATAGTGTTACACCATACCGACATAACACTACTCCCTTGATGAAGTCAGCGGACCCCGAAGGTCATGCTCCACCAATCACAACACCGGATGAAGTCAGCAGACCCGAAGATCATGCTTCACCGATATAACACCACGCTCATGATGAAGTCAGCGGACCCCGAAAGTCATGCTCCACCAATCACGTATTCCCATGATGAAGTCAGCGGACCCTAAAGATCATGCTTCATCGAACAACCATACCATAATCGAGCAAGAACCACCTATACCAAACATAGGTACCAAACAATAATTCTCCACAAGAGAACCCGACACACACCTCCCTTAACTGGAGGATTTCACCTTGCTCGCCAAACACGTCCATTATCTCTCAATGAGATTTACCACGTTACCACCTCGGTGATGATTCAAATCCAAACCATAAGTACAATTTATCCGAAATTGTACTCTACCACAAATCGACCAAACCAGGTCTCGACAACATTTTCCGGATCTACCAAAAGCATCATCCGAAATCTCACACTAAAACTTCCTCGTGCGGGAGTGTAACTCCCCCACTTAGAACCACGTTCCATAACCACAACTCGTACAACCGCACAATGCTACCACAGGTAGACTTTACCAACAATTGGGCTCACACGACCCATTACCACATCTTGCTCCAACCTTGAGCACACGAAGGATTTTAACCAACCCTTAAACACTTTGTACAAAAAGTGTACCGCAACACAATCGGAGTCGAACACCACGCTAGTAGGTATAAAAGAGGCACCTAATGTCGCGTCATAAAGACTCCATTACCAACACACATCGAGATTTAAAACACTCGATCTCAAGGGTTCCAACCAACCGACGAACCTCATGATTCGTCACTTCAACATCAAAGCGAACACGCGCTTAACAACCAAACACCAAAACCATTTCTGTGGCTTGGTAGAAACGTTTCCCAAATACTAAGGAATGCTTGGTTGCACCAAGTCTTACGCCCTTCGCCCGTCAATCAAACATCAACATAGGGTACTTCCATTAGGAACGTCACCCATAGCATAACATGCACAACAAGGCACGCAGCTCAAACTCAAACGGCATTTAATAAATAATCAAAAGACATATTTATCAAAATTAAATGTACCTTAACGTCTCCTGGCCGCACCCGTCCCCGCTAACTTGGGACATTCCGACTTACGATGTCCTTCTTTTTGGCAATTGAAGCACACCATACCATCACCCTTTGGTACCGAACATTCCCAAGACTTGTGACCCCTCACACCACAATTGTAACATCTAGCCGCACTAGAATCCGACATACCCGTTCGCGTACCACCCGTGCTCACACTCGGACCCTTAGCCCTCTTACTCGGAGCACCATAAGAAACGACCCTTCGCTCACTTGAAGGTTCACCCTTTTTCGATCGTGAATACGACTCGAAACCTCTAGCCAAGTCGAATAATTTCGAAAACGATTTCGCTTGACCCCGGCTAATTTTACTTTTCAAGTCATCATTCAAGGTCCGATAGAAATCTCCCATCAACAAACGATCATTCCCCAAATACTCCGGACAAAAACGAGCCTTCGCCATAAAGGTCGTCTTGAGAGTACTCAAATCCATAGATCCTTGTCGCAAATTTCGCAACTCATTACGCAATTCCCACAAATCGGCCGAAGTCCGGAACTCCTCGAAGAATTCCTCCTTAAAGTCGTCCCACGATAAAGCCATAAACGTCTCGCCACCGACAAGATCAATCTTACCATCCAACCAATCCCTTGCCCTACCCCGCAACAAACTCGTAGCGAGTCTCGTCTTTCTCTCGGGAGGGCAATCAATAGTACAGAAACACCCTTCGACGTCCGAAATCCAAGTTGTGCTTACCAAAGGATCCGGCTTTCCGTCATACATCGGGGGTTTAGTCCTCATGAAGCTCTTAAGATAACGCTCCATTTCACCACTACTTTGAAGTTCGGAATACCTCCTTTCCATTCTTTCTTCTAACGCACCCATTTGCTCCGCAATGGAGGCCGCAACCCTAGCGTTAAACTCCACGTCATTCGCCTCGGTCTCGTTTCGCGTCGTCATTCTAAAGAATGCAAAACGATTAGTCCACGAACGTGTAAAACCGTACGCACGACACAGCCCCATCTTGCTAAACACTCATCGTACATCACTTGTTAGACACGATTTGCACTCGTAATAAGGTTTGCAAGTTCTTATTACGCACACATGCCGCATCGACTCGTTAGTACAACGACCGTCTCGCTCGATGATATACACAAACACAACCAAAATTCTACGCGGTACAAACACACGCGAGAATTATTATCACAACACAACAACATATTAATAATATCCGCATTACTAATATAAACATTAGTCAACCTATAGCCAAGGCACTAACCAAACCCATTCCGACCCGTAATCCTACAAGTCCCGCAACAATTTAAGCACACACAAGTCTAAGTCTAGGCACCTATCTCAAGTCACCTAAATCCCTTAGACCATGCTCTGATACCACTTGTAACAACCCAAACCAACCCGCGATTAAACCGTGTAAAATTACAAAAAATTTTTTTTTTTTGCTGAACTGCCACCTGGCGCGGCGCGCCACCAGGGGTGCGCGACGCGCCAAACCTGTCTGTCCGGAAATTCTTTAAACGCAAAAATGTTTGACTAGTTCCCGACATATTTAGGCGTAACGCTTTTAACCCCATGTTCCATATATAAAAACTAGCACGTTCTATTAATAAAATTATGTTTACGAAGCGGGGCCCACGTCGACCCAAATTACCCTTTAAGTATCAAAATACAATTTTCGACCATAAGACTTTTAATACAAAACAAAGCCGAGCATGACGATTGGGGATACGCTACCCAATCCTAATAAATCCAAAAGCAAGCCTTCTACGCAAACTATGCAAGTCCTCTAATCCTCGCGCTTACCCGAGCCACCATCCGCATGCAATCTATAAAAAGAGTCAACAACGAGAGGGTAAGCTAACGCTTAGTGAATGATAATATACTACATACATATATATGTATAAAATGGACACGCCACAAAATAACAAATACCGCATACCGAGGCATCCATATAAGGCACTACACTAAGCATACCGTACGATCTCTAAGCAACGAGCTAAAGATACAACAACAATATAAGTTCACCAACGACGATGTGAACAACGCCAAATAGCTACACCCGGAGGGTTAGCTACAACACAACAATACATTAATATATAACAATATAAACGAACAAGGTTAACACCTTAACCCAATACCGAGAACCAAATACCACAATGAAGATTGGCCGAACTACACGAGCCTTAGTAATCCGAAACCACACGAGATTACTATCTTCACAACATCGAGGTTGGCCGAACTACACGAGCCTTAGTAATCCGAAACCACACGAGATTACTACCTCAATAAGATGACCGAACTACACGAGTCACCATGAATCCGAACTACACGAGATTCATTTCCACAATACAATAAGATGACCGAAACCACACGCGTCATCGTGAATCCGAATACACACGCGATTCACTTCTCAGTATTATACCCTTCGCCATTGGGGTTATATCAACCACATCACAACCACGTGTGATAATGTACACGCGAACGCGTACTTCGCCAAAGATGGTTAACCAAAACGCACAACCGTGCCAATTGGACTCATACAAAAGTCCATCAAATCCATCTATATGTGAAGTGAGCTCTATAGCCGAGAATCACTTCACCCGACCCGCACCCATCCTACACATACATATGCACATAGGATATTATCACTCACCTTGAAGTCTTGAAGAAAGCTTCCAAGTAAACCGCAACTCGCCAATGGAAAGTACCTATTCCATTATCACAATTACAACAATACACTTAGAGTGGATTCACAAATCAACCCAATTCGACACTTAGTGCAAATTTGACCCAAATGCACTACCAAGTACAAACCGCGCCCAAACTAACCAATAATCACTCACACAAGTGAGAATGGTCCTAATACGCCAATTAAACCCGAACTCAAGTGTTAAACACGCGTCATACCCATTTTGACACTAAAACCCTAGTTTTGACCCATTAAGTCAAAATCTCACCATTTACAAGTTTTAACACCAAAACACATTTAACTCGGTTTAATACCTCAACTTAATCCATTTTAAGTTTATAAACCTCATTAAATCGCCAAATGGGTCATAATCACCACCAAACCCTAATTTGACCCAAAGTCACAATTAGTCAACCAAATAACCTTAAATGGGTTTCAATACTTCCATAATCACTAACTTAAGTGATTAACTCAATTTCAAGTCCTAAACATGGCCAATTAGTTCACCAACCCAAAATCCACCAACAATTAACAATAAACCCAATTACTAGCATCACTAAACCTATTTCATCATCTAAAAGGGTTTTTCATCAAACTAACTCAAACCCTAACTTGAATATCAAATCAAATAGATGAAATTCGGAGTTTGAGCTTACCAATACTATCACCGCGTAGCCAAGAACGAGAGGAACAACTTTAGAACTCGAGCTTTGATGAGAATCCGCCTCCTTCTTCTCTAAATCCACCTCTCTCTCTCTCTCTAAAACTCTTACTCTCTCACTAGATAAGGTTGGGAGTGTTTGATGAGTGAAAATGTGATCCAAACTGATCAAAGGATCAGTTTTGATGACCCCAAACCGACCCCAAGTGAAAAGACCAAAGTACCCTTCATTTAGACCTTTTAAAAAGGCTGAAAATTGCATCAGACGGGTTCGGCGTGCCGCGCCGAAAGGTGGAGCGCCGCTCCAACCTTCAGGTCAGTTTTCAGTTTCTTGTTTTGGCCATAACTTTTTGACCGTAGCTCCGTTTTCGATGAATCAAATATCGTTGGAAACGTGATAAGATTTCCTTTCCAATGGTAAGGCTTTGGAACATCAACACAAACTTTATTTGGGGTTGAAAGGATACGTACACACCTTGTCACTTCAGACAACATCCAGTTTCCTTCGGCATTCGAGCAAGCAACACGTACACTTCATACACGCATCATACACCATAAATACATTATGTACAATCAATATTTGGGTCTTACAGGTTAGAAAAACAACTTAAAGTAAAAGCCGATGGAACCCTGATTTTGCTGGCAGGATATGGGTACCAAAACATGGTAACCTAAGGCAACTAGTACTGGATGAAGCACACAAAACGAGGTACTCAATTCACCCAGGAAACGGGAAAATGTACCACGATCTCAAGAAGTTTTATTGGTGGCCAAATATGAAGACAGAAATTGCTACTTATGTAAGCAAATGTTTGACGTGTGCAAAGGTCAAAGCTGAGCACCAAAAGCCGTCAGGATTACTGCAACAACCAGAAATTCCGCAGTGGAAATGGGAAAGAATAACCATGGATTTCATTACGAAATTGCCAAGGACTGCAAGTAGTCATGATACTATTTGGGTGATAGTTGATCGTCTAACTAAATCAGCTCACTTCCTACCAATAAAGGAGACAGACAGTATGGAAAGATTAGCACGTCTATATTTGAAGGAAGTAGTTTCCAGGCATGGTGTACCTATCTCTATCATATCTGATCATGACACTCGATTCACATCACATTTTTGACAGTCATTACAAAAAGCATTGGGAACTCGATTAGATATGAGCACCGCTTATCACCCACAGACAGATGGTCAAAGTGAAAGAACAATACAAACATTGGAAGACATGTTACGGGCATGCGTGATTGACTTTGAAACCAGTTGGGATCGACACTTACCGTTGGCAGAATTTTCATACAATAACAGCTATCATACGAGCATCAACGCAGTGCCATTTGAAGCACTTTACGGTAGAAAGTGCAGATCTCCTATCTGTTGGAGTGAAGTAGGAGAAAGACAACTTACTGGACCAGAAATTATTCACGAAACCACCGAAAAGATCATTCAAATACAACATCAATTGAAAACGGCCATGAGTCGCCAAAAGAGTTATGCTGATGTAAGAAGAAAACCGCTAGAATTTCAAGTGGGCGACAAAGTCATGTTGAAAGTGTCACCCTGGAAAGGCGTTGTACGATTCGGTAAACGAGGAAAGCTAATTCCTAGGTACGTAGGATCATTTGAAATCACCGAAAGAATAGGAGCAGTTGCTTATCGATTAAAGCTACTGCAAGAACTTAGTAGTGTTCACGACACATTTCACGTGTCAAATTTGAAAAAATGTTTAGCTGAAGAGGATGTCATAATTCCTCTTGACGAAATACGAATCAATGATAAACTCCATTTTGTCGAAGAACCTGTTGAAATCATGGACCGTGAGGTCAAACAATTAAAACAAAGAAAAATACCGATAGTTAGAGTTCGTTGGAACGCAAGACAAGGACCCGAGTTTACTTGGGAACGTGAGGATCAAATGAAACAAAAGTATCCACATTTGTTCTCTGATATCGCTCATGAAACAGGTACTACTCAAAATTTCGGGACGAAATTTTCTTTAACGGGGAGGTACTGTGATGACCCGGAAAATTTTGACTTATTTAAACCAATTCTATATACGATTTTTTTTTTATTTTGACACGTTAAACAAAGTCTGTTAGATTGAGTCTCAAAATTTTAGAACTGTTTCATATATACAATTACCTTTGACTACGCTCGATGATTCATGAACAATTATATGTATGTATATATATATATATATGTACAAGTAAAAATGACTTTGCTACAGTAAAACACTATTTGCTACAGTAAAACACTATTTGCTACAGTAAAACACTATTTGCTACAGTAAAACACTATTTGCTACAGTAAAACATGAAAAGAACTATACGACGCACGATTTGGAACTTGGAGCAGTAGTTTTTGCACTCAAAATATGGAGACACTATCTATATGGCACCAAGTGTACAGTGTACACTGACCATAAGAGTCTTCAGCATATTTTTGATCAAAAACAACTCAATATGAGGCAACATCGCTGGGTAGAGTTGTTAAATGATTACGATTGTGAAATCCGTTACCACCCCGGAAAAGCTAATGTTGTAGCTGATGCCCTAAGTCGAAAAGAAAGAGTAAACCCTCTTAGGGTCTGAGCTTTGAATATTACAATTCGTACTGATCTCACAAAGCAAATTCAAGCAGCACAGTTAGAAGCTTTAAAAGAAGAAAACGAAAAAGGCGAAATGAGCAAAGGGTTAGAAAAACAACTTGAAGTAAAAGCCGATGGAACCCTGTATTTTGCTGGTAGGATATGGGTACCAAAACATGGTAACCTAAGGCAACTAGTACTGGATGAAGCACACAAAACGAGGTACTCAATTCACCCAGGAAACGGGAAAATGTACCACGATCTCAAGAAGTTTTATTGGTGGCCTAATATGAAGACAGAAATTGCTACTTATGTAAGCAAATATTTGACGTGTGCAAAGGTCAAAGCTGAGCACCAAAAGCAGTCAGGATTACAGCAACAACCAGAAATTTCGCAGTGGAAATGGGAAAGAATAACCATGGATTTCATTACGAAATTCTCAAGGACTGCAAGTAGTCATGATACTATTTGGGTGATTGTTGATCGTCTAACTAAATCAGCTCACTTCCTACCAATAAAGGAGACAGACAGTATGGAAAGATTAGCACGCTTATATTTGAAGGAAGTAGTTCCCAGGCATGGTGTACCTATCTCCATCATATCTGATCGCGACACTCGATTCACATCACGTTTTTGGCAGTCATTACAAAAAGCATTGGGAACTCGATTAGATATGAGCACCGCTTATCACCCACAGACAGATGGTCAAAGTGAAAGAACAATACAAACATTGGAAGACATGTTACGGGCATGCGTGATTGACTTTGGAACTAGTTGGGATCGACACTTACCGTTGGCAGAATTTTCATACAATAACAGCTATCATACGAGCATCAACGCAGCGCCATTTGAAGCACTTTACGGTAGAAAGTGCAGATCTCCTATCTGTTGGAGTGAAGTAGGAGAAAGACAACTTACTGGACCGGAAATTATTCACGAAACCACCGAAAAGATCATTCAAATACAACATTGATTGAAAACGGCCATGAGTCGCCAAAAGAGTTATGCTGATGTAAGAAGAAAACCGCTAGAATTTCAAGTGGGCGACAAAGTCATGTTGAAAGTGTCACCCTAGAAAGGCGTTGTACGATTCGGTAAACGAGGAAAGCTAAGTCCTAGGTACGTAGGACCCTTTGAAATCACCGAAAGAATAGGAGCAGTTGCTTATCGATTAAAGCTACCGCAAGAACTTAGTAGTGTTCACGACACATTTCACGTGTCAAATTTGAAAAAATGTTTAGCTGAAGAGGATGTCATAATTCCTCTTGACGAAATATGAATCAATGATAAACTCCATTTTGTCGAAGAACCTGTTGAAATCATGGACCGTGAGGTCAAACAATTAAAACAAAGCAAAATACCGATAGTTAGAGTTCGTTGGAACGCAAGACAAGGACCCGAGTTTACTTGGGAACGTGAGGATCAAATGAAACAAAAGTATCCACATTTGTTCTCTGATATCGCTCATGAAACAGGTACTACTCAAAATTTCGGGATGAAATTTTCTTTAACGGGGAGGTACTGTGATGACCCGGAAAATTTTGACTTATTTAAACCAATTCTATATACGATTTTTTTTATTTTGACACGTTAAACAAAGTCTGTTAGATTGAGTCTCAAAATTTTAGAACTGTTTCATATATACAATTACCTTTGACTACTCTCGATGATTCATGAACAATTATATGTATGTATATATATATGTACAAGTAAAAATGACTTTGCTACAGTAAAACACTATTTGCTACAGTAAAACACTATTTGCTACAGTAAAACACTATTTACTACAGTAAATACTATTTGCTACAGTAAACACTGTTTGCTACAGTAAACACTATTGCTACAGTGACTATTTGATGTCGACGAACTAGAAAACAAGCAGAAATGAGCTGTCCAGCCTAGCCATGCGATCGCATGGCAAAAGCACTGAAAATCCATGCGATCGCATGGGGACCAAAAACACTATTTCCTACAGTAAATATTATGTCGATGAAATAGCAAACAAAACGCCATGCGATCGCATGGCAAAAGCACTGAAAACCCATACGATCGCATGGGGACCAAAATCAGGAAACATGCCTATAAAAGGCCAGCATACTCGACGTATTATTTACACTTTTTTTCTTTAATCAATATTTATATTTATATTATAATTATAATTTTAAATTTAAGTTTAATAATAATAAGGTATATACAAGGGTGTTTTTAATTCGGGTTTCAAACCGCTTTAAGCTAAGGAAGTATTGGGTATTGTTCGGGGTATTGTTCTTGAATCCAAGGCAAACCATACAGTCGTCTACCATCATTACGTTTACGCAATTTGCCTACAATATTGAGTCTCAATATTGAACTGTGAGTTATAGTCTCCCTTTTTAAATACTTTAAATATTTTTGGGCTGAGAATACATGCAATTTATTTTAAACACGATAAGACACAAGTACATACTAAATTTTACACTGAGTTAAACCGAAAATCCCTTAGCTTTGGTAACTAGTAGCTGCCATTACATAGGATATGGACTGGTGTGCGCGAATAATTGTATATGGATCCATAGGGCTTGACATCCCCGTCCGAGCTAGAGCGCTAGCCTTTTAACGGACGTATGTTATTTGAGTTTAAGACACGTTGGTTTGCGTGTATTAAAACGAATGTGGTAATTATCACTATAGCGTTAAGTTTAGTTACCAGGGTGCTCTGTTACGTAGAATCTATTGATAAACTTTTGATGAAATCTTGTGGTCTATCTTTATATATGTTTTTGACTCGAGCAATTAAACCTATAACTCACCAACATTCGTGTTGACTTTTTAGCATGTTTTATTCTCATGTTCTTAGAATGCTTCCGCTGTGATGTGCTTGTTGCCTGCATGGAGTCTCTCATGCTTTGTACAAAGTTTATTGCATTCAAAATAAAACTGCGTTGTGTAATAAATAATTGGACTGTGATGTCAACCTGTAAATTAAAGACTTATGTATTTCGGAGTTTTGCTTATACCTAAGCACTCGCCCACATGTTTATAACTTTCTATGTTTAGAAAGTCACTTATTTTAATGAATGCAATATTTTATCAAAACGTATCATATAGAGGTCAAAACCTCACTGTGGAATCAATGATTAACGTGTCGCGTCAATAGCGATTTTGACGGGTCGTTACAGTTGGTATCCGAGCTTGAGGTCATAGGGAACCAGAAATTACATTAGTGTGTTTAACTGGTAATTGTTAGGATGCATTAGTGAGTCTGGACTATGACCATATCTGTTTTTACTGATTTTTGCTTATTATTTGGTCAAAAACATTATATATGATATATTTATATGCTAACGTAATTGTTGTTTCAATTATGTGATAGATGACTTCTTCTAATCCTATCATTTTGTACGACTCGGAATCGGACACTGAATCTATTATATCCACAACTGAAAAGGGCGTTCCAATACCTATTAAAGAAGTAATTGTGTTAGCCGGGGAATCTCAACTCCCGGTAAACCCAGAGGAGGTTCCAGCTCCACCCAGCTATAGTTTTCCGGAGCCACAGTATCGTTGGCATGGACCCATGATCCCTGGAGTAAAAGAAGATTGTCCATTTCTAAACGAACATGGACATTGGGCCAGATACACCGTCGACGGGCGGGTTGTGAATATATTGCCTGGTAGATTTCGGTTCATGACCACCGGTACATATTCTCGTACACATGATGCAGATAGTTCGTCATCATATTCTCCTACACATGACTCAGATAGTTCGTCATCAAACGAGATCAGTGACGAGGAGGATTTCGCTAATGAAATAAAAGAAGTCACTAAGGAGAAATTCCAACTTGCTATAGATAATAAAAACAACCACAAAAATAAAAAGTCCTTAATTATTAAAAAGGAACATGACCATTCGATCCGTAACCACCCTTATTGTATTAAACCTACTGAGGCAACGGGTACCTCAAAACCCCAACCAAAACTTAAATACACTGCCAGAATGTCTGTCGGACCATGTGCACACAAACAATTGGCAGAGAGAACCAAATGGGAAGAAGTTTATGATAGTTCTGAATAAACAACCTCGCAACCATAAATCTTCCATGCGCTATTTTATTGCTTATGTGTGCTACTCTATCTTGTTATGTAAAATATGCATATGTAAAATATCGGTATTGTATGGTATTGTATTATGTTGGTTTATTAATAGTAATATATGGAATGATTATTTGTATTATTAATACTTATTATTATTATTACATAATAACATAGTAACTCGCTATAATTTTTCATAGTGGAATATTATTAGGATTTTAGTAGTTAATTCCTTGTACTAGCTATTATGTATGAACTTAACGGGTAGGTAATACCCTAGAAATAATTATAAAATGCTAATAAGAAGAAAAGGCTTTTATAATAATTGGTTCATATTATTAATATGCTACGATTAACTATTGACAACTCATTTTACCTATAATATTCTATATGATTAAATTATCTCTGTTGTATTTATTGAAGAAACATGTCTCAAATGTCGGATGCTGAGTTTGAGGAACTAGTCGAGAAACGTGTGAATGAAAGAATTGCTGCAGCTGAGGCAGTAAAAGCAACAGCCGAAGCAGTAGCCAAAGCAGCAGCCGTAAACACAAACTCACGAAACAGATGCTCATACAAAACTTTTCAAGGATGCAAACCACAGACGTTTAGTGGAACCGAGGGACCAGTCGGTCTAACCCGATGGTTTGAAAAGATGGAGTCCATTTTCAAAATCAGTAATTGTGCGAACGGAGACAAGTCAAAGTATGCTTCGTGCACGTTGCAAGACGGTGCACTTACTTGGTGGAACAATTATGCTAAAGCAGAAGGAATAGATACGGCATATGATATCTCTTGGGAAGAACTGAAAAAGATGCTAATCGAGGAGTACTGTCCTCGAAACGAGATCAGAAAAATGGAATCTGAGTTACGTAATCTGAAGGTTATCAGCGCGAATCTCAATAACTATGAAAAGCTTTTCATGGAACTAGCCTTGTTGTGTCCCGAATTGGTGCCAAACGAGAAACGAAAGATAGAAATGTATATTGATGGTTTATCGATCAATATCAAAGGAAATGTTACATCGTCCAAACCGAATACGATGCAGGAAGCCATGACAATGGCACACCAACTCATGGACCAGATCACAGAGAGTTCGATTAAGGCACCAATTACCGAAGTCAAGACAACTGAAGGAAAGAGGAAATGGGAAGACTATAAGGGCAAACGTTCTCAACTGAAGAAACAAGAAACTTTTAAAGGTAAACAAGATGGGGCAACTGCAAGTCCAAACTATAAGGGACCCCATCCGTTCTGCAAAAGATGTTACACACATCATGCAGGTTATTGCCAAGTGGTCTGTGATAAGTGCAACAAGAAAGGACATGTGGCAAAAGATTGTTATGCCACCGTTTCTGAAGTAAAGACAAAACCGACCGATGTCAAGAAATGTTTTGGATGCGGGAAGTCTGGTCACTTTATAAATCAATGCCCTGATAAGGAAAAGAACAAAGAACCCGCACGTGGGAGGGCATTTAATGTTAGTACCAGTGAAGCACGTGAGGATCCTAATCTTGTCACGGGTACGTTTACCGTTAATAATCAACTAACTTCTATTATGTTTGATACGGGTGCTGATAGAAGTTATATGTGTAAAGACTTTAGTTCTAAACTAACATGTGCATCATTGCCTCTAGACGATAAATATACTATTGAATTAGCTAATGGTAAACTGATAAAAGGCGATAAAATTTGCCATGGTTGCGAAATAAATCTCGCTGGTGAAACCTTCAAAATCGATTTGATACCCGTAGAATTAGGAAGTTTTGACGTAATCGTTGGCATGGACTGGATGTCTAAAACAAGAGCGGAAGTTGTTTGCGCTGAGAAAGAAATCCGCATCCCTCGTAAGGATGAAACGTCATTAATGATTTATGGGGAGAAGAGCAACTCAAAGCTGAACTTTATCAGCTGTATGAAGGCCCAGAAACTTATAAGAAAAGGTTGTTATGCTATTCTGGCACACGTAAAGAAGATCAATAATGAAGAAAGAAGCATTGATGACATGCCGGTTGTAAGAGAATATCCCGGAGTATTTCCAGAAGAATTACCGGGGCTACCTCCACACAGATGTGTAGAATTCCAGATTGATCTCATACCAGGAGCTACACCTGTAGCCCGATCTCCATATAGACTTGCACCTTCAGAAATGCAAGAATTACAAGACCAGTTGCAAGAATTATCGGACCGTGGATTTATTCGTCCCAGTTTTTCACCTTGGGGTGCTCCTATTATGTTCGTCAAGAAGAAAGATGGATCTATGAGAATGTGCATAGATTACCGAGAATTAAACAAATTAACGATCAAGAATCGGTACCCATTACCGAGGATTGATGATTTTTTGATCAATTGCAAGGATCAAGTGTTTATTCTAAGATTGATCTACGCTCCGGATATCATCAGCTGAGAGTGAAGGAAGAAGATGTTCCTAAAACCGCGTTCAGAACCCGTTACGGTCACTATGAATTTTTAGTCATGCCTTTTGGATTGACTAATGCTCCAGCAGTATTCATGGATCTAATGAGTCACATCTGTAGACTGTATTTAGACAAATTTTTCATTGTTTTTATCGACAACATATTGATTTACTCGAAGAACAAGGAAGAACATGAGCAACACTTAAGACTGGTACTGGAGGTACTCAAGAAAGAAGAACTGTACGCAAAATTTTTGAAGTGTGATTTCTGGTTACAAGAAGTACAATTTTTGGGCCATGTTGTCAGTAAACATGGAATTAAAGTTGACCCTGCCAAGATCGAAGCCATTAGTAAATGGGAAACACCGAAGACTCCAACACAAATTCGCCAATTCTTAGGTCTTGCTGGTTACTACCGAAGATTCATTCAAGATTTCTCTAGAATCGCCAAACCCTTAACTGCATTGACTCAAAAGGGAAAGAAGTATGATTGGTCCACGGAACAGGAATCCTCATTCCAGTTATTAAAGAAGAAGTTAACGTCTACACCCATTTTGTCATTACCAGAAGGAAATGATGATTTCGTGATCTATTGTGACGCTTCGCGCCAAGGTTTAGGATGTGTATTAACGCAACACACAAAAGTTATCGCATATGCCTCACGACAACTAAAAATTCATGAAAAGAACTATACGACGCACGATTTGGAACTTGGAGCAGTAGTTTTTGCACTCAAAATATGGAGACACTATCTATATGGCACCAAGTGTACAGTGTACACTGACCATAAGAGTCTTCAGCATATTTTTGATCAAAAACAACTCAATATGAGGCAACGTCGCTGGGTAGAGTTGTTAAATGATTACGATTGTGAAATCCGTTACCACCCCAGAAAAGCTAATGTTGTAGCTGATGCCCTAAGTCGAAAAGAAAGAGTAAAACCTCTTAGGGTCCTAGCTTTGAATATTACAATTCGTACTGATCTCACAAAGCAAATTCAAGTAGCACAGTTAGAAGCTTTAAAAGAAGAAAACGAAAAAGGCGAAATGAGCAAAGGGTTAGAAAAACAACTTGAAGTAAAAGCCGATGGAACCCTGTATTTTGCTGGTAGGATATGGGTACCAAAACATGGTAACCTAAGGCAACTAGTACTGGATGAAGCACACAAAACGAGGTACTCAATTCACTCAGGAAACGGGAAAATGTACCACGATCTCAAGAAGTTTTATTGGTGGCCTAATATGAAGACAAAAATTGCTACTTCTGTAAGCAAATGTTTGACGTGTGCAAAGGTCAAAGCTGAGCACCAAAAGCCGTCAGGATTACTGCAACAACCAGAAATTCCACAGTGGAAATGGGAAAGAATAACCATGGATTTCATTACGAAATTGCCAAGGACTGCAAGTAGTCATGATACTATTTGGGTGATAGTTGATCGTCTAACTAAATCAGCTCATTTCCTACCAATAAAGGAGACAGACAGTATGGAAAGATTAGCACGCCTATATTTGAAGGAAGTAGTTTCCAGGCATGGTGTACCTATCTCCATCATATCTGATCGCGACACTCGATTCACATCACATTTTTGGCAGTCATTACAAAAAGCATTGGGAACTCGATTAGATATGAGCACCGCTTATCACCCACAGACAGATGGTCAAAGTGAAAGAACAATACAAACATTGGAAGACATGTTACGGGCATGCGTGATTGACTTTGGAACCAGTTGGGATCGACACTTACCGTTGGCAGAATTTTCATACAATAACAGCTATCATACGAGCATCAACGCAGCGCCATTTGAAGCACTTTACGGTAGAAAGTGCAGATCTCCTATCTGTTGGAGTGAAGTAGGAGAAAGACAACTTACTGGACCAGAAATTATTCACGAAACCACCAAAAAGATCATTCAAATACAACAGCGATTGAAAACGGCCATGAGTCGCCAAAAGAGTTATGCTGATGTAAGAAGAAAACCGCTAGAATTTCAAGTGGGCGACAAAGTCATGTTGAAAGTGTCACCCTGGAAATGCGTTGTACGATTCGGTAAACGAGGAAAGCTAAGTCCTAGGTACGTAGGACCCTTTGAAATCACCGAAAGAATAGGAGCAGTTGCTTATCGATTAAAGCTACCGTAAGAACTTAGTAGTGTTCACGACACATTTCACGTGTCAAATTTGAAAAAATGTTTAGCTGAAGAGGATGTCATAATTCCACTTGACGAAATACGAATCAATGATAAACTCCATTTTGTCGAAGAACCTGTTGAAATCATGGACCGTGAGGTCAAACAATTAAAACAAAGCAAAATACCGATAGTTAGAGTTCGTTGGAATGCCAGACAAGGACCCGAGTTTACTTGGGAACGTGAGGATCAAATGAAACAAAAGTATCCACATTTGTTCTCTGATATCGCTCATGAAACAGGTACTACTCAAAATTTCGGGACGAAATTTTCTTTAACGGGGAGGTACTGTGATGACCCAGAAAATTTTGACTTATTTAAACCAATTCTGTATACGATTTTTTTTATTTTGACACGTTAAACAAAGTCTGTTAGATTGAGTCTCAAAATTTTAGAACTGTTTCATATATACAATTACCTTTGACTACTATCGATGATTCATGAACAATTATATGTATGTATATATATGTGTACAAGTAAAAATGAATTTTCTACAGTAAAACACTATTTGCTACAGAAAGGAAGAAAGTATAAAAGATGGAAAATGTGGAAATAAGGAAATGTAGGAGGTTGATTTATAGTAAAATATCCGACAGAGAAATCTAGACAGATTATTGCATTAAATCGAAGAGGATCGTAATTTCCTTAATCGCCGAAGAATCAAATCTTATATTTATTACAAAGATTTTCTTTAATCCGGATATCAACTGTGATGACGTCAAAAGATAAGATGAATCCCTATTTTCTCATTTCACTCTTTTACGATAGCTTCACTCATACGTTTCGAGTAATCGAATTATTTTATCCATATTTCTCAATCATGATAAAACCCTATGAATCAACTTATATTCGTCATAATAACATTCTTATTGTTAGCCATGACGACCTCGATCAAATTTCGGGACTAAATTTCTTTAACGGGTAGGTACTGTGATGACCGGGAAATTTCCGAACAAATTTAAACTTAATCTTTATATAATTCTGACTTGATAAGCAATGAATTTTAATAATTCTTGAACCTCCGGAAAGAGTTTTACACAAGCTTTTGGTCACCCTTTTATTCCGACGATTCACGAACGTCATAACTTGATTTAATTGTTTAATTATTGTGTATATATATGGATTTATATATATTTAACTTAAAAATATAATAATTAAATATCTCATTAAGTATATTAACAAAGTATTGTGTATATATATTTTCATACTACTAATTTAAAGAGTTTTTGAACAATATATATGTTACTATTTAAACGACGTAATTAACTTATGTTAAAATGTATTTACATATAATGTATTACAAGTGTAAATACATCCTTACAAATATTGAATATACTTTATAATATACCAATACATATAAAGGATAGCTATACTCGTATTTCCATTCAATTTCCTCAAGAATTCTACTCGCATTCATACGGTATTTTTACCCGTATTATACACAGCTTCTAGAAGTATTTACTATTGGTATATACCAATAGAAATCTGCAATTATTTGTGTAATATGTCATCCATGACCTAATCAATTTAATATGTCATCCATAACTTAATACATTTTAACTTATACTAGATATTTTCACTAAAAACCAAATTTATAAGCTTATAAATAAGGACCATTTTAACTCATTTTTACTCCACATTTTCTTAAACTAAAAACACACACTTGAATGCTCTCATATCATACTTCAATATCAGCAACTTTCCTCTTCAAAATCAAGGTAAAATACTTCTCAAAATCCTTGTTCAATTCCTTATATAGTTGCTATCTTATTATGCTTATAAAACTTGTAAAAACTAGAACTTGTTTTGGTGAACACCAAGCTTGTTTGAAAACTAAGTTAATCCTTCTAACTTAACTCTAATAACACTTATTTATATGTATTATGATGTTATATTAAGTTAATATAAGAACTTATAACATGTACATATGAAGAACACCTTGAAACTTAACATATATCGTTTAATCTCTATTCGGTAAAAAGCGGGCTGTTTTGGGTTGGGAATTAAAAACCTATCTTAGACTTTGAGTTCGAGGCTAAGACTTTGGAAATATGTTAATATATGTAAATAAGACTTCCAGTATTTGTTTCATGATTTTAGACAAAGTGGAAGTATTTTATCAAAAATCATATTTTGGGTGGATATCGGGATTTTTCCAAACCTGTCCACCGATACAAAAAGAGGGTAAAGCTCTAAACATTACTACTTAGGCTTAACTTTTTGAATTGGTTTTGTAAACTTACTTCTTAAGGAATCCATAGCAATTTGATTCACTTTAATCGGTGTTGTAATGAATATTTGGCGAGCAAAACAAAATCTGCTAAAATTAACGTTGTATGGACGAAATTTATAATATAAAATCTATACTAACCATATCTTAGTTAACTTTTCTTGTATTATACATGTATTCTAACATGTCATGGTTACACAATACGTTGGATAATTCAAAAGACACCACATACACAATACGTGTAACTACAATAGCGGTATTGTGGGTCATGATTGAGTCTTATACAATACGTGTATACTATGTCTTGATTATTTCAAGGTGATGTATCGATCTATATATTTACTACTAACTATGGACTACTAATTGTGGACTACTAATTGTGGACTACTAACGTTGGACTGCTAACTTAACAACTTAAAACCCGTGATCGAAAGTATGAACTTAAAAAATCACACGTGATTGAAAATATAAACTTAAACAATCACACGTGATTGAAAGTATGAACTTAAATAATCACATGTGATTGAAGATATGATATGAACTTGCTATATTAATTTTCTTCACATGTAATATTATCTGAATCGTTATTATTGTTATAGGTTCATGAATCCAAGGACGACGACCATATTTTTAATAAGTTGAAAACTTATTATTAATATACTTTTACTACCGTGAGTATATAGTCCCATTTTTAAACTCTAAAAATATTTTAGGATGAGAATACATGCATTTTATGTTTTACGCCATGGACACAAGTACTTAAAATATATTCTACGTTGAGTTGTACCACCTTGCATATCTTCCCTAATAGCTTGGTAACTAATATTTACATGTTGTAAGAACATGTAAGCGCAAATCCTATTGATAGATCTATCGGGTTTGACAACCCCAACCGGGCTAGTCGATCTAGTATCGTAAACGGTTGCATAGTACTTCATTTTTACTACATTTGGTATAGTGTAGGGAGATTTCATAATAAAGGGAATATGCTACATTTATGGTTAAGTATGGTTACCGAAGCGCTCAACAACTTATAGAATATCTTTATTGAAATATTTGTAACTATGAAATCTTGTGGTCTATATTTATATCGATACTAACTTTAAACCTATATATCTCACCAACCTTTGTGTTGACTGTTTAAACATGTTTATTCTCAGGTCCTTAAGAAAGTCTTCCGCTGTTGCATTATCTGAGCAAGCTATGCATGGAGTCTCATGTTTTTGTTTAAATGAAGTGTTGCATTCAATAAAAACTTTGTCATGTATTATATTCGACTGGTGTTTAGTATTTGGAAACCGATGTATTTTGGGGATTATTTCTTAAATAATCGCCCACTTGTTTAAAACATGCATTATGTATAATAATGGTGTGCTTTTTATGAAACGAATGCAATATTTTCTAAAACGTATCATATAGAGGTCAAATACCTTGCTATGAGACCAATGACTAACGTACTGCATTTATAGTAATATGGACGGGTCATTTTAGTTGGCATCAGAGCGGTGATCTTAGCGAACCAGGTCTTGCATTAGTGTGTCTAACTGATAGTTGTTAGGGTGCATTAGTGGGTCTGGACTTCGACCTTAGCTGTATGTCAAAAGTTTTGCTTATCAATTTTTGTCAAAAATTACCTGCTTATCATCTTAAGTCTAGACGCGTCTTACTGCGTTCATTGCATAGATAGTGTATAGACAAATTCATATCTTTGCATATCTATTACAGTAAACTTTGTCTGACATCTTTCGAAAAATCCTCCGTAACTTATGGGATTCTGGTATTATAAATACATGTGTAAATTATGTATTGAGGAATACCAAACTAGTCCTATAATTTATTTCATTTCAAAAATCTTTTCCCTACTCTGTACGAGATGGATCCTTCAACTGGTTCAAATTCATCGGATTCCGACAGCTATTCCGATATGGATATTCACCTGAGCTCCGAAAGCAGTGTAACCGGAATGGATCAACCGATTAGCCATCATCTATTCTGGATGGATTGGGAATGGGTTCGTAGCCGACTCAGTCAATGGAGACGAGAAGGAGGCGATCCTTTCCACCCACCAAATTTCCCTCTCGGCGAAGAACCTGAAGCACTTACCGGTGAACCAGTCCGAAACACCATTTTCACCCTTATTTCCAGAGTATCTCGCCATGATTATATATTATCTAAACTTCTAGATCTTATTCATCCTCTCATTCCAACCGCCAATCATCCCGGTGTACTAGAAGAAGTTAACGAGCTTCGCGCTAGAGTGGTGGCTTTAGAGAATATGATGCAGAACTTACAAGCATCACAAGCCCCACAAGCACCAACTGCACCACCTACATATACACCAATGGTACCATTACCACCACCAATAACATCCGCATCGCAAGCCCCAACATCACAATCTGTCCCACGAGCATCAACGTCATACGCCCTGTAGATTTCAAGGAATACCAACAACATCAAACGATGAAGTATTGATTCATAACTTCATCGGAGAAATATTCTACGGTGATTATGTAATCTCTAAAGTTTTAGAGATTATTTATTCTAATCATAACCGTAAATCAAGATGAGTGGATGGATATAGATGATAGAGGGGAGAATAAAAACCCTGACAGGAATGGTGCGTGCGTTACAAAATAGACTTGTTATACAAGCAGCACCAGCAGTACCGACAGCATCAGCAGCACCTACAACATCACAAGCTCCGCTAGTTCCATAATCACCGACATCATCACAAATCAAGAACGAGCATATTGTATCAACGAGTTATGAAGTATTAACTCATTCCCTCTGAAAAATTTTTTTATGTATATTTTATATATATATATATATATATATATATATATATATATATATATATATATATATATATATATATATATATATATATATATATATATATATATATATATATGAGTTTTTAAACCACAATATATCTTTTCGTACTAAGCTATTAGGTGTAAATGTTAAAGGGTAGATACTACTCGGTTAATTCATATTACTAATACGCTATGATGTACATCCTTCGTTAATGACTTAACAATCATTAATTATAATCTCTGTTTCAACTCAATAGATTCCATTTCATAATAAACCAAGTGTATTGTTTGAGTACGTGTTAGATTTCACACTTTCATTTTCGATGTACTCGAAACTTTCTAGAAAATGTCATTCGTGTCTTGCGAAGTTCACAAGAATTCTACGAACACCAACATCAATCACCGAGGAAATATCAATAAAAATGAATAATGAAGTATTGATTCATAATTTCATTTACGTTGAAGAAATACTCCGCAAAAATATTATGTAATCTCTAAAGTTTTAGGGGTTATCCATTCTAGCTCCAGTAAAAATCAAATGAGTTTAATAGTATATTAACTCATTAAATCTATATTACATCTGCAGAAAATATAAAAACATATATATTCATAAAGACTGTAATAAAAATTCTCTTGTACAAAATATTACTTGTAAAACTTTAACGGGTAGGTAATACCCGAGAATTATACAAATTCACAAATAATATGTTATACTGTACATTCTTTAATTCTGATTCAATAATCATTAACCATACTCACTACTTTCACAACAATATACATTCTTTCATAGAAATCAGAACAACCATTCTCATTCAAATTCAATTACATATTCTGGTTTTGACAGATCAGAATCAAAGTCAAGATTAAACAGATAACATTACTCTTAGATTCCTACATCCTTCAAAATCATACTTTAAATTCAAACTATACTAGAACATCACTTTCATTCACAAAACTCATAAAGATATTCGTATCATTCAAGATTCATGACGAATTCATTATACGGATATTGACGATGACAACCTGCGTCTAAACCCTTCAAAATTCTTGAAAACACCTCAACTAAGGAACAATCGAGAGAATGAACCAATCACACGATACATACGAAGAATATATGCATATAGATATGCATCCGGAGGACACTTGAACCTAAGCAAAGGTTCAACACGTATCCGTGTCAGATCCTTTAGAATTATTATTACCCAAAATAACTTTACAATCCCTTTTCAAAATAGTGATTTTTTTCACAGCTCCAAAAAGACAACTTCAACTTTTCATCCGGAGTAGCGTTATTATAACCATGATATATACGTTGTCTTTTCACCATCGTTACCGGGGAACCTTTTATATTCCACCACATTAGTAGTAAGCTTACCAGCAACTTTATTGCTCTTTGACTTAAATCTCTCTGAAAGATCACTATAAAACCTTTTCATGTACCCATCTACATCTTGTAACAATAATTGCCATACCAAACCCCAGGAAGCATCAATAATTATTCTTGAATCTCACATCATTTCTGCATATACATATAATGTTATCTCCTGAAATTATAATTCTGAAATCCGGAATAGCACTTTAGCCTACGAATCAGTACTATGAAGTTTTGAAAAACCTGAAAGAAGCAGCAGAAACTGTTGACAACCATAACAGTCAAAAGTTGATGATAAAGAATATTGTGTTAGCAAAGCACAGAAAAAGAGAAAGTTTGGAATTGGAAAACGGATTGAGCAAACCCTGAAGGAGGCTGTGGACAAATCACAAGGACTAAATCTGCCTTCAAAGAATCCAAATGATTCAGTGTCTGCTGAAGTCTTTAGCGAATACCTTGCTCCTTACTCTAAACCCTTGTGGACAATATTCTTCATCATCCTCTGATCTTAGATATTCTAAGATATCATCGTATCTTTCATTATAAATATCCTCCATATTTCTGAAGATATTTTCATAACTATTCTTATCTGAAACCTTTTATCTCTTCGCGCTATCAGTGTTACGTCATAAAGGAAACTGCTTTAGTTTCTAAATCTCAGAAAAATTCAAAATTTAAAATATGAATGTTGTTGAAGTAGTGTTGGGAACTGAAGCATGAGTTAGTATAATATAATGACATCTGATCAACGTGTTTATATTACAGTAAGTCATGCTGAGTTTCTAATGAAACATGATGATTCACAGACCATAACGTCATCATGTGCCATGTTACACGAATCTTACATTCAATTTAATCTCTAAACATATCAAGAACATATTCTCTTGATAGTTCTATCTTTTCCTTTGGATTCTGGTAATTTCACAAGTCAAATTGTGCTATTACAATTTCTCTCTTAGAGCATTAGCTATGTTCATTTCGAATTTCATATCTATGAATTCTAGATCATTATTCGCTTGACTTGAAGTCGGGAAAAGAAGACGGAAGCATGAAACTCCAAAATATAAGGAAAAATATAAGCACGACGACAACGCAGAAATTACAAACCTTGTATATCGATGCGTACAGCAATATAAAGACACGGAAAAACTAAGAACACTATAAACCCAAGAGCACAGTAGAAATTAACGGATTCCTCCGGTGGAAGATGAAAAAGAAGAATGACAGATGTGATAGTCAAGAAAATATCAAGAATTAAAACTGGATGGAGCATATTGACGAATGTTTTGGAATTACGAAGAAAGGAAGAAAGTATAAAAGATGGAAAATGTGGAAATAAGGAAATGTAGGAGGTTGATTTATAGTAAAATATCCGACAGAGAAATCTAGACAGATTATTGCATTAAATCGAAGAGGATCGTAATTTTCTTAATCGCCGAAGAATCAAATCTTATATAGATTACAAAGATTTTCTTTAATCCGGATATCAACTGTGATGACGTCAAAAGATAAGATGAATCCCTATTTTCTCATTTCACTCTTTTACGATAGCTTCACTCATACGTTTCGAGTAATCGAATTATTTTATCCATATTTCTCAATCATGATAAAACTCTATGAATCAACTTATATTCGTCATAATAACATTCTTATTGTTAGCCATGACGACCTCGATCAAATTTCGGGACTAAATTTCTTTAACGGGTAGGTACTGTGATGACCCGGAAATTTCCGACCAAATTTAAACTTAATCTTTATATAATTCTGACTTGATAAGCAATGAATTTTAATAATTCTTGAACCTCCGGAAAGAGTTTTACACAAGCTTTTGGTCACCCTTTTATTCCGACAATTCACGAACGTCATAACTTGATTTAATTGTTTAATTATTGTGTATATATATGGATTTATATATATTTAACTTAAAAATATAATAATTAAATATCTCATTAAGTATATTAACAAAGTATTATGTATATATATTTTCATACTACTAATTTAAAGAGTTTTTGAACAATATATATGTTACTATTTAAACGACGTAATTAACTTATGTTAAAATGTATTTACATATAATGTATTACAAGTGTAAATACATCCTTACAAATATTGAATATACTTTATAATATACCAATACATATAAAGGATAGATATACTCATATTTATATTCAATTTCCTCAAGAATTCTACTCGCATTCGTACGGTATTTTTACCCGTATTATACACAGCTTCTAGAAGTATTTACTATTGGTATATACCAATAGAAATCTGCAATTATTTGTGTAATATGTCATCCATGACCTAATCAATTTAATATGTCATCCATAACTTAATACATTTTAACTTATACTAGATATTTTCACTAAAAACCAAATTTATAAGCTTATAAATAAGGGCCATTTTAACTCATTTTTACTCCACATTTTCTTAAACTAAAAACACAAACTTGAATGCTCTCATATCATACTTCAATCTCAGCAACTTTCCTCTTCAAAATCAAGGTAAAATACTTCTCAAAATCCTTGTTCAATTCCTTATATAGTTGCTATCTTATTATGCTTATAAAACTTGTAAAAACTAGAACTTGTTTTGGTGAACACCAAGCTTGTTTGAAAACTAGTTAATCATTCTAACTTAACTCTAATAAAACTTATTTATATGTATTATGATGTTATATTAAGTTAATATAAGAACTTATAACTTGTACATATGAAGAACACCTTGAAACTTAACATATATCGTTTAATCTCTATTCGGTAAAAAGCGGGCTGTTTTGGGTTGGGAATTAAAAACCTATCTTAGACTTTGAGTTCGAGGCTAAGACTTTGGAAATATGTTAATATATGTAAATAAGACTTCCAGTATTTTTTTCCATGATTTTAGACAAAGTGGAAGTATTTTATCAAAAATCATATTTTGGGTGGATGTCGGGATTTTTCCAAACCTGTCCACCGACACAAAAAGAGGGTAAAGCTCTAAAAATTACTACTTAGGCTTAACTTTTCGAATTGGTTTTGTAAACTTACTTCTTAAGGAATCCATAGCAATTTGATTCACTTTAAACGGTGTTGTAATGAATATTTGGCGAGCAAAACAATATCTGCTAAAATTAACGTTGTATGGACGTAATTTATAATATAAGATCTATACTAACCATATCTTAGCTAACTTTTCTTGTATTATACATGTATTTTAACATGTCATGGTTACACAATACGTCAGATAAATCGAAAGACACCACATACACAATACGCGTAACTACAATAGCGGTATTGTGGGTCATGATTGAGTCTTATACAATACGTGTATACTATGTCTTGATTATTTCAAGGTGATGTATCGATCTATATATTTACTACTTACTGTGGACTACTAATTGTTTACTGCTAACGTTGCTAACTTGACAACTTAAAACACGTGATTGAAAGTATGAGCTTAAACAATCACACGTGATTGAAAATATAAACTTAAACAATCACACGTGATTGAAAGTATGAACTTAAACAATCACATGTGATTGAAGATATGATATGAACTTGCTATATTAATTTTGTTCACATGTATTATTATTATTATCTGAATCGTTATTATTGTTATAAGTTCATGAATCCAAGGACGACGACCATATTTTTAATAAGTTGAAAACTTATTATTAATATACTTTTACTACCGTGAGTATATAGTCCCATTTTTAAACTCTAAAAATATTTTGGGATGAGAATACATGCATTTTATGTTTTACGCCATGGACACAAGTACTTAAAATATATTCTACGTTGAGTTGTACCACCTTGGATATCTTCCCTAATAGCTTGGTAACTAATATTTACATGTTGTAAGAACATGTAAGCGCGAATCCTATTGATAGATCTATCGGGTTTGACAACCCCAATCGGGCTAGTCACTCTAGTATCGTAAACGGTTGCATAGTACTTTGTTTTTACTACACTTGGTACAGTGTAGGGAGATTTCATAATAAAGGGAATATGCTACATTTATGGTTAAGTATGGTTACTGAAGCGCTCAACAACTTATAGAATATCTTTATTGAAATATTTGTAACTATGAAATCTTGTGGTCTATATTTATATCAATGCTAACTGTAAACCTATATATCTCACCAACCTTTGTGTTGACTGTTTAAACATGTTTATTCTCAGGTCCTTAAGAAAGTCTTCCGCTGTTGCATTATCTGAGCAAGCTATGCATGGAGTCTCATGTTTTTGTTTAAATGAAGTGTTACATTCAATAAAAATTTTGTCATGTATTATATTCGACTGGTGTTTAGTATTTGGAAACCGATGTATTTTGGGGATTATTTCTTAACTAATCGCCCACTTGTTTAAAACATGTATTATGTATAATAATGGTGTGATTTTTATGAAATGAATGCAATATTTTCTAAAACGTATCATATAGAGGTCAAATACCTCGCTATGGGACCAATGACTAACGTACTGTGTTTATAGTAATATGGACGGGTCCTTTCATTGCAGATCTTTTGTATGCCATGATTTGGGGGAAGATGGTCGTGTTTGGTTATGTTTGACAAGACAAGAACTCTGATGTTGTTTTGTATATGTATTCGGATATTAATGTAACACTTGTTTTTGTAATGACATAACCAAGGAGAAGTTTGCACTATTTAGGACGAATGTATAAAAAGGGTATTTTCATAATTAAGACTTCCGCTGTGATTTAAAAAAAAATTAGGGTGTTTCACAGGATATCAGAGCCAGCACCACCAGTGGTTGTATTCCACTAGGAGTTAGTATGTCACACGCAGCTGTTACTTGGGCTATTCTACAAGACCATTCTACAAGACCATAGTAATATGTATGAGGCATTTAGAGCAATTCTTGAGTTACAAGGAATGACGGCCAGTACACTGAGACTCTCTTCATATAGGCTGGAGTGTCATGCCCTGTCTAGACGTCGAGTTACGTCTCACCCTACTTTCCCATCACCTGTTCCCTCGACTGCATCTGCTTCTACTCCGGTACCCAAGGTTCCTATCATCACACCAGTCACCCCCGCTTGGGAGACTCCTGGTTTTAGCCATTCAGATGGTCGTCACCAACCCCATTCATGAGACTCCTGCTGACCTTAATCTAGTCGTTGTTCCTATCACTACAAATTCGATTATTCCGCCATCTGCTCCTGCTGCTCAGCTTTTCAAGATTTCATCTATTCCAGCACATGATAACCCATTCGATTTCTCCGAGCTTTCGATGCTGTCAGATCTCTGTCTTGACGCACTTATGACATCAGAGACACCCGTTGGGAATGGATGGAAAGATTTAACCAAGCTTGATGACCTTGACACAGAGCTCGTTTGACTTAGATCAGCACAACCCGCGCAACCAGGATAGTTATCATAGACCTTTTCAGTTTATTTTATCTAGCTCAGTTTATCTTTTCTGAGAAAATCAATGTACTAATGATATGTCATAGTGGATTTTCTCTCTTTAATTTATTTTTTTTTTATTTTTTTTTTTTACAGAATCGCATGAAAAAGATCCAAGCACTGTATCTGACTTATCTCAACCTGGCAGACCATAGGGGAGTAATTTGTCTCTAAAATACCCATTATATCTATTACCACCACTAAAATCTCAAAGTGTGGGATTACATCCCGCAACTTAAGAATTCGAGAAAATATTGTCCTATATTTATAAAATTGTCAAAATAGTCTTTAAAGAGAACATTTGGGACAATGTTCTTCTAACTGTGAGATGGAAGTATAGGGTTGGGCAAATTAATTGCAAAAGTAACCGTTTACGTTTAAAGTTTTCTAACATTTTGTTAATTCTCAAAAATAAATGGCAAGAATATTGGGTTAAATTCAAAAAAAATCTATTCCGCAATACCAAAAGTTTCTATAAAATTGCGAAAAAATTAGTTTTTTTTTATTATCATTTATTATAACGGAACGAATAAGCTAAGACTTATTATTAATGATACCGCAATCCGCATGCGCATTCTATACGTATGCGGGCGCTCGCTAGCATGCGTATGCGTGTACTTTGTATGCGGTATGCGGCATGCGGTGTTGTATCGAATGCCTCTGTTCCCGGTACGGTGATTACTTGGTCATCACGTTGATATCTTTTCCATAATTACATCCGTGATTCGGGGGAGTTTGTTATGGAAGAGATTACCGTTATCTTGGATGATTCTAGAATTAGGGTTTGCCTATATATACTAACCCTAATTATCATTCTAGAGACAGTCACGTTACGTAACCATCGTTTACTACACATCTTACTTAACCAGTACCATCTTTCATCTTCTCAAGGTTAACAGGTTAGTTCCTTACCAACTAGCACCTACGACCTTATCTGGGGCCTTCCGATCAACGACCGTTATCGAAGGTGGACTTAATCACTTGGCCACCCCACTTACATCATCATGTTGGCCAGGGTTATTCGCAGTAGCCGGACCAGAGAGTCAAGTTCTAAGATCCTTAAACCCCCCTCTTTACGTATCGAAGAAGCATATTGACCCTACGGAAAAAAATGCATGATCAAGTGGTGCTTTCATTGAGAGTCGAACTAATTCAAGACGTGTTTAATTGTTTTTTCTTTTAATATTTTGAATTATAAAGCTCATTATTCATAAAATTTCTGAATTTTTTGTCTCTTTTACAGTATCATGACTTCCGGGGACTCATCGGAACGTACTCAAACAGATAATCAAAACACGTCGTCTGGTAATCAGCAGACACAAGCTATGACTATGGGGGCAGGATATATGCCTTACCCTCCACCAGTGTCCGGCGAGCCTTTCCAAAGGTACAAGCTGATATATCCGGATGGAATTACACCGCCAAGGGCAAACTCGCCGGTCACAACTACGCGGCTAGATTTTTCTGCAGTGGATCCAAGATTTATCTTTGCAGGCACTAGCAGTGAAACTATAGGCCCGCATATAGTATGCTGCGGCCAGGTGCCTATTTACAGCACCACGGTATCAATCCCTCTGCCGACGCAGGGTTGTCAGCAAAGTTCGTCTTTTACACCACTGCAGCCTTGGCAGCCGCTGCGCCCAATTTCACAGTTTCTAACCCCTACAGATGCGCAGGCATTACTTAATAGTTGGGGGTTCGGTGTCATTCCAGACGCCAATTCTCATTGGACGCCGATAACCCCAGAACAGTAAAGCACTGCGCATACGATTGGACTTATAACGGCATATCCTCAGGTCTCGCAGGCATCTGTGCTACAGTTTTCGGCACCTTTTCAACTAACCGTATACTCTGCGCCAGCAATCTTGCCTTATTTTTCAACGCATCAGCATTGGTTATACCCGCAGACGCCGGGGCAATCTTGGAAAAATATTCAGAGGCAGGCGAATCTCGCAAGCCAATTTATGCAGGCGGCACCTCCTGACATGGTCCACTTATTTTTGCAACCTGATTTTGTTCAGGATATGATGAAGCGTTTCTTCGCAGGGCTCAAAGGTGACCCTGTTAAACCACCTTTTGAGCTACCAACTACTTTTGATAAGTTTCCTCCACATATAACTGCATATCCGTTTCCATCAGTGCCAAAGATACCCCACATACTGGGTACCTATAATGGCTTGACTGATCCAGATGATTTCTTGCAGCGGTTTGAAGGTACAATGCGCACCCAGGGATGGGTGAATCCAGTTGCGTGTCAGATATTTCCCATGACACTACAGGGCATTGCACGCGAATGGTTCAACAAGCTACCAGCCGGTAGTATATCCTGGTTCATGGATTTGCGGACGAAGTTTGTGCTGCAGTATCAAAATTAGAGGCCGCGCAAGCGCACTCACATTGAATGTCATGATATTGTACAGAAACCCAAGGAATCTTTGGGTGAATTTCTCACGAGATATACTAATGAGTTCTTGTGCATACCGGACCTAAAGCCAGAGCAGCAGATTTCTGGGCTAATACATGGTATAAGTACGGAGCATCATCCTACAATGGTCAAGCGTCTGCACCATACGGTGCCAACAACTTATGCCGAAGCGCTTAATGAATGCCACGATTATATGCGGAGTGGCGAAGATAATGATATTCCAACAGCTAGCTCACACAACGAAAGGAAAGACGATGATGATCGTTCACGCGATCAAAATCGCGGTAACAACTCTCGCGGAAGATACCCTAGTGGTGGTCCTATAAGAAATAATAAAGGGCGAGCAAGTGGTGGTTTTCGAAACAATAATCAGGGCGGTATTAATAATCAGAATTATGCGCTGCTCAAAAGCTTGTCTAAAACACCCAAAGAAATTTTGGCAACCGAACCAGTATGCGCAACCTTTGCGGTTCCAACTCTACTGACAGAATTTGGCAAGCGGGATAAAACAAAATACCGCGAGTTCCATGACGATCATGGCCATGACACCAATCGGTGTAAAAATTTAATGGAGCGAGTGCTAGAAGCGCTACGCGCAGGAAAATTAGATCATCTCAAGCCGCCAAAGAAAGATAAGGGAAAGGCCGCAGAAGAGAGTTCAAAAGCCAAAACGTTCGCATGGCAAAAAACAGATAAAGCTAAAAGCACTGATGTAATCATCAATATAGTTGATGCAGACAAAGTTGGCTAGCAAAGGAAATACAACGATTACCAAGATTGGGAGCTTATTCCAATTTCATTCCCTCCCGTAATGTCGATAGACACAGTTAATGAGCCCATTATCATCAAGTGTTGAATTCCTAATTGCGGAATACAGATCAAACGCATGCATGTTGACACCGGGAGTGGCGTCGACATTATGTATGAGCATTGCTATCGTTTCCTTCCTGCAGAAGTTAAAGCGTAGTTACGCAGCCTGATATTACAATATCAGGGTTCTCTGGAGAAAGCTCATGGCCGCTAGGCCGGATAGAGCTAACAATAGAGCTTGCGGATGATAAGAATCCGTAGTTGGTCAGACATGAGTTAGTTGACTTTTATGTGGTTCGTTCGACTTCGCGTTACAATGCGCTACTAGGGAGAAATTTCATACGACGTTTTAATATTATACCATCGGTAGTGCATGGCTTGATTAAGTTTCCTACAATGGGAGGAATTGCCACGATTGCGTCACATCAAACAACCGAGTTATGTGGTTCAGTTGTGCCTGTAAACATTCCCATCATGGGAGAACAACTTGCAAGCAGTACAGTCATAGCTAACCGTTTGCACCCGGATAAGCGTATCAAAATCGGTGCAGGCTTGTCAGCCGAAACTAAGGCTAAGTTGCATGGAATATTATTCGCAAACGCAGATGTTTTCGCATGGCAAGAATTAGGCATGACTGGGGTTCCGCGTGATATTGCGGAACATAAGTTGAATGTTAATCCATCACTCACACCCGTTAGACAAAAGAAGCGGCATATGGCTCTTGAGCGCAGTGATTGGTTATGCGCAGAAGTAGATAACCGTGTCAAAGCAAACATTCTGATGGAAGTGCGGTATCAGACATGGGTTACTAATCCTGTGTTGGTGAAAAAGGCTGATGACAATTGGCGGATGTGTGTCGATTTTAAAGACATCAATAAAGCGTGCCCCAAGGACAACTACCCTCTCCCGGAGATAAACTGGAAGGTAGAATCATTATCAGGTTTTTGGTACAAGTGTTTTCTGGATGCGTACAAGGGTTATCACCAAATCTTAATGGCTGCGGAAGATGAGGACAAAACTGCTTTTCATACGCCGCAGGGTATTTATTGTTATACGAAGATGCCTTTCGAATTAAAGAACGCAGGCGCAACCTATCAGCGCATAATTGACGCAGCCTTCAAGCACCAAATTAGTAGAAATCTTGAAGCATACGTCGATGACTTGGTAATTAAAAGTAACACCGAAGAAGAAATGCTCGCAGACATCCTAGAAACGTTTGCATCTCTGCGCATGATCAACATAAAGCTTAACCCGCTCAAATGCAGTTTTGGGGAAGAAGGCAAGTTTCTAGGTCATGTGGTGCCGGCGCGGGGAATAAAGGGGAATCCCAAAAAGATTGAGGCCATTGATAGTTTACCATCTCCAAGAACAAAGAAAGATGTGCAGAGTCTAACCGGAAAACTCGCGGCGATTACGCGGTTTCTGTAGAAAGCCGCAGAAAGGCAGCTGCCATTCTTCAATACTTTGAAGAATTGTTTAAAGAAAAAAGATTTCGTATGGACTCAGGAAGCAGAATCAGCTTTTCAGGAGATGAAGAAGGTGCTCGTTGAATTACCAACACTCACCGCGCCGGTATCAGGGGAAATGCTTACGCTGTACCTTGAGGCATCGAAAGAAGCTATCAGCGCGGTTCTTATCGCACATCGCGGAAAGGTAATCAATTCTCTTTTACTTATATGAATTATTTATTTCGTAAACAAGTAACGTTGAGGTTTTCTCAGACGCAAATGTCGGTCTACTTCGTAAGCAAGATGCTGACAGCAAGCAAAGTAAACTATTCACCAATAGAAAAGCTAGTATATGCGCTAGTCCACACGGCGCGGCGTTTGCGCCGGTACTTTCAAGCACATCCAATTGTGGTTCTAACTGATCAACCGATCAAGCAGGTAGGTAAATGCCTAATTTGCGGCAATGTCCGAGGCTACCGCATTGACCAACGCAATCATTTTTCTTTCAGGTGCCATATAAGCCTGAAATTTCTGGCCGAATGGCTAAATGGGCAGTTGAGTTAGGAGAACACGAAATAAATTTTTCTTCGCAAAGCGCGATTAAAGGTCAAATACTTGCGGATTACCTAGCAGAATTGCCTGCGTATGTTGAGGCATCGACTGAGCAGCAGGATGCGCCTGCACCACCCTTGTCATCATGGGAGTTATATACCGATGGTGCCTGCAGCGCAGCTGGCGCAGGTGCAGGTGTAATTTTATCTGGCCCAGATGGTGAAGAGCACACATATGCGTTGCGGTTCAATTTCGCTGTTACGAACAACGAAGCAGAATATGAGGCTTTGTTAGCAGGTATGCGTATTGCGCATAAATTAAATGTTAAAATTCTGCATGCTTATGTGGATTCAAAGCTAGTATGCAGTCAAGTCAACGGAGACTTTGAAGCGCATGACATAGCCATGCAGCAATATTTATCGCTTATTCATAACCTCGCTGACCAGTTTGAGGCTTTTCAAATCTCCCACGTAATGCGGGGGCAAAATAAGAAGGCGGATGCACTTAGAAAATTGGCTGCTTTGGCCTTTGATCATCTGGGGAAGAAAGTTCTTATAGAAGAACTACATACGAAGTTTATTGTTATGAAGCCTTTAGTGGCACCTGTTGAGGAATCCATCTCGACGTGGATGACACCCATCATTGATTTTCTGCGAGATGACACCTCACCTGCGGATTCTGTTGATGCAAAGAAAGTCCGCACTAAGGCACAACTGTACGCCCTTGAGGGTGAGGTCCTATATCGAAAAAATTATTTAGGGCCGCATTTAAGGTGCATTGGCCCAAAAGAGGCAGAGGAAGTTATACACGAGGTGCATGAGGGTGCATGTGCTCTTCATTCGGGGCACAGGTCTATTGTGTCAAAAATTATGTGGCTAGGTTATTATTGGCCCACTATGTACGCTGATACTGCGCGAATAGTTAAACAATGTGAATCTTGCCAAATACATGCGCCTATCAGCAGAGCACCTGCGCACCCAATGATCCCAGTCTCGTCACCATGGCCATTCTGTAAATGGGCAATTGACATAGTCGGACCATTTCCGAAAGGCCGAGGTAATATTATCATTTATTTTATACCATATGATACTTACGTCAGTATCTTACGCATACTCTACACACGCAGGAAACATCAAATTCTTGATTGTTGCAATTGACTATTTCACGAAGTGGGTTAAAGCATGACCGCTAGCAACAATTTAAGGAAAAAGGGTGCAAAATTTTGTATGGGAGGACATTGTTTGTCGATTCGGCATACCAAACGAAATCGTTAGTGATAACGGTACGCAGTTTGCGGGGGATCCTTTTCGCAGTTGGTGCGCGAAGCTTAATATTAAGAAAACTTTAACATCCGTTGCGCATCTGTAACGACCCTGGATTTTCCAACGTTTAATTATTAATATTTATTATTAATACTTGTGATTTAATGAATGTATTGTTTATATACATTTACTTGTTATCATACTTGAATTTACATGCCCGACACGTCTTTGTGACACGCAAACTTTACACGAATAATATTTGCAAATATTATTTACATTCATGATTAATTTTTATTAACCATTTTAATTAACTAAAGTTACTAGTTAATTACTTGGGCTTTGTTGGATTTATATTGTTTAATTACTTAATTGGACTTGGGCTTATGTTAATGGACTTAGAAGCCCACCCTACACACTTAATGGATTAATTAGCCCATTACTTTCATGTAAGTATTACATTTGAACTTAACTAGATGGTTTAGTGTACATAGAATCTAGTTACATGATACTTACACCTAGTCCCCATGCAAGCTAACCTTATAACCATCTTTTTAAGCCAATTACATGAAGAACCTAGTGAGTCTTTTCCTTCCTCTTGATCCCTTTTGGCCGTCGGCCTTTGTGGCCTTGGGGAGTGTTTTTTTGTTTCAAATTTTGTTAACATATCTACTAGTATTCTTCACATATCTCACACACACAAAATACTTCTCATTTCTCTCAAAAATTTCTCTCCTTTTTGTAAGTAACTTGAGCTTTTTCTTCTCTTCTTTTTCCTTGCAAAAACCGAAGCAAACACTCTCATCATCATCATTCTTTGTTTGTTGTTTTGTTACTTGTCTTTGTTAGTTGTTTACTTACTAGTACAAGGATCAAACTTTCTAGTTAGATTCTTCATATTATCTTGTATTTACAAGAACACACAAGAACCTAACTTACTAGTTATGTTCTACATTTAATGTCTTGAAAGATTAAAGTTCATGTGTTGTAAAAATCATTACTTGAATTCATGTTAGTAAACTTAAAAGTTTACTTCCTTAAAGATCAAGACTTTGGCTTGAATCTTTAAAGTATGAACAACCATGAACTAGTTACTTGTTTACTTAGTTTATTTCTTCATTCTTGGATCTTTTGAATTCGTGATTCTTGTGTTGTTAGTTAAGTGTTACTAGTTAACTTTGATCTCATTTTTCTTGAACTAAAGTTAACTTTAAAAGTTCAAGAACATGGAAGTATAACTTTTTAGTTATAACTTCATATAATTGTGATGGATCTAAGTTCTATAGCTTATGGTCTACTTATTTTGTCATAAACAAAAGCTTGAAAGCTTACATACACTTTACAAGATGAAAATCTAAGTCTTATAGCTTATGGTTTCATTAAAGTAAAGATTCAAGTGTTATTACTTGGGATTTAACTTAATAACTTTAGATCTAGACTTTTGGGTCTTGGATCTTCAAGATCAAACTAAGAACTATGTTCTAAAACTTAAGATCTTGATTAGTTAGTTTACTTTCAGGTTTGTAGCTTAATATTACTTTTATGTGTCGGATCTAAGATCTTGATGTAACTTTGGTTCATCAAACTACTTACAACCCTTAAATGAGTTGTGCTACTTATCTTAGACTTATAATTGTGTTATGATGGTCAAAACTTGGTAAAAATTATGTAAACACATCAACGAGTTGTACACTCGAAGCTATATGCATCAAGGATGAGAACCGTGATGAACATCAAGCACCAAAAACCCACCGGAACACAATGTTTACTATTTTCTGGAACTGATCAGAAAACCTAGCCTACTGTAAAGCCGATTTTCAGTTAACTCTGTTCGAGCAGATAATTTTTCATTTAAGACTTGTCTTAATCTGAGTTACGGTTTAGGATCTATGGCCCTCCGAACGTCACTATGTCCTTTTAACGTTGTGCTTAAAATTCTGACCTACTCGCACTTAAACTGTCGCCACGGTCAAACGAAGACGAGTTTGGTTCTGGAATTCTTACAGCAACTAAAGGACTCATATACGGAGCCACGGCCACTGGTCTCACTTCAATTCAGTTTGTGTAGAGGCCGTGGTGACTGACCGAAGTCAGCCTTTGTTTTAAACTCTTTTTTTTTTAGAATGAAACATACTTTATACTTTTGTTTGATGATGAATGATGATAGCCCTTAATACCTAATTTATATACTTTTAAACCTATTGGGACGATTTACTGACTTAGTAATATTTGACTTAGGTTGAGGACTTTCCGGACCTACATACTTGCTTACTTTTCCCGAGTCAACTTTACTACTACTTTACCACTGTGAGTTATAGCATCCCTTTTTACATTAACTATTTTGGGAACTGAGAATACATGCACATTTTACGTTTTACATACTAGGTACGAGTACTTAAACTTTATATATGTGTGGGTTATACAACGACATAAACTTTCCCCTTAGCTCGGTAACGTTTAGTCATCGGTTTTTGAACCGGTGAACGCGAATCTTAGATATGGATCCATAGGGTTTGACATCCCCACTCGGGCTAGTAGCACTAGCATTTAATGGGTGTTTAATACTTCGTAACCATACGCACCCGCCAAGTGTACTTTCAGGGGGTTATAAACGTTAAGTTAGTTACCAAGTGCCCACGGTTAAACATATACTTTATCATACTGTTTTGAAACGCTCTTTGTAGCACTGAAATCTCGTGACCTACCTTACATACTGTTATACTTAAACTATAGCTCACCAACCTTTGTGTTGACGTTTTTAAGCATGTTTTTCTCAGGTGGTTAAGGTTAGCCGCTTCCGCTGTTGTACTAGTCTTGCTGTAGACACCGCTGCTTTAGAGATGTCATCGCATGAACGTTATCTTGCATTCATAAACTTTATTACTTTTGGAACTATGATTTGTAACGACCTAAGGGTCACGTACTATTAACTTTGCTTCTAGTCATAGAATCATACTTTTGGATGTAAAACATTTGACGTTGTTTATGACGTCACCTTTTATCATGAATGCAACTTGTTTTGAAAACGCATATAGTGTTTGACCTTGTAATGATCCTGTTGTTGATAATTTGTACACGATGGTTTTGTACGGGGCATCACATTTGGTATCAGAGCATTGGTTGTAGGGAATTAGGTTGCATTAGTGAGTCTGGACCGACCCGAGTAGGATTCACTAATAGGACTAATCTATAACTTGCTAGTTTACTTGCTTCTGCTGAACTTACTGCATGCTGCTGCTTACTTTTACTGCTAAATGCCGTATGCTATTACATGATTTCACTACTGCATGCTATTATCTGCTTTCGATTGCATGATACTTGTCGTTATTGCCATGCTACTTATTGTTACACATGATTTAGACTGTTGTAGTTACTTGGCCTAATACATGCTTGCTTTATGACTTACTGACATGGAAAAAGTTATTTTTCCTTTTTCAGATGTCCGATATTCCACCTGTCATTATTTTGGACAGCGACACAGACTCATCAGCCACCTCACCTGCCATCGTTGCCGATTCTCAGATCAAGTCATCGACACCATCCAGTGACTCAGGCGCTTCGTCCTCCGGAGTTAGTAGCCATGCACCCGACCCAGTGATTACCTTAGACGGAGCCGAGGACCCACCGGAGATTCCAGCTCCACTTGCCCCAGGACCTCCGAAGCCACAACACCATCCCGGTGGTGCTGTGATTCCCGCGGAACTTGGGGAAGGTCCGGTCCGTAATGAGCATAACCATTGGTGCCGACGCCTTCCTGATGGACGTCTCGTGCCGATCGGACCCGCCAGATACCAACAGATGATGGCCACCCGAGGAGAGCCACCCGTGCAGCCACCCCCAGCCGATCTAGACGACCCATCATCCGCCAATTCTTCATCCGACGACTCATCCTCTGACGACTCTAGTGACGAGGATTCAGATGAGGACCCTGATGATGCACCTGTACAGCCACCCTCCACCTCGCCGAAGAAGCGGTACCGTTTCGATGGTACCATCATTCCAGGGATTAATGGAGGTCGACCATTCGTTGACGCTCATGGTCGGCGTCATAGGGTTACCGCCCGTAAGCAGCTTGTGCTGTATCCTGCTGATCCCTTCATCCGTAAGCCTTACCACTGTGCACCATCCACTTCTGGAGCCGGACCATCTGTACCACCGGCACCACCTGCACCACCAGCACTGCCTGCCCCACCATCTCCCTCTGTCGAGGAACTGACAAGGGAAGTGGAGATCCTCCGTACTCGGGTAGCTGAGCTCGAGGACCAGATGTCCCATGTAATGGACATCCTACACCCACCATCATCATAGGGCTTTTGTAGTAGATTTCATTATGTAATCTCATTTGTAGTTTTATGTTTCACTTATGTATTGTACGAACCTATGCGGATGTATGCAACTTATTATTAATGAATGGAACTATGCGTTATTTAATTCTTGCACGGTGTTCTATTTACGTTACTGTATGATGATTCTGTGGTATTTGTACCTAGTTGCATTACTTAATAAACATGTGATGTGTTGATTCGATGTTGGTTACCATATATTGTATTATTACTATTTGAATATCGGATTTTGACTTGAGTCAAAATTTTTGTTTAGAACATCAATGGCCAACGGAAGATCAACACCCACCGCAGCCCAAATCGAGGAAATGATCAATGAACGAGTCGCCGCAGCTTTAGCGGAAATGAACCCCCAAGCTCCACCGCCACCGGTTATCCAGCCCATTCGTAATGGGTGCACATACAAAGAGTTTCAAAGCTGCAAGCCCCACAACTTTAGTGGAACTGAGGGACCGGTTGGTCTCACTAGATGGTTTGAGAAATTAGAATCTATGTTTCGAGTTAGTAACTGCTCAGAGGCGAACAAAACCAAGTTTGCTTCATGCACGCTGTCTGACGGCGCACTAACATGGTGAAACATGTTGGCTCAAGCAAAGGGTATTGATGAGGCGTTTGCTACCCCATGGGAGGAATTCAAAGGGGCCCTGATTCAGGAATATTGCTCTAGGACCGAGATCCAGAAGATGGAGATTGAGTTTATGCAGTTGAAGGTTATGGGAAACGACCTCGATGATTACAATCGTAGGTATTTGGAACTAGCCCTGATGTGTCCTACCATGGTTACCCCGGAGTTCAAGCGTATGGAAAGATATTTGTGGGGACTTCCTAAGTCCATTAAGGGAAAAGTCACCTCGTCTAAGCCACCCAATGTCCCGAAAGCAATGCCCATGGCGCATACTTTAATGAATCAAATTATCATCGATGAACCGGAGAAGGTTAAGTCTGAAGCAGGTAGTAGTGAGAAGCGCAAATGGGATAACAACAGGGGAAGGACCTATGATCAAAACCCGGCGAAGTGACATGAGGGTTTCAAAGGAAACAACAACAGTGGGAACCCCAACCTGAACTACAAGGGTACCTTACCGCAATGCAAGAGGTGCTACAAGCACCATACCGGGTATTGTAATGTTGTTTGTGAAAAGTGCCAACGGACTTGACATATCGGTAAGGACTGCAAGGTCACCACCCTGAATGTGAAGGCGAACCCCAATGGACCTAAAAAGTGCTACGAATGCAGACAGACGGGCCATTTCAGAAATGCGTGCCCCAACAAGCGAAAGGACGACGGACTACCGCTTGGCAGAGCTTTCAACGTTAATGCAAGGAACGCCCGTGAGAACCCCGACTTGGTGACAGGTATATTCACTATCAACAATCTATTAGCTTCTGTCCTATTTGATACTGGTGCCAATAGAAGTTATGTATGTAGACACTTTTGCGATAAGATTAATTGGTCATTAGTCCCGTTAAAGGAGAGTATGCTTGTAGAGGTAGCCAATGGAAAACTTGAGAAAGTTGACCATATTAGTCAAGGAGCCATTATCAACATAGCTGGTGTGGATTTTGAGATTGACCTGATACCCATTAAGTTGGGAAGCTTTGATGTTATTGTCGGTATGGACTGGTTGCCTAAGATAAGGGCCGACATTATCTGTGGAGATAAAGCTCTTCGTATACCACACGGAGACGGTAAGCCACTGATCATTTACGGAGAGAGATGTACCTCGAAGCTGAACTTCATTAGTTGCGTGAAAGCGTAAAAGATCATGAAGAAAGGACGTCTTGCTGTGCTAGCACATGTGAAAACATTAGTAACCGAGGTGAAGAGTGTGAACGATGTTCGAATTGTGAACGAGTTTTCCGATGTCTTTCCGAAAGAATTTCCTGGATTACCGCCACCGAGAGCAGTAGAGTTTCAGATCGACTTAGTACCAGGAGCTGCACCTATAGCTTGTGCACCTTATCGACTCGCACCTTCCGAAATGCAAGAATTGCAGAGCCAATTACAAGAACTGCTAGACCGTGGATTCATCCAACCAAGTTTCTCACCTTGGGGTGCACCTATTTTATTTGTAAAGAAGAAGGATAGATCCTTCCACATGTGTAGCTACTACTGTGAACTCAACAAATTGACAATCAAGAATCGGTATCCTCTCCCCCTCATTGACGATCTTTTTGATCAACTACAAGGATCGAGCGTTTACTCCAAGATCGATTTGCGATTCGGTTATCACCAGTTGAGGGTGAAGGAAAGTGATGTGATGAAGACTGCATTCAGAACCCGTTATGGTCATTATGAGTTCCTCGTGATGCCATTCGGTTTAACCAACGCACCTGCCGTGTTCATGGATCTCATGAATCATGTCTGCAAGCCATACCTGGATAAGTTCGTTATCGTCTTCATAGATGATATCCTCATCTACTCCAAAAGCGAAGAATAACATGAGCAACATCTTCAATTAGTGCTTGAACTCTTGAGACAAGAGCAACTTTACGCCAAATTCTCCAAGTGTGAATTTTGGTTGAAGGAAATCCAATTTCTGGGTCATGTTGTGAGCGATCAAGGTATCAAAGTTGACCCCGCCAAGATTGAAGCTATCAGCAAGTGGGAGACCCCCACTACTCCAACTCACATCTGCCAATTTTTAGGTCTCGCCGGTTACTACCGAAGATTTATTGAAGGTTTCTCTCTGATTACGCGTCCTTTGACCGCGTTGACTCACAAAGGGAAGAAGTTCATTTGGGAACCCGTACACGAATTAGCATTTCAAACCTTGAAGAAGAAGTTGACCACCGCACCTATCTTATCTCTTCCTGAAGGCAGTGACGATTTCGTCGTTTATTGCGATGCATCGAAAAGTGGTTTTGGTTGTGTACTAATGCAAAGATCAAAGGTTATTACCTATGCTTCTCGTCAACTGAAGATTCATGAATGGAACTACACTACTCACGATCTTGAACTTGGAGCCGTTGTCTTTGCACTCAAATTGTGGAGACACTATTTGTATAGAACTAAGAGCACTATCTTCACCGACCACAAAAGCCTCCAGCACATATTCGATCAGAAGCAACTGAACATGCAACAGCGACGATGGATCGATACATTGAATGACTACGATTGTGAACTTCGTTATCACCCTGGCAAGGCCAATGTTGTAGTTGACGCTTTAAGCCGAAAGGAGAGGACGGAACCTCTTCGTGTTAGGGCTCTGAACATCACCATCCATTCGAATCTCAACAGTCAGATCCGAGTAGCCCAAGATGAGGCTCTCAAGGAGGAGAATATATTTCACGAACATTTGAACATACTTGTCTCTCGATTCGAGGTTAGAGAGACTGGACTCCGATGTTATGCCGGAAGGATTTGGGTACCTCTTTATGGAGATCTACGGAACCTTATACTAGATGAAGCCTAAAAACTGAGATATTTGATTCATCCCGGAGCGGGCAAAATGTACCACGACCTTAAAGAACAGTATTGGCGGCCGAATCTTAAGAAGGACGTTGCAACTTATGTTGGTAAGTGTTTGACTTGCTCAAAAGTTAAGGCCGAACATCAGAGACCCTCTGGATTACTTCAACAACTGGAAATCCCACAATGGAAGTGGGAAAGGATCACAATGGATTTCATCACCAAGCTACCAAAGACGGTGGGCGGATACGATACCATATGGGTTATCGTTGACCGTCTTACTAAATCCGCACACTTCTTGGCTATGAAGGAAATGGATACGATGGAGAGACTTGCTCAATTATACATCAAAGAGGTTGTATCTCATCATGGTGTACCTTTATCGATCATTTCAGATCACGATCCTCGTTTTGCTTCCAGATTTTGGCGTTCCTTACAAGAAGCCATAGGAACCCGTCTCGGAATGAGTACTGCTTATCACCCACAGACCGATGGGTAAAGTAAAGGAACGATTCAGACCTTGGTAGACATGTTGCGTGCATGTGTCATTAATTTCGGAAAGGCCTGGGAAAGGCATTTACCGCTAGCCGAATTCTCGTACAACCACAGTTATCATTCGAGTATTAATGTCGCACCTTTCGAAGCGTTGTATGGCCGTAAGTTCCGATCTCCTATTTGTTGGGCCGAAGTAGGCGAAAATCAAATCACCGGACCCGAGGTAGTCCATGAAACAACAGAGAAGATTGCTCAAATTCAAGCGAGACTTAAGACGGCCCGTGATCGCCAAAAGAGTTATGCAGACCTTAAACGTAAAGACTTTGAATTCAACGTGGGTGACCGTGTAATGTTGAAGGTTGCACCTTGGAAAGGTGTGATTCGTTTTGGAAAGCGCGGAAAGTTAAACCCGCGATACATTGGTCCTTTTGAAATCTTGGAGCGTGTTGGACCCGTTGCTTACCGTCTGGATCTTCCAACTCAATTGAGCTCAGTTCATTCTACTTTTCACGAGTCAAACTTGAAGAAGTTTCTTACTGCACCCGAACTTATCATACCATTGGAAGAACTTACGATTGATGACAAACTCCACTTCGTGGAAGAGCCTGTTGAAATTATGGACCGTGAGGTCAAAACTTTGAAACGCAACAAGATTCCGATCATCTGAGTACGATGGAATGCCAAACGAGGACCTGAGTTTACCTGGGAGCGGAGGATCAAATGATTCAGAAGTATCCTCACCTTTTCCCAACTCCTCCATCTACCTCAGCTTAAAATTTCGGGACGAAATTTTATTTAACAGGTGGGTAATGTAACGACCCTGGATTTTCCAACGTTTAATTATTAATATTTATTATTAATACTTGTGATTTAATGTATGTATTGTGTATATACATTTACTTGTTATCATACTTGACTTTACAGGCCCGACACGTCTTTGTGACACGCAAACTTTACACGAATACTATTTGCAAATATTATTTACATTCATGATTAATTTTTATTAATCATTTTAATTAACTAAAGTTACTAGTTAATTACTTGGGCTTTGTTGGATTTATATTGTTTAATTACTTAATTGGACTTGGGCTTATGTTAATGGACTTAGAAGCCCACCCTACACACTTAATGGATTAATTAGCCCATTACTTTCATGTAAGTATTACATTTGAACTTAACTAGATGGTTTAGTGCACATAGAATCTAGTTACATGATACTTACACCTAGTCCCCATGCAAGCTAACCTTATAACCATCTTTTTAAGCCAATTACATGAAGAACCTAGTGGGTCTTTTCCTTCCTCTTAATCCCTTTTGGCCGTCGGCCTTTGTGGCCTTGGGGAGTGTTTTTTTGTTTCAAATTTTGTTAACATATCTACTAGTATTCTTCACATATCTCACACACACAAAATACTTCGCATTTCTCTCAAAAATTTCTCTCCTTTTTGTAAGTAACTTGAGCTTTTTCTTCTCTTCTTTTTCCTTGCAAAAACTGAAGCAAACACTCTCATCATCATCATTCTTTGTTTGTTGTTTTGTTACTTGTCTTTGTTAGTTGTTTACTTACTAGTACAAGGATCAAACTTTCTAGTTAGATTCTTCATATTATCTTGTATTTACAAGAACACACAAGAACCTAACTTACTAGTTATGTTCTACATTTAATGTCTTGAAAGATTAAAGTTCATGTGTTGTAAAAATCATTACTTGAATTCATGTTAGTAAACTTAAAAGTTTACTTCCTTAAAGATCAATACTTTGGCTTGAATCTTTAAAGTATGAACAACCATGAACTAGTTACTTGTTTACTTAGTTTATTTCTTCATTCTTGCATCTTTTGAATTCGTGATTCTTGTGTTGTTGGTCAAGTGTTACTAGTTAACTTTGATCTCATTTTTCTTGAACTAAAGTTAACTTTAAAAGTTCAAGAACATGGAAGTATAACTTTTTAGTTATAACTTCATATACTTGTGATGGATCTAAGTTCTATAGCTTATGGTCTACTTATTTTGTCATAAACAAAAGCTTGAAAGCTTACATACACTTTACAAGATGAAAATCTAAGTTTTATAGCTTATGGTTTCATTAAAGTAAAGATTCAAGTGTTATTACTTGGGATTTAACTTAATAACATTAGATCTAGAATTTTGGGTCTTGGATCTTCAAGATCAAACTAAGAACTATGTTCTACAACTTAAGATCTTGATTAGTTAGTTTACTTTCAAGTTTGTAGCTTAATATTACTTTTAGAGTTCATGTATGTGTCGGATCTAAGATCTTGATGTAACTTTGGTTCATCAAACTACTTACAACCCTTAAATGAGTTGTGCTACTAATCTTAGACTTACACTTGTGTTATGATGGTCAAAACTTGGTAAAGATAATGTAAACACATCAACAAGTTGTACACTTGAAGCTATATGCATCAAGGATGAGAACCGTGATGAACATCAAGCTCCAAGAACCCACCGGAACACACTGTTTACGGTTTTCTGGAACTGATCAGAATACCTAGGCTACTGTAAAGCTGATTTTCAGTTAGATCTATTCGAGTAGATAATTTTTTGTTTAAGACTCGTCTTAATCCGAGTTACGGTTTAGGATCTATGGCACTCCGAACGTCACTATGTCCTTTTAACGTTGTGTTGAAAATTCTGACCTACTCGCACTTAAACCGTAGCCACGGACAAACGAAGACGAGTTTAGTTCTGGAATTTTCATAGCAACTAAAGGACTCATATACGGAGCCATGGCCACTGGTCTCACTTCAATTCAGTTTGTGTAGAGGCCGTGGTGACTGATCGAAGTCAGCCTTTATTTTAAACTCTTTTTTTTTAGAATGAAACATACTTTATACTTTTGTTTAATGATGAATGATGATAACCCTTAAGACCTAATTTACATACTTTTAAATCTATTGGGACAATTTACTGACTTAGTAATATTTGACTTAGGTTGAGGACTTTTCAGACCTACATACTTGCTTACTTTTCCCGAGTCAACTTTACTACTACTTTACCACTGTGAGTTATAGCATCCCTTTTTATATTAACTATTTTGGGAACTGAGAATACATGCGCATTTTACGTTTTACATACTAGGCACGAGTACTTAAACTTTATATATGTGTGGGTTATACAACGGCATAAACTTTCCCCTTAGCTCGGTAACGTTTAGTCATCGGTTTTTGAACCAGTGAACGCGAATCTTAGATATGGATCCATAGGGTTTGACATCCCCACTCGGGCTAGTAGCGCTAGCATTTAATGGGTGTTTAATACTTCGTAAACATACGCACTCGCCAAGTGTACTTTCAGGGGGTTATAAACGTTAAGTTAGTTACCAAGTGCCCACGGTTAAACATATACTTTATCATACTGTTTTGAAACGCTCTTTGTAGCACTGAAATCTCGTGGCCTACCTTATACTGTTATACTTAAAGTATAGCTCACCAACCTTTGTGTTGACGTTTTTAAGCATGTTTTTCTCAGGTGCTTAAGGTTAGCCGCTTCCGCTGTTGTACTAGTCTTGCTGTAGACACCCGCTGCTTTAGAGATGTCACCGCATGAACGTTATCTTGCATTCATAAACTTTATTACTTTTGGAACTATGATTTGTAACGACCTAGGGGTCACGTACTATTAACTTTTCTTTTAGTCATAGAAGCATAATTTTGGATGTAAAACATTTGATATTGTTTATGACGTCACCTTTTATCATGAATGCAACTTGTTTTGAAAACGCATATAGTGTTTGACCTTGTAATGATCCTGTTGTTGATGATTCGTACACGATGGTTTTGTACGGGGAATCACAGCATCCGCAGGCGAATGGCCAGTGCATAGTCATCAACCGGGATATAGTGGCTGGAATCAAAGCTAGATTGGGTCATGGTCGCATTGGTTGGGTGGACGAACTACCAAAGGTTTTATGGGCACATAGAATAACACCCAAAGCAAGCACTGGTGAGGCTCCGTTCAGTTTGGTCTATGGGTCAGAAGCAGTTGTACCCACAGAGATTGGGGTACCAACGTTCCGCATACAGAATTTCGACGAGCAGAATAACTCAGAAGCTTTGCGGAAAAATCTTAATTTGTTGGAAGAACACAGACTTTCTGCGGCGATAAACGAAGCCAATAATAAGCAGAAAATTGCAAAGTACTTCAATCAGCGTGTGCGTTCGCGCTCTTATAAGTACGGGGACTTAGTTTGGCGTCAGAATGATGCGAGTCATGCGGAAGATAATGGGAAGTTGGGCCCCCGTTGGGAAGGTCCATACAAGGTAGTGGGAGCAAGCAACACCGGGGCATACCATCTCGCGACATTAGACGGGAAACCTGTGAAACGCACTTGGAACGCGACATTGTTGAAAAAATATTACATGTAGCTGGTTGGACCTGATCAATCCAAATATTTTAGCACATTATTTTTTCCTATGTACTTTCTGTCTGTTTAGATGTGTCGCGGTTGTAAACATGATTAATGCCAATCAAAATATTTACTCGCGCATACTTTTGTTGTATATATCTTTCTTTTTTGTATGCGGTTCCTGCCTACTTAAGGGGTGTCCTCTAGCCCCAGTGCGGCAGAAGCCTGTTTGGTTACAAGGCTAGACATTAACGACAGGTAAAGGGAATTGGTTTTCCCCTAACCAAGCACCACGCAGACTAGATGGCTGCCAAGTCAACTTAAAAATACAAGCATTAGTTTGCTTGTGCATAATTACTCTCGCATTGGTTTGTTTGAGGAACTCTTAAGTATAAAAGCATTGGTTTGTTTTTAGTTGCGTTGTTTACCATACAGCTAAAGTGCACCTCTAGCACATGACAAAGCAATAATGTAGTAGCTTTTGAGTCTAAACTGTTAAAGGTAAAATTGCTAAAGTATTGGTTTATTTTACGCGGTACCTGCATATGCGCATGGGTTTTGGTTAACTATGCGCATGGGCATGCGGTTCATCTTTTGTTTTGATTCGCGATATATAAATAATTAATACATAACGCATGCATAACACAAAAATATATAATACAACTAAGTTATTACAAATAATAATTGTTTCAAATGCCTGCCCAACATGGGACTTAGGGCTCAAAAATTGTACTTACAATTGCCTGCCTAAGCATAGGACTTACGGGGCAAACAGTTAAGTACTCAACCTAAAAATCTTCCTTAAGAAACCCATCAACTGACATATTGGGATCCGCAGCGAACGCGTCTATTAAGGGGATCGGGATGGATGTGATGACATTTTTAGCTTCCATAAGGACCACTGCGGTACCCTCCTTCAAGTATTTCTGAACAATTTCGGGGTACGGTGGCGTGAGGTCACAACCTTTGATCACCTCCAGCATCACCTTGTTGCGGTCATGATCCTTTACTGCATCAACATAGGCATTGAACTTTTCGGATACTGGGTCCGAGTCCATCACCTTTTGCGCAATGGTAGGGAGGGCGGTGCGAAGCTTTAACAAATCCGCCTCTGACAGTTCGCGGCCAGTCACCGCGTCATCTTTCTCCCTACTCACCCTTTCTAGTTCCAACCACAGGCGTTCCGTATCCCCCTTAGCATGGTCAACCGCCCTAACTAACTCGCAGTTTTTCTTCCTTTCCTCAATTAGTGCGGTTTTTGTTTCCGCCGCAGTCACCTCCACCGCTTTGCACGCCTCTTCCGCGGCATTCATGTCTTTCTTCACCTGATCAACACCTGCCTGCAGCAATCCCAGCTCTGTTTCTTTCCGCACAGCCACTTGGTACAAATTGGTGGCACAGCGTACTTGATCCGCAAACATTCCAAAGAACACAAGGCCATTTTGGACAAAGGCGTTGTACGCTTGGTGGAAGGTTAGCGCAGCCAGTTGATTGCGGAGCTCAGCCGGGAAAATCTGCTGCAGGAAAGCGGACTGCTCTGCAGCATTTTCAGCGGAGGACTGGGTGAGCTGCGCCAGATTCGCCAATCGGAAGCTACCGTGTGGTGGGGTTGGTGTGGTATCAGAATCAAGATGTATCGCCTTGTCTCTTGACGTGGCGGTGGCTTCACGGTCTGGATTGCCTCGCGGTGGCGTGTGATGCGTCTCCTCAATATGCTCTGCAAATTAGTGATTCTTTAGCACATGAAGTTAATTGTGCGGTGTTTACGCAAGAAAAGAGATGCTTACCAGTGGTGGGAGGAGGTAGATCTACGGACGCTGGATCGACGGAGACAAAGTTGTCATTTCGCATGTCCTCCCTTTGCTTGGGAGTGAGTTTCTTCTTCTTCTGCTTAGTTTGGGGGTCTTCGGTAGCCTTGCACTTATTGGCCGAGGTGGCGGGTGCAGGCTCCACATTTTCGCCAGTCCTCTCCTGCTCCAGCGGCTCGTTAACCTTTTGTTTGCGGAAAGAGATACCCGCAATCTCCTCGGCGGTGAGCAATTTCTTCATCTTCATCTCTGCAAACATATGCGCACATTTAGAACATATAAGTATGCAGCAGCTGTTATATATTCACATGCATTTATACTATTCCTACCCTTGCCATTCGGCGAGAATATGGCTAGGCGCATGTTCTCCCATGGCCAGTGCGCGGATATCTTTCCTAACCGCAGCATAACATTCACATATGACCGGTGCACAAGCTGTGCGTTAGCACACTCCACTAACAGTTTTGTTTCCTCATCATCTAGGACGGGGGTCTTGTTTACGGCCTTTGCCATGCTTTCGCACCAAATTAGCGTTTGCGGAAAGCTGGCTCCAACAACTTTTTGGTCAACAAAGAAGAAAGTTTCTTTCCAATGACCCGCATTCGATTTGGGGGTTTTGTGAAGTTTTGTCAGGCGAAGGAGGTAAACCGGGACTTATGGTGGGTAGCTAGATGGTATAGATGGCAGAACACCTTCACTAGTGGTACCCTGTTTAGCGCGGCGCACCACATCTCGAATAGCACTATTTTCCCTACGGCGTATGGGTGTAATTGCCCTAACCCTACGTGGAAATGATCTAGTACGCCTAGAAAGAAGTCTGAGGGTGGAACTCTAAAATTCCCATGTTTAAACGCATGCTCGTATATCGCTACCTTCTTCTCAGGTGGTTTGTGAGCACGTTGGTTAGAAAGGGGTGGCACCGGATTATACTGTTCTAACGGTGGGTATTGTTTAACTAACGAATCTATATGTTTTTGCTCTATAATCGACACTACGCTATCTACATAAGTTTCATTCGCCTTAGTCATTTTCTATGAGTGATCGAAGAATTACTAACCTTTTGAAATTGGCCGGAGTATTTGGGATTTGATCGGAGTGAAATTTGCAGCGTATCGGCGAAGCTTGAGTTAGAAAAATAGAAATGTGGGTGAATCCGGCCTATCTATAGTGAAGATTGGGAGTCATGGGGTGAAACGGTTTCATCGTGGCTGTACACGTGTAACGCAATCAATGATCGACATTTTTTGCACGCGCGTGGATGTCAGTTTGATGTGCCCAATGTTGAGCGCATGACCCACACGCGCCTGCCAACTGCCACTTTATGTCTTGTCAGCCGAATGGGCTTCTGCGACAGTGACAGGCATTTAATGACCTCGAGATGCACGCGGAAAATTTAATGCTAGCCGTTTTCTTGTTTTTCTTTTTCTCTTAATAGTTTGATATCATATGTCTTGCGTCATATAATATCAAACTGGGGGGACATAATGATACCGTAACCCGCATACGCATTCTATACGTATGCGGGCGCTCGCTAGCATGCGTATGCTTGTACTTTGTATGCGGTATGTGGCATGTGGTGTTGTATCGAATGCCTCTGTTCCCGGTACGGCGATTACTTGGTCATCACGTTGATATCTTTTCCATAATTACATCCGTGATTCGGGGAAGTTTGTTATGGAAGAGATTACCATTATCTTGGATGATTCTAGAATTAGGGTTTGCCTATATATACTAACCCTAATTATCATTCTAGAGACAGTCACGTTATGTAACCATTTTTTACTACACATCTTACGTAACCAGTACCATCTTTCATCTTCTCAAGGTTAACAGGTTAGTTCCTTACTAACTAGCACCTACGACCTTATCTGGGGCCTTCCGATCAATGACCGTTATCGAAGGTGGACTTAATCACTTGGCCACCCCGCCGACAACATCATGTCGGCCAGGGTTATTTGTGGTAGCCGGACCAGAGAGTCAAGTTCTAAGATCCTTACCCCTCTTTACGTATCGAGCAAGCATATTGACCCTACGGAAAAATATGCATGATCAATTATTTTTTCGAATAATTGTGTAAAAAGGCTACGCATGACCAAGCACGACCCCTACCAACAAATAGTGAGGTAACTTGGGCCCAAAGTTATTGTATGGACAATACAATCTACAATACTTTTCTTTTTTTCATTTGATGAGCGTCTCAGTGTACGTTAGAGTTAGAACTTGCTCCTGATATACGTTTAAAGACCAATGACTGGTAAGCACCATACGTGGTGTAGGTGCGATCCTTTTCCTGAAAACATTCTGGATAGAGAAAAGAACAAAAACCATCCGCTTCTGTTTCCACTCCACGCATTTAAACAGACCAACTCATGTCAAAAAAGTTGATGAATCAAAAAATACTCACCCCCAAATAAAAAAAATGTTACCCTTTCCACCTTCAATCCTTTTCTCATTTCCGAACTCTGAAGAAACTCGAAGAGATATATCGACTAAAGTTTGCCTCAAAATACTTGTCAAAAATTTTCGAAATCCCAGATTGTTTTTGATAGGTCTATAAAAGACCTATTTCTGGTGAAACACCTCTCTATCTGGGCACAAGAAGAAAAAGACAAGAATTATGAAGAAGAGATATGCTAAAAAAAGAGCGAAGTCTCTAAATAAGGCATTAAATCCCCGAAGAAAAAGTTGTGACATAGGAGAAATTTACAGAAGAAAGAAGCTCCTTACAAGGAAATTCATGTTCTCCTTAGAAATTTTTTGCAAAAAAGAATGTCATCTTATCATAAAATGAGCATATCTTGGAAAAACTCAAATCTATCAAATCTCTCAAAAGATTTCCAAAGGGTCGAGAAATTCCCTCTTAGCTAAAATTAAAAACCTTCACATTTCTTCGCCAACCAACCTCTTTACCCGTTCTTCCTCTCGAATGAATGACTAAGGAAACTATCAATGTCGTCCTTATCTAGCCGGTGGAGATATCGATTCTCGATCATGCCTATGACAATAACCGTTACACGACTGGTTTTTGAACAACAATATTAGAATAGGGCACCCTAAACACTTGAGTGATATGAGTGATCCAATTGTGAGAAGCCTGGTCATGTATATCTTACATCTGAAGATTGAGAAGTACGCCTTTAAACCAAGAAACGAATAAAATATGGCGGTAAAAGCATAAAGTCTGAAACGTTTTCTAATACCTTCGAACAATGTCTTTTAAATCTCTTATTTTTAAGAAAAATAGAAGGATATGAGGTTTATTAGAATGTGAATCCAGTAAGATTGACCTGATATTTCCATCATTTTGCTTGAGGACAAGTAAAGCCGAAGTGTGGGATAATTTGATATAGTCTAAAAAGTCGCGTTTTAGCCTAGATATAAAGCCCGAAAATAATAAAGTTAAATAATTTGTCACCAAATTAAGCATTTATTTACTTTATTTTTTAGATTTAGTAATTACAAAGGTGATGCAAGAAAAATTGAAAAAACGGGCCTAAAACGAAGAATCTAGAGCGAAAACGGTGAAAATCAAATTACGACCCCATAAGCCAAGTTACGATCCAAGAAATCAGCAAAAACGACCAAGGAAGACAAGCCACATGGCTTGCACAACTGGCTGCCACACAGCCTACCCAAAGGTTCCCTACACGGCTGCTGCACCCGGGCACGGCTGCCGCACGGCTGCCGCACACGGCCTGCCCAGGTATGCACAAGCCATGTGCACAGCCTACCCAGGACTGGAAGGCTTATAAATAGACTTATGATTTCCCATTTTAAGCAATCACATATCCATTAAACAATTCAATTCAAGATTCAATTAGTTTTAGTTAGTAGTTTTAGTAATAGTTAGCTTTTTTTCGGAGAGTACTCCAAGAGTCCCTGTAATCTAGGGCGAAAGCTTTGTACGCTGCACCTTTTAAGGTTTTAATCTAAAACGCTTTTGTTTAAATAATGATTTGTTATTATCTGCATTTAGATATTATCATGCTAGCGTAAATCTTTTGTATGTTGCCTTGATAGAAACTCAGGCTAGTGTAGTTATGTAAATATAGTACGTTACTATGTTATGATGAATCTGTGAATCCGATAGGCTTGTATACTAGTATCTTGAGGACTGCCCAACCTACTATTGTGATTGAGACTTGTCCAACTATATGATATTAGATAACTCGTAGGATCAAGACCCTCGTTTATACTATACCCGAAGAATTCTATGACTCGGTATGGCCGGTAACCCAAGAGGCATTTATTGTACGTATGGGACACAGAACTTATGAATTGAGTCATGAATGACCTAGTATTCCTGATAACTGACCCAAATGACCTCTTAGGGGCTGTTGTGACCTGCCTAGTTGCACCTAATTGCATGATACGACCCTATTGCATGTTCTTGTTTGATTGTTGCCTTAGGATTGATCATACTGTCTATTGTATGCTTCTGGTATGTTTCTATCTGTTTTACTGATAATTTAACATTGTAATGCTGTATAATGATTAGGATAGCTTGATTCTGCGTAGTATGATGATAGGTATGTTAGTCCTAATATCTGTTTTGTCAACTTAACCTGTAAGGCTTCTCCTGTTGTGATTGTGTTCATTCAACACGACACGTAGTTACTCTGTCTCTGAAAGATAATGAGGGTTAGGATTAGCGCTTACCTTCTGACAGCACCTAGTGCTTAACCAAGGATAACCTCCGAGGTTTCGTCACTCTGAACGTGTAACCACTATGACATACATGCCTTTACTCAAAGAGAACTCCGAGAGGTCAAAGACCGGTAGGATTACATAATCGGCTCATACGATCAGTCCATTATTATCCTAATTAAAGATTTATCTGTAACATAATTACCTTCCGCTAGCCTAAGCGTATATCTTGGTCAGCATTTCCTTGATTTGTGTTGAGTCTGCAAAATAATTAAGGATTTAATTATAACAAAACAACATTATGTACACTAAAATGTTATGTGTAGCCAACATAGGTTTATTCATGTATAGACATCATTTGTTGGTGTGTCAAGTGTCTTAGTATGCTGCTTGGTCTACCAGCACAAGGTATACAGTATCCTTCAACCATCACAGGATGAGTGCCTAGCAAATTATAAAGATCAAGTGAACCAATAGAAGAACCAGAGCTGCTGGTAGCAGCATACAACACTTAGACAATTATGCTCCATTACAAGCATAATAGTTTCCTGTGTGGTCTACATCAATTGTACTATTCAACAGAAGTTAAAGAAAAAGTTGAATAGAAAAGGACATGTGACCTTACAAGACCACGTGGGAATGCAGAAGTTTAACGCATGTACAGACATATGTAATACTTTGTCAACTCCTAGGGAACCCAACATTCTATTTGTTTATTCAAATAGTGGTGCCAAACCGAATTGGGGTGTTCTTGCCAATAGCTACCAAAGAGGAAAGATAGAGAGCACGCTCTCTGATGATGTTGTCTACAAAAGTACATACATCCTATGTACCAGTGGACAATAGACCAATTACATGGATAATAGGACTGCTATAAATAGATGTTTTACACTATTATAATAGTTATTGGTATAGGTTTATTTAACTAGAGTCCAAACATGTAATAGTTATAAGATATACTCTTTAGTTATACTTAGGTGTAATTTGTATCAACCAACTGTTTATTCCGCCATTGAACAATTGTAATTCTTTGAGATTCATATCAATAAAAGAAAAATGTTGAAAATTACCCAAGGCTCTTATTTAATTAGTTGCTTGAATACACTTAACTGCTATATCACTTGTTTAACTAAAAAAGAATTGTATTCACCCCATCCCCTATACAATACTCATGTTGTTATCTAAGGGACCAACAATTTGCATACTCCGGGTATTTCTCCAACTTTTTTACTTTTTCGCATCTAGGACTGTTAGATAAAAACTCTAGTACTACCTATTATCTAGGCAATTCATCTAAAGATAATTATACCCCTGATCTTCAATTCGTTAAACCATTTAAAAACACGACCCTAGATCAACTTACACTTTCTACCTTAGAAAGCCAAAAGAAGATTTAGGCCCCGCATAAATAAATATAATACACAAGACATACCTACTGTGACTCGTTCGGTAGACATAGTTCTGCGACAAAAGAAACCAACTTTTCTAGCGATACCAATCTCACCTTTGGCTAAGATCTCACCCTTGCGGCTGAGAGCTCACCCGTGCGGCTGAGATGCCACCCTTGTGGGAGCTGGAGAATAGCAACAACACACTATTTTCGGATTTTGGTACCCAAATCTCGATTCAAGCATGTTATGGTCATTCTATTGCTTCAGGAACATCATATAACATGTATAAATATCATAGCAATCGACGATCAACAATCAAGCATAAGAAACGCATCTAAAGGAATCATGCTTGAAACCTAATTAACTTTATATAACTTCCTTATAAACAAGGAATTAAACTTAGTTTACTAACTAAAATTATAATAACCCTACTTTTTCGTTAATTTTTTAACAACCACAAGCTGACTTTTATGTTTTACCTTGATGAAAAAACATTTATGTGTTATTATTTATTAATTTATTAATAAATATTATTCGTAATATATTTTAAGTATTATTATGAAGTTAAGAATTTATATCTTAAATTTTGATGATTATATTTGACGACCGTTACTTGACTTTCGTGTCTTACATTTAGAAGATAACATTTGTATGTTATAATTTACTATAAATATTATTTATAATATTTATTTGATGACTAAGATTATAATAAGAATTTCTATTCTTAACTTTATATTTAAACCTGCTGACCTTTTAGTGGGTTATCGTTTTTGACCCGTTAATCATTAAGCTTTTAATGTTTCGTGTCAGTCGTTAAAGTTTAAAAAGTTCCGTGACCCCCTCCCATTCCTCTATGTCGATCGGCCATATGGCGAGGGGCAACGTAACTTATTTGAACTAGATAGTTGTAGGTTAAGTATATCCTTATCTTCATTAAACAAAATTAGTGCATTCTTTCTCCTCCTTCTTCTCTCTGGCGGTGTGAACTCCCGCCCAACCATAATCACCAACAATTTCCTCTATCACCATCAATTCCACGCCCAATCACTAAATTAAATATAGCATCTTGCTCTACGGGATCTCCACTACACGTATCGCCTTTCAAGTTTGCAATTTGGATATAATTTTGAAACCCTAGATTTTTAATTCTCTAATTTTTTTTTCATAATTTATGGTGTAATATAGTCTATCGCTAGTGTCTTTAATTGTACATATACGTATGTGGGTTTTAATTAACGTTTTGTGATTTTTATTAAAATTCGTAATTAATTTGATGTTCTGGGTTAGTAGATGATCTTTTTTGTATGATATTATTAAAGAATTAGATTTTTCATGAATAGTACATAATTTTTCATATAGAAAACGTGTTAATCCGAGAAGCTGTTCAAAAGATATGATCAAATTAAGGTTTTGAGAATGTATTTCTGAAAACCGGTTTGACCACTATTAACGTATTCTGTTGCTGCAAATTTTATGTGTGACGCCCCGTACAAAATCAACGTGTACAGATCATCAACAACAGGATCTTTACACGGTTACAATACTATATGCTGTTTTAAAACAAGTTTTGCATTCATGAAAAGATAACGTCTTTACCAACGTTAAATGTTTTACAAAAGATAACGTGCTTTTACGAATATAAAGCATTAACATAAGTACATGACACAAAGGTCATTACAAAACCATAGCTCGAAAATAACATAAGTTGTGAATGGAAAATAAAAGTTCCATGATTGTGACATCTCTAAACAATGCAGCAGAAGTCTAACACATTGAGTCTGTAACAGCAAGTCTATAGCACCAAGACTATAACAACAAGTCTAACAGCGAAAGCAACAACGTCTAAGCACCTGAGAAATACATGCTTAAAATGTCAACACGAATGTTGGTGAGCTATAGTTTTAATGTGCGCAACAATGTAATGTAGACCACGAGATTTCGTATTCAAAACAGTATCTCAAATCCGTATGATAAAGTATATGCTTATCCGTGGGCACTCGGTAACTAACTTAACAAAGTAATATAAATATCACCCCCTAAAAGTACACTTGGCGAGTGCGTATGTTCTCGAAGTATTAAACACCCGTTAAATGCTAGCGCGACTAGCCCGAGTGGGGATGTCAAACCCTATGGATCCATATCTAAGATTCGCGTCTACCAGTTCATAAACCAATAGTTAAACGTTACCGAGCTAAGGGAAAAATTTGTGCCGTTATATCACCCACACATATATATAGTTTAAGTACTCGTGTATAGTATGTAAAACATAAAAAGCGCATGTATTCTCAGTCCCAAAAATAGTTAAAGTAAAAAGGGAGCTATAACTCACAGTGAATGTGCGGTAAAAGTCGATATGAAAAGTATGCAAGTAGTAAGTCGGTCCAAAAGGTCCTCAACCTAAGTCAAAGGTTACTAAGTCAGTATAATGTCCCCAAAGGTTTTAAAGTAAATAAGTTAAGTCTTAAGTATCATCATCGTCATCATCATTCGTAAAAGATAAAGTAAGTTTTCAACAAGAATAGAGATCAAAACAAAGGGTTGACTTCGGACAGCTGCTACGATCTCTATACAAACTGAAATGACGCGCGGCTAGTGGCCAAGGCTCCGTATGTGAGTCCTCTTACCGTTATCAAATTTTCAGATCCTAACTCGATGTCGTTTGACCGTGGAGACGGTTCAAGTGCGAGTAGGTCAGAAATTTCAGCACGTTGTTACAAAGGCGTAGTGATTTTCGGAAGGCTATAATCCTAAACCGTATATTGGATTTAGGCGAGTCTTAAACAAAAAGTCATCTACTCGAACCTAACTATTTATAAATCAAATTTACAGAAGTCCCAGGAGTCTGATCAGACCCCTAAAAATAGAAACAAGTGCTCCGGTGGGTTTCTTGGTGTTTGATGCTCATCACGGTTCTCATCCTTGATGCGTATAAGCCTCAAGTGTACAACTCTTTGATGTTTTAGCATCATTATGACCAAGTTTTAACCATCAACACACAACTAAAAGTAAAAGCTAACTTTCTATAAGTTTTGAACATCAAAGTTGTCTCTTTATTGTATAAACACAATAAAGCTTCAACCTTTGTCCTTTTGACACAAATTTATGCATCTTCATCATATGAGATAATGAAGACTTGATTTTTATCACCATAAAAATCATAAAAAGGTTCCAAGTAAGTGAGATCTATAATAATAACTTAGATCTCAAGTGTTAAGAAACCCTAAGCTAGAAAGCTTGGATCTTTACAAGATTAATGAGACCATAAGCTAGAAAGCTAAGATCTAGTAAAAGTAATGAGATCATAAACTAAAAAACATAGATCTTCAACAAAATAATAAAATCCTAAGCTAGAAAGCTTGGATCTTTAATGTTCTAGAAGATCCTTAAAACAAAAAAGCTAGATCTACAAGTTACATGAAGATCATAAATACAAGTTTTGATCTTTTAACAAAATAAAGTGATCTTAAGCTTCAAAACATAGATCCAACAAAGTAATGAAGATTCAAAGTTAAAAAGCTTGAGTCTTTCATGTTCTTGAAGATTTCAAATCAAAGTTTGAATCTACAAGATGTAACAAGATCAAAAAGCTAAAAAGCTTAATCCTTTGATGATGATGATGATGATGATGTCGAAATTAAAGAAGAAAAAGAAGAAGAAATAAAATTCAAGAACTTACAATTTTAGTATGAGAAAGACTAGAGAGAAAATTAGAGAGCAAGTGTGTGTAAAATGAGAATGAGATCAAGTGTGAAATAAAAGAATAAGGCTTGTATTTATAGTGGTGGAGGTGGTGCTTTGTGTCTCCAAAATCGTAGGCCAAGGGGGGGGGGGGACAAGGGGGATAACTTTTTGCTTTTTGCATGGTGGTGGTCTAAAGGTGGTGCTTGTTGTTGGGATCCCATGCAACATGTGTAGTAAAGGCTAACAAAAATGCTAGTATGTTGGCTCATCTTAATGGATTTTTATCCTACATCTTAATGGATAATAAATCTATTAAACTTGGGCTAATTTAATGGTCCATTAACTAGAGTAGGGTGGGTCTAAGTCCATTAAGGTAAAAAGTCCAATAAGACTAACTAGTGTGCATTAGTAAAACACTAAGCGTAATTAAGCAACCAATAAGCCAAGTAATTGTTATTAATAAATAACAATTAGTATTACGTAGTCATAATGTTCCAATTATGACAAAAGTTAAACGTGTACAAAGTACGTAGCTCGTTCAAAACGACAAGTGACACTAACGGTCGTAAAAGCATTCGGGGATCAAGTTAAGTGATTACGCACTTAACAACACGTTGTAAGATACTAATGAAAGTAATTAATCATGAATAAAGATCCCAGAGCATAAACTAGCTCAGTAGGCACATATACGCAGATTCGTAAAAGTATAGAGCACAAAAAATATAAGTTAAAAAAGTCGCGTCGTTTCATTATGTATTGAATTAGGACCTTAAATTTTTACAGCAAGTTTACAACTTAAAAAAGATGCTTCTCTAATTGATCTTGTCGTAATTGGAGTTGTGCTTATTTTTTTGTACTCCATTAAAATTACAGCAGAAATGCTGGATTTAAAGTCGTAAAATTTGTAAACGAATTGAGTTTGCGAATTAATGGTTCGAATTTGAGACCTGAATATTTTTGTGCATGATGAACACTTAAAAAAAAGCTTTTTCAAGTGGCATTGTATCATTTGGTGTCTTACGTATTAAATGGTATATTCGTGTAAAACCGCACTCTTTAAACCGTGTAGTTCATAAAAACTGGTGGAGTTTGACTTTTATCCAGTTAAAGGTCATAAATTTTGAGTCGAGTAGTTCTATGAAGTCAAAATGAATTATGTTACTTAACTTTGGTCAAATGTATAAAGCTTGTGCAGTGGCTAGTAGTGTTAGGAAGTGGTAGTTGGTTTATATCGAGTAGTGACACTACTGAGCAGTACAGTTTACTGAAATGCACTTAATATGTAATTGTGAACTTGGGTAGTGAACATCTAAATTAGTTGACTCTTATTTTTGGTCAACCCTCGTGAGTTAAATAAATTGTTAAACTTTACAAGTGACGTTTATTACTTAAATATTTTCCAAAACACATTTAATCTTGGAAATTTTTTCAAAGACATTTGAGTCAGTCTCAAGCAAACGATTATGACTATGATTACATTGTGACATGACCTAGTTTATTAGGCATTATTTGACCAACTTGTACCTCTAGGTTGAGCACGTCGGTCTGATGTGATCTCTTAGCTATCATTGTTGTTTGAGACTTTTTCTGTCGAGGTGAGTTTCAAAGCTCCACGTTTACTTAGGGCTGTGCGTTCGGCCGGTTTACGGTTTAAAAGGGTTAATCAATTCGGTTGAATCGGTTTTTAAAAGAAAATTTTAAGTATCAAAAATCAAACAAAATATGTTAAACCGAACCAATTCGACCAAATATGAAATCAGTTTAATTGGATTGGTTCATCGTTAAACCAAATAGAAAAATGTGGAACTAATAAGGGATAAAACACAGTCATAGTCATCTTAAAAATAACTACTAAAAGGAATTTAAACCGAAAATAATCATTGAAAGGAATTCAAAACATATCAACAAATAATGTCATTTGAAAATTCAAATCAAAAGCTAAAATTAGACATAATGAGGAGTCCCAGACTTCCACTGCTCCAATAGTCCGCTCAACTGTTCGAGCGCAATGCGGTATCTCTATCTCTAATCTTAGTGCTCCATCTCAATTAGCATGATTTCCTCATTCACAAGTTCTACAATTAAAAGATAGAAAAGTCACAAAAACCAATATAATAAGACTTACAAATAAAGGCAAATAAATTATGTAATATAGTTGAATTGTCATTATATTTGTTAGGAATAAAGCATGTGAGCCCTAAAAAGACTTGATAACCCTAGGTTATCAAACCCACTTACAATAAACGAAAATAATTGATTTATATGAAGAAACTAGCAAAAACGATAAAGACAAGAGAATTTAACGAGGTTATATGTAATCACGAATGATTACTTTAATCCTCAGCCACCAAAGAAAGTTCTTTTATTGATAATTTTCATGGATACATGTATGGGTTACAATAAGATGCTTAAATAGGCAAAACTCAACAAGGAAATAGCTTTGAGAATAAGAAAACGCATTTTTCCTCGTCAGACTCCCGGATAGGCTTAAGCCGCGCCGCGACTAGAGGAGCCTCTCCGTGGCTTAAGGCATGATTTTGAATTCGACAGCATTGCACTTTCGAACCTTAATCCAAGTGTTAAGCCGCGTCGTGGCTTAAAGTTGAAACGGATTTTATTTTCTTGTTTTTCAAATCCTTGTTTAACTCGCTTCGTACTCCAACAATCTCCCACTCGAAGAGACGTTAAACAACATCTATCTTAACCTAACATCATCAACATCATTATCCCACAATAACAACTTGACCCGCTAATTATACCTCCTTTTGATACCGCCGTACTTACACCCGAATCACGCCGCACTTCATTCGATAACCTTCGAACAAGTGGCATCTTTTGACTCCAAAAATTACCGCTGAGCTATAATATGATCTTTATGTTACTATCTTGGGAAACAAGAACAACTCTTTGGCTATGGCACCTCCCTTCTTAGTTTAGGAGATAACGGGTCGTTTGAGTTCGACTCGACCCAATTAACCCCATCGCCCAAGCGATCCACCCGTACACAATATCATCCACTCGATTCAACTTTCCAACAAAGAATAAACCCGCTGGTAGATCAAACATGTGGATAATACCATCAAGGCAGCCATGTGAGAACGCAGTCACACCCTTGATCTTCCACATAACCGCCTTTGCTTTCACCATTGGAACACCAACCACATAAGTTCTCATGTCTTTTGACAAACTCGATTTTACATCCCGAGCCAACTCCCACTGTACGAATGTACCATCAACCTTGAATCTTAAGAAAACCTCTTGTTCATCTTCCTCGATCGACCACCATAAAGTTGTCATTAGAGAAGATCTACCCGAAGTACCGAAGGCTCTAGTGTACCCAATTCGACCCGAATTTTCACTAGCTACAACTTCCTTTGAGCTCCCACTCAAACAAGATCCCTCAATAATTTCGGTAAGCATTAGCGTGCTAGGACTTTTGACATCAACAAAATCACCTAGCCATTCCTCTTTAGAACTTCAACCATATACATGGTTCCTGTAATGACCCGTCCTAATCTATCTGGACGAATACATTACATTTGGTTACATCGCGAGGTACTTGACCTCTATATGATACATTTTACAAACATTGCATTCATTTTTATAAGACAAACTTTCATTACATTGAAAGTTGATGGTATGCATACCATTTCATAATATATCCAACTATAATTGACCTAGTAATAATCTTGATGAACTCAACGACTAGAATGCAACGTATTTTAAAATATGTCATGAATGACTCCAAGTAATATCTCTAGAATGAGCAAATGCACAGCGGAAGATTTCTTTCATACCTGAGAATAAACATGCTTAAAAGTGTCAACCAAAAGGTTGGTGAGTTCATAGGTTTATCATAAACAGTAAAATTCATCATTTTGATAGACCACAAGATTTTAAATACAGTACACCTATCTCGTGTACGAAACCATTTTTCATAATGCTTAGCAGAGTAGGTTCGTATGCTTTTCTCCCCCGTAGGTTGCCTCGCGATTTTTTAATAACCGTACACATATCTCGTGCACAAAAATAACATACACATAACCTGTGTATAAAATCATTCTCTCGATACATAACATTCACTTTGTTTTCATTGCTTTGCTTGGTAACCGACCTTAACACATAATGTGCATCAATAATATCCCCAAAAATAGAACATCTCGTCTGTATAATATATAAACTTCAAAGTACTAAACACCACGCCCACTACCTCTTCCATCTAGTGAACATTCTGGGTGGGGGTGTTAAACCCGGTAGCTACCTTTAGGATTCGTGTGAATTAGGGCCATACCCGATTCTAATTCTTAGGTTACCAAGAAATAATAATCAGGGGAAAATATTCACAACAATTAGTGGCAATTATCAAGTCCAACTAATTCAATAATAATCCACAGAACTTCTGTCTGCATAATAATTCAATTGAGGAATGTTTTGCTTGTGTCATATCGCGTCAAACATTTATAAAAGCATTTCATGTATTCTCAGTTCAAAATATATTTCAAAAGCATTTAATAAAGCAATTGTAAAAACAGCGCATGTATTCTCAGTCTCAAAAATGTAAAGAGTAAAAGGGAGTAAATGAACTCACGATACGATATTTTGTAGTAAAAATATGCACACGACGATACTGAACAATGCAAGGTTGGCCTCGGATTCACGAACCTATATCATTTATATGTATATTAATACATATAATCGTAATTGAACAATTTCACATATTATAACTTATTTTATATATCATATATATTTAATTTGTGTATATTCATTTATAATGACTAATATTTATATAGTTATATTATTATATATTTGGTTAGTATTATATTAAAATACTTAATTTGTTATATATTAATGTATATAAAAATGTTAATATGGTTAATACATACTTATATGTAATATTACTAAAAGTATATTTTTTTATATACAAAATGTTTATTTGGTAACATAATATCAATAAAAGTTGTTTTTGATTATAATGATAATAATACTATACTACTAATAATAATAACTATAAAAATAATGATTTTACAACTAATAATAATACTAATATTTATATTAATAAGTATAATGATAATAATACTACTAATAATAATAACTATAAAAATAATGATTTTACAACTAATAATATTACTAATATTTATATTAATAAGTATAATGATAATAATACTACCAATAATAATACTAATACTTATGATAATAATAAAAATAATAATGATAAGAATAATAATAATAAATAATAAAAGAGGGCTACCTCAAAGAATAAGCCCTTTAAATAGAAATAACGCCTCAACCCGAGCTCGAACCTGAGACCCCTTGATTGAAAAACACCCTAGTAACCAATGATCTATCTTATGATTCCTGAATTAAGACCCATACTTAATTCTTTTAACCTATTGATACATGAAGCCCAAGAACAAATGCCCAAACTTTAAGCGTAATTGTTTTGTTAATTGGATCAAATAAGCTCATTAGCTGCAGCAATAAATTCGACCAGCACAATACATTTTTCTTATTCCAAAAAGAATGCCACAGTCCCGGATTGAACACATGACCTCTCGTTCAAATCAACACACACTCAACCAGCTGAACCACTTCGTTTTTCTGAAATTATAACATTCTAAATCTATATAACTTCTTGTTCTGTTTACCTTCTCCTTTACAAACTAAACCCATCTTCTTCAATTTATTACCATCATTCCATGATCATTCTTACAGAGACATGATAGTTAAAGCTAAGGGGTATAAAATACTATTAAATTTTACAAGGAAATACTATTAAATACGATACAATTTTACACAAGATATTTATTTATTTAGAGAATGGATATACTTAAACCTTGCTACAACACTTATAGGCAGTGTACCTAATCGTACAGTAGTGTAGTTTTTAGTAAGTCCGATTCGTTCCACAGGGAAAATCTTTTAATCAAAGCTTAACGCTATATTAGTTTAATTTATAAAAATACAAATATATATATAAGTAATATTATTATTTTAAAGGGGGTTTTTACCGTTTAATGACCGGTTTGTCGATTTTAAAACTTTAGTCGCAGTTAAAACCAAATGTAAAATATTAAATAAATAAAAGACTTAATTTAAAGCGTAAAGTAAATAACGATAATGAAATTGCGAATAATAAAAGTGCGATAAAATAAACTTGCGATAATTAAAAAGTACGATAATTAAAAGTGCAATTAAATACAATAACAATAAATAAAAATGCGATAATTAGAAGTGCAATTAAATATAAAATAAAGGAAATTAAATATGAAATAAAAGAATTATGCTTATTTAAACTTCCGTAATCATGATGTTTGACGTGTTGATTTTAGTTTTATGCCCATGGGTTAATTGTCCTTTGTCCTGGATTATTTAATATGTCCGTCTGGTTTTTGTCCATAACAGTCCATCAGTCATAAATATAAAGTGTGAGTGTCCTCGTCAAATTATCCTTATACCCGAAGTTAAATATTTCAACTAATTGGGGACTTAAACTGTAACAAGATTTTAATAATTTGTTTAATAATTACACCAGGATGTCGACTGAGTGTAACCCAAGGTTTTAATACTTTGTTATCAATTATGCCAAGTGTCCTTGTACATAATTTCACCCGTGTTTTAATAATTCTAGTGACTATTAATCCATTCCCGTGTCCGGTTAAATGAACGATTATTCATACATATAAATACCCCACCCATCGTGTCCGATTGAGTGTATATGGTTATTTATAGGGACGTCCAATTGTAAATCTTTATATTAAAATTAACAAACTACCATTTAGTTAAACAAATATAAAGCCCATTAATAGCCCATAGTCTAATTTCCACAAGTGTCGTTCTTTTGTCCAAACCCCAATTATGGTACAAAGCCCAATTACCCAATTTTAGTAATTAGCCCAACATCATGATTACTTCGTTTTAAATAAGCATAATAATAACTTAGCTACGATACATTAAATTAAAAAGGTTGAACATAACTTACAATGATTAAAAATAGCGTAGCGTTACACGGACAGAATTTTGACTTACACCCTTACAACATTCGCTAACATACCCTTATTATTAGGAATTAAAATTAAAATTAAAATTAAAATATAAATTATATATATATATTTACGTATATATTGAGAGAGAGATAGATTATGGATATTTTTTTACGTCGAACTGCGTTGGCTTTTATAGGGAATTGAGTCCAGGTGAACTCCGCGACTCGCGGCATTTTCCTTCTTCAAACCCCGCAACTCGCGGAGTTTGATTTTACAGCTCACCCAACTTTGGCTCTTTGTTTGCCGACGGATTTTTAATATAAATAATTTTAAGAATTATTTAAATATTATATTATATTTATGTGCATAGTTGACTCGTAATTTTTAGTCCGTTGCGTCGAGCGTTGAGAGTTTACTCATGTCCCGGTTCCGGATTTTCGAACGTCCTTGCGTACAATTTAATATCTTGTACTTTGCGTTTTGAATCTTGTACTCTTGTAATTTCGAGACGTTTCTTATCAATAATTGGAACCACTTTGATTGTATTTTGTACTTTTGAGCTTTTTGGACCTTTGCGTCTTCAATTCGTCGAATCTGTCTTTTGTCTTCACCTTTTATTATTTAAACGAATATCACTTTTAAATAGAACAATTGTAACTAAAAGCTTGTCTTTCTTGAGGAATAATGCTATGAAATATATGTTCGTTTTTAGCATTATCAAATATTCCCACACTTGAGCGTTGCTTGTCCTCAAGCAATATAGTCTTGAAATACTAGAATCACTTCTTTATTCTTCACACTTTGTACATCAGTGATTTCTATACGGCGGTATAAACAATGGTAGCAACGACATGGTTTACAGTCCCACATGACTATAAAATTTAGATCCATTAAGGAAATTGGATCTTTATGAAAACATTTGATCTTTTGAAAATTTTAATCTAGCTTTTACCCTAGATAAGTTTTCCAGAATAACCCTTCACCGGTGTTTGTAAAATATTTTTGTGGGTTTGGTGGGTTTATGATTTGAAAATTTTAGCTCAAAACTTGCGGTTTTGTGTCACCCACTTGCTAACCTTGATTAGGAAAGCAAAACGTCCAGTATACTTGCTCCGTATATTACCTTTCGGTAAACTACCATCCGGTTGTAAAGGAAAGCGTTGAACAAGCAACTGTTAAGGCAATGTCCCCTGACATGCTTTTAATTATGGTCTATAACGTGTCGGATGCAATTACTATCCTTGGTAGGAGCAATAGTAAAGCTCACCCTTATGATTTTTCGGTCTGGCACAAGGTCCTGTCTTTGACCATGCTATGCAACCACCGTTCTTACGGTTGACACCCGATTTAGTTCAGGTGACCTAATGAATTCCAGGTGAATTCCTAGGATTTTACGTTCAATGGTAATGAACGCATTGAAAATGGGTTTTCAGAAAACAAATCGGTTTGTAATTTTGATCAAAATATTTTCTCGTTCAAGCTCGAGTTTAGATATCATTGAATTCCATGAGTTTGTAATTCTCAATCTTTAAGGTCAATCTCTAGAATTGAGTAATATCAGTCTTAAAAGCTGATTTTTAATCTTTAAGGAGATTATCCTTTCTGGGAATCTGATTCATTAGTCTTATCCAGCTAATTTGCACGGTGCCCCCCCATTTTACGAGATAAATCCTTCTCATGGCTAGGATAAATTTGACCACTTGGCGACCCTGTTTTATGCTGAGGTCCTTGGATTTCCTGCTGATTTTAGAGATGACTTTTCTAGATTTTTTATCAACCTACAGCTGGTCTGGACGACAACTTCCTGACCTAAATTAAGAAGCGCGTTTCTTTTTCGGAAGACGTTACTTCCTTTTAATGATGGAATTGATTCATCGTGTACATCAATCTCTTCTTTTCTTTCATCGGGTAAAACAGTTTAGTTTAGTCCAAAGCAAAAGTATTTTCAGTTATTTGTTACAGAAATATGTGACATATGTTTAAAATATCTTGGTAAATTTTCCCTCACTTGGCTTTTATTTTCCTTTTTATTGTCCTCTATTCCATTTTAAATGAATTTTAACATTTTGGTTTGTTTCTCAATTTATGTCTTTTCCGAGGTAACAATAATTTCAGTGTTAAAACCTAGTTTTATCATTCATAAATATGTATAAACATGATTTTGAGTTCATTTAATTGAAAATTTTGAAAAATTTTACTAGAATTGGGTAGTCAGTATATAAGACTAGGGCTGTTCTTTATTATCAGAGAGCACTAGATTCTAATACAACTACTGCTTTACTAGTATTTTTAATGGTAACCAAGTGTTTAAGATAAAAATTTTAAAAATCCGAAAGAATTTAACCCCTTCCCACACTTAAGATCTTGCAATGCCCTCATTTGCAAGAAATCAGTAACAATTTAAATTATTGAGGGTGATTAGTGTGAAAATGATTAAATTTTACCAAAGTTTCCAAACATATTGGTGTTTGTTTGCTGAATGATAAATGGTGCATATCATTTGTTCATTCCGTCTTGTTGTTATATCACATTTATTTTGCATCTTGTCGTCAAAATTAGTTGCTTTTGCTGAACTTAATGCCAGTCTTTGAAAATGCGTTGTTTTATCCTGTTGTGTACATAAGATAAACTGCAAACATATATACATATTTTTGAAGTTTGGTATATTACCCCACATTCAAACATTATTAAAATCTAAAAATAAAAATTTGTAAATTATAAAAACTAATACAATTCCAACATAAGTATTAAATGTATCAACATTACAAATTATAAAATAAATAAAACTAAGTAGACTAGGGATGATACTGATACCAGTAGGGGTTCCATGCATAACCATATGTGTTATAAAATGCTTCGGCTGGGTTATACGTAGGATACGGTGGTTGGATCTCTATAGACCAGGGAGGAAATACGGGCGATGGAGTAGGAATATAGTTTCTACCTACATGTTGGAAATGAGCTATGATTTGGTTTTGATGAACTTGCCAATCTTCAAATGCTAGATGTCTAGCATTTTCATACTCTTGTGAAGCTATAAACCTTTGCATTTCTGTCATTTCATTTCCTCCTCCCACATTACCTGGCTGTTGGTTTCTCTCAACCTGTGGATGTCTACCATGGTATTGTACTGCGGCGTTATTTCGCCTCTTCAAAACCTTCGCACCATGGTATACATTTAAACCTATTGTATCGCGGGGTTCTGGTTCTTCGACTAATAATCCCCCCCGACTTATATCCACATCGAGATATTCAGCAATCAAAGTAATAAATATACCACCTCCTATTATGCTATGCGGTCTCATCCCCCTAACCATAGCTGATAAATAATAACCCACACAATAAGGTATACTTACAGCGCTTTGTGGGTCTCGAATACACATGTGGTAAAACAAATCCTGTTCATTTACCTTTTCCTTATTCTTACCTCGTTGTGTAATCGAATTGGCTAAAAACCTATGAATTACTCTTAACTCTGCTCTATCTATATCCAAATAAGAGTAATTTCCCCCTTTAAATCGGTGATGGCTAGTCATTTGACTCCATACACCATGCGTATCAAAATTTTCGTCTATCTTTCTACCATTTAGTATCAACCCTCTACAATCGGCAGACGCTAACTCCTCAGGCGTATATATACGTAAAGCCTGAGCCATGTCTAGTAAAGACATGTGGCGCATCGAACCTCCTAACAAAAATCTAATAAAAGATCGATCAGTTAAAGTAACTACCCGATCATTTATTTCTATACTACACAATAATTCTTCACACCATACTTTATATACAGGTCTACGTATGCTGAATAATCGTACCTAATCGTTAAAAGTAGAATTACCATACCTCTGTGTAAGTAATTCTCTAATTGGCCCGGCTAATTCTACAGCTTCTAACGGTGCCCATTCTATTACCCTAGGTACTTCAACAACTTTAGAATGAAGAGTATGCAAGCCCCTTTGGTATTTTGGATAATCTATCCAACGTCTGTCAAATCTCAAGTTCGGGTGCAACTCTTCCAAGTGCATATCTGAAAATGTCATAACTGGATGAGGTATATCTTGTTTATAATAGCTATCAACATCCTGTTGTTCCGCATTCTCAGGAGGAGCATTGCGAGCTTGGGATGAAGATTCACCCCTTTCAGTCTGCAAAACACATCAAACACAATTTTTGTGCATCCAAATATGCATTAGTGTCAGCAAAATCATCAATCAAAATAATTACAATGACATGTTCAATTTATATCAAACGTAAGCTCATTTTCATATTTTTATCAAATCTACACTTTTTCAAATAAGCATATACGAAAATGTTCGCCAAGTTCATAAGCATTCAACTCAAATAACATGTCAAAATACTCATTACTAGCAATTAAACAAGTTTCAAATGGCATTATCTCTTACAGGTATAGGGAGAAGTAGAAGGGTTAGCGCCTATTACATTAGTGGGACTAGAGATTCTTTACCCTCCCCACAATGATGGCTCTGTTGTCTTGGGGAGGGTTGAAGCTTGCTTCTTCTCCAGAGTCTTCTTGGTCATCAATACGACCTGTCCGTTCATGAATTTTAGACTTGAAAAAGTCCACTTTAATTCTCAAAATCATGTTTAGGCTCAAAGTTTGGATCATTTAACTACCTAAATATGTTACACTACTTAATTTAGCAACAATTCATGACAAAAATCGGCCATAACCTGTTTATATCAAAAAGCCCCAAATTGCTCAAGAACACAAACCCTAGATTACTTAAAATTTGAAGTTTAAGGCTTCTAATCATGTTAAATAGCATCAATCTAGGTTATACAAGCATAATACATAAGCAATTTAAGCATAATTACACTAAAAAGTATCAAAATCGAATTGGGGAAAAAATTGCTCAAGAACACCAATTTTCGGATTAAATGGTGTTTAGGTGTAGAAATTTACCGTTTTTCTTGAGTAATTCCTTGATAGCATCCTTCTCAACATGATTTTAGTAAAAGATTTGATGAAAAACGGTGAAAAATTTCGATTTTTGGAGGTTTTAGTGTGTGTTTTTCGGGTGTTTTGTTCGCAGTTTTTGTGTGTGGACTGATCAGTTCCAGCGAATTTATTTTTTTCTGTATTTTGGTCTCTCCGCGAGTCGCGGCGTTTGACAGTTTCAAATACCGCGAGTCGCGGTGTTTGGTTTTTTTTTTTATATATATATAAGCCTTAACTTATAAAACAAATATAAAATAAATTTAAAATTTTGTTTTCCTTTGTTTTAGGATGAGGTAGTTTCGGATCGATGTCCTAGTCCGTCCTTCGATAAAATTTTTAAATTTGTCTTTTTGTAGCGATTGTTTTAAAAGCTAAGATTTTTGGGTTTTTTTTAATGTTTTTGGCATACTTTAATTCAATAAGTTTAAGAATAATGATAATAAAAGTTCTCGTCCCTCTCTCGGGTAAAGCAATTTCGGTTCAAAAACCTAGTCTTCAACTCACGACGAATTTTAAAAATCATATTTTTAACTTAGCGAAATAAAGTAAATTTTTTGTTTTTAAATTCACACCAAACTTAAATTTAAAATGCATAAAATTAAGAATTCATATAATAAAAATTAAAAATTCACACCAAACTTATATTATATTTTTGTTTTTAAACAAACAAACTTATATTAAAAAGATTAATTTTTCAAATATTTACAATTTTAAATATATTAATTTTAAAAAGTTTACAATATTATTTTAATTTTTATATATTAATTTTTTAAAACATGGTAAAAATAAAATTAAAAATCTTTTTGGCTTTTATCCCACTTTAATCAATCAAATATTATTAAAAATATACGCCCCTCTTTTCGGTAAAGTAATTTCGATTCCATGACCTAATTTAACTCATGACGAATTTTTGAAATATTTTGGGTTGATTGATTAAAGATATTTATACCTTAAGAATAAACGTTAAATTTCGCAGTGATGTAATAAATTTTTGAATGATATCAATAATTTCGGTCGCCAAACCTAATTTTATTCAATACCAATTTAATACTTTATAGCAAACAAATTAGCGTTTATTATCAAAAGGTTAAAAATAAAAATAAAAAAATAAAAACTGTACAGACTTACCTGTAAGATAGTATTCTTAGTTATATGATCTATCCCATTCATAAGATAGTCGGTTTAATTGGTTTTCCATGGCTACATAGGCGTAACCTCGAGCATTCAGTGTTTTTTCTTCTAAACATATGAACTGTCCGTCTCTGCATAAAGTAACAAATTCGGTGTTTGAATAGGTTTGATTATTTGAACATTTACCTCCATGTGACCATTTTCCGCATTTGTGACATCTTTATAGGTGTCGTGCTCTTCTTTTCGCTGCGGATTTTGATTTTCCTTTACCAAATTGTAACTTATTATCTTCGCATCTGGATTCTTTTCTTACTCCGTCCAATCTTTCTCTGATTACTGATACTATTTCACTCGGAAGTGTGTCATTATTACGTTTAGTGATCAAAGCGTGTAGCATTAGACCATGGTTTAGTTCGCAGGAAGTCTTCATTTCGTAAAAACCTAAAAAAATAAAAATTCAGAATGTGGGGAGAAGACTAGTTCTTTAGGGTCTGCTAGGGAAAGACCATTCGGGTTCCATTTTCGAGAACTACACGAAAACAGAAAATCTAACTCTAACAGAAATACATATTATCCTTTAAAGACTTGATTCTCCCCACACTTAGTTAGCTGTGTTATCGAAATTGTGATTACCTTCGTTGTGAACTTCCATCGGACTATCTATGTAATGTTTAACTCTGTGACCATTAACCTTAAATTCAATCCCATTTGAATTTATTAATTCTATCATTCCGTATGGGAAAAATCTTTTGACTATGAATGGTCCAGACCATCTTGATTTCAATTTTCTAGGAAATAGCTTGAATCGTGAATTGAAAAGAAGAACTCTGTCTCCTTCTTTAAATTCTTTTAAACTTCTGATTCTTTTATCATGCCATTTCTTCGTTCTTTCCTTATAGATTAATGAATTTTCGTATGCTTCATGTCTTAATTCTTCTAATTCGTTTAGTTGACTTAACCGTAGACGTCCAGCTTCATGTAAGTCGAGATTACATGTCTTCAAAGCCCAAAATACTTTGTGTTCAATTTCTACAGGAAGATGACATGCTTTTCCATAAATAAGTTTAAAAGGTGTGGTTCCAATTGGAGTTTTGTAGGCTGTTCTAAAAGTCCAGAGTGCATCCTCCAATTTAATGGACCATTCCTTCGAATTTGATCCTACGGTTTTTTCTAGAATAAGTTTTAAAGCTCGGTTGGTATTTTCAACTTGTCCACTTGTTTTTGGATAATATGCGGTGGAGATTTTATGAGTTACTCCATATCTTTTAAGAACTTTCTCAAGTTGATTATTACAGAAATGAGTACCCCAATCACTTATTAAAGCTTTCGGCGTTCCAAACCTTGCAAAAAGACGTTTTAAAAAGTTGACTACAACTCGTGCATCGTTAGTTGGGAGAGCTTGTGCTTCCGCCCATTTGGATACATAATCAATGGCTACGAGAATATATAGATTATTATGAGATTTTGGAAATGGACCCATAAAGTCAATACCCCAAATGTCAAATACTTCACATACTTGGATGATATTTTATGGCATTTCATCACGTTGACTTATTTTTCCGGCCCTTTGACAAGCATCACAGGATTTGCAAAGAAGGTGTGCGTCTTTGTAAATTGTAGGCCAATAGAATCCAGCATCATAAACTTTTCTTGCTGTTAGTTGAGGCCCATAATGCCCTCCTGTTGGTCCTGTGTGATAATGGTTTAAAATTTTACTAGCTTCATCTCCGAATATACATCGGCGTATTATTCCATCTGGACAACTTTTAAATAGATGTGGATCTTCCCAGAAATAGTGTTTTATATCACTGAAGAATTTCTTTCGTTTTTGGTACGATAATCCTTTTTCAAGGAATCCACATACTAAATAGTTTGCATAGTCTGCAAACCATGGAATTTCATTATAATCTATCTTCAATAGATATTCATCAGGAAAGTTGTCTTGTATGGCCGATTCATTTAGAACTTCTAATTCGGGATTTTCAAGACGAGAAAGATGATCAGCGGCGAGATTTTCTGCTCCTCTTTTATCTCGGATTTCAATATCAAAATCTTGTAAGAGTAAGATCCAACGGATTAATCTTGGTTTGGCATCTTGTTTTGAAAATAGGTATCTAAGAGCAGAATGGTCGGTATAGACCACCGTTTTTGCTAGAACGAGATATGAACAAAATTTGTCAAAAGCAAAGACAATAGCAAGGAGTTCTTTTTCAGTAGTTGTATAGTTCGTTTGTGCTCCTTGTAACGTCTTACTAGCATAATATATAGGTTGAAATCGTTTTTCAATCCTTTGCCCTAAAACGGCTCCCATTGCAAAATCACTTGCATCGCACATTAGTTCAAACGGTAGATTCCAATTTGGTATTATCATGATCGGCGCATTAGTAAGTTTCTCTTTAAGAATATTAAAAGATTTGATACATTCATCTGAAAAGATGAATGGAGCATCCTTTTCTAGGAGTTTATTCATAGGAGTGGCAATTTTAGAAAAATCTTTTATGAAACGTCGGTAAAAACCGGCATGCTCTAGAAAACTCCTAACTCCTCTAACATTGGTGGGATGTGGAAGTTTAGCAATTACATCTACTTTAGCTCTATCCACTTCAATTCCTTCTTTTGAAATTTTATGTCCAAGAACGATGCCTTCTTTAACCATGAAATGGCATTTCTCCCAATTAAGTACTAGATTTGATTGTTCGCATCTAATCAGCATTCGTTCAAGATTAGCTAGACATGATTCAAATGTATCACCGAAGACTGAAAAGTCATCCATGAAAACTTCCATGCATTCTTCTATCATGTCGTGAAAAATCGCCATCATACACCTTTGAAAGGTTGCAGGGGCGTTGCAAAGTCCAAATGGCATGCGTTTGTAAGCAAAAGTACCATAAGGGCACGTGAATGTGGTTTTCTCTTGATCTTCGGGTGCTACTGGAATTTGAAAATATCCAAAAAATCCATCAAGAAAACAATAGTAACTATTTCTGGCTAATCTTTCCAACATTTGATCAATAAAAGATAAGGGAAAGTGATCTTTTCTGGTGGCGTCATTTAATTTTCTATAATAAATACATACACGCCATCCTGTTACAGTCCTAGTAGGAATAAGCTCATTTTTTTCATTTGTAATGACAGTCATGCCACCCTTCTTAGGCACGCATTGAACTGGGCTTACCCATGGACTATCAGAGATTAGATAAATTAGACCTGCATCTAGCAGTTTAATAATTTCTTTTTTAACTACATCTTGCATATTAGGATTTAGTCTTCGTTGGCGTTGCACATACGTTTTATGACCTTCTTCCATAAGGATTTTATGTGTGCAATACGAAGGACTTATTCCTTTAATATCATGAATCTTCCATGCAATGGCTGGTTTATGAGCTTTCAACGCAGAAATGAGTTGTGATTTCTCAGTTTTAGTAAGAGAAGACGATATTATTACAGGTAATTCAGATTCACCATGCAAATAAGCGTATTCCAAATGGTTTGGAAGTGGCTTTAATTCTAATGTCGGTGGTTCTTCTATCGATGATTTATATCGATATCTGTCTTCTTCTTTTAGCATTTGAATTTCTTCTTTTGTTGGTTCATATCCATTAGCTATTAGTGTAGCTAACATTTCAGCTTCATCAATTGGTTCATTACCTTCTCCTAAAGAACATTCTCCTGTTCCTTGTAATTCTGGAAATTCTTCTAACAATTCTGCATGTGAATCTATAGTTTGAATATAATAACATGTATCATCTGCAGATTGCGGTTGTTGCATTGCTCTATCAACTGAAAAGGTAACACTCTCGTCCTCTATACTTAGGGTCAATTTCTTACCAAACACGTCTATCATTGCTTTAGCCGTGTTTAAGAATGGTCTTCCTAATATGAGAGGAACTTGAGAATCTTCTTCCATGTCCAGAACAACAAAATCTACTGGAAATACTAAAGTACCAACTTTAACTAGCATGTTCTCCATTATCCCTCTAGGATATTTTATTGATCGATCGGCTAGTTGTATGCTTATTCTTGTTGGTTTCAATTCTCCAAGGTCTAGTTTAGCGTATAGTGAATACGGCATTAAATTTATACTAGCACCTAAGTCTGCCAATGCTTCTATTGAACTAAGACTACCCAGAAAACATGGAATTGTGAAACTTCCTGGATCAGATAATTTTTCTGGTATCTTATTCAACAGCACTGCTGAACAATTAGCATTCATAGTAACGGCCGTGAGTTCTTCCATTTTCTTTCTATTTGAGATTAGACCTTTCAGAAATTTAGCATATCTAGGCATTCCTGAAATCACATCAATGAAAGGAAGATTTACATTTATCTGTTTAAACATATCCAAGAATTTGGATTGCTCGGCTTCAAGTTTCTCTTTCTTCATTTTACTCGGGTAAGGAAGTGGTGGTTGGTATGGTTTAACATAAGGTTTAGCCTTAACTGTGTTATCTTCATTAACCTTTTCAACTACCGGTTCTTTTTCCTTATCTTGATCAGGTTGTGGTTCTTGTGGAGTAGGAATAGCTTCATCAGAAGTTACAGGTATTTCAGGTGGTTTAAGTGTTGTACCACTTCTTGTGGTAATGGCTTTAGCTGTTTCATTCTGGGGGTTTGCATTTGTATCACTAGGTAAACTTCCCGGTTTTCTTTCACCTATTAACCTTGCTAGGTTACTTACTTCTTGTTCCAAGTTTTGAATAGGAGCTTGTTGATTTCTAAATGCTTGAGCATTTTGTTCATTAGTTTGTTTTTGAGATGTGAAAAACTGCGTTTGAGTTTCAACTAGCTTCGTCATCATATCTTCTAAATTCGGCTTTTTATCATCGGTTTGTGGTGGTTTGTTTTGAAAATTAGGTCTTTGCTGGTTGTAAGTATTGTTAGATACTTGTTGATTGCTATGACCTTGTTGGTTGTTGTATGGAATATTTCGGTTATAATTCTGATTTGATTATAGATCAGTCTTGGCGGTTGATAATTATTCTGATAATTATTTCCAGGCCTTTGGTTTATATATGAAACATTCTCTCTTTGTTCCATTGTTAATTCAGTACTGAGACAATCTTTTGTCAAATTTGGTCCTCCACACTGCTCACAACTAATTCGTATTGAGTGGATATCTTTAGTCATCTTTTCCATTCGTCTCTTCACAGCATCTATCTTTGCGGAAATGGAATCTAAGTCATGGCTAGAATCGGCTCTAGCTGCTTTAGATGATCTAACGATATCTTTTTCTTGGTGCCACTCATGTGAGTGGGAAGCAGTGTTATCAATAATTTTATAAGCATCAGTTTCAGTTTTCTTCATAATAGAACCACCAGCTGCTATATCGATGTCTTTTCTTGTAGTGATGTCGCATCCTTGGTAGAATATTTGTACTATTTGACAGGTGTCTAAACCATGTTGCGGACATCCTCTTAATAACTTTCCAAATCTTGTCCACGCCTCATATAGAGTTTCATTCGGTTTCTGTGTGAACGTAACAATTTCTCCTTGAAGTCTTACGGCTTTAGATGCCGGAAAGAATTGTTTAAGAAATTTTTCAACTAAAACGTCCCATGTATCGATCGCCCCTTTAGGTAACGATTCCAACCAATCTTTGGCTTCTCCCTTTAAAGTCCAGGGAAATAACATGAGATATATCTATTCATCCTCCACTTCTCGGATTTTAAATAGAGTGCATATCCTATTAAAGGTACGAAGATGTTCATTTGGATCTTCCTTTGGCGCAACACTAAATTGGCATTGATTAGTCACCATGTGTAGAATTTGTCCTTTGATTTCATAATCTGGCGCATTAATGTCTGGATGAGTAATTGCGTGACCTTGGCCAGTACGTTTAGCTCTCATTCGGTCTTCCATACTTAAAGGTTCTAGATTCTCCATAATTGAATTTGTTGAATCGGAATCACTAGAGGATTCTGATTTAATGGTTTGTTCCTCAACAATCTCTGTTTGAATGATTGGTGGTTCCGGAGGAAAAATTAAGTATTCAGGATCTATGAATCGTCCCTGAATATTCTCCGGATTCTCAATTGTGAGGTCGGGTTCAAAAAATGGATTATCGGAAATTTGAATTGGAGTACTTGGTCGACTGGATGACGATTCTAAAGAAAAATCAACGGCGGTAATATTAGCTAGATGTCTTGATCGAGTTACAGGTGGTGAACGTACAAAAGGTGGTGAACGTCTTGCTCGGTGCATTCACTGAATATCCTATTAGTTTTTAAAAAGGAAAGAAAAATTATATAAGTTATCCAATTAATAGACTTTTCTGATTTTGCCCACGTTTCGAATAGCCAAAAGATGCAGCAGAGGGGCAGGATTCGTTTGGTCTCAATATAATTGATGACTGTTTGGCTCCAATAACCCGGTCCACGTACAAATCCAACTATTACTACGAACCAGAAAATTTTGATGTCTATCAATTTAACCACTTAAAATAAATTTTCATAATTTTAAGAAATTTAGATAAGAAGTAGAAAAAAAAAATCTATGTCCTAAAACTAGAATAGCGAGAAATAAGAAAGAAAAAGAGCGCGTCGAAAAAGAAAAAGAAAAGGGTTGAAAAATAAAAGGCGTCGGAAAATAAGAAATAAAAAGAAATGACTTATAGAACTTAAAAACACTCGACTAACCCAACCTTATTACTATCACTAACTTAAAATTATAATCGCAAATTGAGATTACTAATTGGAATGATAATTGATACATAGGTAAAAGGTGTCTAAAAATATTAAAGCTTACAAGTAAAACTATATCCCAAATGGCAATAACTTAAAAAAAAAAAACACTAAAATTTAAAAAGGCGTCGCAAAATTCTAAAGCACCTAGATCTTAGTCTAAAGAAAAAGCACTTAAGGGATTTTACGACAAAGCCTAAAAATCTATAAATAAAAATAACTATGGCAAAAATTAAGTTTAAAACTAAAAACTAGCGAAAAACACAAATATTACGCTAAAACAATTAAAAAGGGACAAAATATAAAAATATACTAAAAGTTGTAAAAAGTACAATTTTTATAAAAATATTATTTTTATATTATTTATTTTATAAAATTATTAATTTTATAATTTAAATAAACTAATTAAAATTATATAAAATAGAATAAACTAATTAAAACTAAATATTATAATAAAAATACCCTAATTAGGGTTAGGAATTAATAATAATAATAATTATCCCGTAATTAATGCTGTTAGGGTTCCTGTGTACCCGTGTCAGGGCTGCTCCGCGACTTGCGGTGCCCGAGGCTGGAAAACTCCGCGAGTCGCGGTGTTTCAAATTTCAGATCAGGTTGCTTCGTTTGATAGGTTCAACGTAATTTTATTTATATATTTTTTTTTATTTTTCTGTTTTTAATTTAATTTAAATATTTATATAATTTAAATAAAACTTATATTTTAAAAACTAGAATAGAAATAAAAATATGTTACAATTTTATAAATAAAAATCTTAAAACTAGATTTATATATAAATTTTTTTTCGGTTTTTGATTTTATGTTTTAAATAAAAACAAAATATTTAAATAAAACTTATATTTTTATAAAATAAAAATAAAGAAACTTTATAAAACTTAAATATTTAACAAACTCTTAAAAATATTATATTTTTGTTTTTCTTTTTATGTTTTCGAATATTTAAAACGTATTTTTAAAAAAGCGTCTTTTTATAAAAGTAAACTAAAAATAATTTTTTTTTATATTTATTAGCGTTGCGCTTCCGGCTTTTAAGCTAGATTGTCCCCGGCAGCGGCGTCAAAAATAATTGATAGTTAAAGCTAAGGGGTATAAAATACTATTAAATTTTACAAGGAAATACTATTAAATACGATACAATTTTACACAAGATATTTATTTATTTAGAGAATGGATATACTTAAACCTTGCTACAACACTTATAGGCAGTGTACCTAATCGTATAGTAGTGTAGTTTTTAGTAAGTCCGGTTCGTTCCACAGGGAAAATCTTTTAATCAAAGCTTAACGCTATATTAGTTTAATTTATAAAAATACAAATATATATATAAGTAATATTATTATTTTAAAGGGGGGTTTTTACCGTTTAATGACCGGTTTGTCGATTTTAAAACTTTAGTCGCAGTTAAAACTAAATGTAAAATATTAAATAAATAAAAGACTTAATTTAAAGCGTAAAGTAAATAACGATAATGAAATTGCGAATAATAAAAGTGCGATAAAATAAACTTGCGATAATTAAAAAGTACGATAATTAAAAGTGCAATTAAATACAATAACAATAAATAAAAATGTGATAATTAGAAGTGCAATTAAATATAAAAATAAAGGAAATTAAATATGAAATAAAAGAATTATGCTTATTTAAACTTCCGTAATCATGATGTTTGACGTGTTGATTTTAGTTTTATGCCCATGGGTTAATTGTCCTTTGTCCTGGATTATTTAATATGTCCGTCTGGTTTTTGTCCATAACAGTCCATCAGTCATAAATATAAAGTGTGAGTGTCCTCGTCAAATTATCCTTATACCCGAAGTTAAATATTTCAACTAATTGGGGACTTAAACTGTAACAAGATTTTAATACTTTGTTTAATAATTACACCAGGATGTCGACTGAGTGTAACCCAAGGTTTTAATACTTTGTTATCAATTATGCCAAGTGTCCTTGTACATAATTTCACCCCTGTTTTAATAATTCTAGTGACTATTAATCCATTCCCGTGTCCGGTTAAATGAACGATTATTCGTACATATAAATACCCCGCCCATCGTGTCCGATTGAGTGTATATGGTTATTTATAGGGACGTCCAATTGTAAATCTTTATATTAAAATTAACAAACTATCATTTAGTTAAACAAATATAAAGCCCATTAATAGCCCATAGTCTAATTTCCACAAGTGTCGTTCTTTTGTCCAAACCCCAATTATGGTACAAAGCCCAATTACCCAATTTTAGTAATTAGCCCAACATCATGATTACTTCGTTTTAAATAAGCATAATAATAACTTAGCTACGAGACATTAAATTAAAAAGGTTGAACATAACTTACAATGATTAAAAATAGCGTAGCGTTACACGGACAGAATTTTGACTTACACCCTTACAACATTCGCTAACATACCCTTATTATTAGGATTTAAAATTAAAATTAAAATATAAATTATATATATATATATATTTACGTATATATTGAGAGAGAGATAGATTATGGATATTTTTTTACGTCGAACTGCGTTGGCTTTTATAGGGAATTGAGTCCAGGTGAACTCCGCGACTCGCGGAATTTTCCTTCTTCAAACTCCGCAACTCGCGGAGTTTGATTTTACAGCTCACCCAGCTTTGGCTCTTTGTTTGCCGACGGATTTTTAATATAAATATAATATATAAATAATTTTAAGAATTATTTAAATATTATATTATATTTATGTGCATAGTTGACTCGTAATTTTTAGTCCGTTGCGTCAAGCGTTGAGAGTTTACTCATGTCCCGGTTCCGGATTTTCGAACGTCCTTGCGTACAATTTAATATCTTGTACTTTGCATTTTGAATCTTGTACTCTTGTAATTTCGAGACGTTTCTTATCAATAATTGGAACCACTTTGATTGTATTTTGTACTTTTGAGCTTTTTGGACCTTTGCGTCTTCAATTCGTCGAATCTGTCTTTTGTCTTCACCTTTTATTATTTAAACGAATATCACTTTTAAATAGAACAATTGCAACTAAAAGCTTGTCTTTCTTGAGGAATAATGCTATGAAATATATGTTCGTTTTTAGCATTATCAAGACATCATCTCCGATTTATTATTAACATAGTATCATCTAGTCTTCATTATTGTAAAATCAAGAGTATCATCACTTTATTCTTCTTGGATTGTCACCAACAATAAATCATAACACCTCGTCATCATTATTTCTTCATCTCCATCATTCTTAATCACAATCCTAATCACAATTATCGTTTATCTATATTATTTTATGCAACATCATATTTTCCCATTTTCAATTCTCATTACTTCCGTAATCACGATTATAATCGTGATCTTCATCATCCTAAACGGCTATAATTATCATCATCATCCTCTCGAATCATCATCACTTAGCATCACCCTTGTTGTTATGTGTGTGTGTGTATATGTAAACTACAACCCGTTAATCGAGTAGCAGTACCCATGATAGGGAAAATCGTGTGTAGCAGCGAAATAGAAACAGGAAAATGCATACATCAATTACTTCCTTGACCCAATATCAATTAGAACGAAACAACGCTTAGAAAAAAAAACCTACTAGCCCAATAACATCTATAGGAACTTGCCCCGTGTTACTTTATCTAATTCCCATTCGGTTCAAAAGTGTGTGGGTCTCCTGTGACGTTAAAAGTATCACAAACATATCTACATCCATCTTTATGACTTTAATAATCATTATTATAATTATATTGATCAATCACCACATCTTCTAATTCATCTTTACATAGCTCATTATTATCTTTTTCATATATCATAATCATTGTTGTCGCTATTATAACCTCACAGATACATAGCAATAACCTTTGTTCAAACATGGTGTTCGAGAAAAGAAGAAAAAAAATATATAAATAAGTAAAGTAGAAACGTAACAGTAGTAGTTAAGGATTTCAGTAGAATACTAGTTCGATTTTGCAGAATGGTTGTAGCAGGTCATGGTTTCAAACGTGATGATGATTGAAGAAATAGAAACAGGAAACGAAAAGGAAAACGTGTGACGGTGGTGATTAATGGTGAGGGGTTTATGAATGAAGAAGAAGGTGGTTCTTTGATAGTTCATCGCGAACACAGAAACAGAAGTGGGTAGCGTGCAGGTTTGGGAGTGATGAAGTGGTTCTAGTTATAAACGAATAGAAATAATGGTGATGATTTGAATGAGTTGTAAGGATGGTTGTAACAAAAAATGGAAGGTGATTGTTTACGGTTGTGGGTTCGATCAAGGGTGAGTTTGTGTTAGTTTTAGTGAGTATGATTACGTGTATATGTATATATTTATAATCTCGTGGTGATTGATTATCAAAGTAAGCGTGTATCATAGTTGTAAGTTGATAGTGATAATATTATGTTGATCGTTTTTTATCTAGGAGAAGAGTAGAGAGAAGTAGTAGAGAAGAGGCTAAGATGGACAGTTGGGTGATGAATTCATCTCTCTACACACATATATAAATGAGTATGAATATTAATTATAATATGTAATAAATGTAAACGTGTAGAAACATAAGGAATCAAGCACAGCGAAACAAATAGTAATAAATCAATCATTCATAAATCAGTTAGCATATTTTGTAATCTTCTACCGACAATTTTCGCGCACTGCTAAATCGTACCCCGTTGTTAAATCAGTGGCAGATAAAAGTGTTTAAAAAAATCCCATATTTTTAAATTAACTATATTTATTTATTTTGGTCATTATGGTATAAAATTTAGTCATTAATTTAATAAACAAAAATTACATCAACTGTCTCTCTCATTTAAGGGTAAAATATAAAAAGTGTTAAAATTAATTAATTAGATCCTAAATATACTTTTAATAAGCCTACAACTTATATAACTCATTTTCGTATCACCGTTTATTTTAAAATTACATAAGTTTGAATTTAACTTGCTTAATATCAATCGAAACATCAAACGAGTGTTACAATCATTTAATATTTATTTTTAATATATTTTATTTATATATAGAGATATATTTTAAATAATAATTATTATAATATCCTATTTTTATTTTATTAATTTTTAATAACAACAACATATAATACTTCAAATTATATTTCGAATTATTATTTATATATACATACACACATATCTATTTACACTTAATTGTTTGTGAATCGCCGAGAGCAGTCAAATGTTAATTGAACATATGAAACAGTTCAAACTTTTTGAGACTCATCATTACAGCCTTTGCTTATCGTGTCGAAACATATAAAGATTAAGTTTAAATTTGGTTGGAAATTTTCGGGTCGTCACAGTACCTACCCGTTAAAGAAATTTCGTCCTGAAATTTGATCGTGGTCGTCATAGCTAACATTAAAAATGTTTTCATGAAGAATTTGAGCTGATAAATAGAGTTTTATTACTGTTGAGTAATATGGATAAGATAATTTGATTACTCGAAGAGTACGAGTGAAGCTATCACTAAATTGTGAAATGAGAAACACATGTTTCATCATAACCTTTGACTAGTCATGGTTGGATTCCGGAATTCAAGGGATTTAAAGAAAATATTCGAAATAAGATTTGATTCTTAAGGAAATTAGAATCCTCTTTGGTTAAATGCGATGATCTATTTCGATTACTCTATCGGGTATTTCACTATAAATCTACTCCCTTCGTTTCCTTTATATTTTGGAGTTCCATTCTATTGTTTTCTCTTCCCGACTTTAAGTCAAGTGAATAATGGTCCAGAATTCGTAGGTATGAGGTTTCGAATGAACATGACTAATGTTCTAAGAGAGAAATTGTAATAGCACGATTTTGATTGATTAAATTACCATAATTCAAGAGGAAAGATAAAATTATCAGGAAGGTATGTTCTCGATATGTTTGGAGATTAGGTAGAATGTAAGAGTCGTGTAACATGGCATATGATGACGTTATGGTCTATGAATCATCACGTTCCATTAGAAACTCAGCATGACTTACTGTAATATAATCACGATGATCAAGTGTCATTATATTATACTAACTCATGCTTCAGTTCCCAACACTACTTCAAAATCATTCATAAAGTTGAATTTTTTTCAGAATTTAGAAACTAAAGCAGTTTCCTTTCTGATGTAACAATGATAGTGTGAAGAGATAAATGATGTCGGACAAGAGTATTTATGAAGATATCTTCAGAAATATCGAAGATATTTATGATGATATTTTGGAATTTATAAGTTCGAAAGTTGATGAAGAAAAATTTTCCGCAAGATTTTAACATGACTTCGGAGCAAGATATTCTCTAAAGATTTTATTAGATCCAGAATTACCTAAATTCTTTGAATATAGGGTTTTTAATGAACAAATATAATGTTTTCGGAGAGACTTAAGTCAATGAGTAATGAAGTTGCTGGTAAGTTTACTGCTAATGTGGTGGAATATAAACGGTTCTCCGGTAACAATGACGAAGGGCGAACTTATATACCAAAGTTATAATAGAGTTTATTCGAATGAAAGGTCGAAATTGATTTGCTGGAGCTGTGACAAAATTGGCTAATTTGAAAAAAAAGAATTGCAACGTTATTTTCGGTAATAACAATGCCAAAGGAGCTAGCACAGATATGTGTTAACATTTACTCAGGTTCCGAGTGTTTTCAGGTACATAACTATATGCATCAATCTTTTCTTCTGTAGATGAAGTGCGGTTGGTTCATACTCTCGGTTGAGGTGTTTTCAAGAATCATGAAAGGTTTGAACGCGGATTGTAATCGTCAAGATACAAATGAGGTTTAAGATGAAATCAAGTGGCAAACTTGAAGAAATGTTTAGTTTCATATGTTATAATCAATATTTTAATTCATTTTAATTGTTCAATGTCATTAGGTCATAGTTAGGAGTCCACAATTAGTAGTTCAACAATTCATATATAGTTTAATATATAATATTCGAATTAATTTTTACGTGTCGTGACCCGTTATATACATGTCTCAGACTCGATCACAACTCAAAGTATATATATTATTTAGAATCAACCTCAACCCTGTATAGCTAACTCAAGCATTACTGCATATAGAGTGTCTATGGTTATTCCAAATAATATATATAGATGCGTCGACATGATATGTCAAAACCTTGTATACGTGTCCGATATTTAAAGTGTGTAAAATAAATAACAGAAATTAAATGACGATAAATAAAATTGCGATAAATAAAATGTAATACGGAATTAATCAGTTAGCTAGGAACAGTTAGCGTGGATTCTTATCAAAATTCTTCTCATAGTTAAATTGTTTGTTTCTAACAAATTTTATTTTTGTCCAATGTTTTCTTCATTATGCCACTTGTTGGATTCTGACAAGTCAAAATCTAAATATGAAATTGAATGAAAATGGTTATTCTGCGGTGAACGGATACATATATGTAACATCCCGCCTTTTTCCGTTTACTTTCCTTTTGACTATTTAAAGTCCATTATATATTTATAACATCTCCCATTGATACGCGTTTTAAATTATCTCGTTTAGGTAATTCACGCACCCGAATGAAACTTGAGGGACTAGACTTTCCAAATGACCAAAGATGTTACTAGGTCAAAGTGGTCAACCTTCACTCTCATCCATTCATTCTATCTCTTCCACTTTTACTACTTCAACATTTTTTTTCTCTCAAACTCAAAACCAAAGAATCATCATCCAAATCCGATCTAGCAAGTGTTTTGCAAAACAAATTACATATTTGGAATCCTTGCAACTTCCTCTTCAATTCCATACCGATTTCGTCAAGTTTGGGTAACTTTCTTAAATCACTAGATTTCTTGTTCTTGATGTTTTTAACTTATAAAAGTGTGAATTAGTGTCTATGCCTCAAGTCTAACATGAATATGTGATTTATATGTTCGATCTTGTTATTTTAAGCAATTAGCATGAACTTGAATTTTAGTGTGTTTGATTTTAAGATTTGGTTTCTTAAATGTTGTTAGATGTTAAAAGTGCATGTATTAAATGTGTTACTAGCATCACTAGCTTCAATTCGGTATGTAGGTTGACTTGGAAGAACTTCATAAACTTGATTCTTGATTTTGTGGTTTTTGGTTAGGGTTTGGTAGACTTGAATGTGAACTTTGAATGATTTAAATGCTTTTCAAGGTGGTTTGTAAGTGTTTAGTTGTATTGTATGCATCATTACCTATGAAACGGCATATTACACATGTGCATTTAATTCCCGAATCATAGATATGCATTTATGAACTTGAAAGTATTTAGGATGAACATTTAATGAACTTTCAACTTGGTTTTGATTATTTTAAATGGTGTTTTTGATTGATGATATGTGTTTAGTTGTGTTCCTAGTTAAATTACCTTTCCAACGATGTATGACACGCAATTTAAGTGTTTACGGTTCATAAGTTGCGTTTGTTTGAAGATTTGCTCCTTTTGACACTCAAAACTGCCCAGGAATTTTGATCAGATACCAACCACGGCGCGGGCCTTCAGGCCGCGACGCGTCTTAATAAAGACCCAGATGGTCCAGGACCATCAAAAGTCTCGACCCTCAAAACCTGTTTTAGCCCGCGGCGCGGGTGTTCCTGCCGCAGCGCGGCTTAAAGCGTGGACAGATGGTTGTTCACTTTTCCACTTTTCATTTGATTTCAACTATGCCACACGCCTCCGATTACCCCGTAACTTGTTCTAACATGCTTTTATACTTGTATCTTGCGTGAAACTTGACAACTTGATTCACATGCTATATAATCGGGTCGTAATGAGCCATAGGACTAATTGAACAACTTTGACCAACCGTGTTTACCGTTATTGATACAACCTATTTGTTTAGGTCAAGACTAGCATTGTTCTTTGCACACGTTTACTTGTGAAGTACTTTATTTCTCGTACATTCAAGGTGAGATCATAGTCCCACTTTTACTCTTTTAAACTTACATTTGGGATGAGAAAACATAAACGTTTCAATTTACAAAGTGAACACAAGTACGAAAACAAACATTCTACATACGAGTTAGAACAAAATCCTCAATTCGATTATCATTAGTTACACTTGCCGGGTATAAGCGAGAACTTATGTTGTATGGCCATATGGGTTTGACAAACCCTCATTCGGACGGTTCGCTACCGTTATTCGGATGAAATATATTTTCGAGAAACAGTGTATGTTCTAACACTATTGTGATGGGGTTCTTGGTACATTAAGCCTTGATAATTGGGTGCTCGTGAAACAACTTTTGGAATGGTTTACAATTATTTCAATATTAAATCTTGTAGTTCATTTGTACATACTTACTTACTCACTTACTTAAACCTATGATGTCACCAACGTTTTTCGTTGACAGATTTCTATGTTTTTCTCAGGTCTTTGAACGATATGTGATACATGCTTCCTCTCATTATTTTGATACTTGCAATGGATGTCGAGTATATATGCATACATGGAGCGTCTTTTGACTTTATTTAAAATTGTGTCGCATAGGTTTCAACTGTACTTATAACTTAGTAACGTAACTTTTGGTTGAACAATTCTTTTAAACTTTGAAACACTCTTACATTTGAAATGAATGCGACATATCTTTGGTCAAACGTTATTTTAAAGATTTATGACCACGTAACGGGACCTAAGTAGACGGCGCCGTCAATGACGATTTTGTCGGGTCGCTACAATATATATGTGGATGTAAGTAGGATAGTAAATGACTGTTGAATTAGATTCGAAGAATGTACAGTGTAACTTATTAATGTGAAATCTAAATATTCCTCGGGTATTACCTACCCGTTAAAATATTTTCACCATTTACAGTTTGTACAAAAGAATTTTTAATTACAATCTTTATGAAAATATATATACATATATATTTTCTTCAGATGTAATCATGGATTTAATGAGTTAATATAATATTAATCTCATTCGATTTACCGTTAGAACTAGAATACATAATCTCTAAAACATTAGAGATTACATAATTGCCATGAAGAACGAAGATAAATGATGTAGAACGATTCGTAGAACGATGATTAAGTTTGAGGTATGGATTATGATGTTGAGACGTGTGATGTTGAGGCTACTGGTGCTGGTGATGTTGCTGAAGCTGGTAAGTTTTGCACCATATTTTCCAAATTGATTACTCGAGCGTGAAGTTTGTTGACTTCTTCCATTATTCCGGGATGATTGTCGGTCGGAACGAGTGGATGAATAAGATCTAGAATTGTGGATAGAATATATAATCGTGACGAGCTACCCTGGAAATGAGGCTGAAAATGGTGTTTCGGACAGGTTCGCAGGTAAGTGCTTCAGGTTCTTCGCCAAGAGGGCAATATGGTGAATGGAAGGGATCACCTTCTTCTTGTCTCCAATAATTAAGTAGGTTACGAACCCATCAGATGAATTGATGATGGCTAATTGTTTGATCCATTCCGGTTATACTGCTTTCGGAGCTCGAGTGAAACTCCATATCGGAATCCCAGGGACTTGAACTAGTGGTGAATTCCATTTCGTACGATTGAACAAAGGATTTTTCGATATGAAATGATTTTCGAATATCGGATGATATTCTAATTATATAGAATACCTATATATAGTACAGAAGATCCCGTAGATTACGAAGGAATTTACGGAATATGTCAGGCAAAGTTTACAGTAACAGATACGCTAAGATATAAATTAGCAGATACGATAAGATATGAATTTCGTCTATACACTATTCATGCAATCAATGCAGTAAGATGTGTCTAGACTAAGAATGATAAGCAGGTAATTTCCGACAAGAAATGATAAGCAAAACTTTTGACATGCAGACACGGTCGAAGTCCAGACTCACTAATGCATCTAATCATCTATTAGTTAGACACACTAATGCAAGACCTGGTTCGTTAAGACCACCGCTCTGATACCACATGTAATGACCCGTCCTAATCCATCTGGACAAATACATTACATTTGGTTACATCGCGAGGTACTTAACCTCTATATGATACATTTTACAAACATTGCATTCGTTTTTAAAAGACAAACTTTCATTACATCAAAAGTTGATGGTATGCATACCATTTCATAATATATCTAACTATAATTGACCTAGTAATAATCTTGATGAACTCAACGACTCGAATGCAACGTCTTTTGAAATATGTCATGAATGACTCCAAGTAATATCTCTAGAATGAGCAAATGCACAGCGGAAGATTTCTTTCATACCTGAGAATAAACATGCTTAAAAGTGTCAACCAAAAGGTTGGTGAGTTCATAGGTTTATCATAAACAGTAAAATTCATCATTTTGATAGACCACAAGATTTTAAATACAGTACACCTATCTCATGTACGAAACCATTTTTCATAATGCTTAGCAGAGTAGGTTCGTATCCTTTTCTCCCCCGTAGGTTGCCTCACGGTTTTTTAATAACCGTACACATATCTCGTGCACAAAAATAATATACACATAACCTGTGTATAAAATCATTCTCTCGATACATAACATTCACTTTGCTTTCATTGCTTGGCTTTGTAACCGACCTTAACATATAATGCGCATCAACAATATCCCCAAAAATAAAACATCTCGTTTGTATAATATATAAACTTCGAAGTACTAAACACCACGCACACTAGCTCTTCCGTCTAGTGAACATTCTGGGTGGGGGTGTTAAACCCGGTAGCTACCTTTAGGATTCGCGTGAATTAGGGCCATACCTGATTCTAATTCTTAGGTTACCAAGCAATAATAATTAGGAGAAAATATTTACAACAATTAGTGGCAATTATCACGTCCAACTAATTCAATAATAATCCACAGAACTTCTGTCTGCATAATAATTCATTCGAGGAATGTTTTGCTTGTGTCATATCGCGTCAAACATTTATAAAAGCATTTCATGTATTCTCAGTTCAAAATATATTTCAAAAGCATTTAATAAAGCTGTATTCTCAGTCCCAAAAATGTAAAGAGTAAAACGGAGTAAATGAACTCACGATACGATATTTTGTAGTAAAAATATGCACACGACGATACTGAACAATGCAAGGTTGGCCTCGGATTCACGAACCTATATCATTTATATGTATATTAATACATATAATAGTAATTGAACAATTTCACATATTATAACTTATTTTATATATCATATATATTTAATTTGTGTATATTCATTTATAATGACTAATATTTATATAGTTATATTATTATATATTTGGTTAATATTATATTAAAATACTTAATTTGTTATATATGAATGTATATAAAAATGTTAATATGGTTAATACCTACTTATATGTAATATTACTAAAAGTATATTTTTTTATATGCAAAATGTTTATTTGGTAACATAATATCAATAAAGTTGTTTTTGATTATAATGATAATAATACTACTAATAATAATAACTATAAAAATAATGATTTTACAAATAATAATAATACTAATATTTATATTAATAAGTATAATGATAATAATACTAATAATAATACTAATATTTATATTAATAAGTATAATGATAATAATACTAATAATAATAATAGCTATAAAAATAATGATTTTACAACTAATAATATTACTAATATTTATATTAATAAGTATAATGATAATAATACTACTAATAATAATACTAATACTTATGATAATAATAAAAATAATAATGATAAGAATAATAATAATAAATAATAAAAGAGGGCTACCTCAAAGAATAAGCCCTTTAAATAAAAATAACGCCTCAGCCCGAGCTCGAACCTGAGACCCCTTGATTGACAAACACCCTAGTAACCAATGATCTGTCTTATGATTCCTGAATTAAGACCCATACTTAATTCTTTTAACCTATTGATACATGAAGCCCAAGAACAAATGCCCAAACTTTAAGCGTAATTGTTTTGTTAATTGGATCAAATAAGCCCATTAGCTGCAACAATAAATTCGACCAGCACAATACATTTTTCTTATTCCAAAAAGAATGCCACAGTCCCGGATTGAACCCATGACCTCTTGTTCAAATCAACACACACGCAACCAGCTGAACCACTTTGTTTTTCTAAAATTATAACATTCTAAATCTATATAACTTCTTGTTCTGTTTACCTTCTCCTTTACAAACTAAACCCATCTTCTTCAATTTATTACCATCATTCCATAATCATTCTTACAGAGACATCATCTCCGATTTATTATTAACATAGTATCATCTTGTCTTCATTATTGTAAAATCACGAGTATCATCACTTTATTCTTCGTAGATCGTCACCAACATAAAATCATAACACCTCGTCGTCATTATTTCTTCATCACCATCATTCTTAATCACAATCCTAATCACAATTATCGTTTATCTATATTATTTTATGCAACATCATACTTGCCCATTTTCAATTCTCATTACTTCCATAATCACAATTATAATCGTGATCTTCATCATCCTAAATGGCTATAATTATCATCATCATCCTCTCGAATCATCATCACTTAGCATCACCCTTGTTGTTATGTGTGTGTAAACTACAACCCGTTAATCGAGTAGCAGTACCCATGACAGGGAAAATCGTGTGTAGCAGCGAAATAGAAACAGGAAAATGCGTACCGCAATTATTTCCTCGACCCAATATCAATTAGAACGAAACAAGGCTTAGAATAAAAAACCTACTAGCCCAATAACATCTATAGGAACTTGGCCCATGTAACTTTATCTAATTCCCATTCGGTTCAAAAGTGTGTGGGTCTCATGTGACGTTAAAAGTATCACAAACATATCTACATCCATCTTTATGACTTTAATAATCATTATTATAATTATATTAATCAATCACCACATCTTCTAATTCATCTTTACATAGCTCATTATTATCTTTTTCATATATCATAATCATTGTTGTTGCTATTATAACCTCACAGATACATAGCAATAACCTTTGTTCAAACATGGTGTTCGAGAAAAGAAGAAAAAAATATATATAAATAAGTAAAGCAGAAACGTAACAGTAGTAGTTAAGGATTTCAGCAGAATACTAGTTCGATTTTGCAGAATGGTTGTAGCAGGTCATGGTTTCAAACGTGACGATGATTGAAGAAATAGAAATAGGAAACGAAAAGGAAAACGTGTGACGGTGGTGATTAATGGTGAGGGGTTTATGAATGAAGAAGAAGGTGGTTCTTTGATAGTTCATCGCGAACACAGAAACAGAAGTGGGTAGCGTGCAGGTTTGGGAGTGATGATGTGGTTCTAGTTATAAACGAATAGAAATAATGGTGATGATTCGAATGAGTTGTAAGGATGGTTGTAACAAAAAATGGAAGGTGATTGTTTACGGTTGTGGGTTCGATCAAGGGTGAGTTTGTGTTAGTTTAAGTGAGTATGATTACGTGTATATGTATATATTTATAATCTCGTGGTGATTGATTATCAAAGTAAGCGTGTATCATAGTTGTAAGTTGATAATGATAATATTATGTTGATCGTTGTTTATCTAGGAGAGGAGTAGAGAGAAGTAGTAGAGAAGAGGCTAAGATGGACAGTTGGGTGATGAATATATATATATATATATATATATATATATATATATATATATATATATATATATATATATATATATATATATATATATATATATATATATATATATATATATATATATACGGTATTTCTGAACAAGGTCCTGGATAACAAGTCTCAAGGTTTTGATGATATCGATATTGATGCTAGTGACGATATTGATGCTAGTGACGATATCCTTGATATGGAGCTGGTCATCTCTCTACACACATATATAAATGAGTATGAATATTAATTATAATATGTAATAAATGTAAACGTGTAGAAACATAAGGAATCAAGCACATCGAAACAAATAGTAATAAATCAATCATTCATAAATCAGTTAGCATATTTTGTAATCTTCTACCGACAGTTTTTGCGGACTGCTAAATCGTACCCCATTGTTAAATCAGTGGCGGATAAAAGTGTTCAGAAAAATCCCATTTTTTTAAATTAACTATATTTATTTATTTTGCTCATTATGGTATAAAATTCAGTCATTAATTTAATAAATAAAAATTACATCAACTATCCCTCTCATTTAAGGGTAAAATATAAAAAGTGTTAAAATTAATTAATTAGATCCTAAATATACTTTTAATAAGTCTACAACTTATATAACTCATTTTCGTATCACCGTTTATTTTAAAATTACATAAGTTTGAATTTAACTTGCTTAATATCAATCGAAACATCAAACGAGTATTACAATCATTTAATATTTATTTTTAATATATTTTATTAATATATAGAGGTATATTTTAAATAATAATTATTATAATATCCTATTTTTATTTTATTAATTTTTAATAATAACAATATATAATACTTCAAATTATATTTCGAATTATTATTTATATATACATACACACATATCTATTTACACTTAATTGTTCGTGAATCGCCGAGAGCAGTCGAAGGTCAATTGAACATATGAAACAGTTCAAACTTTTTGAGACTCATCATTACAGACTTTGTTTATCGTGTCGAAACATATAAAGATTAAGTTTAAATTTGGTTGGAAATTTTTGGGTCGTCACAGTTCCCTTTTTAAACCCGTGTGCAACCACATAATCTCTCTTAAACACTACCCACTTTTGATCTCCAAATAGGACATGCCAATTATCATCATCCAATTCCCAACCGAAATCAATCAACTCTTGAGCTTTGTAACGAACCACACATTCCTCAAGATCCAAGCATAATTCAAGTGTCTAACCACTAGATCACCAATACCCGCAATATCAAGTGTACTCCCATTTGCAACTCGAACCTTACCGGAGTATTCCTTGAAGTTCACCATCTCGTTCATGTATGGGGTAACATGATACGAGGCACCGAAATCTAAAACCCAAGATTCGTCAAGAACCTCCTTTTGGTACATCAAAGCATCTTCGATCACCATAGTCGATACTCTCCCACCCGATTCTTGACTCGGGAACTTTGACTTATAGTGACCAACTTGTTGACAATTCCAACACACTACGTTCTTGCTCCTTGACGGACTTCTTGACCTAGCTCTTTCCCGACTAACACTTAGAACCGAACCCGAACTTCCATTCGAATCTTTCCTACGAATACCTTCGCTAAGAATCAAATCCCGGATTCCTTCAAAAGTTAACTTAGTAATTTCGGATGAACCACTAACCGCCGTATTCGTACCGACCCAACTATCGGGCAATGAAGATAGCAAAAACAATACCTCAAGCTCATCATCGAATTTAATATTCACCGACTTCAAACGAGTTAAAATCGAATTAAATTCGTTAACATGATCCGCCGCCGAGGAACCCTCCATCATCCTAGCATTCACTAATTGCCGAATCAAGCAAACTTTATTCAAAGCGGATGGCTTTTCATATATGTTAGATAAAGCCGCAATAAATCCCGTCGTTGTGGTTTCACCCACGATGTTGTAAGCAACGTTCTTGGCCAGAGAAAGTCGATCAACTCCTAGGACTTACCTATCCAACAACTCCCACTCGCCTTGAGTCATCTCTTCCGGTTTAACACCCTTCAACGGTTGGTAAAGATTCTTTTGACAGAGCACATCTTCAATTTACATCTTCCAAAAGCTAAAATCATTCCCACCAAACTTATCAATCTTCACATCACTCTTTTCCACCATTGTTCCCGTAAAACCGAACCGAAGCTCTTGATACCACTTGTTAGAAATAGAGCATGTGAGCCCTAACAAGACTTGATAACCCTAGGTTATCAAGTCCACTTATAATAAACGAAAATAATTGATGTTTATGAAGAAACAAGTGAAAACGATAAAGACTAGAGAATTTAACGAGGTAATATGTAATCACTAATGCTTACTTTAATCCTCGGCCACCAAAGAGAGTTCTTTTATTGATAATTTTCGTGGATACATGTATGAGTTACAATAATATGCTTAAATAGGCAAAACTCAACAAGGAAATAGCTTTGGGAACAAGAAAACACGTTTTTCCTCATCAGAATCCCGGATAGACTTAAGCCGCGCCGTGGCTAGAGGAGCCGCGCCGTGGCTTAAGGCATGATTTCGAATCCGAAAGCATTGCACTTTCAAACCTCAATCCAAGTGTTAAGCCGCGCCGTGGCTAGAGTAGCCACGCCGTGACTTAAAGTTGCAACGAATTTTTTTTCTTGTTTTTTCAAATCTTTGTTTAACTCGCTTCGCACTCTAACAATATTATGTGTTCATTTAGTCACTGAATATTCATCTTACTAATTCTATTGGCATAAACATGACTACTATCATAACAACTATTTAGTAATTTAGGGAACTACAAAATCTAACATATAATATCAAAAGGCTATGAACTACATTACTTATGAATCAAACTATCATATCAAAAGTTTAACAACCTCGTGGTTGTTAAACTGAAATGATATCTAACTAGCTTTACACTGTATTTTGTAACCTATAGCAAAAATTTTAATTTTTCAAAGTTCTTTCATGAGAGGGAGTAATAAATATTGAAACTAACCAAACCTAAACAATACTAACAACACAAAATACCAGTAGTGAAAAATGATAAAGTTACCTTCATCAATTCTTTGCAACTCATCCCTATTCTCCACAAGATCTATCGCCACTGAACCACGAAACCAATCTTGTGAGCAGATTAAGCTCTCAACCACATGAGGAGTTAGTAAACTTCTAAATGCATCTAACACTCTTCCGCTCATGCTAAAAATGGATTCAGAAGCAACGGTAGAATTCAGAATTGCAATAACATCTCTTGCAACGAGAGAAAGAATACGAAACCTAGGATTGTTTACCTTCCGTCAACTCAGAATATCAAACGCTTCAGAAACCACTTTATTAGATGATTGCCTATATTAGATGATCTGATTCAATAGTTGTCATACATATGTGTATACTACGTATCATATTATACGAGTATATATTTATTTTATTTTTATTTTTTCATAAAACATAGTAAATAATTAGTATAATAATTCGGTTTTTCTATTTAAAACCAAACTAGTATTTTTAAACCCAAACCGATCCAGAAACAACTTTATAATTCGAGTGCAACCAAAAAAACAAACAAAATCCAAATTAATCGAACTTGTTTCGTCCAAAATCAGTTGGATTGGCCGGTTTTTCGGTTTGATCCGTTTAATGAACACCCGATGAATGTTAACCGTTATAGTTAAATTTTCTGTACAAATTTATATTTATGATGATAAACAATATTCTTATAGTTTTTTGTATTATTATTATTATTATTATTATTATTATTATTATTCATTGGAAGCATAAGTCAATAACAATCCCCTCTTAACATTACGACAATTATAGTTTATAAATAAAAATTTTGATTGTCAAACAAACGACTCACTACAATTAAATATCTTAAGATTTAAAGTCGCATCTAAGTTCGTAAAATAATATACGCCTTTTATGTGTAGATAAAAAGCAACATGGAATGAAAATGATAGGAAACGATTCTTTAACAGTTGTAGATCATCACGTATCCTTTTTTTTTTTTTTTTTTACCATCGAAGGTTGGCTTGAGTGGTATGGGATGAGTGTTAAGATTTAGGACTCAAACAAGAACATGTGATTGTGGTATCGTCACTCACAAACAACCCACAAACGACAAACGAATAATTAAAACAAAACGATAAATAAACGACGCAGGATTTAACGTGGTTATATCCTAACTCCAAATCCCGGAGAAGAGTTTACTCCAAGGGCGCAAACTAGAGATTTTTCACTATTAATTTCGTGCACATATGTTAGGGTTATAATAGGGTGTTTATATAGACAAATCTAAACAATGAAACAACTTAAAGAGCAATAAGACGCGTTTTTCCTCGTCAGGCTCCAGGATAGACTTAAGCCGCGTCGTGACTAGAGAAGCCGCGTCGTGGCTTAAAGCATGATCTCGAAACAGAAAATTCCAAGTGTTAAGCCACGTCGTGGCTGGAGGAGCCGCGTCGTGGCTGGAGGAGCCGCGTCGTGGCTTAAAGCTGCAACCGAAATCTTCTTTGTTTTTTGATATCCTTCTCACATCCAACAGTGAGATCCAACTTGGGGTACTGTCAACTCAGGTTCGATTCTCACTCCAAGCAGGGAGTTTCCTGTGACGACCCGGAAATTTCCGACCAAATTTAAACATTTTTCTTATATGATTTCGACACGATAAGCAAAGTCTGTAATGTTGAGTCTCGAAAATCTTAGAACTATGTTCATATATTCAACTGACCTTCGACTGCCCCCGACGATTCACGAACCATTAATTAGAAATAGAAATGTATGCATAAATAATTATATATAAATACTTATAGTATAAATTAAATATATTAATGAACTATTATGTAATTTAATTATTATGAAAGATAACTTAGGATAATTAAAAAATTGCTAATTAAAAATGTTAATTAAATAAAGAGGGTACTTTAAATATGAATAATTTCGAGCATAAGTTGTCATCTTTTACAAGGTATTAAATGTATACTTTGAGTTATCTGTTTCAATATATATGTAACATAATTACTACATAATAAAACAGGATATTTAAAAACATAATTATATGTATAGTCGTGTGAATATACAGAATTTCTATACACAATTATTGATTATATGTATATGTTAAAAAGTATATGTATTAAAGAAGCAATTACATAGTATATATTTTATAATCACCAGATATTACATAATTAACCAAAATGTAATATTAATAAATTAAATTGGATTACAAATAAAAATCTAGTTGTTGAAATAATATAATTATTATCATTATCATTATTCATACAAAAAAATCAATATTTATATTATTATTGTTATAAATATAAATATTACAAGTCTAGTAAATTTAAGAATAGGATTCTCCAAATAAAGGTTTTAAATAGAAATATTAGTATAAGAATGATTAAAACTATAATCAAATTTTAATTCAAATATTATTAGTTATTATTATTAATACTACTATTCTTATTAATATTATTATTTTTATAATTACCATTAACATTAAAAATTATTGTTATCATTATTATTATAAAAAAATTATATATTTTTTTACAATATTATTATTATCATATTTTCTTTTTTGATAATATCATTATTATTATCTAGTATTATTATTATTAATATTAATATAATTAATATTAATATTTATCAAATCATTATTACAAGTATTGTTATCTATATTAAGATACAATTTATTATTATTACCATTAATGTTATCATTATTATTAATAAATATTGTTATTTATATTATTATTAGTATTTCTATTTATAAAATTAAAAGTATTATTATTATTATTAATTATTAATATTAATTATATATATATAAAAATCATACAGTTTCCAAATTTTGTGGTAAATCGCCGTTTGCCTTCTTAATTGGTCTGTTAGATTAAACGTATCTGATTCCCATTCCAAAACAAACCAACAGCTGTTGCAAGTTGCATTCAACTTTATTTTTTTATTATTTTTTTCGTGGACGAATTGATTGGTGTCGACCTAATCTTAACTACAAAACAAAGTTGATCGAATCTTACAGCTTTTATAATCGTTCAGTACCTCATATGTATATCCAATATCAATTTTTATAGTTTTAAATTGGCGAATTTAATAAGTATCGAGTATGAACACAGGTTCATGCCCTGTATGTGCAAAAATTTTGTCAAACCCCGAATTCAAATGAAATTTCAAATTCTTTAAATGTGGTGTTGTTAGGAATCACCTACTCAAACTTCATGTAAATTTACAGCCCTTAATTTCAAATATCCAACGCGAATTTACGAGTCAAACTTAATTTCTGAAAAGTCAACAGTTTTGTTCATCGTGAAATTCGTAATGCTTTGATGTTTTGAATTAAATTGACGACCCAGGAAGTTTATATGAACAATTTAGAACATCTTTCATGTTACAAGTTTTATCTAAAACTTTCTAAAAATTCGAATTAGATCTTGAGTTGAGGTCGTGTTCTTCATGGTCTGAATTAGCTCTTTTATTTTAATTTTTTTTAAAACGATTTAATCAACTAATTAATGTTTCAGTTTTGTTTGGGGAATCCATAAACCATGGAATTAATTGTGTTGTTTTGATTTGATCCTTGGTCACTTTCTTTTATTGAGGAAGATGATGAAATACTTAATAATAATAAACACGGGTTATAAACAATTTGAGAAGTATAAAATCAGGAAGATTGAAATGGAAGAGTGGTCTTGTGGGTTTTCGGGTATTCGGGAGGTCACGGGTTCGAATCCAGGAGCTGTCACAATTTTTTTTGAAACCATTTCACTTGAGGTAGTTTTCAAATTCTATTATTATTATTATTATTAGTTATTAATTATTAGTTATTAATTATTATTATTGTTGTTGTTGTTATTATTGTTATTATTATTAAGTAGGAGTGTTATTATTATTAATATTAAGTATTATGAATATCATTATTAATGTTAATGTAAGTATTACTATGATTATTAGTATTATCATTATAATTATTATTATAATAATAATTATTATTATTATGATTATGATTATTATTAACATTATTAGGAAAGTGATACAACCTATTATCATTATCATTATTACCATACTTATAATTATTATTACCATAATTATAAGTATTATACCTATTATTATTATTATTATTATTATTATTATTATTATTATTATTATTATTATTATTATTATTATTATTATTATTATTATTATTATTATTATTATTATTATTATTATTATTATTATTATGAGTATTAGTTATGATATTATCAATAATTTCAAAACTTTAATATTATTATCATTATGATGAAAAGGTTTATTATTATATTCAATATGAAAATAATACAAATTATTATTAATTTCGTAAATATTAGTATTAGTATCTTTTTACAAATAATAGAATTGTTAATATTAACATAAGTACTATTACTTATATTATCACGAATATTGTTATTATGTAATTACTAAAATCAATATCATAACTATCATTAACAGTAAAATTAATATTTGACAAGTATTATTATTATTAATATCATTGTTATTATCACTAATAGAGTTATTACTAACATAAATATATTTTTAATGTTATTATCATAGTTTTTACTAATATTAACTTAGTGTAATTTGAACTCCTATTTTGATAAACAAATGAAATACATAAATATATATATTTAACACATATAACATAACAAAATATTTTATTATATAAAAGGAAAATATGAAATATAAATATATTATTAATATAAAAATGATATCATTACTAGGTGATATATATAAACTTATTTGATTGCGATTATGTATATTAATATATATACACAAATGATATAGGTTCGTGAATCCGAGGCCAACCCTGCATTGTTCAATGTCGTCATATGTATTTTTACTACAAAATACAGTATTGTGAGTTTCATTTGCCTTTTTACCCTTTATATTTTTGGGCTGAGAATACATGCGAAATTTTTATAAATGTTTTACGATATAGACACAAGTAATCGAAACTACATTATATGGTTGAATGATCGAAGCCGAATATGCCCCTTTTTGCTTGGTAGCCTAAGAATTAGGGAACATCACTAATTTTGAGAATTAGTGCACGCCTAATTGACGCGAATCCTAAAGATAGATCTATTGGGCATAACGAACCCCATCCAAAGTACCAGATGCTTTAGTACTTCGAATTCGTTTTATATCATGTCCGAAGGATTTCCCGGAATGATAGGGGATATTCTTATATGCATCTTGTTAATGTCGGTTACCAGGTGTTCACCATATGAATGATTTTTGTCTCTATGCATGGGACGTATATTTATGAGAAATGGAAATGAAATTATTGTGGTCTATTAAAATGATGGAAATAAATGATTATGATAAACTAATGAACTCACCAACCTTTTGGTTGACACTTTAAAGCATGTTTATTCTCAGGTATGAAAGAAATCTTCCGCTGTGCATTTGCTCATATTAGAGATATTACTTGGAGTCATTCATGACATATTTCAAAAGACATTGCATTCGAGTCGTTGAGCTCATCAAGATTATTATTAAGTCAGTTATAGTTGGATATATTATGAAATGGTATGCATTGAAATGTCCCGTTCTTATTGATTAAAAACGTTCCATATTAATTGATTTCGTTGCGAGGTTTTGACCTCTATATGAGACGTTTTTCAAAGACTGCATTCATTTTTAAAACAAACCATAACCTTTATTTCATCAATAAAGGTTTAAAAAGCTTTACGTAGATTATCAAATAATGATAATCTAAAATATCCTGTTTACACACGACCATTACATAATGGTTTACAATACAAATATGTTACAACAAAATAAGTTTCTTGAATGCAGTTTTTACACAATATCATACAAGCATGGACTCCAAATCTCGTCCTTATTTAAGTATGCGACAGCGGAAGCTCTTAATAATCACCTGAGAATAAACATGCTTAAAACGTCAACAAAAATGTTGGTGAGTTATAGGTTTAACCTATGTATATCAAATCATAATAATAGACCACAAGATTTCATATTTCAATACACATCCCATACATAGAGATAAAAATCATTCATATGGTGAACACCTGGTAACCGACATTAACAAGATGCATATATAAGAATATCCCCATCATTCCGGGACACCCTTCGGATATGATATAAATTTCAAAGTACTAAAGCATCCGGTACTTTGGATGGGGTTTGTTAGGCCCAATAGATCTATCTTTAGGATTCGCGTCAATTAGGGTGTCTGTTCCCTAATTCTTAGATTACCAGACTTAATAAAAAGGGGCATATTCGATTTCGATAATTCAACCATAGAATGTAGTTTCACGTACTTGTGTCTATTTTGTAAATCATTTATAAAACCTGCATGTATTCTCATCCCAAAAATATTAGATTTTAAAAGTGAGACTATAACTCACTTTCACAGATTTTTACTTCGTCGGGAAGTAAGACTTGGCCACTGGTTGATTCACGAACATATAACAATATATACATATATATCAAAGTATGTTCAAAATATATTTACAACACTTTTAATATATTTTGATGTTTTAAGTTTATTAAGTCAGCTGTCCTCGTTAGTAACCTACAACTAGTTGTCCACAGTTAGATGTACAGAAATAAATCGATAAATATTATGTTGAATCAATCCACGACCCAGTGTATACGTATCTCAGTATTGATCACAACTCAAACTATATATATTTTGGAATCAACCTCAACCCTGTATAGCTAACTCCAACATTCACATATAGAGTGTCTATGGTTGTTCCGAAATATATATAGATGTGTCGACATGATAGGTCAAAACATTGTATACGTGTCTATGGTATCTCAAGATTACATAATATACAATACAAGTTGATTAAGTTATGGTTGGAATATATTTGTTACCAATTTTCACGTAGCTAAAATGAGAAAAATTATCCAATCTTGTTTTACCCATAACTTCTTCATTTTAAATCCGTTTTGAGTGAATCAAATTGCTATGGTTTCATATTGAACTCTATTTTATGAATCTAAATAGAAAACGTATAGGTTTATAGTCGTAAAAATAAGTTACAAGTCGTTTTTGTAAAGGTAGTCATTTCAGTCGAAAGAACGACGTCTAGATGACCATTTTAGAAAACATACTTCCACTTTGAGTTTAACCATAATTTTTGGATATAGTTTCATGTTCATAATAAAAATCATTTTCTCAGAATAACAACTTTTAAATCAAAGTTTATCATATTTTTTAATTAACTAACCCAAAACAGCCCGCGGTGTTACTACGACGGCGTAAATCCGGTTTTACGGCGTTTTTCGTGTTTCCAGGTTTTAAATCATTAAGTTAGCATATCATATAGATATAGAACATGTGTTTAGTTGATTTTAAAAGTCAAGTTAGAAGGATTAACTTTTGTTTGCGAACAAGTTTAGAATTAACTAAACTATGTTCTAGTGATTACAAGTTTAAACCTTCGAATAAGATAGCTTTATATGTATGAATCGAATGATGTTATGAACATAATTACTACCTTAAGTTCCTTGGATAAACCTACTGGAAAAGAGAAAAATGGATCTAGCTTCAACGGATCCTTGGATGGCTCGAAGTTCTTGAAGCAGAATCATGACACGAAAACAAGTTCAAGTAAGATCATCACTTGAAATAAGATTGTTATAGTTATAGAAATTGAACCAAAGTTTGAATATGATTATTACCTTGTATTAGAATGATAACCTACTGTAAGAAAAAAAGATTTCTTGAGGTTGGATGATCACCTTACAAGATTGGAAGTGAGCTAGCAAACTTGAAAGTATTCTTGATTTTATGTAACTAGAACTTGTAGAATATATGAAGAACACTTAGAACTTGAAGATAGAACTTGAGAGAGATCAATTAGATGAAGAAAATTGAAGAATTAAAGTGTTTGTAGGTGTTTTTGGTCGTTGGTGTATGGATTAGATATAAAGAATATGTAATTTTGTTTTCATGTAAATAAGTCATGAATGATTACTCATATTTTTGTAATTTTATGAGATATTTCATGCTAGTTGCCAAATGATGGTTCCCACATGTGTTAGGTGACTCACATGGGCTGCTAAGAGCTGATCATTGGAGTGTATATACCAATAGTACATACATCTAAAAGCTGTGTATTGTACGAGTACGAATACGGGTGCATACAAGTAGAATTGTTGATGAAACTGAACGAGGATGTAATTGTAAGCATTTTTGTTAAGTAGAAGTATTTTGATAAGTGTATTGAAGTCTTTCAAAAGTGTATAAATACATATTAAAACACTATATGTATATACATTTTAACTGAGTCGTTAAGTCATCGTTAGTCGTTACATGTAAATGTTGTTTTGAAACCTTTAGGTTAACGATCTTGTTGAATGTTGTTAACCCATTGTTTATTATAACAATTGAGATGTTAAATTGTTATATTATCATGATATTATAATATATAATATATCTTAGTATGATATATAAACAGTTAAATGTCGTTACAACGATAGTTGTTACATATATGTCTCGTTTCGAAATTATTAAGTTAGTAGTCTTATTTTTACATATGTATTTCATTGTTAATACACTTAATAATATATTTACTTATCATTTAACATAATTAACCAAGTGTATCAATATCTTAATATGATTCATATGTACCTAGTAAGACGTTGTTATAACGATAATCGTTATATATATCGTTTTCGAGTTTCTTAAATTAATAGTCTCATTTTTATGTATATAACTCATTGTTAAAATACCTAATGAGATACGTACTTATAATAAAATCATGTTAACTATATATATAACCATATATATGTCATCGTATAGTTTTTACAAGTTTTAACGTTCGTGAATCACCGGTCAACTTGGGTGGTCAATTGTCTATATGAAACATATTTCAATTAATCATGTCTTAACAAGTTTGATTGCTTAACATGTTGGAAACATTTAATCATGTAAATATCAATCTCAATTAATATATATAAACATGGAAAAGTTCGGGTCACTACAGTACCTACCCGTTAAATAAATTTCGTCCCGAAATTTTAAGCTGTTGAAGGTGTTGACGAATCTTCTGGAAATAGATGCGGGTATTTCTTCTTCATCTGATCTTCACGCTCCCAGGTGAACTCGGGTCCTCTACAAGCATTCCATCGAACCTTAACAATTGGTATCTTATTTTGCTTAAGTCTTTTAACCTCACGATCCATTATTTCGATGGGTTCTTCGATGAATTGAAGTTTTTCGTTGATTTGGATTTCATCTAACGGAATAGTGAGATCTTCTTTAGCAAAACATTTCTTCAAATTCGAGACGTGGAAAGTGTTATGTACAGCCGCGAGTTGTTGAGGTAACTCAAGTCGGTAAGCTACTGGTCCGACACGATCAATAATCTTGAATGGTCCAATATACCTTGGATTTAATTTCCCTCGTTTACCAAATCGAACAACGCCTTTCCAAGGTGCAACTTTAAGCATGACCATCTCTCCAATTTCAAATTCTATATCTTTTCTTTTAATGTCAGCGTAGCTCTTTTGTAGACTTTGGGCGGTTTTCAACCGTTGTTGAATTTGGATGATCTTCTCGGTAGTTTCTTGTATAATCTCCGGACCCGTAATCTGTCTATCCCCCACTTCACTCCAACAAATTGGAGACCTGCACTTTCTACCATAAAGTGCTTCAAACGGCGCCATCTCAATGCTTGAATGGTAGCTGTTGTTGTAGGAAAATTCTACTAACGGTAGATGTCGATCCCAACTGTTTCCGAAATCAATAACACATGCTCGTAGCATGTCTTCAAGCGTTTGTATCGTCCTTTCGTTCTGCCCATCAGTTTGTGGATGATAGGCAGTATTCATGTCTAGACGAGTTCCTAATGCTTGCTGTAATGTCTGCCAGAATCTTGAAATAAATCTGCCATCCCTATCAGAGATAATAGAGATTGGTATTCCATGTCTGGAGACGACTTCCTTCAAATACAGTCGTGCTAACTTCTCCATCTTGTCATCTTCTCTTATTGGCAGGAAGTGTGCTGATTTGGTGAGACGATCAACTATTACCCAAATAGTATCAAAACCACTTGCAGTCCTTGGCAATTTAGTGATGAAATCCATGGTAATGTTTTCCCATTTCCATTCCGGGATTTCGGGTTGTTGAAGTAGACCTGATGGTTTCTGATGCTCAGCTTTGACCTTAGAACACGTCAAACATTCTCCTACGTATTTAGCAACATCGGCTTTCATACCCGGCCACCAAAAATGTTTCTTGAGATCCTTGTACATCTTCCCCGTTCCAGGATGTATTGAGTATCTGGTTTTATGAGCTTCTCTAAGTACCATTTCTCTCATATCTCCAAATTTTGGTACCCAAATCCTTTCAGCCCTATACCGGGTTCCGTCTTCCCGAATATTAAGATGCTTCTCCGATCCTTTGGGTATTTCATCCTTTAAATTTCCCTCTTTTAAAACTCCTTGTTGCGCCTCCTTTATTTGAGTAGTAAGGTTATTATGAATCATTATATTCATAGATTTTACTCGAATGGGTTCTCTGTCCTTCCTGCTCAAGGCATCGGCTACCACATTTGCCTTCCCCGGGTGGTAACGAATCTCAAAGTCGTAATCATTCAATAATTCCATCCACCTACGCTGCCTCATATTCAGTTGTTTCTGATTAAATATGTGTTGAAGACTTTTGTGGTCAGTATATATAATACTTTTGACCCCATATAAGTAGTGCCTCCAAGTCTTTAATGCAAAAACAACCGCGCCAAATTCCAAATCATGCGTCGTATAATTTTGTTCGTGAATCTTCAATTGTCTAGACGCATAAGCAATCACCTTCGTTCGTTGCATTAATACACAACCGAGACCTTGCTTTGATGCGTCACAATAAATCACAAAATCATCATTCCCTTCAGGCAATGACAATATAGGTGTCGTAGTTAGCTTTTTCTTCAATAACTGAAACGCTTTCTCTTGTTCATCATTCCATTCAAATTTCTTCCCTTTATGCGTTAATGCAGTCAAGGGTTTTGCTATTCTGGAAAAGTCTTGGATGAACCTTCTGTAGTAACCAGCTAGTCCTAAAAACTGGCGTATGTGTTTCGGAGTTTTCGGGGTATCCCACTTTTCAACAGTTTCTATCTTTGCCGGATCCACCTTAATACCTTCTTTGTTCACTATGTGACCGAGGAATTGAACTTCTTCCAACCAAAATGCACACTTTGAAAACTTAGCGTACAATTCTTCCTTCCTCAATACTTCTAACACCTTTCTCAAATGTTCACCGTGTTCTTGGTCATTCTTTGAGTAAATAAGTATGTCATCAATAAAAACAATGACAAACTTGTCAAGGTATGGTCCACACACTCGGTTCATAAGGTCCATGAACACAGCTGGTGCATTAGTTAAACCAAACGGCAAGACCATAAACTCGTAATGACCGTAACGTGTTCTGAAAGCAGTCTTTGGAATATCATCTTCTTTCACCCGCATTTGATGATACCCGGAACGTAAGTCAATCTTTGAATAAACAGACGAGCCTTGTAGTTGATCAAATAAGTCGTCGATTCTCGGTAGTGGGTAGCGGTTCTTGATGGTAAGTTTGTTCAACTCTCGGTAGTCGATACACAACCTGAATGTACCATCTTTCTTCTTGACAAACAAAACAGGAGCTCCCCACGGTGATGTGCTTGGTCGAATGAAACCACGCTCTAAAAGTTCTTGTAATTGGCTTTGCAGTTCTTTCATATCGCTGGGTACAAGTCTGTAAGGAGCACGAGCTATTGGTGCAGCTCCTGGTACAAGATCTATTTGAAATTCAACGGATCGATGTGGGGGTAATCCCGGTAATTCTTTCAGAAATACATCGGGAAATTCTTTTGCAATGGGAACATCATTGATGCTCTTTTCTTTAGTTTGTACTTTCTCGACGTGTGCTAGAACAGCATAGCAACCTTTTCTTATTAGTTTTTGTGCCTTCAAATTACTAATAAGATGTAGCTTCGTGTTGCCCTTTTCTCCGTACACCATTAAGGGTTTTCCTTTTTCTCGTATAATGCGAATTGCATTTTTGTAACAAACGATCTCTGCTTTCACTTCTTTCAACCAGTCCATACCGATTATCACATCAAAACTCCCTAACTCTACTGGTATCAAATCAATCTTAAATGTTTCGCTAACCAGTTTAATTTCTCGATTCCGACATATATTATCTGCTGAAATTAATTTACCATTTGCTAATTCGAGTAAAAATTTACTATCCAAAGGCGTCAATGGACAACTTAATTTAGCAGAAAAATCTCTACTCATATAGCTTCTATCCGCACCCGAATCAAATAAAACGTAAGAAGATTTATTGTCAATAAGAAACGTACCCGTAACAAGATCCGGGTCTTCCTGTGCCTCTGCCGCATTAATATTGAAAACTCTTCCGCGGCCTTGTCCATTCGTGTTCTCCTGGTTCGGGCAATTTCTAATAATGTGGCCCAGTTTTCCACATTTATAACAAACTACATTGGCATAACTTGCTCCGACACTACTTGCTCCGCCATTACTCGTTCCGACACCATTTGTTCCTTTCGTTCTATTAACCCCTGGTCCATAGACCTCACACTTCGCCGCGCTATGACCATTTCTTTTACACTTGTTGCAAAATTTGGTGCAGAACCCTGAGTGATTCTTTTCACACCTTTGGCATAGCTGCTTCTGATTGTTGTTGTTGTTGAGGTTATTATTGTTATTAGGATGATTGTTGTAGTTGCTGTTGTTGTTGTTGTTGTTGTTGGGCCGTTTGTTGTAGTTGCGATTGATGTTGCGATTGTTGGGATAATTGTTGCGATTATTGTTGTAATTGCTGTTGTTGTTGTATTGGTGATTCTTATCACCGTTTTCCTCCCACTTTCTTTTGACTTGCTTCACATTGGCCTCTTCAGCAGTCTGTTCTTTAATTCTTTCTTCAATCTGGTTCACTAGTTTGTGAGCCATTCTACATGCCTGTTGTATGGAGGAGGGCTCGTGTGAACTTATATCTTCTTGGATTCTTTCCGGTAATCCTTTCACAAATGCGTCGATCTTCTCTTCCTCATCTTCGAATGCTCCCGGACACAATAGGCACAATTCTGTGAATCGTCTTTCGTACGTGGTAATATCAAATCCTTGGGTTCGTAACCCTCTAAGTTCTGTCTTGAGCTTATTGACCTCGGTTCTGGGACGGTACTTCTCGTTCATCAAGTGCTTGAATGCTGACCACGGTAGTGCGTACGCATCGTCTTGTCCCACTTGCTCTAGATAGGTATTCCACCATGTTAACGCAGAACCTGTGAAGGTATGCATAGCGTACTTCACTTTTTCCTCTTCAGTACACTTACTTATGGCAAACACCGATTCGACCTTCTCGGTCCACCGTTTCAATCCGATCGGTCCTTCGGTTCCATCAAATTCCAAAGGTTTGCAGGCAGTGAATTCTTTGTAGGTGCATCCTACACGATTTCCTGTACTGCTAGATCCAAGGTTATTGTTGGTATGTAGCGCAGCCTGTACTGCGGCTATGTTTGAAGCTAGAAAAGTACGAAATTCCTCTTCATTCATATTCACGGTGTGTCGAGTAGTCGGTGCCATTTCCTTCAAAATAGTCAAATGGAACAAGTTAATCATACAGAATATTAAGAGTAGTTAATAGTATTTCGTAGCATAATATGAACTCATTTATAAAAGCTTTTTCTTCATATTAGCGTTTTATAAGTTTAAATTCGGGTAGTACCTACCCGTTAAGTTCATACTTAGTAGCTAATATACAATTCAACTACTACAATTCTATATGAAAAACTGATTATAATAATATTCCGCGTTCAAACTTTTACACAATATTTTACAAACTTACAATACCGCTTATTTTACATATAGCATGAAATATAGCACACAATAAATTTGATACAAGATGGTTGTGAAAATAATTCTAGCTAGTACACAAGTCGTTCAGCAAGGGCAATAAAGACACGTAATTCATACGTCCAGAAACAAGTCATGCATTCTGGTTTTACTAGGATTACTTCCCATCCTTGGTCTTGTGGAACATAACCGTTATGGCCGTTGATAAGACAGCGTGTTGTAACGTCGTCAAAGGGACGAGGGTTACGTAATGTCCAACAGTCCCGTAACAATCTAAAAACCTCATTTCTTACCCCAATTACCGACTCCGTCACTTGTGGGAACGTTTTGTTTAATAGTTGTAGCCCAATGTTCTTGTTCTCACTTTGGTGAGAAGCGAACATTACTAATCCGTAAGCATAACATGCTTCTTTATGTTGCATGTTAGCCGCTTTTTCTAAATCACGAAGTCCAATATTCGGATATTTTGAGTCAAAATAATTTCTTAACCCATTGCGTAAAATAGCATTTGGGTTCCCGCATTATATGCGTCAAAGTAAACACATCGTAACTTATGGATTTCCCAATGTGATATCCCCCATCTTTCGAACGAAAGCCTTTTATAAACCAAGGCATTCTTGGAACGTTCTTCGAATGTCTTACAAACTGATCTCGCCTTAAATAGTTGTGCCGAAGAATTCTGACCGACTCTAGACAAAATTTCATCAATCATGTCTCCGGGTAGGTCTCTTAAAATATTGGGTTGTCTATCCATTTTGTGTTTTTATACTGTAAAATAGACAAGAGTTAGATTCATAAAAAAAAATACTTATTAATACAAGCAATTTTTACATATATCATAAAGCATAAGCACACTATATTACATATATTACACCACACGAATACAACTATCTTATTCTGACTCGCTTGTTTCTTCTTCTTCGGTTTTGGTTCGTTTTGCCAAGTTTCTAGGGATATATGATGTTCCCCTAATACGAGCCATCGTTTTCCACATTGGTTTAGAAAAACCTGGTGGTTTAGAGGTTCCCGGGTCATTGTTACAACTTAAGGACTTCGGGGGTTGACGATACATATAAAGTTTATCGGGGTTGAAATTAGATTTCTCTATTTTTATGCCCTTTCCCTTATTATTTTCTTTTGCCTTTTTAAATTCAGTTGGGGTAATTTCTATAACATCATCGGAATTCTCGTCGGAATCCGATTCATCGGAGAATTGGTAATCCTCCCAATATTTTGCTTCCTTGGCGGAAACACCATTGACCATAATTAACCTTGGTTGGTTGGTTGAGGATTTTCTTTTACTTAACTGTTTTATTATTTCCCCACCGGTTCTATTTCTTCATCCGGTTCCGATTCTTCTTCCGGTTCCGATTCTTCTTCCGGTTCCGATTCTTCTTCCGGTTCCGACTCTTCTTCCGGTTCCTCTTCGGGAACTTGTGAATCAGTCCACGAATCATTCCAATTTATATTTGACTCTTCATTATTATTAGGTGAGTCAATGGGACTTGCTCTAGAGGTAGACATCTATCACATAATATCAAACGCGTTAAGAGATTAATATATCACATAATATTCACATGTTAAAAATATATAGTTTCCAACAAAATTTGTTAAGCAATCATTTTTCAAGTAAACACGGTCGAAGTCCAGACTCACTAATGCATCCTAACAAACTCGATAAGACACACTAATGCAAAATTCTGGTTCTCTAAGACCAACGCTCGGATACCAACTGAAATGTCCCGTTCTTATTGATTAAAAACGTTCCATATTAATTGATTTCGTTGCGAGGTTTTGACCTCTATATGAGACGTTTTTCAAAGACTGCATTCATTTTTAAAACAAACCATAACCTTTATTTCATTAATAAAGGTTTAAAAAGCTTTACGTAGATTATCAAATAATGATAATATAAAATATCCTGTTTACACACGACCATTACATAATGGTTTACAATACAAATATGTTACAACAAAATAAGTTTCTTGAATGCAGTTTTTACACAATATCATACAAGCATGGACTCCAAATCTCGTCCTTATTTAAGTATGCGACAGTGGAAGCTCTTAATAATCACCTGAGAATAAACATGCTTAAAACGTCAACAAAAATGTTGGTGAGTTATAGATTTAACCTATGTATATCAAATCATAATAATAGACCACAAGATTTCATATTTCAATACACATCCCATACATAGAGATAAAAATCATTCATATGGTGAACACCTGGTAACCGACATTAACAAGATGCATATATAAGAATATCCCCATCATTCCGGGACACCTTTCGGATATGATATAAATTTCGAAGTACTAAAGCATCCGGTACTTTGGATGGGGCTTGTTGGGCCCGATAGATCTATCTTTAGGATTCGCGTCAATTAGGGTGTCTGTTCCCTAATTCTTAGATTACCAGACTTAATAAAAAGGGGCATATTCAATTTTGATAATTCAACCATAGAATGTAGTTTCACGTACTTGTGTCTATTTTGTAAATCATTTATAAAACCTGCATGTATTCTCATCCCAAAAATATTAGATTTTAAAAGTGGGACTATAACTCACTTTCACAGATTTTTACTTCGTTGGGAAGTAAGACTTGGCCACTGGTTGATTCACGAACCTATAACAATATATACATATATATCAAAGTATGTTCAAAATATATTTACAACACTTTTAATATATTTTGATGTTTTAAGTTTATTAAGTCAGCTGTCCTCGTTAGTAACCTACAACTAGTTGTCCACAGTTAGATGTACATAAATAAATCGATAAATATTATCTTGAATCAATCCACGACCCAGTGTATACGTATCTCAGTATTGATCACAACTCAAACTATATATATTTTGGAATCAACCTCAACCCTGTATAGCTAACTCCAACATTCACATATAGAGTGTCTATGGTTGTTCCGAAATATATATAGATGTGTCGACATGATAGGTCGAAACATTGTATACGTGTCTATGGTATCTCAAGATTACATAATATAAAATACAAGTTGATTAAGTTATGGTTGGAATATATTTGTTACCAATTTTCACGTAGCGAAAATGAGAAAAATTATCCAATCTTGTTTTACCCATAACTTCTTCATTTTAAATCTGTTTTGAGTGAATAAAATTGATATGGTTTCATATTGAACTCTATTTTATGAATATAAACAGAAAAAGTATAGGTTTATAGTCGTAAAAATAAGTTACAAGTCGTTTTTGTAAAGGTAGTCATTTCAGTCGAAAGAACGACGTCTAGATGACCATTTTAGAAAACATACTTCCACTTTGAGTTTAACCATAATTTTTGGATATAGTTTCATGTTCATAATAAAAATCATTTTCTCAGAATAACAACTTTTAAATCAAAGTTTATCATAGTTTTTAATTAACTAACCCAAAACAGCCCGCGGTGTTACTACGACGGCGTAAATCCGGTTTTACGGTGTTTTTCGTGTTTCCAGGTTTTAAATCATTAAGTTAGCATATCATATAGATATAGAACATGTGTTTAGTTGATTTTAAAAGTCAAGTTAGAAGGATTAACTTTTGTTTGCGAACAAGTTTAGAATTAACTAAACTATGTTCTAGTGATTACAAGTTTAAACCTTCGAATAAGATAGCTTTATATGTATAAATCTAATGATGTTATGAACATCATTACTACCTTAAGTTCCTTGGATAAACCTACTGGAAAAGATAAAAATGGATCTAGCTTCAACGGATCCTTGGATGGCTCGAAGTTCTTGAAGCAGAATCATGACACGAAAACAAGTTCAAGTAAGATCATCACTTGAAATAAGATTGTTATAGTTATAGAAATTGAACCAAAGTTTGAATATGATTATTACCTTGTATTAGAATGATAACCTACTGTAAGAAACAAAGATTTCTTGAGGTTGGATGATCACCTTACAAGATTGGAAGTGAGCTAGCAAACTTGAAAGTATTCTTGATTTTATGTAACTAGAACTTGTAGAATATATGAAGAACACTTAGACCTTGAAGATAGAACTTGAGAGAGATCAATTAGATGAAGAAAATTGAAGAATGAAAGTGTTTGTAGGTGTTTTTGGTCGTTGGTGTATGGATTAGATATAAAGAATATGTAATTTTGTTTTCATGTAAATAAGTCATGAATGATTACTCATATTTTTGTAATTTTATGAGATATTTCATGCTAGCTGCCAAATGATGGTTCCCACATGTGTTAGTTGACTCACATGGGCTGCTAAGATCTGATCATTAGAGTGTATATACCAATAGTACATACATCTAAAAGCTGTGTATTGTACGAGTACGAATACGGGTGCATACTAGTAGAATTGTTGATGAAACTGAACGAGGATGTAATTGTAAGCATTTTTGTTAAGTAGAAGTATTTTGATAAGTGTATTGAAGTCTTTCAAAAGTGTATAAATACATATTAAAACACTACATGTATATACATTTTAACTGAGTCGTTAAGTCATCGTTAGTCGTTACATGTAAATGTTGTTTTGAAACCTTTAGGTTAACGATCTTGTTGAATGTTGTTAACCCATTGTTTATTATAACAATTGAGATGTTAAATTGTTATATTATCATGATATTATAATATATAATATATCTTAGTATGATATATAAACAGTTAAATGTCGTTACAACGATAGTCGTTACATATATGTCTCGTTTCGAAATTATTAAGTTAGTAGTCTTATTTTTACATATGTATTTCATTGTTAATACACTTAATAATATATTTACTTATCATTTAACATAATTAACCAAGTGTATCAATATCTTAATATGATTCATATGTACCTAGTAAGACGTTGTTATAACGATAATCGTTATATATATCGTTTTCGAGTTTCTTAAATTAATAGTCTCATTTTTATGTATATAACTCATTGTTAAAATACCTAATGAGATACGTACTTATAATAAAATCATGTTAAATATATATATAACCATATATATGTCATCGTATAGTTTTTACAAGTTTTAACGTTCGTGAATCACCGGTCAACTTGGGTGGTCAATTGTCTATATGAAACATATTTCAATTAATCAAGTCTTAACAAGTTTGATTGCTTAACATGTTGGAAACATTTAATCATGTAAATATCAATCTCAATTAATATATATAAACATGGAAAAGTTCGGGTCACTACATGCATGCCGTCAACTTTCGATGAAATGAAAGTTTGTCTTTTAAAAACGAATGCAATGTTTGTAAAATGTATCATATAGAGGTCAAGTACCTCGCGATGTAACCAAATGTAATGTATTCATCCAGATGGATTAGGACGGGTCGCTTCATGTGGTATCATAGTGGTGGTCTTAGCGAACCAGGTCTGTATTAGTGTGTCTAACTGATAAGTCGTTATGATGCATTAGTGAGTCTGGACTTCGACCGTGTCTGCATGTCAAAAGTTTTGCTTATCATTTCTAGTCGGAAATCATCTGCTTATCATCCTTAGGAAATTACCTGCTTATCATTCTTAGTCTAGACATGTCTTACTGCCTCTATTGCATAGACAGTGTATAGATAAATTTATATCTTAGCGTATCTGTTATTGTTACCTTTGCCTGACAGCTTCCGTAGATTCCTCCGTAACTTATGGGATTTTAGTGTTATATATGCATATATAAATTATGTATTGCAGGGTACTAATATACATCCTATAATCTATTTCTTATCGAAAATCCTTCATCTGATCGTACGAGATGAATCCCTCAACCAGTTCGAGTCCCTCAGATTTCGATAGCTATTCCGATAGTTATTCCGACAGCTATTCCGATATGGATATTCACCTAAGCTCCGAAAGCGGTGTCACCATAATGAATCAATCAATCAGCCATCCCCAATTTATCTGATGGGTTCGTAGTCGACTTAATCACTGGAGATGCGAAGAAGGCGATCCTTTCCACCAACCAAATTGCCCTCTTGGCGAAGAACCTGAAGCACTTACCGGCGAATCTATCCGAAACACCATTTTCAGCCTCATTTCCAGAGTAGTTCGACACGATTATATTCTATCCACAATTCTAAACCTTATTCATCCGCTCGTTCTAACCGACAATCATCCTGGAATAATAGAAGAAGTTAGCGAACTTCGCGCTCAAGTAAACATTTGGGAGAATATGGTGCAAAATTTACCAGCTTCAGCAACATCACCAACACCAACAGTACCATCAGTAACATCACCAGTAACATCAACAATCCATGCCTCAACATCTCATTCTGTACCTCGAGCATAATCATCAATCTGCGAATCGTTCTACATCATTTATCTTCATTCGACATGGCGATTATGTAATCTCTAATGTTTTAGAGATTATATATTCTTCTTCTAATGGTAAATTAAATGAGTTTAATATCATATTGACTCATTAAATCCATGATTACATCTGAAGAAAATATATATGTATATATATTTTCATAAAGATTGTAATTAAAAATTGTTTCGTACAAACTGTTAATGGTGAAAATATTTTAACGGGTAGGTAATACCCGAGGAATATTTAGATTTCACATTAATAAGTACACTGTACATTCTTTCAAATCTTATTCAACAGTCATTTACTATCCTATTTACAACCACTGATATACGTATCCGTTCACCGCAGAATAACCCTTTTCATTCAATTTCATATTTGGATTTTGACTTATCAGAATCCAACAAGTGGCATAATGAAGAAAAACATTTGACAAAATAAAATTTATTAGAAACAAATGAATTAACTATGAGAAAAAAATTATGTTAAGAATCCACGCTAACTGTTTCCAGCTAACTGTTCCTAGCTAACTGATTACATTTTAATTATCGTAATTTATTTATCACAATTTAAATTCTCGCAATTTTATTTGTCATCATTTAATTTCTGTTATTTACTTTACGCATTTTATTTATTTTTAATTAATTTCTGTTATTTATTTTACGCACTTTAAATATCGGGACACGTATACAAGGTTTTGAAATATCATATCGACGCATCTATATATATTATTTGGAATAACCATAGGCACTCTATATGCAGTAATGCGTGAGTTAGCTATACAGGGTTGAGGTTAATTCTACAATAATATATATACTTTGAGTTGTGATCGAGTCTGAGACATGTACACGGGTCACGATACGTATTAATTAATTCGAATATTATATATTAAGCTATATATGAATTATTGGACTATCAACTGTGGACTACTAACATTGGACAATTAAAATGAATTAAAATACTGATTATAACATATGAAACTAAAAACATTCTTCAAGCTTGCCACTTGATTTCATCTTAAACATCATTTGTATCTTGACGATTACAATCTGCGATTCAAACCTTTCATGATTCTTGAAAACACCTCAATCGGGAGGTTAAATCAACCGCACTTCATCTACGGAAGGAAAGATTTATGCATACAGTTATGCACCTGAAAACACTAGGAAACTGAGTAAACGTTTAACATAAAGCTGTGTTAATTCCTTTAGTGTTATTATTACCGAAAATAACTTTGCAATTCCTGTTCGAGATAGCCAGTTTTGTCACAGCTCCAACAAGTCAACTTCGTCTTTTCGTTCTAAACAACCTTATTATAACCTTGATATATATGCGTGCTCTTTTATTGTCACGGGGGAACCTTTTATATTCCATCATATTACCAGCAGACGTACCAGCAACCTCGTTGCTCCTTGGCTTAAATATCTCCGACAAATCACTATATTTATCTATTGAAGTCTCATCATGTACTCATCCGCATCTTGTAACAAGAATTGCCATACCAATTACCGGGAATCAGAAAATCTGTATTGTGAGTCTCGCAACGTTTCCACATCAACAGTTATATGTATCCATATAACATTTATCTCTTAGAACTATGATCTTCCATTCTGATATTCTGAAAAGCACCCAGTCTGCGAATTAATGCTCTGAATTTTGAAAAGTTGAATGAAGCAACAAAAACTATAAACGACCTCAACAACCAAAAGTTGATGATAAAGAATTGTATGTTGGCAAAGCTCAGAAAAAGTTTGAAACTGAAAAACTGATTGAGCAAACTACGAAGGAGTCTCTGAACAAATCCCAAGGACTAAACTTGTACATTAAGAATCCTAATGATTCTGTTTCTGATGAAATCTTTAGCGAATACCTTGCTTCTGACTTCAAACTCTTGCGGACAAATTTTCTTCACCATCCTTCGATATTAGAAATTCCAAGATATCATCGTATCTTTCATTATAAATATCCTCCATACTTCTGAAGATATTTTCATAACTATTCTTATCTGAAATCATTAATCTCTTCGTGCAATCAGTGTTACATCATATAGAAACTGTTAGTTTCTATATTCTGTAAACTTTCGAGCTTAAAATATGAATGTTATTGAAGTAATGTTGGGAACTGATGCATGAGTTAGTATAATATAATGACACGTGATCAACATGATTATATTATAGTAAGTCATGCTGATTGTCTAAATGGAACATGATGATTCACAGACCATAACGTCATCATGTGCCATGTTACACGACTCTTGTATTCTATTTAACCTCAAAAATATCAAGAAAATATTTTTTGATGATTCGGTCTTTTTCGGATATTTTAGTAATTTGACAAATCAAATCGTGCTACTACCTTTCCTTTCTACCTTGTATATTATGATGAGTTGAAACTCCATACCTACAAATTCTGGACCATTACTTGCGAAAAGAAAACAAAAGCATGGAGCTCCGAAATAGAAAGGGGGTATAAATCGCAGCAAATAAGAGAGAGCATTAACTGTGAATGACAATGATTATAGAAGACGGAAGCAGGGACTCCGAAATATAAGGGAGAATATAAAGCCCAATAACAACACATAAATTACAAACCGTATATATCAATGTTTATTGCAACATAAGGACACGGGAGAATTAAAAACATTATAACCCCAAGGGCGAAGTAGAAGAAAACAGATTCCTCCGGTGGTAGTTGGAAAAGGAGAATGATTGTTACGATAGTAAGGATAAGTATAAGAATCAGAACTGAATTAAGCATTTTCACAATCTTTTGAATTTGGGAATTGAGTATAGGAGTGGTAAAAATAATGGAACGGAAGAAGTTAATTTATAGTGAAATAACCGATAAAGAAATCAAAGCAAATTTCTGCATTTAATTAGAGAGATCCTAATTTTCTTAATCCCGAGAAAATCAGATCTTATTCTAATTTCAAAGATTTTCTTCAAATCCCTTGAACTCCGAAAATCAACCATATCTACGTCAAAAGTTATGACGAAACATTATTTTCTCATTTCACTTCTTTGTGATAGCTTCACTTATACTCTTCGTGTAATCGAATTGTTTTATTTATATTATTCAGTGATGATAAAACTCTGATTTCTAGCTCGTATGCGTCATGAAAACATACTTATTATCAGCCATGACCATCCCAATCAAATTTCGGGACGAAATTTCTTTAACGGGTAGGTACTGTGACGACCCGGAAATTTCTGACCAAATTTAAACATTTTTCTTATATGATTTCGACACGATAAGCAAAGTCTGTAATGTTGAGTCTCAAAAATCTTGGAACTATGTTCATATATTCAACTGACCTTCGACTGCCCCCGACGATTCACGAACCTTTAATTAGAAATAGAAATGTATACATAAATAATTATATATAAATACTTATAGTATAAATTAAATATATTAATGAACTATTATGTAATTTAATTATTATGAAAGATAACTTAGGATAATTAAAAACAATTGCTAATTAAAAATGTTAATTAAATAAAGAGGGTACTTTGAATATGAATAATTTCGAGCATAAGTTGTCATCTTTTACAAGGTATTAAATGTATACTTTGAGTTATCTGTTTCAATATATATGTAACATAATTACTACATAGTAAAATAGGATATTTAAAAACATAATTATATGTATAGTCGTGTGAATGTATATAGAATTTCTATACACAATTATTGATTATATGTATATGTTAAAAAGTATATGTATTAAAGAAGCAATTACATAGTATATATTTTATAATCACCAGATATTACATAATTAACCAAAATCTAATATTAATAAAGTAAATTGGATTACCAATAATCAATATTTATATTATTATTCTTATAAATATAAATATTACAAGTCTAATAAATTTAAGAATAGGATTCTCTAAATAAAGGTTTTAAATAGAAATATTAGTATAAGAATAATTAAAATTATAATCAAATTGTAATTCAAATATTATTAGTTATTATTATTAATACTACTATTCTTATTAATATTATTATTTTTGTAATTACCATTAACATTAAAATTTATTGTTATCATTATTATTATAAAAAAAATTTATTTTTTTACAATATTATTATAATCATATTTTCTTTTTTGCTAATATGATTATTATTATCTAGTATTATTATTATTAATATTAATATAATTAGTATTAATATTTATCAAATCATTATTACAAGTATTGTTATCTATATTAAGATACAATTTATTTTTATTATCATTAATGTTATTATTATTAATAATAAATATTGTTATTTATATTATTATTAGTATTTCTATTTATAAAATTAAAAGTATTATTATTATTATTATTAATTATTAATATTAATTATATATATAAAAATCATATAGTTTCCAAATTTTGTGGTAAATCGCCGTCTGCCTTCTTAATTGGTCTGTTAGATTAAACGTATCTGATTCCCATTCCAAAACAAACCAACAGCTGTTGCAAGTTGCATTCAACTTTATTTTTTTATTTGTTTTCCTGGACGAATTGATTGGTGTCGACCTAATCTTAACTACAAAACAAAGGTAATCGAATCTTACAGCTGTTATAATCGTTCAGTACCTCATATGTATATTCAATATCAATTTTTATAGTTTTAAATTGGCGAATTTAATAAGTATCAAGTATGAACACAGGTTCATGCCCTGTATGTGCAAAATTTTTGTCAAACCCCGAATTCAAATGAAATTTCAAATTCTTTAAATGTGGTGTTGTTAGGAATCACCTACTCAAACTTCATGTAAATTTACAGCCCTTAATTTCAAATATCCAACGCGAATTTACGAGTCAAACTTAATTTCTGAAAAGTCAACAGTTTTGTTCATCGTGAAATTCGTAATGCTTTGATGTTTTGAATTAAATTGACGACCCAGGAAGTTTATATGAACAATTTAGAACATCTTTCATGTTACAAGTTTTATCTAAAACTTTCTAAAAATTCGAATTAGATCTTGAGTTGAGGTCGTGTTCTTCATGGTCTGAATTAGCTCTTTTATTTTAATTTTTTTTAAAACGATTTAATCAACTAATTAATGTTTCAGTTTTGTTTGGGGAATCCATAAACCATGGAATTAATTGTGTTGTTTTGATTTGATCCTTGGTCACTTTCTTTTATTGAGGAAGATGATGAAATACTTAATAATAATAAACACGGGTTATAAACAATTTGAGAAGTATAAAATCAGGAAGATTGAAATGGAAGAGTGGTCTTGTGGGTTTTCGGGTATTCGGGAGGTCACGGGTTCGAATCCAGGAGCTGTCACAATTTTTTTTGAAACCATTTCACTTGAGGTAGTTTTCAAATTCTATTATTATTATTATTATTATTATTATTATTATTTATTAATTATTAGTTATTAATTATTATTATTGTTGTTGTTATTATTATTGTTATTATTATTAAGTAGGAGTGTTATTATTATTAATATTAAGTATTATGAATATCATTATTAATGTTAATGTAAGTATTACTATGATTATTAGTATTATCATTATAATTATTATTATAATTATAATTATAATTATTATTATTATTATTATTATTATTATTATTATTATTATTATTATTATTATTATTATTAACATTATTAGGAAAGTGATACAACCTATTATCATCACATTATTACCATACTTATAATTATTATTACCATAATTATAAGTATTATACCTATTATTATTATTATTATTATTATTATTATTATTATTATTATTATTATTATTATTATTATTATGAGTATTATTTATGATATTATCAATAATTTCAAAACTTTAATATTATTATCATTATGATGAAAAGGTTTATTATTATATTCAATATGAAAATAATACAAATTATTATTAAGTTCGTAAATATTAGTATTAGCATCTTTTTACAAATAATAGAATTGTTAATATTAACATAAGTACTATTACTTATATTAACACGAATATTGTTATTATGTAATTACTAAAATCAATATCATAACTATCATTAACAGTAAAATTAATATTTTTACAAGTATTATTATTAATATCATTGTTATTATCACTGATAGAGTTATTACTAACATAAATATATTTTTAATGTTATTATCATAGTTTTTACTAATATTAGCTTAGTGTAATTTGAACTCATATTTTGATAAACAAATGAAATACATAAATATATATATTTAACACATATAACATAACAAAATATTTTATTATATAAAAGGAAAATATGAAATATAAATATATTATTAATATAAAAATGATATCATTACTAGGTGATATATATAAACTTATTTGATTGCGATTATGTATATTAATATATATACACAAATGATATAGGTTCGTGAATCCGAGACCAACCCTGCATTGTTCAATGTCGTCATATGTATTTTTACTACAAAATACAGTATTGTGAGTTTCATTTGCCTTTTTACCCTTTATATTTTTGGGCTGAGAATACATGCGAAATTTTTATAAATGTTTTACGAAATAGACACAAGTAATTGGAAACTACATTATATGGTTGAATGATCGAAGCCGAATATGCCCCTTTTTGCTTGGTAGCCTAAGAATTAGGGAACATCACTAATTTTGAGAATTAGTGCACGCCTAATTGACGCGAATCCTAAAGATAGATCTATTGGGCCTAACGAACCCCATTCAAAGTACCGGATGCTTTAGTACTTCGAATTCGTTTTATATAATGTCCGAAGGATTTCCCGGAATGATAGGGGATATTCTTATATGCATCTTGTTAATGTCGGTTACCAGGTATTCACCATATGAATGATTTTTGTCTCTATGCATGGGACGTATATTTATGAGAAATGGAAATGAAATTCTTGTGGTCTATTAAAATGATGGAAATAAATGATTATGATAAACTAATGAACTCACCAACCTTTTAGTTGACACTTTAAAGCATGTTTATTCTCAGGTATGAAAGAAATCTTCCGCTGTGCATTTGCTCATACTAGAGATATTACCTGGAGTCATTCATGACATATTTCAAAAGACGTTGCATTCGAGTCGTCGAGCTCATTAAGATTTTTATTAAGTCAATTATAGTTGGATATATTATGAAATGGTATGCATGCCGTCAACTTTCGATGAAATGAAAGTTTGTCTTTTAAAAACGAATGCAATGTTTGTAAAATATATCATATAGAGGTCAAGTACCTCGCGATGTAACCAAATGTAATGTATTCGTCCAGATGGATTAGGACGGGTCGCTTGATTTCCAACCTTTGATGGTACTGCCTATATCAATGCGATTTGGGAAGGTCTCTGAGGGTTTTTCCCAACCTTTGACAATACTGTCAACATTCTAGCGAATTAGATTTCCTCCTAACGTGTGTTGTGTGACAAATGAGAGCATTCGATGTTGTTATCGTCATTAAAAAAATCATCACGTATCTTTTATTTATAAATTTTAGTTGCTCCGTATAATTTAGAAAATATAAAGGTAAATTAGCTAGCAAGTGGTTAGTAGTGGATCGATATAGACAAAGTGGGGTTGAACTTGGCCCCTCAAGGCCTCAAGTAGCCAAGTGTATATAGTTCTATATTAATCGCTCTTTCCACTACTCGTGTTGCACAGTTGCCAAACGTTCGTGTAGCTCTTTTATACGTCCAATACAAAATAATAATATATGGAGTGTTAAAAGTTGAACTTGCACTAAAAAAAAAAAAACAACAATAATAATATATATTTTGAGGAAAAAACAAATAATTTTTATAAACAAATATAAGTTCATAAAAAAGTTGAGACTCCTATAACATACAATTGATGTACTTTCTCAAATGTTCCGATAACGCTCATATACTCATTTGCGTCCCACTGTCGTCTACAAACTTTTAAAAATGTACTGATGTTGCCCACTATACTTTTTTTACCTGTAAAGAAAACAATTGATGACGTGGCTTTTAAGTAGTTATGACACGTTGGTGATACATCGGAACAGAAACTGAAAGTATATGGACGACATCGGAACACAACTGAAATATATGGACGACATCGGAACACAACTGAAAGTATATAGGCGACATCGGGACATATAAAATGAAAAAAAGTTAAATAATTAACTTTACCGGTTCAGCAGCTAACCGGTAACGAAATGTTAACATTGGTACATTTTTTTAAAGTTTGTAGACGACATTGGGACACAAATGAGTATATGAACAACATCGAGACATTTAAAAAAGTATATAGTCAATTTGTGTCTTTAACCCAACATACAAACTAAAGAAAACAAAGGAAGCAGTTTTAAACAGTGTTGTAAAAAACGGAAAAAACGGGGGTGTAGACGGATTTTGGAGTGCCCCGTCCCGTTTATACATAAAACGTTTGAAAAAACGGAAATCGGCCAAAAAACGGTCAAAAGACGGTCAAACACGGTCCGAGACGGGAAAAAACGGGTTTTTATGATTTTTTTCAAGTTTTTTTTTTTTTTAAATATTAAACGTTGTCCTATTACTTAGGGTTTCTTCTTTTATGTTTGAAATGTTGAAGTATTTAAACATGTGTGAAATGCTTATGTTTGGAATAATGTAATGTACAATATATATATAATATATAACATTTTTATTTAAAAGTCAACGTTAGTCAACATCCGTCTAGACCTCCGTCTCGAACCCGTCTCGACCGTCTCGACCGTCTCGACCCTTTTAGGACCCGACCGTCTCGACCCCGTCTCGCGTCTTTTGCAACCTTGGTTTTAAACTTCCAATTTTAAAATTAGAACTTAAATAACCAATTGGAATGTATTAAATATTAAATAAAGATTTATAAGTTATTTCACACAACTTTCAAATTATCTTTTAATTTACGAATATTTTGTTAGGAATAAAACATGTGAGCCCTAATAAGACATGATAACCCTAGGTTATCAAATCCACTTACAATAAACGAAAATAGTTGATGTATACCAAGAAACTAGCAAAAACGATAAAGACAATAGAATTTAACGAGGTTATATGAAATCACGAATGATTACTTTAATCCTCAGCCACCAAAGAGAGTTCTCTTATTGATAATTTTCGTGGATACATGTATGGATTACAATAAATGCTTAAATAGGCAAAACTCAATGATAGTGTACCCAATATCTCAAGCTAAATCCATAGGGCATAAAACAATTGCCCGAAGGCAATAGATAACGAAGACATCTTAGGTACCAATACCGAAGGACTGCAGCTATGTCACATGACTGCCTGGAATGAAGAGATATGGAAAATATTCTTCCCAAACAGTATTCGGCGCCACCAAGGCAAATGAGGAAGGCATCTCTATGACTTTCCTTGAGTACTGTAGCGCCGTCAACCAATTTAGGGAAAGTTTACCAACATCTTCATAATCGTCTTGGAAGTTGGCCAAGACTTCGAAACTGGGGACAAGCTCTCCAACAACACTATAAAAAGAGATGCTTATTCCTGCATCAGGACATCTCATCAATCACTCATACATCAAACTCATTAAATTCGATTCAATGGTAAGCAAATACCTTAACGGCGTAAAGTGAGATCATAATCCCACTACCTTCGGGGAACCGCCACCAAATAACCAAACACTTCCCACTCTCATAATCACAGTTATCCTATAACTAATCCGTGAGTTATCCTAATCCTAATCGACATTAGGATTACCCCAAAAAAGTGTACAAACAATTGGCGCCATCCGTTGGACACTACACGTCTTTTGCAAAATCAAAACCTTGTTTAAACACTAATTCGTTATGGTTGACCCTGATTCACCGCCGGGGTTCCCCTTACTCCAATCCGATGCGCAAGCTGAAGGGAGTGCTAGAACTCCCATTACTCCAGCAATGCCCATAACCACGAACCGCAGTAACTCAGATCCACCACCCTTGTTGGATAAAACATTTATCCTCAAGAATTACGACATCATCAAAGAGGTTATCAGAAAATTAGGCGCCGAGGGTCACCTCAAGAGCAAACGAGTCCTCACGTATGATAGTGAGGAATACGATGAAGAGATTGAAATGGAATCTCCACCGAGGTGAAACCCTTTGCCTAAAGATCCTGTAGTTCCGGGACCAAACCTACCAAATGGCGGAATCGCACCAAACACCAACGGTGTTCTTAACAACAACGCCTCACTCAATAATGCTTCGAACAACGTAGGAGGGTCCATAATCCCGCCTTATGTCCTTGGGGGACCATTTCCTTGGATGGCTCCCAACACCCTTTATTTCAACACGGCTATGATCCAACCAAATACGCATTTCCCTCAGGGATCCCAAATGCCGCCTTGGAATGGCGGATACTGGGTATGTTCACCCCAGCTGCCGGGGTATGGAACACAAAATGGCGCTAACGGCACCAATAACACCCCTTTGGCAAGCAACACCGCTGATGTAGAGAACTTTTGAAAGAACCAGAAGACACCTTTCACTGCAGGCATTCAAAACCACCCGTTACCCACGGGGATGAAGATACCTTCACACTTGGGGTATTACGAAGGAAAGGAGGATCCAGATGATTACATCAACGTATTTGAAGGAGTCGCCAGAATGGCCAAATGGGACATGGCCGTGGCATGCCATGCCTTCTCATATATGCTTAAAAGCAACGCAAGAATATGGTTTGACTCTTTAGCCAAGGATTCGATATCAAGCTTTGACGAACTAAAGCGACATTTCAAGTCCAAGTTCAGTCAGCAAAAGCGTCACAAGAAGAATCAAGTCGCTGCACATAGCATTCACTTTCCTGATTTGGTACGCCGATGAAACCCAGCAAATTGCTAGTCTAATGGAGACACAGAGAATTCCGGGCTTCTTGTATGGCTGTAGAGCTCGTTCCCTGGTCGAACACCTTACTCGGGACCTCTCAAATAGCTACGAGATACTTCTCGAAAAAACCTATGTTTGGCTAGATGCGAAGGAAACAGCTGGAGCCTTCACATACGAAGACCAATCCAGCTCGAAACGAAAGGAAAAAGCCAGTCACCAAGAAGAGAGGCATAGGAAAAGAGAGGATAAAGGATGCTATAATCCCTACAAGAGAGAGAGAGAGAGAGAGAGAGAGAGAGAGAGAGAGAGAGAGAGAGAGTGTCACCGGAATCCTGGGAACACTCATAAAAACTCCGAAGGAAATCCTTTCCACGAAAAAGGCAGCACAAGCTTTCAAAGCACCACCAAAGTTGGCCAATAAAGGAAAGCCGAGCGATACAAGCAAGTTCTGTGACTTCCACAATGACTTTGGTCATGAAACAGACGAATTCATCCAGCTAAAGCTCGCCATCGAAGACGCGGTAAGGTCGGGGAAACTTTCGCACTTAGTGAAGGGAATTCGAAAGACAACGAAGGTGCCTGAGCCAGCCGTTGAGGATAAAAAGCCTAACACTGGTAAAGCAATCCTAGCCATAGAAAGTTGCTTCTCGGTTGAGTCCCGAAGGCATTACAAGAGAAACAGATCACACCAAGTCATTGACTGGAAAGAGATTTCCTTCCTTACACTAGATACTGTCACGCCTTCTGATCAACCAGTTACGATTAGTGGCATGATATTCGACAGAGATGTACACAGAATCTACCTCGACAGTGAAAGCTCGTGTGACGTTATGTATGAACACTGCTTTCAACAACTCAGTCCAACGATTAAAGTACTGTTGATGCCAGCACGAGTACCCTTGGTTGGTTTCTCAGGGGAGAGGTACTGGCCGATAGGCGAAATAGACCTCGATTTCACCATCGGAGAGCCAACAATGACACGAACAGAAATGTTAGACTTTGTTGTTGTCCGAGCGAATTCGCAACACAACATTCTGCTAGGAAGAATGGCAATGATGAAAATGGGAATCGTAGTATCCACGGTGCATCAGCTAGTAAAATTTCATACGAGCCAAGGAATAGCCACCCTCCTATCGACCTATGATCGAGGGAATGTGGTCATGGCTATCAAAGGAACCTTGGAGAGTCCCAGCGAAACCATCCTAGAAACCAAAGAAGAAAACTCACACGAAGAAAAGGTATCCATTAACCCTTTCTTTCCTGAGCAACAGATTACAATCGGAAGGCAATTACCTTTGGAATTGAAGACGGGACTTCAAAAGTTACTTCAGTCCAACATGGATGTCTTCGCGTGGGAATATACGGATATGACGGGGATACCCCGAACTCTAAATATCCAGGGAAATGAAGTAATAATCGAACACGGGCTCAACGAACAGAAGCACCTAGAACCTATCCACCAGAAGTAAAGAAACTTAGTTCAGAGAGAGACGAAGCTGCATGTGCAGAGGTGGAAGAATTGTTGAAGGCAGGAATAATACGTGAAGCCAAATATCCCTCTTGGGTGCCCAACCTAGTGATGGTAAAGAAATCAGACGGTGGTTGGAGAATTTGTGTAGATTTCACTAACATCAACAAGGCATGCCCGAAGGATTGTTATCCCTTGCCCGAAATAGACTGGAAAGTGGAGTCACTCAACGGGTACAAGTTCAAATGTTTCCTAGATGCCTACAAAGGATATCACCAAATCAAAATGGCAAAGGAAGATGAAGAGAAAACCTCCTTCTACACCAGCAAAGGCATATTCTGCTACCAGAAAATGTCATTCGGTTTAAAGAACGTCGGAGCAACATATCAAAGGCTAGTGGATAAAGCCTTCCGTAAGCAGTTGGGCAGAAACCTAGAGGCTTACGTCGACGACATGGTAATCAAGAGCGTTGGAGAAACTGACCTCTTAGCTGACATAGAGGAAACGTTTCAAAACCTAAGGTCAATCAACATGAAGCTGAACCCAAAGAAATGTTCTTTTGGTGTTGAAGAAGGGAGGTTCCTTGGGTATTACATAACGAAGAAAGGAATCCAAGCCAACCCGTACAAAGTCGACATAATCAAGGAGCTCAAAGCTCCCAATACTTTGAAGGAAATCCAAAGTTTGAATGGAAAATTGGCCTCGCTTAGCCGTTTTCTATCAAAGGGGGCTGAGAAGCAACAACCATTCTTCAAAATCCTCAAGGATTGCTTGGGCACGAAGAAAATTACCTGGATAACCGAAGCTGACTAAGCCTTCAAATAGATGAAGGCATATATTTCAGACCTCCCAGTGTTAACCTCTCCAGACAAAGGGGAAACCCTATATGTCTACTTAGCAGCATCAAAAGAAAGTATCAGTGCTGTACTGATCACAGAAAGAGCACAAAGCCAACTTCCCATATACTTTGTTAGTAGAATGCTCCAAGGGGCCAAAGTCAACTACCCAGAGCTAGAAAAACTAACACTGGCGCTAGTACACACTGCACGAAAGCTTCGAAGGTATTTTCAGACACACCCAATCATCGTTTTAACAAATAAACCGATTCGACAAGTGCTTATGAAGCCAGAAAAATCAAGAAGAATGGCCAAATGGGCCATCGAGTTGGGCGAGCATGACATAGAATTTCAAGTGAGAAAATCAATCAAAGGACAAGTCCTGGCTGATTTCATAGCCGAAACAATTGAAGAAGAAGAAATGCCTTCCACACAAATCATTGTCCCGCAAATCGAGTATGAAGAATGGAAGTTATTTATGGACGGAGCCTCAAGCTCTGATGGCTCAGGGGCAGGACTCATGTTAGTAAGCCCCGAAGGAAAAGAATTCACTTATGCTTTACGCTTCGAGTTCAGTACAACAAATAACGAGGCTGAATACGAAGCCCTGCTTGCAGGACTAAGGCTGGCAAGAGAACTGAACATCCAACATCTCAGAGGATTCATCGATTCTCAACTTGTAGCAAATCAAGTGACAGGGACTTTCGAGGCAAGAAGCCCCACTATTCAACAATACTTGGCAAAAGCAAAAGAGCTCATCGAATAGTTTAAAGGCTTTGAAATAGAACATGTCAGAAGGAGTCAGAACAAGAAAGCAGATGCCTTGAGCAAACTTGCCTCCATAAGCTTCGCTCACCTAGGGAAAGAAGTCCTGGTCGAAATCTTAGAACGAAGATCTAGAGAAGCTGAAGAGGTTAATGACCTCTATCCAGATGAAGACAACACGTGGATGAAACCACTAAAGGACTATTACCTGAAGATAAAGCGGAGGCAAGGAAAATCAGAATCAAGGCACCTTCATATAAGCTTCAAGATGGCAAGTTGTATCGAAAATCTTTTCTCACCCCATGGTTAAGATGTGTGGGACCATCCCAGGCAACCATTATCATCCAAGAAATGCACGAAGGAGTGTGCGGTTTTCATGCAAGACCAAGTTCTATCGTAGCTAAAATCATGAGGCTAGGATACTACTGGCCGACCATGCACTAAAACACGGTCACTACCTTAAAAACCTGCGAGTCGTGTCAAATTCATGCGAACGTCCCAAAGCAACCCAAGCAAGAACTCATATATATACTCTCAGCATGGCCATTCGCTAAATGGGGGATCGATTTCGTGGGACCACTAACAGAAGCCCCGGGAGGAGTATTGTTCTTAGTAGTAGCAGTGGATTACTTCACCAAATGGGCTGAAGCCAAGCCACTAAAGAAAACAACATGAAGGAACATCGAAAAGTTCGTATGGGAACATATAGTGTGCAGATTCGAGATTCCCTAAGAGATCGTTTTAGACAACGGTAAACAATTTTTCGAAGGAATATTCCCCAAGTTCTGCGAGAGGCTGCAGATCAAGCAAACCTTCACCTCTGTATACCACCCTCAAGGGAATGGAAAGGTGGAAGCCACCAACAAAGATCTCATCAAGGGAATCGAGAAAATGCTAATCAAATGCCATCAAGGTTGGGTTGAAGAATTACCATTAGTGCCGTGGGCATACAGAACAACCCCAAAAAGAAGCAAAGGAGAAACACCGTTCAGCTTGGCCTATGGAACAGAAGCAGTCCTTCCTACAGAAATCCAAGTGCTAAGCAATCGAACAGCAAACACAGAAGATAACAAAGAAAATCTTCGCCTAAACCTTGACCTGGTCGAAGAGAGAAGAGAAGCAGCTCTCATTCGAGAGGCTTCTTACAAGAAAACCATCGAGAAATATTACAACAAAAGGGTGAAGCGTACAACCTTCAAAGTAGGAGATTACGTCCTACGGCTCAATTCCACCAGCAAAGTAGAATACGAGGGAAAATTAGGAGCCAACTGGGAAGGTCCATACGTAGTCTCGGAAGCCTTCGGCAACGGGTCATACAAATTGGAAGACACCTTCGGAAAATCCATACCTCGCACATGGAACGGAGCCAACCTACGAAGGTTTTACTTTTAAGCCTGTCATTTCTTTTCTTATTGAAGGGGATAAAATGTAAAAGGTAGTCGAAGTCTATACACTTCCTACACTGAACTTAATGAAATCCACTACTCTATTTTGATTATTCTATGCATATGTTATTTTTTCGGGTTCAAATAAAATAATCATGCAGCCATAATGGCAACAAGAGAGTGGAGATGGACATAAACAAAGTGAACATAACTTGTGTCATGGAACACTAAGGCATCCTATACATATAATAATTTCATCTTAATTATTATAAATCCGTAAGTAAATATTTACTGGGACGCCAAATAGTATTTACAAGGATATAACCAAGCATCATAGGGGTTTCCTTCAAAAAAAGGAAAACCAATGCTGCAAAATATTCCATAAAAAAATACAAACACAATCACGCTTTCCGAATAGTAGAAAGCAAGCATGCTAAAAAACGTGCCCCAAGTACGAGGGCACAATCCGGATAAACATTTTCTAAAATAAAAAATAACAAGCAAGAGCATCGTATAAAGTTTTCTTTACCAAGGGAAAACTAACGCTCTAGAGGCATTCCATAAAAGGGAATACCATATTACCTTAATTTTTACTTCCTGCATACAGAAAATGATAAAAGTATGACAAAAGATCTCCTTTACAAAGAACTAATGCTACACAAGGTATCCCATAAAAGGGAATACACTACCTTGATAAAATAAGAAAACAAAGTGATATGTTTTCTTCAGCAAAAAAAGAACCATAAGATATAACACGAAGAAATGCCTTCAGGCATTCATTCAAAAGAATGAATCAAAGAGGTATTCACCAAATGCTAAGTGATTGCTTGATAATTGAATCATCAAACACTTCAAGGCTATGCAAGCAACATAGCCAGCATAAGAAAATCCCTGCAAAAGAATATTTCACGTACCATAACATGATCCAATATGACATAACACATCAGGGAAAACTTAAATAATCAAAAGACTACACAATACAATGGCATGTAAGTCATAAACATAACTACATTGTTCAAAGGGCACAGAGGCCAAATACCAAATATTCAACAGGCTTATAATCCACAGATTACAAGATTAAAAAAGGCACGCAGGCCCCGAATCATGATGATTGTTCAAAAGGCACAACAGGCCATAAAAAGCTTAAAAATTGTTCAAATCGCTGGCACTATGACTACCACTGCAAACAGAACATTAGGACATAAAAAAAAAAGAAAAAAAAGAACCATAGTTATCAAAGGATTGAAGAGTTAGGGTTGGGACTGATTACCATCAGTAACAAGTTTAAGCAGCTCCACAGGCTTTGCATCATGATGAGCAGCAATGATGGCAACATAGTTAAATTGGGCATTGAGCAGTTTCTCACAGGCAGTATCCACTAAGGCACCAGCTTGGTTAGTGTACTCCTCAAAATCTGAAAGTTGGATAGTACCTTTAGCTGCGAGCTCCTCAAGGAGCAAACATCGCTCGTGTTGCCTTGAGGCAAGCACTATGCTAGCCAGATAGTCGCTCAGCTCCTTGCTGTCCACCAGTAGCTTACAAACGTAGGGAATCACCTTTGTAATCACTCGTTTATAATCAGATTTAAGGAGCTCATTCCTTCTCCTCCCAGCTTCTAATTCCACACTCATCTCTGGCATTCTTTCCATGCCCTGCTTTCCTGTGTCTGCAGCTTTGTAATTTCATCCCTGGCTGATTTCAGATCTTCCTCCAAAGAGGAAGCCATCAAGATTTGACGTTGTAGCTGCTTGATAAGCTCAGCATTAGATGAGTTAACCAATTTCAAACCACGGGCTTCAGTCTCTATTGACATGATGTCATCCCTGGACTTCTCGTAACGAGAGAGTAAAAGGTGATGCATCACTGCAGATTTATAGTTTTGGATAGCACACTCCTCCATAAACCTTTGGGGGTCAACAAAAGCAGCCTCAAGCTCGTTAGATACAAGACTCGCTACTTTTGCATGACAAGTGCCAGCAGAAGGGATAACAGGCAAAGGCTCTACAATAAAGAAAGTTAGCATTAATTACCAAGCATCCAAAAACATAAATAACAAGCACACCAAAGGGCAGAAGAAAAGAAAGGAAAAAATACCAGAAATAGTATTTTCATCCGAAGCTTCACAGTGACCAGAGTCATTACCATTCAAATGACAACTTGGTTTTCTTGGAGGGAGGAGATTGATCAGCTTCTCTCTTCATCTTAGAAACCTTCAAACGCTTAGAAGCCCTAAGCTGAATTCTCTTATCAGGAGGAGAATCAGGTAAGGCATCTACATCAACAATTTGATGATCTGAGGCAACTTGGGCTTTGCCCTGATCCTTGAGAAAAGCTGATGAAGCAGTAGCTGACTTAAGCTTGCTTTGAATTTCTGCATTACCCAAAACAGAAGGAGAACTAACATCCTTCACAATAGTTGTTGCAGTACGAGCATCAATTGTCATTTCCTTCACACCAAAGTTCTTTAGAACATTTCTCAAAGCCATCTCTGCAAAGAAGTAATGCAAAAAATACAAATAAGCATGGCACACTATGTACAAACATGATAAAGTTTCTAAATACCAAATTCAACCTACCCTTATCCTCAAACAAGAATATTGGGTTTTATGTTCCTTTCTCCCAAGATGGAGCCATGCCAAGCTTAAAAAGATTAGAATCAGGAAAAGTTAAAGCAACGATTGGATGACGACAGATTCTACTGAAAAGTGGAAGGTCTTTCGCACTCTCAGGCACAGGATCCCTATATTCCTTAGGGATTTCTTGATTCTTGGGGTCAAAGAGAGAGGGATAATCAGCAGGAAAGAAAAAACCTTTCTTCATAAATACAAACTTGTTCTTCCACCCCCCCGATTTTTGAACACAGAGAAGAAAAATAGATAGGAGTATCAGAAAGTTTACCATCCTTCTTTCGACGCTTCCCAACAGTTAACCAATTCCCAGCATCACAAAGATTAAAAAAGCAATGAAATAAGTCAACTGGCGGTTGACCACCGTATGCCCTGCACATAACCTCAAAGGCCATGACCTTCTTGGTTGCTAGAGGATGGAAGATTGAAAGATGCACTTTAAAATGACTTAAGACATCAAGATAAAAACGAGAAACGGGGATCCTATGGTTGCATTCAGTGAAAATCTGATAATAAACACCAACGAAACCGGTTGGGGGTTGAAGAATTGTTTTGTCAAATTCCGGTTAAATAATATCACCGGCAGATAAACCTAGGGTTTCTATCAATTGAGTACACTGGTCAAAAGTAATGGATGAAAAAGTGGATCGAAGCCCTTGTTTCGCCATTCAAAAATAAGAAAAGAAAAAGATGAAAGAAGGAGAAAAATGTATACCTGAAATCAAAAGAACAAGAGGTTCATCGGTTGAAGAAAGGAGAAGAAATTAAGTTGGAAAAAGGGGAAATGCAAGTTTAAATCAAAGTAAATAAACCCTGCAGCGAAACCGTCCAATCACTCTACAAAATCATCAGTCTCAAAAGTAAAAAGGCCAAACTACCCCAGAATGTGGAGAGACGAATTAAAGATTCGCTAGGGGTAGTTGTGTAATTTTGTGAAAGACATAAATTATAGCGGCTGCAGAAATGTCTAATCAAAGATTAACATTTAAATAAACTGGATTTCGTTTTTCAAAAATGCAGTACAAAAAATCATTTGGAAAAATTAAAAAATCCCGTATAAGATCTAAATCTTATCAAGTATGACTGCAATCATATACAAAAAGGGGATTAAACACAAAAAGGGCATACGTCAAAAATATCCTAGCAGGATTACTACACCATCCCAAGAAGGTTAATCATCAAGTAAGGTTATACATTGAAAAAGACCTTAATTGGATTAAACAATCAGGTAGAACCTCAAAAGGATTAGGCACCAAATGTGATGCCAAATAATTAACTATTGAAGGAGATTTTGATAAATCAAATGAAGTATCAAATTATAATGAAAGCTCATGAAGTTTAATTTCATGAAGCAAACTAAGCAATTCACTCCGTAAATTTAAACTGGGAGGCTTGATAGTGTACCCAATATCTCAAGCTAAATCCATAGGGCATAAAACAATTGCCCGAAGGCAATAGATAACGAAGACATCTTAGGTACCAATACCGAAGGACTGCAGCTATGTCACATGACTGCCTGGAATGAAGAGATCTGGAAAATATTCTTCCCAAACAGTATTCGGCGCCACCAAGGCAAATGAGGAAGGCATCTATATGACTTTTCTTGAGCACTGTAGCGCCGTCAACCCATTTAGGGAAAGTTTACCAACATCTTAATAGTCATCTTGGAAGTTGGTCAAGACTTCGAAACTGGAGACAAGCTCTCCAACAACACTATAAAAAGAGATGCTTATTCTAGCATCAGGACATCTCATCAATCACTCATACATCAAACTCATTAAATTCGATTCAATGGTATGCAAATACCTTAACAGCGTAAAGTGAGATCATAATCCCACTACCTTCGGGGAACCGCCACCAAATAACCAAACACCTCCCACTCCCATAATCATAGTTAATTACGTTCTAACCTATAACTAATCTGTGAGTCAACCTAATCCTAATCGACATTAGGATTACCCCCAAAAAAGTGTACAATCACTCAACAAGGAAATAGCTTAGGGTTACAATAGGATGTTTAAATAGGCAAAAAACAACAAGGAAACAACTTAACGAGCAAGAAAACTCGTTTCTAGAATTTTCTCCCGTCAACACCATTTTCGTGACCATAATTGAATTTTGGTGGTCGCAAGTTTCCTTCAGGTCTAAACTCGCGACCATAGTTGAATTCTTGTGGTCCCAAGTCTGTCTTTTCAGCAAACCCTATTCCTAACACTTACATCTTGCGACCATAGCACTTAAACTTGCGATCACAAGTTTTTTGCAGCACAGAATTCAACTTTGAGTTTAACTTGTCTTCGCACTCCTAACAATCTCCCACTCGAAGAGACGTTAAACAACACCCATTGATATGGCCAAAACGGACGGTTTTATTTGTGTGATGTCGTTAGGTCGCAACATGTCAGAATCGGCTACCAAAAGAGAGTAAGGGTTTTATTATTTATATTTAGTTGGGGTTTCCTAGCTATAACTCACCTACTTGTCTTCCTTTTAACTAGTAAGTGGTAAATATAACTCAGGTTCGTATTTTTGTATGTTTGCTTAGTAACGTGGGATAAAAGTGCCTAAATAGTTAACCCTAGTGATAAGAGGTGATAGATTAAGATTAACTAATAAAATAGTAATTTAACTTGTAAAGATAAAGATAGATAGGTATGGAGAATAGAATTCTGATGGGGAGTTATTGCAGGAGTTAACTTCCCAGAATAAACACTAAACCTCAATCAATTAGACTTTAATCCTAACTGATTTGTCAATAAGAGTTTAGGCCTTGAAGATTCTGGCTAAGACGGATATCCCTACTCCCAACGTTAACGTAGAGGGTTTAAACGACCTTATGGATAGAATCTTAGGTACATGAACAAAGTGGTATATCCCTAAAGGAAAGTCTCAGCTTTTCTTAATCCTAGTCGGTTTAACTAAAGTAATATTCCACCACTTAATACTATGCTATGCCTTAACATTAACAGATATGCAATCTTAGATATTCTAAGGTACTGCTAATTGGATTAGAGGTCTCTCCTTTGCGATCGCTTATTCAACCCCGGATCATCTTACAACATCTCAAGAACGTTGCTTCTAATGCGTATCATGCTTTTGAGCAAGCTAGTGTTTACTGAACACTATGTTGCCTACTCTAATTACAACCTAAATGGGCAGCTCTTCTTTGATGAATAAATGATTATTCACACGTAGATACTATATCCCTATTGTGATGTTAAGCACACATAACTACTTACCCGTATCCTAGGGTTGATCAAGTCCAAATACTAGGTTATAGCCACGTGAATAAGCGGAAAGCCTGATCCGTAAATTAAATTTCTAAACTGTTAGGGTTTTAGCATATCAATAGCATAAGTTTAAGATAAAGTATTCAACATATAATAAACATTCGCAATAGACAGATAGGCATGCAAGATGAAAGCAACTTAAGATAACAAGATAACTTTATTAAATTAAGGAAAGCGTTCACCGTTTACAGACGAGATCTGGACCATTACAAGTGCTGACATCCTCTAGACCGCTCCTATTACAATCTTTGGCGTTAGCCTCCGGGTACATAATTTCCCGCTCGAAGGTGAGAAGGCCTTGAAAGCTCTAGTGAGAGAAAGTGTATTGTAGTGAGAGAGTGAAGAGAGGTGTGTTGAAATTGGATGACAAAAAGTCTTTAAATAGAATTGGAATTTGCCTGCAAACGGCTGGCAGGCTGTTTGCACAGGCCGTTTCCCAAGCCAGCCCGTTTGCCCTGGCCATTTGGCAGGCTGTTTGTGAGCCAGGCAGGCCGTTTGGCAGGCCGTTTGGCAGGCCGTTTGGCTTGCCTGGTCAGCTGGTTTTCCTGGATCGTAACTTGATTTCTTGTCTTTCACCGTTTTCGCTCTAGAATCTTCGTTTTAGCTTCGTTTCTCTTGATTCTTTTTGCATCGCATTCTTAATTACTTTACCTACAAATCTAAATGAAAAAGTGATTATTTTGCCGACAAAGCTTTGAACTTTATGGTTTTGGGACTCAATATCGGGGGTAAAAACGTGACTTTTTAGCCGAAATCAAATATCCCACACTTAGACTTTGCTTGTCCTCAAGCAAACTTCCGACACTTAGACACCGAGGACATTTATTCGTAGAGATTAAGTGATTTTTTTGTTCCGCAAGAAGGAGGAGCGAAAGCTTGGTGTTATTTCTTTTTATTATTCCCAAACCTTTTTTACACAAGCATGAGAGGAGGTTACATAACTGAGGCTATCTCACTCGGGTCACTCAATTCACTAAAGTGTTTTGGGTGTCCTATAGTACTAAGAAATGAAATCGCTCATAGCCAGTCATGCTCACTGATAATGCTAAAAACGAACATATATTTCATAGCATTATTCCTCAAGAAAGACAAGCTTTTAGTTGCAAATGTTCTATTTACAAGTGATATTCGTTTAAATAATAAAAGGTGAAGACAAAAGACAGATTCGATGAATTGAAGACGCAAACGACCAAAAAGCTCAAAAGTACAAAATACAATCAAAGAGGTTCCAATTATTGATAAGAAACGTCTCGAAATTACAAGAGTACAAGATTCAAAACACAAAGTACAAGATATTAAATTGTACGCAAGGACGTTCGAAAATCCGGAACCGGGACCAGAGTCAACTCTCAACGCTCGACGCAACGGACTAAAAATTACAAGTTAATTTTGTATATAAATATAATATAATATATAATTAATTATATTAATTATATATATATATATATATATATATATATATATATATATATATATATATATATATATATATATATATATATATATATATATATATATATATATATATATATATATATATATTATATTTATAAAATAAATCGTCGGCAAACAAAGAGCCAAATGTGGGTGAGCTGTAAAAACGATCTCCGCGACTCGCGGAGTTTGAAGAAGAAAAGGGCCGCAAGTCGCGGAGCCCCAAAAACTGAAACTCCCTTTAAAAGCAAACGAATTCTGATCATTTTAAAAATCCATAATTCAATCTCTCTCTATATATGTATACGTAAATATATTTATATTTATATTTTAATTTTAATTTTAATTATAATTCTAATAATGAGGGTATGTTAGCGAATGTTGTAAGGGTGTAAGTCGAAATTCTGTCCGTGTAACGCTACGCTATTTTTAATCATTGTAAGTTATGTTCAACCTTTTTAATTTAATGTCTCGTAGCTAAGTTATTATTATGCTTATTTAAATCCGAAGTAATCATGATGTTGGGCTAATTACTAAAATTGAGTAATTGGGCTTTGTACCATAATTGGGTTTGGATAAAAGAACGACACTTGTGGAAATTAGACTATGGGCTATTAATGGGTTTTATATTAACTAAACAATACCTTATTAATTTAATATACAAACTTATAATTCGACGTATTTATATATAACCATATACGCTTGACTGGGTACGGTGGGCGGGATATCTATAAATACCAATAATTATTCATTTTACCGGACAAGGAACTGGATTAATAGTTAATAGACTTGTTGAAACAGGGGTGAATTACATTCAAGGGTAATTGGTGTAATTGTTAACAAAGTAGTAAAACCTTGGTTTACACGCAGTCGATAACCTGGTGTATTCATTAAACAAAGTATTAAAACCTTGTTACAATTCGAATCCCCAATTAGTTGGAATATTTGACTTCAGGAATAAGAATAATTTGACGAAGGCTTTCGCTCTTTGTATTTATGACTGATGGACTATTATGGACAAATCCGTATGGACATATTAAATAATCCAAGACAAAGAACAATTAACCCATGGGCATAAAACTAAAATCAACACGTCAAATATCATGATTACGGAAGTTTAAATAAGCATAATTCTTTTATTTCATATTTAATTTCCTTTATTTTATATTTAATTGCACTTCTAATTATCGCATTTTTATTTATTGTTATTTTATTTAATTGCACTTTTAATTATCGTACTTTTTAATTATCGCAAGTTTATTTTATCGCACTTTTATTATTCGCAATTTTATTATCGTTATTTACTTTATGCTTTAAATTAAGTCTTTTTAATATTTTACATTTGGTTTTAACTGCGACTAAAGTTTTAAAATCGACAAACCGGTCATTAAACGGTAAAAACCCCCCCTTTATAATAATAATATTACTTATATATATATATATATATTTGTATTCTTATAAATTTAAACTAATATAGCGTTAAGCTTTGTGAAAAAGATTCCCTGTGGAACGAACCGGACTTACTAAAAACTACACTACTGTACGATTAGGTACACTGCCTATAAGTGTTGTAGCAAGGTTTAAGTATCTCCATTCAATAAAAAAATAAATATCTTGTGTAAAATTGTATCGTATTTAATAGTATTTCCTGCTAAAATTTAATAGTATTTTATACCCCTTAGCTTTAACTATCAAGTATTTTTGGCGCCGCTGCCGGGGAACTCTTAAACGCCGAAAGCGCAACGCTAAATATTTAAAAAAAAAGGATTTTTATTTTTAGTTTACTTTTGTAAAAATACGTTTTTAATTATTCGAAAACATAAAAAGAAAACAAAAATATAAATATTTTTAAGAATTTGTTAAATATTTAAGTTTTGTAAAGTTTCTTTATTTTTATTTAATAAAAATTATAAGTTTTATTTAAATATTTTGTGTTTATTTAAAATATAAAAAAAAATAAAAAAACGTCGAATTAAAAAAGGTACCTGAGTTGAATTTTGGAACCCCGCGACTCGCGGAGTTTGCAGCTTCGAATACCGCGACTCGCGGAGACACTCTGACGCGCCTGACAGAACCCTAATCAGCATTTATTACGGAGTTTTAATTATTATTATTAATTAATTAGTATTTAGGGTTAATTAATTTATTATTTAGTTTAAGATTTAATTAATTTTTAATAATTATTTTTAATTAGTTTTATTTATATATATAAAAGTAATAGTTTTATAAAATAAATAATATAAAAATAATATTTTTATAAAAATTGTACTTTTTACAACTTTTTGTATATTTTTATATTTTGTCCCTTTTTAATTGTTTTAGCGTAATATTTGTATTTTTCGCTCGTATTTAGTTTTAAGATATAGTTTTTGCCATAGTTATTTTTTTTTACTTCTAGATTTTTAGGCTTTGCCGTAAAATCTCTTAAGTGCTTTTTCTTTAGACTAAGATTTAGGTGCTTTAGAATTTTGCGACGCCTTTTTAAGATTTAGTTTCTTTTTAAGTTATTGCCATTTGGGATATAGTTTTTCTTGTAAGCTTTAATATTTTTAGACACCTTTTACCTATGTATCAATTATCATTCCAATTAGTAATCTCAATTTGCGATTATAATTTTAAGTTAGTGATAGTAATAAGGTTGGGTTAATCTAGTGTTTTTAAGTTCTATAAGTCACTCTTTTTCTTTCTTATTTTTATTTTTCGATCTTTTTCCGACACGCTCTTTTTCTTTCTTATTTCTCGTCATTCTAGTTTTTAGTACTTAGAATTTTTTCTACTTCTTATCTAAATTTCTTAAAATTACGAAAATTTATTTTAAGTGGTTAAATTGATAGACATCAAAATTTTCTGGTTCGTAGTAATAGTTGGATTTGTACGTGGACCGGGTTATTGGAGCCAAACAGTCCTCAATTATATTTAGACCAAACGAATCCTGCCCCTCTGCTGCATCTTTTGGCTATTCGAAACGTGGGCAAAATCAGAAAAGTCTATTGATTGGATAACTTATATAATTTTTCTTTCCTTTTAAAAACTAATAGGATATTCAGTGAATGCACCGAGCAAGACGTTCACCACCTTTTGTACGTTCACCACCTGTAACTAGATCAAGACATCTAACAAATATTACCGCCGTTGATTTTTCTTTAGAATCGTCATCCAGTCGACCAAGTACTCCAGTTCAAATTTCCGATAATCTATTTTTTGAACCCGACCTCACAATTGAGAATCCGGAGAATATTCAGGGACGATTCATAGATCCTGAACCATTAAATTTTCCTCCGGAACCACCAATCATTCAAACAGAGATTGTTGAGGAACGAACCATTAAATCAGAATCCTCTAGTGATTCCGATTCAACAAATTCAATTATGGAGAATCTAGAACCTTTAAGTATGGAAGACCGAATGAGAGCTAAACGCACTGGCCAAGGTCACGCAATTACTTATCCTGACATTATTGCGCCAGATTATGAAATCAAAGGACAAATTCTACACATGGTGACTAATCAATGCCAATTTAGTGGTGCGCCAAAGGAAGATCCAAATGAACATCTTCCTACCTTTAATAGGATCTGCACACTATTTAAAATAAGAGAAGTTGAGGATGAACATATATATCTCATGTTATTACCCTGTACTTTAAAGGGAGAAGTCAAAGATTGGTTGGAATCGTTACCTGAAGGGGCGATTGATACATGGGACGTTTTAGTTGAAAAATTTCTTAAACAATTATTTCCAGCATCTAAAGCCGTAAGACTTCAAGGAGAAATTGTTACGTTCACACAGAAGCCAAATGAAACTCTATATGAGGCGTGGACAAGATTTGGAAAGTTATTAAGAGGATGTCCGCAACATGGTTTAGACACCTGTCAAATAGTACAAATATTCTACCAAGGATGCGACATCACTACAAGGAAAGACATAGATATAGCAGCTGGTGGTTCCATTATGAAGAAAACCGAAACTGATGCTTACAAAATTATTGATAACACTGCTTCCCACTCACATGAGTGGCACCAAGAAAAAGATATCGTCAGATCATCTAAAGCAGCTAGAGCCGATTCTAGCCATGACTTAGATTCCATTTCCGCAAAGATAGATGCTGTCGAGAGACGAATGGAAAAGATGACCAAGGATATTCACTCAATACGAATTAGTTGTGAGCAGTGTGGAGGACCACATTTGACAAAAGATTGTCTCAGTATTGAATTAACAATGGAACAAAGAGAGAATATTTCATACATAAACCAAAGGCCTGGAAATAATTATCAGAATAATTATCAACCGCCAAGACCTATTTACAATCAAAATCAGAACTATAACTAAAATATTCCATACAACAACCAACAAGGTCCTAGCAATCAACAAGTGTCCAACAATAATTACAATCAGCAAAGACCTAATTTTCAAAACAAACCACCACAAACCGATGATAAAAAGCCGAATTTAGAAGATATGATGATGAAGCTAGTTGAAACTCAAACGCAGTTTTTCACATCTCAAAAACAAACCAATGAACAAAATGTTCAAGCATTTAGAAATCAACAAGCTTCTATTCAAAACTTGGAACAAGAAGTAAGTAACCTAGCAAGATTAATAGGTGAAAGAAAATCGGGAAGTCTACCTAGTGATACAAATGCTAACCCCCGGAATGAAACAGCTAAAACCATTACCACAAGAAGTAGTAGAACACTTAAACCACCTGAAATACCTGTAACTTCTGATGAAGCTATTCCTACTCCACAAGAACCACAACCTGATCAAGATAAGGAAAAAGAACCGGTAGTTGAAAAGGTTAATGAAGATAACACAGTTAAGGATAAACCTTATGTTAAACCATACCAACCACCACTTCCTTACCCGAGTAAAATGAAGAAAGAGAAACTTGAAGCCGAGCAATCCAAATTCTTGGATATGTTTAAACAGATAAATGTAAATCTTCCTTTCATTGATGTGATTTCAGGAATGCCTAGATATGCTAAATTCTTGAAAGATCTAATCTCAAATAGAAAGAAAATGGAAGAACTCTCGGCTGTTACTATGAATGCTAATTGTTCAGCAGTGCTGTTGAATAAGATACCAGAAAAACTATCTGATCCAGGAAGTTTCACAATTCCATGTTTTCTGGGTAGTCTTAGTTCAATAGAAGCATTGGCAGACTTAGGTGCTAGTATAAATTTAATGCCGTATTCACTATACGCTAAACTAGACCTTGGAGAATTGAAACCAACCAGAATAAGCATACAACTAGCCGACAGATCAATAAAATATCCTAGAGGGATAATGGAGAATATGCTAGTTAAAGTTGGTACTTTAGTATTTCCAGTAGATTTTGTTGTTCTGGACATGGAAGAAGATTCTCAAGTTCCTCTCATATTAGGAAGACCATTCTTAAACACGGCTAAAGCAATGATAGACGTGTTCGGTAAGAAATTGACCCTAAGTATAGAGGATGAGAGTGTTACCTTTTCAGTTGATAGAGTAATGCAACAACCACAATCTGCAGATGATACATGTTATTATATTCAAACTATAGATGCACATGCAGAATTGTTAGAAGAATTTCCAGAATTACAAAGAACAGGAGAATGTTCTTTAGGAGAAGGAACAGAACAAATTGATGAAGCTGAAATGTTAGCTACACTTATAGCTAATGGATATGAACCAACAACAGAAGAAATTCAAATGCTAAAAGAAGAAGACAGATATCGATATAAATCATCGATAGAAGAACCACCGAAATTAGAGTTAAAGCCACTTCCAAACCATTTGGAATACGCTTATTTACATGGTGAATCTGAATTAACTTTAATAATATCGTCTTCTCTTACTAAAAATGAGAAATCACAACTCATTTCTGTGTTGAAAGCTCATACACCAGCCATTGCATGGAAGATTCATGATATTAAAGGAATAAGTCCTTCGTATTGCACACATAAAATCCTTATGGAAGAAGGTCATAAAACGTATGTGCAACGCCAACGAAGACTAAATCCGAATATGCAAGATGTAGTTAAAAAAGAAATTATTAAACTGCTAGACGCAGGTTTAATTTATCCAATTTCTGATAGTCCATGGGTAAGCCCAGTTCAATGCGTGCCTAAGAAGGGTGGCATGACTGTCATTACAAATGAGAAAAATGAGCTTATTCCTACTAGAACTGTAACAGGATGGCGTGTGTGTATTGATTATAGAAAATTAAATGACGCCACCAGAAAAGATCACTTTCCCTTACCTTTCATTGATCAAATGTTGGAAAGATTAGCCGGAAATAGTTACTATTGTTTTCTTGATGGATTTTCCGGATATTTTCAAATTCCAATAGCACCCGAAGATCAAGAGAAAACCACATTCACGTGCCCTTATGGTACTTTTGCTTACAAACGCATGCCATTTGGACTTTGTAACGCCCCTGCAACCTTTCAAAGGTGTATGATGGCGATTTTTCACGACATGATAGAAGAATGCATGGAAGTTTTCATGGATGACTTTTCAGTCTTCGATGATACATTTGAATCATGTCTAGTTAATCTGGAACGAATGCTTATTAGATGCGAACAATCAAATCTAGTTCTTAATTGGGAGAAATGCCATTTTATGGTTAAAGAAGGCATCGTTCTTGGTCATAAAATTTCAAAAGAAGAAATTGTAGTGGATAGAGCTAAAGTAGATGTAATTGCTAAACTTCCACATCCCACCAATTTTAGAGGAGTTAGGAGTTTTCTAGGGCATGCTGGTTTTTACCGACGTTTCATAAAAGATTTTTCTAAAATTGCCACTCCTATGAATAAACTCCTAGAAAAGGATGCTCCATTCATCTTTTCAGATGAATGCATCAAATTTTTTAATATTCTTAAAGAGAAACTTACTAATGCGCCGATCATGATAACACCGAATTGGAATCTACCATTTGAACTAATGTGCGATGCAAGTGATTTTGCAATGGGAGCTGTTTTAGGACAAAGGATTGAAAAACGATTTCAACCTATATATTATGCTAGTAAGACGTTACATGGAGCACAAACGAATTACACAACTACTGAAAAAGAACTCCTTGCTATTGTCTTTGCTTTTGACAAATTTCGTTCATATCTCGTTCTAGCAAAAACGGTGGTCTATACCGACCATTCTGCTCTTAGATACCTATTTTCGAAACAAGATGCTAAACCAAAATTAATCTGTTGGATCTTACTCTTACAAGAATTCGAAATTGAAATCCGAGATAAAAGAGGAGCAGAAAATCTCGCCGCTGATCATCTTTCTCGTCTTGAAAATCCTGAATTAGAAGTTCTAAATGAATCGGCCATACAAGACAACTTTCCTGATGAATATCTATTGAAGATAGATTATAATGAAATTCCATGGTTTGCAGACTATGCAAACTACTTAGTTTGTGGATTCCTTGAAAAAGGATTATCGTACCAAAAACGAAAGAAATTCTTCAGTGATATAAAACACTATTTCTGGGAAGATCCACATCTGTTTAAAAGTTGTCCAGATGGAATAATACGCCGATGTGTATTTGGAGATGAAGCTAGTAAAATTTTAAACCATTGTCACACAGGACCAACAGGAGGGCATTATGGGCCTGAACTAACAGCAAGAAAAGTTTATGATGCTGGATTCTATTGGCCTACAATTTACAAAGACGCACACCTTCTTTGCAAATCGTGTGATGCTTGTCAAAGGGCCGGAAAAATAAGTCAACGTGATGAAATGCCACAAAATGTCATCCAAGTATGTGAAGTATTTGACATTTGGGGTATTGACTTTATGGGTCCATTTCCAAAATCTCATAATAATCTCTATATTCTCGTAGCCATTGATTATGTATCTAAATGGGCGGAAGCACAAGCTCTCCCAACTAACGATGCACGAGTTGTAGTCAACTTTTTAAAACGTCTTTTTGCAAGGTTTGGAACACCGAAAGCTTTAATAAGTGATCGGGGTACTCATTTCTGTAATAATCAACTTGAGAAAGTTCTCAAAAGATATGGAGTAACTCATAAAATCTCCACTGCATATCATCCACAAACAAGTGGACAAGTTGAAAATACCAACCGAGCTTTAAAACATATTCTAGAAAAAACCGTAGGATCAAATCCGAAGGAATGGTCCATTAAATTGGAGGATGCACTCTGGGCTTTTAGAACAGCCTACAAAACTCCAATTGGAACCACACCTTTTAGACCTGTTTATGGAAAAGCATGTCATCTTCCAGTAGAAATTGAACACAAAGCATTTTGGGCTTTGAAGACATGTAATCTTGATATACATGAAGCTGGACGTCTACGATTAAGTCAACTAAACGAATTAGAAGAATTAAGACATGAAGCATACGAAAATTTGTTGATATATAAAGAAAGAACGAAGAAATGGCATGATAAAAGAATCAGAAGTTCAAAAGAATTTAAAGAAGGAGACAGAGTTCTTCTTTTCAATTCACGATTCAAGCTATTTCCTGGAAAATTGAAATCAAGATGGTCTGGACCATTCATAGTCAAAAGAGTTTTCCCATACGGAACGATAGAATTAATAAATTTAAATGGAATTGAATTTAAAGTTAATGGTCACAGAGTTAAACATTACATACATTACATACAAGAAAACCTTCAAAATGAAAACATAAATATGTTATCAACAACATATGAAAAATTAAAATTAGAATATAAGGAGGATTCAAATTTGAGTGATGAAGAACAATTCTTATACAAATCTCCCATTCCAAGAAACAAAGAAAAATATGAACAAGAAATTCAAATAGAAGTGAAAGAACCAAGGAAAGAACACCCGAAAAAGGTTTACAAACCAACTCGACTTACTAAAGCAGGAGACCCGGGTGAATTTATCATTTCTTGCTTACTTAATGATGGTGCTGTATATAATGGACTCGCAGATTTAGGAGCAAGTGCAAATATTATGCCTCTTTCCTTATACAAATGATTAGGCATGGGTAAAGTAAAACCAACCAAAATAGGTGTTCAATCATTTGACCAAACCATTAAACACCCGGTTGGAATAGCAAATAATTTACTTGTTAACGTGGGAAGTTTGACCTTTGTTGCAAACTTCATAGTGATTAATATGGAGGAAAACCTTGATATTCCTCTAATTCTAGGTCGCCCATTTTTAGCAACCACCGAGGCATTCATTGATGTAAGAGAAGGTAGAATGACACTTAGGGATGGTGATACATCGATCACCTTTGTGAACCGAAAGTTTAGATCTCCACAAACCAAAACTGTTAGACCAATAAAAACGCATAAGTGTGGGGAAGATGAAGAAACACTTAATGATGATCCAATCACAAAGAATGCCGTTGATGATACGAAATTAGATGAACCCATTTTTAACAGTTCAACGAAGAAACTTTATAAACGGATTCACGATGCTAAGATTAAAGGAAACTTTAAGTTATATAACCGATTAATATCCAATTTATCGTCAAAAGAAAAGGCAATGTTAGTTGAATTTGTGAAAGTTACGGAGGAAATCAACAAATGGATTAAAGTAAAAGTCAAAGATATACAAGTTGTTGATGATTCAATTGAAAATAATGTTAATCACAATTTCAACTAAGTATAGGGGGTTTATGTATTTCTGTTAGAGTTAGATTTTCTGTTTTCGTGTAGTTCTCGAAAATGGAACTCGAATGGTCTTTCCCTAGCAGACCCTAAAGAACTAGTCTTCTCCCCCCATTCTAAATTTTTATTTTTTTAGGTTTTTACGATATGAAGACTGCCTGTGAACTAAACCATGGTTTAATGCTACACGCTTTGATCACTAAACGTAATAATGACACACTTCCGAGTGAAATACTATCAGTAATCAGAGAAAGATTGGACGGAGTAAGAAAAGAATCCAGATGCGAAGATAATAAGTCACAATTTGGTAAAGGAAAATCAAAATCCGCAGCGAAAAGAAGAGCACGGCACCTAGAAAGATGTCACAAATGCGGAAAATGGTCACATGGAGGTAAATGTTCAAATTACCAAACCTATTCAAACACCGAATTTGTTACTTTATGCAGAGACGGACCGTTCATATGTTTAGAAGAAAAAACATTGAATGCTCGAGGTTACGCCTATGTCGCCATGGAAAACCAATTAAACCGACTATCTTATGAATGGGATAGATTGTATAACTAAGAATACTATCTCACAGGTAAGTCTGTACAGTTTTTATTTTTATTTTTAACCTTTTGATAATAAACGCTAATTTGTTCGCTATAAAGTATTAAATTGGTATTGAATAAAATTAGGTTTGGCGACCGAAATTATTGATATCATACAAAAATTTATTACATCACTGCGAAATTTAACGTTTATTCTTAAGGTATAATTATCTTTGATCAATCAACCCAAAATATTTCAAAAATTCGTCATGAGTTAAATTAGGTCTTGGAACCGAAATTACTTTACCGAAAAAAGGGGCGCATATTTTTGATAATATTTGATTGATTAAAGTGGGATAAAAAGTCAAAAAGATTTTTAATTTTATTTTTACCATGTTTTTAAAATTAATATATAAATCTTAAATTAATATTGTAAAATTTGTAAAAACAATATATTTAAAATTGTAAATATTTGAAAAATTAATATAAGTTTGGTGTGAATTTATACTATGAATTTTTAAATTAAGTTTGGTGTGAATTTTTAATTTTTAAAATATGAATTTTTAATTTTATGCATTTCAAATTTTAAGTTTAGTGTGAATTTTTAATATTAATTTTTAATTTTATGCATTTTAAATTTAAGTTTGGTGTGAATTTAAAAATAAAAATTTACTTTATTTCGCTAAATTAAAAATATGATTTTTAAAATTCGTCGTAAGTTGAAGACTAGGTCGTTGAACCGAAATTACTTTACCCGAGGGAGGGACGAGAACTTTTATTATCATTATTTTTAATCTTATTGAATTAAAGTATGCCAAAAACATTAAAAAACCCAAAAATCTTAGCTTTTAAAACAATCGCTACAAAAAGACAAATTTTAAAATTTTGTCGAGGGACGGACTAGGACATCGATCCGAAACGACCTCGTCCTAAATAACAAGGGAAACAAAATTTTAAAATTAATTACTTAATTGTTTTAATTAGTATAAGATATATATATATAAAAAAAAACAAACTCCGCGACTCCCGGAGTTTGAAGGGTAAAATACCGTGACTCGCGGAGTTCCAAAAATACAAAAAAAAAAAAAAAAAAAAAGGGCCAAAACTGATCAGTCCCCAACCCAACACCCAAGAAAATACTGCGCAAAAACCCGAAAAAGACCTCCCAAATTCACAATTTTTCACCGTTAATCATCAAATCTTTTACTAAAATCATGTTAAGAAGGATGCTATCAAGGAATTACTCAAGAAAAACGGTAAATTTCTACACCTAAACACCATTTAATCCGAAAATTAGTGTTCTTGAGCAATTTTATACCCAATTTGATTTTGATGCTTTTTAGTGTAATTATGCTTAAATTGTTTATGTATTATGCTTGTATAACCTAGATTGATACTATTTAACATGATTAGAAGCCTTAAACTTCAAATTTTGAGTAATCTAGGGTTTGTGTTCTTGAGCAAATTTGGGGCTTTTTGATATAAACAGGTTATGGCCGATTTTTGTCATGAATTGTTGCTAAATTAAGTAGTGTAACATGTTTAGGTAGTTAAATGATCCAAACTTTGAGCCTAAACATGATTTTGAGAATTAAAGTGGACTTTTTCAAGTCTAAAATTCATGAACTTGATTTTTGAGAATTAATGCCATTTGAAACTTGTTTAATTGCTAGTAATGATTATTTTGACATGTTATTTGAGTTGAATGCTTTTGAACTTGGCGAACATTTTTGTATATGCTTATTTGAAAAAGTGTAGATTTGATAAAAATATGAAAATGAGCTTAAGTTTGATATAAATTGATCATGTCATTGTAATTATTTTGATTGATGATTTTGCTGACACTAATGCATATTTGGATGCACAAAAATTGTGTTTGATGTGTTTTGCAGACTGAAAGGGGTGAATCTTCATCCCAAGCTCGCAATGCTCCTGCTGAGAATGCGGAACAACAGGAGGTGGATAACTACTACAAACAAGATATACCTCATCCAGTCATGACATTTTCTGATATGCACTTGGAAGATTTGCACCCGAACCTGAGATTTGACAGACTTTGGATAGATTATCCAAAATACCAAAGGGGTTTGCATACTCTTCATTCTAAAGCTGTTGAAGTACCTAGGGTCATAGAATGGGGACCATTAGAAGCTGTAGAATTGGCCGGGCCAATTAGGAAATTACTTGCACAGAGGTATGGTAATTCTACTTTTAACGATTGGGTACAGTTACTCAACATGCGTAGACCTGTATATAAAGTATGGTGTGAAGAATTGTTGTGTAGTATAGAATTAAATGATCGGGTAGCTAGTTTAACCGATCGATCTTTTATTAGATTTTTGTTAGGAGGTTCGATGCGCCACATGTCTTTACTAGACATGGCTCAGGCTTTACGTATATATACGCCTGATGAGTTAGCATCTGCCGATTGTAGAGGGTTGATATTGAACGGTAGGAAGATAGACGAAAATTTTGATACGCATGGTGTATGGAGTCAAATGACTAGCCATCACCGATTTAAAGGGGGAAATTACTCTTATTTGGATATAGATAGAGCTGAATTAAGAGTAATTCATAGGTTTTTAGCCAATTCGATTACACAACGAGGTAAGAACAAGGAAAAGGTAAATGAACAGGATTTGTTTTACCACATGTGTATTCGAGACCCACAAAGCGCTGTAAGTATACCTTATTGTGTGGGTTATTATTTATCAGCTATGGTTAGGGGGATGAGACCGCATAGCATAATAGGAGGTGGTATATTTATTACTTTGATTGCTGAATATCTCGGTGTGGATATAAGTCGGGGGGATTATTAGTCGAAGAACCAGAACCCCGCGATACAATAGGTTTAAATGTATACCATGGTGTGAAGGTTTTGAAAAGGTGAAATAACGCCGCAGTACAATACCACGGTAGACATCCACAGGTTGAGAGAAACCAACAGCAAGGTAATGTAGGAGGGGGAAATGAAATGGCAGAAATGCAAAGGTTTATAGCTTCACAAGAGTATGAAAATGCTAGACATAGAGCATTTGAAGATTGGCAAGTTCATCAAAACCAAATCATAGCTTGTTGCCAATATATAGGTAGAAACTATATTCCTACTCCATCGCCCATATTCCCTCCCTGGTCTATAGAGATTCAACCACCGTATCCTACGTATAACCCAGCCGAAGCATTTTATAGCACATATGGTTATGCATGGAACCCCTTCTGGTATCAGTATCATCCCTAGTCTACTTAGTTTTTTTATTTATTTTATAATTTGTAATGTTGATACGTTTAATACTTATGTTAATATTGTAATAGTTTTTATTATTTTCTAAATTTTATTATTAGATTTTAATAATTTTTGAATGTGGGGTAATATACCAAACTTCAAAAATATGTATATATGTTTGCAGTTTATCTTATGTACACAACAGGGTAAAACAACGCATTTTCAAAGACTGGCATTAAGTTCAGCAAAGCAACTAATTTTGACGACAAGATGCAAAATAAATGTGATATAACAACAAGACGGAATCAACAAATGATATGCACCATTTATCATTCAGTAAACAAACGCCAATATGTTTGGAAACTTTGGTAAAATTTAATCATTTTCACACAGATCACCCTCAATAATTTAAATTGTTACTGATTTCTTACAAATGAGGGCATTGCAAGATCTTAAGTGTGGGAAGGGGTTAAATTCTTTTGGATTTTAAAATTTTTACTTTATACACTTGGTTACCATTAGAAATACTAGTAAAGTCGTAGTTGTATTAGAATATAGTGCTCTCTGATAATAAAGAACAGCCCTAGTCTTATATACTGACTACCCAATTCTAGTAAAATTTTTCAAAATTTTCAATTAAATGAACTCAAAATCATGTTTATACATATTTATGAATGATAAAACTAGGTGTTAACACCGAAATTATTGTTACCTTGGAAAGGACATAAATTGAGAAACAAACCAAAATGTTAAAATTCATTTAAAATGGAATAGAGGACAATAAAAAGGAAAATAAAAGTCAAGTGTGGGAAAATTTACCAAGATATTTTAAACATATGTCACATATTTCTGTAACAAATAACTGAAAATACTTTTGCTTTGGACTAAACTAAACTGTTTTACCCGATGAAAGAAAAGAAGAGATGGATCTACATGATGAATCAATTCCATCATTAAAAGGAAGTAAAGTCTTCCGAAAAAGAAACGCGCTTCTTGATTTAGGTCAGGAAGTTGTCGTCCAGACCAGCTGTAGGTTGACGAAAAATCTAGAAAAGTCATCACTAAAATCAGCAGGAAATTCACGGACCTCAGCATCAAACAGGGTCGCCAAGTGGTCAGATTTATCCTAACCATGAGAAAGATTTATCTCGTACAATGGGGAGGCACCGTGCAAATTAGCTGGATAAGACTAATGAATCAGATCCCCAGAAAGGATAATCTCCTTAAAAGATCAAAAATCAGCTTTTAAGCCTGATATTACTCAATCCTAGAGATTGACCTTAAAGATTGAGAATTACAAACTCATGGAATTCAATGATATCTTAACTCGAGCTTGAACGAGAAAATATTTTGATCAAATTATAAACCGATTTGTTTTCTGAAAACCTATTTTCAATGCGTTCATTACCATTGAACGTAAAATTCTAGGAATTCACCTGGAATTCATTAGGTCACCTGAACCAAATCGGGTGTCAACCGTAAGAACGGTGGTTGCATAGCATGGTCAAAGACATGACCTTGTGCCAGACCGACAAATTAAAAGGGTGAACTTTACTATTGCTCCTACAAAGGATAGTAATTGCGTCCGACACGTTATAGACCATAATTAAAAGCATGTCAGGGGACATTGCATTAACAGTTGCTTGTTCAATGCTTTCCTTTACAACCAGATGGTAGTTTACCGAAAGGTAATATACGGAGCAAGTATACTGGACGTGTTGCTTTCCTAATACAAGGTTAGCAAGTGGGTGACACAAAACCGCAAGTTTTGAGCTAAAATTTTCAAATCTGAAACCCACCAAACCCACAAAAATAATTTGCAAACACTGGTGAAGGGTTATTCCGGAAAACTTATCTAGGGTAAAAACTAGATTTAATTTTTAAAAGATCAAATGTTTTCATAAAGATCCAATTTTCTTAATGGATCTAAATTTTTATAGTCATGTGGGACTGTAAACCATATCGTTACTACCATTGTTTATACCGCCGTATAGAAATCACGGATGTACAAAGTGTGAAGAATAAAGAAGTGATTCTAGTATTTCAAGACTATATTGCTTGAGGACAAGCAACGCTCAAGTGTGGGAATATTTGATAATACTAAAAACGAACATATATTTCATAGCATTATTCCTCAAGAAAGATAAGCTTTTAGTTGCAAATGTTCTATTTACAAGTGATATTCGTTTAAATAATAAAAGGTGAAGACAAAAGACAGATTCGACGAATTGAAGACGCAAACGACCAAAAAGCTCAAAAGTACAAAATACAATCAAAGAGGTTCCAATTATTGATAAGAAACGTCTCGAAATTACAAGAGTACAAGATTCAAAACGCAAAGTACAAGATATTAAATTGTACGCAAGGACGTTCGAAAATCCGGAACCGGGACCAGAGTCAACTCTCAACGCTCGACGCAACGGACTAAAAATTACAAGTTAATTATGTATATAAATATAATATAATATATAATTAATTATATTAATTATATATATATTATATTTATAAAATAAATCGTCGGCAAACAAAGAGCCAAATGTGGGTGAGCTGTAAAAACGATCTCTGCGACTCGCGGAGTTTGAAGAAGAAAAGGGCCGCAAGTCGCGGAGCCCCAAAAACTGAAACTCCCTATAAAAGCAAACGAATTCTGATCATTTTAAAAATCCATAATTCAATCTCTCTCTATATATGTATACGTAAATATATTTATATTTATATTTTAATTTTAATTTTAATTATAATTCTAATAGTAAGGGTATGTTAGCGAATGTTGTAAGGGTGTAAGTTGAAATTCTGTCCGTGTAATGCTACGCTATTTTTAATCATTGTAAGTTATGTTCAACCTTTTTAATTTAATGTCTCGTAGCTAAGTTATTATTATGCTTATTTAAATCCGAAGTAATCATGATGTTGGGCTAATTACTAAAATTGGGTAATTGGGCTTTGAACCATAATTGGGGTTTGGATAAAAGAACGACACTTGTGGAAATTAGACTATGGGCTATTAATGGGTTTTATATTAACTAAACAATACCTTGTTAATTTAATATACAAACTTATAATTCGACGTATTTATATATAACCACATACGCTTGACTGGGTACGGTGGGCGGGATATCTATAAATACCAATAATTATTCATTTTATCGGACACGGAACTGGATTAATAGTTAATAGACTTGTTGAAACAGGGGTGAATTACATTCAAGGGTAATTGGTGTAATTGTTAACAAAGTAGTAAAACCTTGGTTTACACGCAGTCGATAACCTGGTGTATTCATTAAACAAAGTATTAAAACCTTGTTACAATTCGAATCCCCAATTAGTTGGAATATTTGACTTCGGGAATAAGAATAATTTGACGAAGGCTTTCGCTCTTTGTATTTATGACTGATGGACTATTATGGACAAATCCGTATGGACATATTAAATAATCCAGGACAAAGGACAATTAACCCATGGGCATAAAACTAAAATCAACACGTCAAACATCATGATTACAGAAGTTTAAATAAGCATAATTCTTTTATTTCATATTTAATTTCCTTTATTTTATATTTAATTGCACTTCTAATTATCGCATTTTTATTTATTGTTATTGTATTTAATTGCACTTTTAATTATCGTACTTTTTAATTATCGCAAGTTTATTTTATCGCACTTTTATTATTTGCAATTTCATTATCGTTATTTACTTTACGCTTTAAATTAAGTCTTTTTAATATTTTACATTTGGTTTTAACTGCGACTAAAGTTTTAAAATCGACAAACCGGTCATTAAACGGTAAAAACCCCCCTTTATAATAAAAAATATTACTTATATATATATTTGTATTCTTATAAATTTAAACTAATATAGCGTTAAGCTTTGTGAAAAAGATTCCCTGTGGAACGAACCGGACTTACTAAAAACTACACTACTGTACGATTAGGTACACTGCCTATAAGTGTTGTAGCAAGGTTTAAGTATATCCATTCAATAAAAAAATAAATATCTTGTGTAAAATTGTATCGTATTTAATAGTATTTCCTGCTAAAATTTAATAGTATTTTATACCCCTCAGCTTTGACATCACTCACATTCTTCATCATAAGCTTGATCGAGACTCAAATCTCCATCACTTATTTGAGAGAACTTTCGGTTATGAACTCAGCTTGATTCGTGAAGAGATGGTGGTTTTGAGGTTTTCTGGGATGTGAAAAGGTTTGATAGGATTTTGAAAGATCGAATTTTTGGTGATCCTTTCAGCTTTTCGTCAGGAATTTCAAGATCGAGCATCCTTCTTTTTGACTGCCAGGAGTTCATTTCTCGAGTCTTTCTATGGTTCTGCTTTTATTAGAACCTGAGTTTTTTTTTTGTGGCAAGCATCTTTTGCTTCTTTCTTCGATGTCTCCTTTTATTGGCGGTCTCTTTGATAGTTGGCTTGGGTGCTCATGTTTTCTAAAGTGGTTTTATAGAGGTTTTCCCGAAAGAAATGATTTTGTCGGGATTATTTCTTTATTTATGAAGTGGCCAGAATGGATGGAAAGTGGTGAATGAAATCGTAGAACGGAGATGGAAATGAAGGTGTGTGATGGGGATGTTTTTGTCTTCACGAATAGCCGAGGTTCTAACTTAGTAGTCCTAGTCAAAATGTGTGATTCCAAAATGTAGATCAAGAGCAAGTTCTGATTCCGAGATGTTAACACCGGCGCGCTCAACAGAAATATAGTGGAGCACTAAAAATGAGTGCTTATAAAGCCTTATTTTGGGGGTGCCTCACAACAATTAAAATGGGACGAATAGCGCCTTTCGTTATGCAATGCTCTTTTGGGATACTAGGTTTGATTTTCGCAAAAAGTTTTAACCTTCTTTTACTCTTTTATCTATTTTGTAGCAAAAACGTTTTGATCTTTTATAGAACTTTATAATCCTTGGTGTTTTATAGTTTGGAAAGTTTTAAGTTTTGTGAAAACTTAGTTTATTAACACTTGAAGTTTTACAAGAATCGTTATGTGCAACATTTGCTATCCCACTCTTTAAAATAACATTGTCCTCAATGTTAGGGATACGACATATCACACACTTTAGGTTTTGAAAGAGGAGTTTTGTTATTAAAAGTTAAGGTGGGGTTGCCAATCTCACACTTAGTTTTTAAAGTGGTATAGTAGTTTGCGTATATTCTATTGAAAAAGTGGTGAAGACGTAATACTCCCCTATGGTCGCAAGGCGTGTAGTCGGATGGTTTCTTCAATTCTCATGCTGGTGTCATCCATGTTCAGTGCATCCTTGCTCCAAGTCATACTTCCATTCTTGTACGGTCTCGATCGTCGTTTGTTTGTGACGCTTTATTCATGCAATTTTATTCTAAATATTATACGTACTTAAAAACATAAAGTAGTTATGCCAAGATTGGCATACAGACATAATAATGTAATACAGTAGCATAAGTAATCATAAAAATAGTTCAGAAATAAGGTAAGTCATGGTTGAGGTGGAGGGTAGGATAAGGAATACGATACGCTGGTGCGGGGCTGTCTCCCTTGTCGAAGGGCTGATTGCCCTTCATCAGTCATCTCCTCGTCTGTAGCGAATTGATGTGCCAATTCCACCGTGTTCATCCTAGAAGATACCCTGAACTGAATCTCATCTGACCGTGCGATCAGTCCTGTAAGCGATGATGTACTCGTATGAATCATAGGCCCCGTATGACAATTCTGCCACTCTTGAAAATCGCTTCCTAAATGTGGGTTCATACATATACCATCTATACCTGGCGTGACTCTTTCAGTCATATAGCGGCTTGCAGCCTGATCCCATACGGAAGCCTGAGCGTCGGCATATGTATCTCTGTGAGTGATCATGTGGGATTTGTCAAACAGGTTATCGACGAAACCTGCGGCCCCTGTGCTCGGTTCCCTAGGAGGAGATTGGATGACTGTATGCTATGTGTACTGATGCTGAGGAGGAGGAGGAGATGGGAGTCCTGTGTTCCGATGGCTCGGGCCTGCACCTCTAAGGTCCCTGTGGGTATACATCACCGGATACTTGTAAAGATATGGCGGAACATTGAGATGTCTGCCTGCGTAGTGCGTAAAGTGATCCAGATTCTGAAAGATAGCGTGCTGGGCAAACCAACTCTCATGCCCAGGAAAGTCTCCCATGTGATAGTGGTATGGCGGAAAGCGCGGCCTATCCCCTTCTCCTACTAATGAGTGTCGGAGGGTGTCAGTGGGCCGTCCCTGTGTGTTGGGATCATCCTCATCCCGCGGTTCCTGAGAACCTCGCCTTCTCCGACCATCTCTCGTTCTCACATCAGGCCTGAACCCTGTAACTCTTACCCTTGGTACTGTTCGGTCCTCTGAGTCAGGTATCACTAGATTAGTTGCAATGATTAACTGTTCACCCTCGATACGAATGTATTCCTAAGTGTTCAGTATCTTATACCCTATCTCTTCCGACTCGGCTCCAATCTTATACCCAAATCTCTCAATACTCCCCAAAACTTGCATCCTACAGAGGAGTCTGGTAACGACGGTTCCCAAAACCGGCACCACTGTTCTTGCGGCATTTCTTTCATTGGTGAATGCCTGGGCTAGAAAGTATGCAACTTGCATGTTCTGGCAGTGGATCATGGCATGCATCAGGTGCATATCATTAATGGTAACGGCACCACCATGTTGGGATTTTAGGTGAAGGGTGTTGATGATGAAATGGTGAAGAATTCGGTATACGGGATTGATGAATTTCGAAGCCTTTTTACTTAACCTCCATCGTTCATTAACGGAGGTGTATTCACGCCAGAAAGCTTGATGATCTATGTTGTTTAAGGTGGTGTACCCTCTCTTGAATATAGAACGATCAAGCTGTGATGGCTTGTACAGTTCCAGATACCTTGCGAATCGTGCGAGAGACAGGTGATACGTCTGATTTTGATGGCGGAAATGGATGCACTCGTGATCATTGTAATCCTCTTGATCAATGTTCCACTCAAACCTCCAAGTTGCCATAAATTCTGCGTATGGCTCCTCATACACCTTTTCATTTATTTCAAACAGGTTTTACCAGGCTCTGTTTGTTCTTCCGTTTACTCTGACATTCAAGACTGCTATAAGCTCATCGGCCCATCCACACTGTTCCATTATTGTCCAGTTGATATATTTGTTGGCCCCTTTTGGCCAATTAATCCATGTTCACGTAAACGGTTCATTTTCTGCTAGTTTATCTTGTCCGAGGAGGTAATGGGGCAACTCATATTCTACTGGTATGTAATTTGCCATCTGCAAGAGATCAAATAACATAGGTTATGTTCCAAAATAATAAGACTTAAATTAACACTTAGAATTTAAAAATGCATATATTTTTCGAAAAAAATTCGAAATGAGGGCTTTAAAAATGGCATTTTCCAAATTCCTGTTATAGTCAATTATAGCCAAAATTACCGCAAAGAATATCTAATCTTACTACGAACTTATTTTCGAGCAAAATTCAAAGTGTACCCGTGATTGCAATAAATAATGCTAAAAATAATAATTATAGCGAGTTAGTCGTAATAAGCAATTTTGATCAAAATGTGATGATTCTTAAGCAAACAATGATTATAATGACCATTACCTTAAATATTTTTAATCATCAAACTTTGAGCTATAATGTACTTAAGTCAAAGATTAAGGTTGTTTTATCGAAAAATAACGTTTTTGTCAAAAACGTACAAAATAAGGGAAATCAAAGATTAAGCTACATTTTCATTAGCGAGTCAATGATATCTTTATATGGGCTAGTTTTAGGGCAATTCTAAGTTTTAAAAACGTTTCAACTATGGGAATAACCCTAATCCTAATTAAGTGTAGTTTTATCAAAACCTCAATTTCCAAGCAAACAAGCCTAAATTGTTTCAAAATTAGTTTCTAAATATCCTAAATGAATCACTAAGCCTAAATATGCTAGCAAAACATCTAGTTTCCAAAGATTTTGCCAATTTCTAGCCTAAAACCTCAATTAACGAATCGAGAGCTAAAACTTATGCAAAATGCCTCAATCGAACCTAAAAACTAACACACATTAATCACATTATCTAACTAAGCATAAAGGAATTCAAAATTGGGCATAAAACATAATTTTTCTCAAAAGTCAAAAATTTGACTCCGAGTAAAAATTCGAATTTTAACCGAGAAAGAGTACATTTTACTCCAAATTGATGATGGAAACGCATTTAGGAGGCACGAGAGAGTCGAATTTAAGCTTCGTTTTGTCAAAAACGGTCAAGAATTGATGATGATGGTGTTGGTTGGAGGCGTCGGCCGAAAGGAGCAGGGAGGGAGAAGAAGAAAAAGAAAAAGGAGAACAAAGAAGGAAGAAAGGAAAGAAAAAGAGAAAGAAATTGGGCCCGTGTGGATTGCGGGCTTATTTCCTCGACCCGACTCGCGAAATTTTTATATTTTTAAAATTTTAAAGTTTTAACGAGGTTAATAAAAAGTAAATAAAAATTTGCTTCGGAACTTAATCCGGTTATTTTTAAACTAAAATTTAAAAGATAAAGACAAATGGATGGAGTAAAATTAAAATATTTTATTTTATTAATAACCCAAATTACATAGGTTCCACAACTAAGTTCCAGAAATGACGCGGAAAGAAAGATAAATTTAAAGCTTCTTTGACCATCCAGAGTAGATCAGCAGAGTGTACTGAAAATATTTCAAAATCACTTAGCATTTTACGCTCGCGCTTTTGTAAATCTCCGATGTCGACCATAAGTTTAACCAAAACCCTTCTAACCTTTTTAACGTTTGAAATTCCATCTCTTGGTCCAGTTTCTTGATAATTAAGTTCAAAAAGAAGTTTTGACATTGTGTCTTGAAATAACAGATCTTCTGCGCAGTCAGGATCACCGATAATAATTTTAAAGTTTTTAGATATTTCCCGAATGATCTTCCTTTGTGGGGTTGTAAATGGGAACTTTGACATAGTGAGGATTTGTACGAGTTCAGAATATATTTCCTTTCTTTTTGCGAAGAAATTCTGATATATTCTTTCCTCGGTGGAATCCGAAAAAACTTCAATTAATCTTTTGATAAGAAATGAGGCTGGATCGAAGTAGAAGAAATCTCGATCTCCGTATTTTGAAATAGGGTTAGCTTTCTTGCTTTCAGTCCAAAATTCTAATTCAGAAATCATTGCGGAGACATATCGGTTGATGTGAATCTGAGAAAATTTCTTATCAATGAAGTGAGGGAGAAAACTGATGAATGACTCTAAATCGAATTTGAAATCAATTTCTGCATCCTGATACTTGACGAAAATATCATCCCCACATTCTTTTAACAGTTTTGTGAAGAGAACGAACTTGAGAACGCGGCTCTTTTAACAGATTGATTTGAAATGTTGAGAACGGGAATTTTGAGGAATAGAGGTGCCTAATGAATTCTCTATAGACGTCTAACATTCTACTAGGATTTAACAGATTTCCAGTAAATGGAGCTTTTGTTTTATCAGTGTGCCATTTCTCTTTGAGATTAAATTCAAACAAGTCTGGGTAGTTGAAAATAGTTGGATAATCTTCCCGTATTTCATCTTCCATAATAAGGAGTTCATTAAGGCTGAGTCTCCCTTTTGGATCGTGAAGAGGGTCGAATCCTGGTTCATTTGAGTAAAACATATCCAAAAGCAATGAAATCTCTAAGTCAGATGAAATTATCCGGCTTCTTGGACTACAAGGATCAAGAACTAGTTCTTGATGAGATTCATCAGGGTTTAGATTTGTTTTTGTTTTATAAAGAAAAACTTCTCTGGTTTCCGAAGTTGTGGGAGAGAAACTGCCCTTCACACTTTCTTCGTAGTCGGTTAAGTTTGAACTGAAATCTGCAGAAATTAGTACCATAATTAATATTTTGTTTTTATAGTTTTGAAAAGGTTTTACTATAATGGCGACTTTAAATCCAATACTGACAAACTCCCTGTTTGTTAAGCGTGTGTGTTTCTATTCAATTTATCTTTGAAACAAGTGGCCAGGCCGACAACGGAGAGGCAGGATCCTTTTGGTTCTAATATAATTGGAGACTGTTCGGAAAATCCAACAACCAAGTCTGTGTATAATTATCTTTCTTAGACACCACTCAAGAGTCTCAGTTATGTTGACAGAATCAACGGTTACCTTAACAGAGAGAAAATAAGCCCCCGGCAGCAGCGCCAAAAACATTTACTTCTCTCATGATATGGCCAAAAAGGACGGTTTTATTTGTACGATGTCGTTAGGTCGCAACACATCAGAATCGGCTACCAAAAGAGAGTAAGGTTTTATTATTTATATTTAGCTGGGGTTTCCTAGCTATAACTCAACTACTTGTCTTCATTTTAATGAGTAAATGGTAAATATAACTCAGGTTCGTATTTTTGTATGTTTGCTCAGTAACGTGGGATAAAAGTGCCTAAATAGTTAACCCTAGTGACAAGAGGTGATAGATTAAGATTAACTAATAAAATAGGAATTTAACTTGTAAAGATAAAGATAGATAGGTATGGAGAATAGAATTCTGATGGGGAGTTATTGCAGGAGTTAACTTCCTAGAATAAACACTAAACCTCAATCAATTGGACTTTAATCCTAACTGATTTGTCACTAAGAGTTTAGTCCTTGAAGATTCTGGCTAAGACGGATATCCCTACTCCCAACGTTAACCTAGAGGGTTTAAATAACCTTATAGATAGATTCCTAGGTACATGAACAAAGTGGTATATCCCTAAAGGAAAGTCTCAGCTTTTCTTAATCCTAGTCGGTTTAACTAAAGTAATATTCCACCACTTAATACTATGCTATGCCTTAACATTAACTGATGTGCAATCTTAGATATTCTAAGGTACTGCTAATTGGATTAGAGGTCTCTCCTTTGCGATCGCTTATTCAACCCCGGATCATCTTACAACATCTCAAGAACGTTGCTTCTAACACGAATCATGCTTTTGAGCAAGGTAGTGTTCACTGAACTCTATGTTGCCTACTCTAATCACAACCTAAATGGGCAGCTCTTCTTTGATGAATAAATGATTATTCATACGTAGGTACTATATCCCTATTGTGACGTTAAGCACACATAACTACTTACCCGTATCATAGGGTTGATCAAGTCCTAATACTAGGTTTTAGCTACGTGAATAAGAGGAAAGGGTGATCCGTAAATTAAATTTCTAAACCGTCAGGGTTTCATCATATCAATAGCATAAGTTTCAGATAAAGTATTCAACATATAATAAACATTCGCAACAGACAGATAGGCATGCAAGATGAAAGCAACTTAAGATAACAAGATAACTTTATTAAATTAAGGAAAACGTTCACCATTTACAGACGAGATCTGGACCATTACAAGTGCTGACATCCTCTAGACCGCTCCTATTACAATCTTCGGCGTTCACCTCCGGGTACTTAATTTCCCACTCAGAGGTGAGAAGACCTTGAAAGCTCTAGTGAGAGAAAGTGTATTGTAGTGAGAGAGTGAAGAGAGGTGTGTTGAAATTGGATGACAAAAAGCCTTTAAATAGAATTGGAATTTGCCTGCAAACGGTTGGCAGGCCGTTTGGTAGGCCGTTTGGCAGGCCGTTTGCACAGCCCGTTTGCCAAGCCAGCCCGTTTGCAGAGGCCGTTTGTCCTGGCTGTTTGGCAGGCTGTTTGTGAGTCAGGCAGGCCGTTTGGCTTGCCTGGTCAGCTGCTTTTCCTGGATCGTAACTTGATTTCTTGTCTTTCACCGTTTTCGCACTAGAATCTTCGTTTTAGCTCCGTTACTCTTGATTCTTTTTGCATCGCCTTCGTAATTACTTTACTTACAAATCTAATCGAAAAAGCGATTATTTTGCCGACAAAGCTTTGAACTTTATGCTTTTGGGACTCAATATCGGGGATAAAAACGTGACTTTTTAGCCGATATCACCCATCTTAACCCAACATCATCAACATCAACATCATCATCCCACAATAACAACTTGACCCGCTTGATATGGCCAAAACGGACGGTTTTATTTGTGCGGTGTCGTTAGGTTGCAACACATCAGAATTAGCTACCACAAGAGAGTAATGGTTTTATCATTTATATTTAGCTGGGGTTTCCTAGCTATAACTCACCTACTTGTCTTCCTTTTATCGAGTAAGTGGTAAATATAACTCAGGTTCGTATTTTTTATATTTGCTCAGTAACGTGGGACAAAAGTGCCTATGGAGTTAACCCTAGTGACAAGAGGTGAAAGTGTAGTGATCCGAACTTTTCCATATTTATATATATTAAAGGAGATTGATATTTACATGATTAAATGTTTCCAACATGATAAGCAATCAAACTTGTTAAGACTTGATTATTTGAAATGAGTTTCATATAGACAATTGACCACCCAATTTGACCGACGATTCGCGAACGCTAAAAACTTGTAAAAACTACATGATGTTATATATATATATATATATATATATATATATATATATATATATATATATATATATATATATGGTTAACATGAGATTATGATAAGTAAGTATCTCCATAAATATGTTAACAATGAGTTATATACAAACAAATGAGATTATTGATTTAAGAAACTCGAAAATGATATATATAACGATTATCGTTATAACAACGTCTTACTAAATACATATGTATCATATTAAGATATTGTTACACTATATTTAAAATGATAAAATGATAATTAAGTAAATCATTAAGTGTGTTAACAATCGACTACATATGTAAAAACAAGACTACTAACTTAAGGATTTCGAAACGAGAAATATATGTAACGATTATCGTTGTAATAGTATTTTAATATATTTATGATGTTAAGATATATTTATACACCATGTTATTATGATAACACAACAATTTAATATCTTATTTAAGTATTATAACAATGGATTAATTACATTTAACAAGATCGTTAACTTAAAGGTTTCAAAACAACACTTACATGTAAGGATTAACGGTGACTTAATGACTCAGTTAAAATGTATATATATGTAGTGTATTAATATGTATTAGTGCACTTTTAAAAGACTTCAAGACACATATCAAAGTACTTCTACTTAGCAAAAATGCTCACAATTACATTCTCACTGATTTTCATCAACAATTCTACTCGTATGTACCCGTATTCATACTCGTAAAATACACAGCTTCTAGATGTATTTACTTGGTATACACACCTTTAATCATTCATTCTTAGCAGCCATCTTAGAGTCAAAAACATGTGGAACCATTATTTAACAACTTGTATGACTAATGAGCGAAAAACAAACTTAAGGATCTTTTTTTTCTTTATAACAAGTAATCCCGTTTTTATGATTTCACCCCACTTTTCCATTCCATTTTCTCATACTTACACTCCAAATTCTCTCTCAAAATACTCCTAACATCATACTTGATCATCTCCAAGCATTTTCACCATCTTTTGGCTTCAATTACAAGCTTTAATCATCATAAAAACAACCATTCAAGAACACTTGAAGAAATCTTTCAAACTTGCTAGCTTACTTCCAATCTTGAAAATCCATTTCAAGTGATCATTCAATCTCAAGAAATCTTTCTTATTTACAGTAAGATATCTTTCTAATTCAAGGTAATACTCATACTCAAACTTTGATTCAATTTCTATAACTATAACAATCTTATTTTGAGTGGAAATCTTACTTGAACTTGTTTTCGTGTCATGATTCTACTTCAAGAACTTTCAAGCCATCCAAGGATCCTTTGAAGCTAGATCTATTTTTCTCTTTTCCAGTAGGTTTATCCACAAAACTTGAGGTAGTAATGATGTTCATAACATCATTCGATTTATACATATAAAGTTATCTTATTCGAAGATTTAAATTTGTAATCACTAGAACATAGTTTAGTTAATTCTAAACTTGTTCGCAAACAAAGTTAATCCTTCTAACTTGACTTTTAAAATCAACTAAACACATGTTCTATATCTATATGATATGCTAACTTAATGATTTAAAACCTGGAAACATGAAGAACGCCGTAAAACCGGACATACGCCATCGTAGTGAAACCGGGGGCTGTTTAGGGTTAGAAAAATAAAAACTATCTTAATCTTTGAATTGGAAGTTTTTTTTCTGAAAAAATGATATTACATATGAACATGATAGTATATCTAATAATCATGGTTAAACACAAAGTGGAAGTATGTTTTTCAAAATGGTCATCAAGATGTCGTTTCTTTCGACGGAAATGACTACCTCTTTAAAAAATGACTTGTAACCTGTATTTCCGACTATAAACTTATACTTTTTCTATATAGTTTCATAAATTTCAATTCATTATGAAACCATAGCAACTTGAATCACTCAAAACGGATTTGAAATGAAGAAATGACGGGTAAAATAAAATTGGATAAATTTGCTAGTTTTAACTACGAAAATTTTGTAACAAATCTAGACTAAATATATCCTAACTAATTTATATTGTATTATACATATTATGTAATCTTGGGATACCATAGACACGTATGCAATGTTTTGACATATCATATCGACCCATCTATATATATATATATATATATATATATATATATATATATATATATATATATATATATATATATATATATATATATATATATATTTCGGAACACCCATAGACACTCTATATGCAGTAATGTTTGAGTTAGCTATACAAGGTTGAGGTTGATTACAAAATAATATATATACTTTGAGTTGTGATCTAGCCTGAGACTTGTATACACTGGGTCATGGATTGATTCGAGATAATATATATTGATTTATTTTAGCACATCTAACTGTGGGCAACTAGTTGTAGGTTACTAACGAGGACTGCTAACTTAACTAACTTAAATCATAAAAAACGTAATAAAAAATGTTGTGAATATATTTAAATCATACTTTGATATATATGTACATATTTGTTATAGGTTCGTGAATCGACCAGTGGCCAAGTCTTATTTTCAACGAAGGAAAAATCTGTGAAAGTGAGTTATAGTCCCACTTTTAAAATCTATTATTTTTGGGATGAGAATACATGCAGTTTTATAAATGTTTTACAAAATAGACACAAGTGATCAAAATTACATTCTATGTTGAATTATCGAACCGAATATGCCTCTTTTTAGCTTGGTAGCCTAAGAATTGGTGTTTATTATAATTGCCACCAATTGACGCGAATCCTAAAGATAGATCTATTTGGACCAACAAGCCTCATCCGAGTTACAGATGCTTTAGTACTTCAATTTATCATTGAAACGACCCGTCTATATTACTATAAATGCAGTACGTTATTCATTGGTCCCATAGCGAGGTATTTGACCTCTATATGATACGTTTTAGAAAATACTGCATTCGTTTCATAAAAAGCACACCATTATTATACATAATACGAGTTTCAAACATATGGGCGATTATTTACAAAATAATCCCCATGATACATCGATTTTCAAATATTACAAAGGTGACATAACAGTCGAATATAATACATGACCAAAGTTTTATTGAATGCAACCCTCTTTTAAACAAAAGCATGAGACTTCATGCAAAGCTTGCTCAGATAATGTGACAGCAGAAGACTTTCTTAAGGACCTGAGAATAAACATGCTTAAACAGTCAATACAAAGGTTGGTGAGATATATAGGTTTAAAGCTAGCATCGATATAAATATAGACCACAAGATTTCATAGTTACAAATATTTCAATAAAGATATTCTATAGGTTGTTGAGCGCTTCGGTAACCATACTTAACCATTAATGTGGCATATTTCCTTTATTATGAAATCTCCCTACACTGTACCAAGTGTAGTAAAAATGAAGTACTATGCAACCATTTACGATACTAGAGCAACTAGCCCGGTTGGGGTTGTCAAACCCGATAGATCTATCAATAGGATTCGCGCTTACATGTTCTTACAACATGTAAATATTAGTTACCAAGCTATTAGGGAAGATATGCAAGGTGATACAACTCAACGTAGAATATATTTTAAGTACTTGTGTCCATGGCGTAAAACATAAAATGCATGTATTCTCATCCCAAAATATTTATAGAGTTTAAAAATGGGACTATATACTCACGGTAGTAAAAGTATATTAATAATAAGTTTTTAACTTATTAAAATATGGCCGTCGTCCTTGGATTCACGAACCTATAATAATAACAATGATTCAGATAATAATACGACATATGAAAAAAAAAAAAACAAGTTCATAGAATACTTATATAATAACTTTTAACATTTTATGTTGGTAGTCCAAAATAGTTCGAAAAGTCCATTAATCGGTATATATATATAATCTTAGAATTACCCCACGGCATATTGTGTACGTATTGTATTGCATCAATCCAGAGACATATTGTATACTTATTGTCTTAGAATTAACTAAGACATATTGTGTACGTATTGTCTTAGGATTTATCAAAACGTAATGTGCACGTATTGTCATGAAACTTACCAAGATTATTATATATATACAATCTCGGAATTAACCAAGATTATAATATTTTGTTATACTAATGATAACATGTACAAATATATATAGGATATAGGAAAAGTTAATAAGGATATGGTTAATATAGTTTTTATAATATAAGTTTCGTTCATAGAACGTTAATTTTAGCAGATTTTGTTTTGCTCACCAAATATTCATTACAACTCCGTTTAAAGTGAATCAAATTGCTATGGATTCCTTAAGAAGTAAATCTTACAAAACCAATTCGAAAAGTTCATCCCAAGTAGTAATTTTTAGAGCTTTACCCTCTTTTTGTGTTGGTGGACAGATTTGGAAAAATCTCGGCATCCACCAAATATATGATTTTGGATAAAATACTTCCACTTTGTCTAAAATCATAAAAAAATACTGGAAGTCTTATGTACATATATTAACATATTTCCAAAGTCTTAGCCTCGAACTCAAAGTCTAAGATAGGTTTTTAATTCTCAACCCAAAACAGCCCGCTTTTTACCGAATGGAGATTAAAGGATATATGTTAAGTTTCAAGGTGTTCTTCATATGTACAAGTTATAAGTTCTTATATTAACTTAATATAACATCATAATACATATAAATAAGTGTTATTAGAGTTAAGTTAGAAAGATTAAATTAGTTTTTCAAACAAGTTTAGAATCAACTAAACTATGTTCTAGTTTATAAACTCTTATATAGATAGCTATAAACATATGAATTGAACAAGAGTTGAAGCAGAGTTTTTACCTCAAGTTTAGAATGTAAAGTTGCTGAAAAGAAGTAGTAGAACAAAACTTGAGAGAGTTCTTGCAAGTGTGTGTAAAAATGAGTTAGAAATGGTGCTTATTTATAGGCTTGAAAATTTGATTTTTAGTGAAAATATCTAAGATAAGTTAAAATGTATTAAGTCATGGATGACATATTAAATTGATTATGTGATGACCCGGAAATTTCCAACCAAATTTAAACTTAAATCTTTATAAGATCTCGACATGATAAGCAAGGTCTGTAATGTGAGTTTCAAAATTTTTGAACTGTTTTAATATATCCATTTAACCATTGACTACTCTCGACGATTCACGAACTATGGTCTGTAAATAAATATGTAATTATATTTACATAAATATAAATATTACATAAACAATAACATGTAATACTAATACATGTAATTACAAGTTAAAATATAAATCTTATGATAATATTATTACCATTACTTTCATTATTATTATTACTATTAATGTTAAAATAAATATTTATAATTATAATAATATTAATATTATTATTGATATGTATTATTATTATCATCAATAATATTAACATTATTGTAACTAATGTTATTATTAATATTATAAATAATATTATTATCATTTTTATTATTATTAATATTATTATTATTGAATATCATTATTATTAGTATCATTCTTAGTATTATTATTTCCATTATCATTAAGGATTATTATTATTATTATCATTATTATTTTTATAAAAATTATTATTTTTATAAAAATTATTATTTTTAGTAATTGGATTATTATTAAAATAATTATAATTATTTATTTATTAATAACAATTATATAAAGATCATACGTACTATTTTTGGGAACTAATTCAGTTGCACATTGTAATCATACTGTAAGCAAATTTCTTTAGGTCGTACAAATTGATTCCAATTCATTCAATAACAAACAAGAGCAGTTAAAGGAGATTTTTTTTTCTTCTGACAGAATATTTGATTGTCGAACCAAATCAAGCTACAAAACAAGTTCCATTGAGACAGATTAGCTGTAATAATATCTTTTTACCTCTATGTAATCCCTTACTAATGTAAATCGAGTGAAAAGACAGAAAAAAATCAAATTAAAACTATCTATCTATTTCATTCTTTCTCGCATCATAAATCGGGTCTTCTTCTTGAACATCACCACACTCTAACCCGTCACCACCGCATCGAACCCAAATAACCATAATCACATGCTCGACATATTTTTTCTTTCTCTTCCTCTTGTTTCGATCCAACAACAAACCATCACATTCTACAACATCTATTTTCCTATTTCCTTGTAATAAGCACGACTAAACCCACTTGGATGCTACGTGGATGTGGCCAACGAAGAATAAAGAACAAGATCATATCCCATCAACGAACACCATCATCAATCGTTGTTGTTTTCTGATTTTCTTCGAACCTAACAATCGTACAACCATTTAAACTGCTGCACGTATTAAATCTATTTCTATTCGAAATAAAAATCACCATCCATCTTACCACGTTGATAAAACCTGCTGATTAGAAGACCTACTACTGCCAAAACAACTTATTTTTTTGTTGCAATCGATAGAACAACCGGAACAAACCTTAAACCCTCGCTATATATAAATTTACTGCCCAACATCAAAACCCGCGACATACCTTTGTTGCTGCTGCTACGCTGCTACCGTCTGTCTCTTTTAACTGCCAACAAACAACATATTTGTTTCCACGATCACTTCTGTTTGCAGCCTTGTGAAATTGCATAATTTTTTTTCTTCTTTTTCCTCTTCCAAACTCATACAGCAAACTGGATATAAAAAAAAACCGATGACATTTAAAACCTAATAAAGGCAAATGGGAGTGCTTCTTTCTTTTTCTTTTCTATTATGGCCGACAATACATAATCAAAGTGACACTACAACCACCGAGCTTAGATCTATCTCGTTGCAATTTTTTTTTCTGTCAACATTCACCACAACTCGGGCCATGATCATTAATTTATTTATTAGGCCGAGTTTTATATTTTCACTTGGGCTTGTGGATTGTTTCTTGGGCCATTTAAATTAATTCCTTGTAAAACAGGCCAAACAGCCCACCTGCAAATCTCGTTGCTCCTCCTGTTTCTATCTTGATCGGGATCACCATCAAATTTCTTTTCTTCTTGACTGTGGTTGTTATTTTTTTTTTGTTGCTTATAATAGACAGACAAATAACCCTAGCATAACTTCTGCTACTGTATGATCATTGTTGTTGCCCAACCGGAACCATCATGCTAACCTGTTTCTTCTATACATGATTCATTCGAAAATCACCACAAATACAAGTTTCTGATTCTGTTCAGTTATTAATCCAAAAAGACAAGGGTTTTGCTTCTTATTTATTATCCTTTTGTTCTAAGTCGTGACCATCACAACTCACATCATCCATCACCTTCATCAAGAATACCACTAGAAAACCTTCTATCCCTTCGTGAACGATGATAATGACAATGATAATAATAAATGATCTGATGATAAATATGATATGATAGTACAGTTATGATAAACAATTGATTTTAATTAGTTGTTATGGTTCTGATCGATTGGTTATGGAGGGAGATGATGAAACATATATGTATATCTTATATAAGTATAAAAACAGTTTTAATCAGAAAATTAAGCAGCAGCAGAACGGTTTATGGGGTGTTTGGGTATTGGAGAGGTCTTAGGTTCGATTCCTGCTGGTGCCATTCCTTTCTTTTTAAAGCCTCCTATATATAAGGTAGTCTTTCTTTTATCATTATTATTATTATTATATTGTTATTGTTATTGCTATTATTAATAATTACAATTGTTATTATACATACTAAGATTAATAATATAATTAATATCATTATCATTACTAGATTTATCACTAAATATTATTAGTATCATCATTAATATTAGTATTAGTTTAAGTATGATTTATATAATTATTACTACAAATTTTATCATTTTAAGTATCGTTATTAATATTATGATTAATTATTATTATTGTTGATACTGTTAATATTATAGTTATTAGTAATAATATCATATTTAAATTTATAAGTATTAGACATGTTATTAACATTAGTATTATTAAGATTATTATAAACTGTATCATTTAAGTATTATTATTTTAGTATTATCAATAATATTAACATTAACATTTTATTGAAGATAAAAGTTAAGGATATTATTAAGATTATAAATATGTACTAATCGTATAACAATTTGTATATAAATATTCATAAATGACAAGTTAGATATTTTCAAAATAATACTAATATGAGATAAAAATAACTATATAAATATTAATCAATTTGAATATATACACAAATTAACTATAAATAATATATAAATTTAAAACGTAATAAAAATATTTGTTCAGTTACGACTATATGTTTTAATATAAATATACAAATGATATAGGTTCGTGAATCCGAGGCCAACCTTACACTTGTTCAATGATGTTATATGTATTTTTACTACGAAATACGGTATGGTGAGTTCATTTGCTCCCTTTTACTCTTTATATTTTTGGGACTGAGAATACATGCGCTGTTTTTTTTACAATTGCTTTATTAAATGCTTTTGAAATATATTTTGAACTGCAAATGCATCAAATGCTTTTATAAATGTTTGACGAGATAGACACAAGCAAAACATTCCTCGAATGAATTATTACGCAGACAGAAGTTCTGCGGATTATTATTGAATTATGTGGACATGATAATTGCCACCATTGAATTATGTGGACATGATAATTGCCACCATTGAATTATGTGGACATGATAATTGCCACCATTAAATTATGTGGACATGATAATTGCCACCAATTGATATGAATGTTATGTATCGAGAGAATGATTTTATACACAGGTTATGTGTATGTTATTTTGTGCACGAGATATGTGTACGGTTACTAAGATTTATGAAAGATGTTTTCGTACACGAGAAAGGTGAACTGTATTTAAAAGATATCGCATGTACATTACAGGTGGGTATAGGATTCGGGCCCATTTGTACCATGCAGCATTTAAATTTTGTGGTCTATCAAAAAGATTAATTTTTATTGTTTATGATAAACTTATGAACTCACCAACCTTTTGGTTGACACTTTAAAGCATGTTTATTCTCAGGTATGAAAGAAATCTTCCGCTGTGCATTTGCTCATATTACATGGAATCGTTTATGGCATATAGAGGTCAGAACCTCACAATGGGACCAACTGTCGAAGACTTCGTCCATATGGATTAGGACGGGGCATTTCAGTTGGTATCAGAGCGGTGGTCTTAGCCAACCATGTCTTACATTAGTCTGTCTAACTGATAGTTGTTAAGATGCATTAGTGAGTCTGGACTTCGACCGTGTCTGCATGTCAAAAGTTTTGCTTATCATCCTTAGGAAATTACCTGCTTATCATTCTTAGTCTAGACACGTCTTACTGCCTCTATTGCATAGACATTGTATAGATAAATTCATATCTTAGCGTATCTGTTATTGTTACCTTTACCTGACAGCTTCCGTAGATTCCTCCTAAACTTATGGGATTTTAGTATTATATATGCATATGTAAATTATGTATTGCAGGGTACTAATCTATATCCTGTAATCTATTTCTTATCAAAAATCCTTCATCTGATCGTACGAGATGAATCCCTCAACCAGTTCGAGTCCTTTAGATTCCGATAGCTATTCTGACAGCTATTCCGACATAGAGTTTCACTCGAGTTTCGAAAGCAGAGTCACCGGAATGAATCAACAAATCAGCCATCCCCAATTCATCTGATGGTTTCGTAGTCAACTTAATCAATGGAGACATGAAGAAGACGATCCCTTCCACTAACCGAATTTACCTCTAGGCGAACAACCTGAAACACTCACCGGTGAACCAAATCGAAACACCATTTTCACCCTCGTTCCTGAATATCTCACCACGATTATATTCTATCTAAAATTTTAAACCTTATTCATTCGCTCGTTCCGACCGACAATCATTCCGGAATAATGGAAGAAGTCCACAAGCTTCGCGCTCGAGTAATCAATTTGGAGAATATGGTGCAAAATTTACCAGCTTCAGCAACATCACCAGCACCAACATCAATACCCGTACCACCAACAACACAAGTTCAACATCACACACACCTCAACATCTCATTATGTACCTCGAGCATAATCATCAATCTGCAAATCATTCTACATCAGTTATCTTCGTTCGACATGGCGATTATGTAATCTTTAATGTTTTAGAGATTATATATTATTGTTCTAATGGTAAATCAGATGAGTTTAATATCATATTGACTCATTAAATCCATGATTACATCTGAAGAAAATATATATGTATATATATTTTCATAAAGATTGTAATTAAAAATTCTTTTGTACAAACTGTTAATGGTGAAAATATTTTAACGGGTAGGTAATACCCGAGGAATATTTAGATTTCACATTAATAAGTACACTGTACATTCTTTCAAATCTAATTCAACAGTCATTTACTATCCTACTTACATCCACCGATATACGTATTCGTTCACCATAGAATAACTATTTTCATTCAATTTCATATTTGGATTTTGACCTATCAGAATCCAACAAGTGGTATAATGAAGAAAACATATGACAAAATAAAATTTGTTAGAAACAGACAAATTAATTATGTTAAGAATTTGTTAACATAATTTTGTTAAGAATCCACGCTAACAAAATCCTAGTTAACTGTTCCTAGCTAACTGATTATATTTTATTTATCGCAAATTAATTATCGCAATTTATATTCTCGCAATTTTATTTATCATCATTTAATTTCTGTTATTTACTTTACGCACTTTATTTATTGTCATTTAATTTCTATATTTATTTTTCGCACTTTAAATATCGGGACACGTATACAAGGTTTTGACATATCATATCGACGCATCTGTATATATTATTTGGAATAACCATAGACACTCTATATGCAGTAATGCAGGAGTTAGCTATACAGGGTTGAGGTTGATTCTACAATAATATATATAGTTTGAGTTGTGATCGAGTCTGAGACGTATACGGGTCACGACACGTATTAATTAATTCGAATATTATATATTAAACTATATATGAATGGTTGGACTGTTAACTGTGGACTATCGACTGTGGACGAATTATATTGGACAATTAAAATGAATTAAAATATTGATTATAACATATGAAACTAAATAATTCTTCAAGTTTTCCACTTGATTTCATCTTAAACCTCATTTGTATATTGATGATTACAATCTGCGTTCAAACCTTTCATGATTATTGAAAACACCTCAATCGAGAAGATGTACCAACCGCACTTCATCTACGGGAGAAAAGATTGATGCACATAGATATGCACCTGAAAACTCTTGGAAAACTGAGAAAAACGTTTAATGCGTAGCTGTGCTAAACCCTTTAACTTTATTATTACCGAAAATAACTTTGCAATTTCCTTTCCAAAATAGCCAATTTTGTCACAGCTCCAGCAAGACAACTTTGACTTTTCGTACGAAACAACCTTATTATAATGTTGATATATACGTGTGCTCTTTTATTGTCACCAGAGAACCTTTCATATTCCAACATGTTACCATCATCGTTTAATCATCTAAAAACACAATTCTCCTGAAACCACCTCGGATTAATAACCGATGATTCAGATATCATATCATTAAATGTAGAGGAAACAGAAAAAATGATAGGTGGTCTAAACGGCCAAAAGTTTGATGATAAAGAAAGGAGTGTTAGGAACGCTCGATAGAAAATTGGGTATTGAAAAACAGATTGAGCTACCCATGAAGGAGACCAAGGACAAATACAAGGACTAAACCCTATATTCAAAGGATTCAGGTAATTCTGGATCCGTTGAAATCTTTAGAGAATATCTTGCTCCGAAGTCATGTTAGAATCTTGCGGAAAATCTTTCTCCATCAACCATCGAACTTAGAAATTCCAAAATATCATCATCAATATCTTCGATATTTCTGAGGATATTTTCATAAATATTCTCGTCCGAAATTATATACCTCCTCGTGCTTCTTGTGTATCATTATATTGGAAACATTCAATAGAAAATTTAGTACCGTAAAGCAGATTATACGAAACTAGGAAGAAAGCCGTGAACAAATCACAAAGAATAAGTTTGACTTCAAAGAATCCAAATGATTCAATGCCTGCTAAAGTCTTTAGCGAATATCTTGCTCCTTACTCTAAACCCTTGCGGACAATAGTTTCTATCATCCTCTGATCTTATATATTCTGAGATATTATCGTATCTTTCATTATAAATATCCTCAATATTTCTGAAGATATTTTCATAACTATTCTTATCTGAAATCATTAATCTCTTCGTGCTATCAGTGTTACATAATATAGAAACTGTTAGTTTCTATATTCTGAAAACTTTCGAGCTTAAAATATGAATGTTATTGAAGTAATGTTGGGAATTGATGCATGAGTTAGTATAATATAATGACACTTGATTAACGTGATTATATTACAGTAAGTCATGCTGAGTTTCTAATGGAACGTGATGATTCGCAGACTATAACGTCATCATGTGCCATTTACACGACTCTTATATTCTACCTAATCTCCAAACATATCGAGAACATATCTTCCTGATAGTTCTATCTTTCCCGGATATTTTGGTAATTTGACGAATCAAATCGTGCTATTACGCTCTTCCCTGTTTAGAACATTAGGTTCATTCGAAACTCCATACTTACGAATTATGGACCGTTACTTGTTTTACTAGAGGTCGAGAAGAAAATAAAAAGGCAAAGAGCTCCGAAACATAAGGGAAGATATAAAACTCGACAACAACACTGAAATCACAAACCGTGTACATTAATACGAATAGCAATATAAAGACACGGGAGTATGATAAACACAATAACCCCAAGAGAGAAATAGAGGTAAACAGATTTCTCTGGTGGTAGATGGAAAAGGAGAATGATCGATATGAAAGTCAGGAAAATATCTAAAATTAAAGCTGGATGAAGCATATTGACTGATGATTTGGAAGTGTGAATGGAGGAAGAAAGTATAGGAATGGTGAGAATAATGGAACGGAAGAAGTTCATTTATAGTGGGGATACCAGACAAAGCAATCGAGACAGATGATCGAATTTAATTAAAGAGATCTTAATATCCATAAATCCCGAAGAATCAGATCTTATAGATTTCCAAGATTTTCTTTTAAATCTCTTAAATTCCGAAATTCAATCAAGACAACGTCAAAAGTTAAGATGAAACTTTATTCTTTTAATTCGCTCTTTCGTGATAGCTTCATTCGTACTCTTCGCGTAATCAAATTGTTTTATCTATATTACTCAATGATGATAAAACTTTATTTATTAACTCATATTCGTCATAAAAATATTTTTATTGTTAGCCATGACGAACTCACTCAAATTTTGGGACGAAATTTCTTTAACGGGTAGGTACTGTGATGACCCGAAAATTTCCAACCAAATTTAAACTTAAATCTTTATAAGATCTCGACATGATAAGCAAGGTCTGTAATGTGAGTTTCAAAATTTTTGAACTGTTTTAATATATCCATTTAACCATTGACTACTCTCGACGATTCACGAACTATGGTCTGTAAATAAATATGTAATTATATTTACATAAATATAAATATTACATAAACAATAACATGTAATACTAATACATGTAATTACAAGTTAAAATATAAATCTTATGATAATATTATTGCCATTACTTTCATTATTATTATTACTATTAATGTTAAAATAAATATTTATAATTATAATATATTAATATTATTATTGATATGTATTATTATTATCATCAATAATATTAACATTATTGTAACTAATGTTATTATTAATATTATAAATAATATTATTATCATTTTTATTATTATTAATATTATTATTATTGAATATCATTATTACTAGTATCATTCTTAGTATTATTATTTCCATTATCATTAAGGATTATTATTATTATTATCATTATTATTTTTATAAAAATTATTATTTTTATAAAAATTATTATTTTTAGTAATTGGATTATTATTAAAATAATTATAATTATTTATTTATTAATAACAATTATATAAAGATCATACGTACTATTTTTGGGAACTAATTCAGTTGCACATCGTAATCATACTATAAGCAAATTTCTTTAGGTCGTACAAATTGATTCCAATTCATTCAATAACAAACAAGAGCAGTTAAAGGAGATTTTTTTTTCTTCTGACAGAATATTTGATTGTCGAACCAAATCAAGCTACAAAACAAGTTTCATTGAGACAGATTAGCTTTAATAATATCTTTTTACCTCTATGTAATCCCTTACTAATGTAAATCGAGTGAAAAGACAGAAAAAAATCAAATTAAAACTATCTATCTATTTCATTCTTTCTCGCATCATAAATCGGGTCTTCTTCTTGAACATCACCACACTCTAACCCGTCACCACCACATCGAACCCAAATAACCACAATCACATGCTCGACATATTTTTTCTTTCTCTTCCTCTTGTTTCGATCCAACAACAAACCATCACATTCTACAACATCTATTTTCCTGTTTCCTTGTAATAAGCACGACTAAACCCACTTGGATGCTACGTGGATGTGGCCAACGAAGAATAAAGAACAAGATCATATCCCATCAACGAACACCATCATCAATCATTGTTGTTTTCTGATTTTCTTCGAACCTAACAATCGTACAACCATTTAAACTGCTGCACGTATTAAATCTATTTCTATTCGAAATAAAAATCACTATCCATCTTACCACGTTGATAAAACCTGCTGATTAGAAGACCTACTACTGCCAAAACAACTTATTTTTTTGTTGCAATCGATAGAACAACCGAAACAAACCTTAAACCCTCGCTATATATAAATTTACTGCCCAACATCAAAACCCGCGACATACCTTTGTTGCTGCTGCTACGCTGCTACCTTCTGTCTCTTTTAACTGCCAACAAACACCATATTTGTTTCCACGATCACTTCTGTTTGCAGCCTTGTGAAATTGCATAATTTTTTTTCTTCTTTTTCCTCTTCCAAACTCATACAGCAAACTGGATATATAAAAAAACCAATGACATTAAAAACCTAATAAAGGCAAATGGGAGTGCTTCTTTCTTTTTCTTTTCTATTATGGCCGACAATACATAATCAAAGTGACCCTACAACCACCGAGCTTAGATCTATCTTGTTGCAATTTTTTTTTCTGTCAACATTCACCACAACTCGGGCCATGATCATTAATTTATTTATTAGGCCGAGTTTTATATTTTCACTTGGGCTTGTGGATTGTTTCTTGGGCCATTTAAATTAATTCCTTGTAAAACATGCCAAACAGCCCACCTGCAAATCTCGTTGCTCCTCCTGTTTCTATCTTGATCGGGATCACCATCAAATTTCTTTTCTTCTTGACTGTGGTTGTTATTTTTTTTTTTTGTTGCTTATTGATAATGCTAAAAACGAACATATATTTCATAGCATTATTCCTCAAGAAAGACAAGCTTTTAGTTGCAATTGTTCTATTTAAAAGTGATATTCGTTTAAATAATAAAAGGTGAAGACAAAAGACAGATTCGACGAATTGAAGACGCAAACGACCAAAAAGCTCAAAAGTACAAAATACAATCAAAGAGGTTCCAATTATTGATAAGAAACGTCTCGAAATTACAAGAGTACGAGATTCAAAACGCAAAGTACAAAATATAAAATTGTACGCAAGGACGTTCGAAAATCCGGAATCGGGACCAGAGTCAACTCTCAACGCTCGACGCAACGGACTAAAAATTACAAATCAACTATGCACATAAATATAATATAATATTTAAATAATTCTTATAATTATTTATATATTATATAATATATTATAAACCGTCGGCAAGAAAGGCTCCAAGCTTGTGTGAGCTGTAAAAGCAAACTCCACGACTCGCGGAGTTTGAAGGCAAAAATGGCCGCGAGTCGCGGAGCCCCAAATTCTGAAACTCCCTATAAAAGCAAGCGAATTCTGATCGCAAAAAAAAACATATATCCATCTCTCTCTCAATATATACGTAAATATTTATATTTATATTTTAATTTTAATTTTAATTTTAATTTTAATTTTAATCCTAATAATAAGGGTATGTTAGCAAATATTGTAAGGGTGTAAGTCGAAATTCTGTCCGTGTAACGCTACGCTATTTTTAATCATTGTAACTTATGTTCAACCTTTTTAATTTAATGTCTCGTAGCTAAGTTATTATTATGCTTATTTAAAACGAAGTAATCATGATGTTGGGCTAATTACTAAAATTGGGTAATTGGGCTTTGTACCATAATTGGGGTTTGGACAAAAGAACGACACTTGTGGAAATTAGACTATGGGCTATTAATGAGCTTTATATTTGTTTAACTAAATGATAGTTTGTTAATGTTAATATAAAGATTTACAATTGGGCGTCCCTATAAATTACCATATACACTCAATCGGACACGATGGGCGGGGTATTTATATGTACGAATAATCGTTCATTTAACCGGACACGGGAATGGATTAATAGCCACTAGAATAATTAAAACAGGGGTGAAATTATGTACAAGGACACTTGGTATAATTGATAAGAAAATATTAAAACCTTGGGTTACACTCAGTCGAAATCCTGGTGTAATTATTAAACAAAGTATTAAAATCTTGTTATAGTTTAAGTCCCCAATTAGTTGGAATATTTAACTTCGGGTATAAGAATAATTTGACGAGGACACTCGCACTTTATATTTATGACTGATGGACTGTTATGGACAAAAATCAGACGGACATATTAAATAATCCAGGACAAAGGACAATTAACCCATGGGCATAAAACTAAAATCAACACGTCAAACATCATGATTACGGAAGTTTAAATAAGCATAATTCTTTTATTTCATATTTAATTTCCTTTATTTTATATTTAATTTCACTTCTAATTATAGCACTTTTATTTATTGTTATTGTATTTAATTTCACTTTTAATTATCGTATTTTTTAATTATCTCAAGTTTATTTTATCGCACTTTTATTATTCGCAATTTCATTATCGTTATTTACTTTACGCTTTAAATTAAGTCTTGTATTTATTTATTATTTTACATTTGGTTTTAACTGCGACTAAAGTTTTAAAATCGAAAAACCGGTCATTAAACGGTAAAAAACCCCCCTTTATAATAATAATATTACTTATATATATATTTGTATTTTTATAAAAGTAAACTAATATAGCGTGAAGCTTTGTTTAAAGATTTTCCCTGTGGAACGAACCGGACTTACTAAAAACTACACTACTGTATGATTAGGTACACTGCCTATAAGTGTTATAGCAAGGTTTAAGTATATCCATTCTATAAATAAATAAATATCTTGTGTAAAATTGTATCGTATTTAATAGTATTTTTCTGCTGAAATTTAAAGCTATTTTATATACACCTCGCTTAAACATCAAGTTATTTTTGGCGCCGCTGCCGGGGAATCACTTAAAAGCCGGAAGCGCAACGCTAATATAAAAAAAAAAGATTTTTAGTTTACTTTTATTAAAATTCGTTTTTATAAAAATACGTTTTTAATTATTCAAAAATATAAAAAGAAAAACAAAAATATAAGTATTTTTAAGATTTTGTTAAATATTTAAGTTTTATAAAGTAGTTCTATTTTTATTTAAGTTTTTAAATATAAGTTTTTATTATACAAATATCTTGATATAAACAGAAAATATAAAAACAGAAAGAAAAAAAAACGTCAAATTAAAAACTGTACCTGAGTTGAATTCTGGAACCCCGCGACTCGCGGAGTTTTCTGCTTCGGGAATCGCAACTCGCGGAGCTACCCTGACTCCGACAGAAACCCTAAACTGCATTTAATTACTGGTAATTATTAATTATTATTATTATTAACCCTAATTTATTATTATTATTATAATTAGTTTAACTTTTTATTTAATTTATATTTTAGTTAAATTAGTTTAATTAAATTGTAAAATTAATAGTTTTAATAAATAATTAATATAAAAATAATATTTTTATAAAAATTGTACTTTTTACAACTTTTTGTATATTTTTATATTTTGTCCCTTTTTAATCATTTTAGCGTAATATTTGTATTTTTAGCTCATATTTAGTTTTAAACTTAGTTTTTTGCCATAGTTATTTTTACTTCTAGATTTTTAGGCTTTGCCGTAAAATCTCTTAAGTGCTTTTTCTTTAGACTAAGATTTAGGTACTTTAGAATTTTGCGACGCCTTTTTAAGTTTTAGTTTCTTTTTAAGTTATTTCCATTTGGGATTTAGTTTTTCCTGTAAGCTTTAATATTTTTAGACGACTTTTACCTATGTATCAATTATCATTCCAATTAGTAATCTCAATTTGCGATTATAATTTTAAGTTAGTTGTAGTAATAAGGTTAGGTTAGTCAAGTATTTTTAAGTTTTATAAGTTTCTTTTATTTTTCCGTCACCTTTTATTTTTCTTTCTCATTTTTCTTTTTCGACCTTTTTCGACGAACTCTTTTTCTTTCTTATTTCTCGCTATTCTAGTTTTAGGACATAGATTTTTATTCTACTTCTTATCTAAATTTCTTAAAATTACTAAAATTTATTTTAAGTGGTTAAATTGATAGACATCAAAATTTTCTGGTTCGTAGTAATAGTTGGATTTGTACGTGGACCGGGTTATTGGAGCCAAACAGTCCTCAATTATATTGAGACCAAACGAATCCTGCCCCTCTGCTGCATCTTTTGGCTATTCGAAACGTGGGCAAAATCAGAAAAGTCTATTGATTGGATAACTTATTATAATGTTTCTTTCCTTTTAAAAACTAATAGGATATTCAGTGAATGCACCGAGTAAGACGTTCACCACCTTTTGTACGTTCACCACCTGTAACTAGATCAAGACATTTAGCAAATATTACTGCCGTTGATTTTTCTTTAGAATTGTCATCCAGTCGACCAAGTACTCCAGTTCAAATTTCCGATAATCCATTTTTTGAACCCGACCTCACAATTGAGAATTCGGAGAATATTCAGGAATGATTCGTAGATCCTGAACCATTAAATTTTCCTCCGGAACCACCAATCATTCAAACAGAGATTGTTGAGGAACGAACCATAAAATCAGAATCCTCTAGTGATTCCGATTCAACAAATTCAATTATGGAAGTAACAGAACCATTAAGTATGGAAGACCGAATGAGAGCTAAACGCACTGGCCAAGGTCACGCAATTACTCATCCAGACATTAATCTGCCAGATTATGAAATCAAAGGACAAATTCTACACATGGTGACTAATCAATGCCAATTTAGTGGTGCGCCAAAGGAAGATCCAAATGAACATCTACGTACCTTTAATAGGATCTGCACACTATTTAAAATAAGAGAAGTGGAGGATGAACAGATATATCTCATGTTATTTCCCTGGACTTTAAAGGGAGAAGCCAAAGATTGGTTGGAATCGTTACCTGAAGGGGCGATTGATACATGGGATGTTTTAGTTGAAAAATTTCTTAAACAATTCTTTCCTGCATCTAAAGCCGTAAGACTTCAAGCAGAAATTGTTACGTTCACACAGAAGCCAAATGAAACTCTATATGAGGCATGGACTAGATTTGGAAAGTTATTAAGAGGATGTCCGCAACATGGTTTAGACACCTGTCAAATAGTACAAATATTCTACCAAGGATGCGACATCACTACAAGGAAAGACATAGATATAGCAGCTGGTGGTTCTATTATGAAGAAAACCGAAACTGATGCTTACGAAATTATTGATAACACTGCTTCCCACTCACATGAGTGGCACCAAGAAAAAGATATCGTTAGATCATCTAAAGCAGCTAGAGCCGATTCTAGCCATGACTTAGATTCCATTTCCGCAAAGATAGATGCTGTCGAGAGACGAATGGAAAAGATGACTAAAGATATTCACTCAATACGAATTAGTTGTGAGCAGTGTGGAGGACCACATTTGACAAAAGATTGTCTCAGTATTGAATTAACAATGGAACAAAGAGAGAATATTTCATACATAAACCAAAGGCCTGGAAATAATTATCAGAATAATTATCAACAGCCAAGACCGATTTACAATCAAAACCAGAACTATAACCGAAATATTCCATACAACAACCAACAAGGTCCTAGCAATCAACAAGTATCCAATAATACTTACAACCAGCAAAGACCTAATTTTCAAAACAAACCACCACAACAAACCGATGATAAAAAGCCGAATTTTGAAGATATGATGACAAAGCTAGTTGAAACTTAAACGCAGTTTTTCACATCTCAAAAACAAACCAATGAACAAAATGCTCAAGCATTTAGAAATCAACAAGCTTCTATTCAAAATCTGAAACAAGAAGTAAGTAACCTAGCAAGGTTAATAGGTGAAAGAAAACCGGGAAGTCTACCTAGTGATACAAATGCTTACCCCCGGAATGAAACAGCTAAAGCCATTACCACAAGAAGTGGTACAACACTTAAACCACCTGAAATACCTGTAACTTCTGAAGCTATTCCTACTCCACAAGAACCACAACCAAATCAAGATAAGGAAAAAGAACCGGTAGTTGAAAAGGTTAATGAAAATAACACAGCTAAGGATAAACCTTATGTTAAACCATTCCAACCACCACTTCCTTACCCGAGTAAAATGAAGAAAGAGAAACTTGAAGCCGAGCAATCTAAATTCTTGGATATGTTTAAACAGATAAATGTAAATCTTCCTTTCATTGATGTGATTTCAGGAATGCCTAGATATGCTAAATTCTTGAAAGATCTAATCTCAAATAGAAAGAAAATGGAAGAACTCTCGGCTGTTACTATGAATGCTAATTGTTCAGCAGTGCTGTTGAATAAGATACCAGAAAAACTATCTGATCCAGGAAGTTTCACAATTCCATGTTTTCTGGGTAGTCTTAGTTCAATAGAAGCATCGGCAGACTTAGGTGCTAGTATAAATCTAATGCCGTATTCACTATACGCTAAACTAGACCTTGGAGAATTGAAACCAACTAGAATAAGCATACAACTAGCCGATAGATCAATAAAATATCCTAGAGGGATAATGGAGAACATGCTAGTTAAAGTTGGTACTTTAGTATTTCCAGTAGATTTCGTTGTTCTGGACATGGAAGAAGATTCTCAAGTTCCTCTCATATTAGGAAGACCATTCTTAAACACGGCTAAAGCAATGATAGACGTGTTCGGTAAGAAATTGACCCTAAGTATAGAGGACGAGAGTGTTACCTTTTCAATTGATTGAGCAATGCAACAACCGCAATCTGCATATGATACATGTTATTATATTCAAACTATAGATGCACATGCAGAATTGTTAGAAGAATTTCCAGAATTACAAGGAACAGGAGAATGTTCTTTAGGAGAAGGAACAGAACAAATTGATGAAGCTGAAATGTTAGCTACACTTATAGCTAATGGATATGAACCAACAACAGAATAAATTCAAATGCTAAAAGAAGAAGACAGATATCGATACAAATCATCGATAGAAGAACCTCCGAAATTAGAGTTAAAGCCACTTCCAAACCATTTGGAATACGCTTATTTACATGGTGAATCTGAATTACCTGTAATAATATCGTCTTCTCTTACTGAAAATGAGAAATCACAACTCATTTCTGTGTTGAAAGCTCATAAACCAGCCATTGCATGGAAGATTCATGATATTAAAGGAATAAGTCCTTCGTATTGCACACATAAAATCCTTATGGAAGAAGGTCATAAAACGTATGTGCAACGCCAACGAAGACTAAATCCTAATATGCAAGATGTAGTTAAGAAAGAGATTATTAAACTGTTAGATGCAGGTCTAATTTATCCAATTTCTGATAGTCCATGGGTAAACCCAGTTCAATGCGTGCCTAAGAAGGGTGGCATGACTGTCATTACAAATGAGAAAAATGAGCTTATTCCTACTAGGACTGTAACAGGATGGCGTGTGTGTATTGATTATAGAAAATTAAATGACGCCACCAGAAAAGTCACTTTCCCTTACCTTTCATTGATCAAATATTGGAAAGATTAGCCGGAAATAGTTACTATTGTTTTCTAGATGGATTTTCCGGATATTTTCAAATTCCAATAGCACCCGAGGACCAAGAGAAAACCACGTTCACGTGCCCTTATGGTACTTTTGCTTACAAACGCATGCCATTTGGACTTTGCAACGCCCCTGCAACCTTTCAAAGGTGCATGATGGTGATTTTTCACGACATGATAGAAGAATGCATGGAAGTTTTCATGGATGACTTTTCATTCTTCGGAGATACATTTGAATCATGTCTAGATAATCTGGAACGAATGCTTATTAGATGCGAACAATCAAATCTAGTACTTAATTGGGAGAAATGCCATTTCATGGTTAAAGAAGGTATCGTTCTTGGACATAAAATTTCAAAAGAAGGAATTGAAGTGGATAGAGCTAAAGTAGATGTAATTGCTAAACTTCCACATCCCACCAATGTTAGAGGAGTTAGGAGTTTTCTAGGGCATGCCGGTTTTTACCGACGTTTCATAAAATATTTTTCTAAAATTGCCACTCCTATGAATAAACTCCTAGAAAAGGATGCTCCATTCATCTTTTCCGATGAGTGTATCAAATCTTTTAATATTCTTAAAGAGAAACTCACTAATGCGCCGATCATGATAACACCAAATTGGAATCTACCATTTGAACTAATGTGCGATGCAAGTGATTTTGCAATGGGAGCCGTTTTAGGACAAAGGATTGAAAAACGATTTCAACTTATATATTATGCTAGTAAGACGTTACAAGGAGCACAAACGAACTATACAACTACTGAAAAAGAACTCCTTGCTATTGTCTTTGCTTTTGACAAATTTCGATCATATCTCGTTCTAGCAAAAACGGTGGTTTATACCGACCATTCTGCTCTTAGATACCTATTTTCGAAACAAGATGCTAAACCAAGATTAATCCGTTGGATCTTACTCTTACAAGAGTTTGATATTGAAATCCGAGATAAAAAAGGAGCAGAAAATCTCGCCGCTGATCATCTTTCTCGTCTTGAAAATCCCGAATTAGAAGTTCTAAATGAATCGGCCATACAAGACAACTTTCCTGATGAATATCTATTGAAGATAGATTATAAAGAAATTCCATGGTTTGCAGACTATGCAAACTACTTAGTTTGTAGATTCCTTGAAAAAGGATTATCGTACCAAAGACGAAAGAAATTCTTCAGTGATATAAAACACTATTTTTGAGAAGATCCACATCTGTTTAAAAGTTGTCCCGATGGAATAATACGCCGATGTGTATTTGGAGATGAAGCTAGTAAAATTTTAAACCATTGTCACACAGGACCAACAGGAGGGCATTATGGGCCTCAACTAACAGCAAGAAAAGTTTATGATGCTGGATTCTATTGGCCTACAATTTACAAAGACGCACACCTTCTTTGCAAATCCTGTGATGCTTGTCAAAGGGTCGGAAAAATAAGTCAACGTGATGAAATGCCACAAAATGTCATCCAAGTATGTGAAGTATTTGACATTTGGGGTATTGACTTTATGGGTCCATTTCCAAAATCTTATAATAATCTCTATATTCTCGTAGCCATTGATTATGTATCTAAATGGGCGGAAGCACAAGCTCTCCCAACTAACGATGCACGAGTTGTAGTCAACTTTTTAAAACGTCTTTTTGCAAGGTTTGGAACACCGAAAGCTTTAATAAGTGATCGGGGTACTCATTTTTGTAATAATCAACTTGAGAAAGTTCTTAAAATATATGGAGTAACTCATAAAATCTCCACCGCATATCATTCACAAACAAGTGGACAAGTTGAAAATACCAACCGAGCTTTAAAATGTATTCTAGAGAAAACCGTAGGATCAAATCCGAAGGAATGGTCCATTAAATTGGAGGATGCACTCTGGGCTTTTAGAACAGCCTACAAAACTCCAATTGGAACCACACCTTTTAGACTTGTTTATGGAAAAGCATGTCATCTTCCAGTAGAAATTGAACACAAAGCATTTTGGGCTTTGAAGACATGTAATCTTGATTTACATGAAGCCGGACGTCTACGATTAAGTCAACTAAACGAATTAGAAGAATTAAGACATGAAGCATACGATAATTCGTTAATCTATAAAGAAAGAACGAAGAAATGGCATGATAAAAGAATCAGAAGTTCAAAAGAATTTAAGGAAGGAGACAGAGTTCTTTTTTTCAATTCACGATTCAAGCTATTTCCTGGAAAATTGAAATCAAGATGGTCTGGACCATTCATAGTTAAAAGAGTTTTTCCATACGGAACGATAGAATTAATAAATTCAAATGGGATTGAATTTAAAGTTAATGGTCACAGAGTTAAACACTACATAGATAGTCCGATGGAAGTCGACAACGAAGTTAATCACAATTTCGACACCACAGCTAACTAAGTGTGGGGAGAATCAAGTCTTTAAAGGATAATATGTATTTCTGTTAGAGTTAGATTGTCTGTTTTCGTGTAGTTCTCGAAAATGGAACCCGAATGGTCTTTCCCTAGCAGACCCTAAAGAACTAGTCTTCTCCCCCCATTCTGAATTTTTATTTTTTTTAGGTTTTTACAAAATGAAGACTGCCTGTGAACTAAACCATGGTCTAATACTACACGCTTTGATCACTAAACGTAATAATGACACACTACCGAGTGAAATAGTATCAGTAATCAGAGAAAGATTGGGCGGAGTTAGAAAAGAATCCAGATGCGAAGATAATAAGTTACAATTTGGTAAAGGAAAATCAAAATCCGCAGCGAAAAGAAGAGCACGACACATAGAAAGATGTCACAAATGCGGAAAATGGTCACATGGAGGTAAATGTTCAAATAATCAAACCTATTCAAACACCGAATTTGTTACTTTATGCAGAGACGGACCGTTCATATGTTTAGAAGAAAAGACACTGAATGCTCGAGGTTACGCCTATGTAGCTATGGAAAACCAATTAAACCGACTATCTTATGAATGGGATAGATCATATAACTAAGAAATCTATTTCACAGGTATGTTTGTACAGTTTTTATTTTATTTTTTTTATTTTTAACCTTTTGATAATAAACGCTAATTTGTTCGCTATAAAGTATTAAATTGGTATTGAATAAAATTAGGTTTGGCGACCGAAATTATTGATATCATTCAAAAATTTATTACATCACTGCGAAATTTAACGTTTATTCTTAAGGTATAAATATCTTTAATCAATCAACCCAAAATATTTCAAAAATTCGTCATGAGTTAAATTAGGTCATGGAACCGAAATTACTTTACCAAAAAGAGGAGCGCATATTTTTGATAATATTTGATTGATAAAAGTGGGATAAAAAGCCAAAAAGATTTTTAATTTTGTTTTTACCATGTTTTTAAAATTAATATTTAAATCTTAAATTAATATTGTAAACTTTGTAAAAACAATATATTTAAAATTGTAAATATTTGAAAAATTAATATAAGTTTGGTGTGAATTTATACTATGAATTTTTAAATTAAGTTTGGTGTGAATTTTTAATTTTTAAAATATGAATTTTATTTTTATGCATTTTAAATTTTAAGTTTGGTGTGAATTTTTAATATTAATTTTAAATTTTATGTATTTTTATTTTAAGTTTGGTGTGAATTTAAAAACAAAAATTTACTTTATCTCATTAAGTTAAAAATATGATTTTTAAAATTCGTCGTAAGTTGAAGACTAGGTCGTTGAACCGAAATTGCTTTACCCGAGGGAGGGACGAGAACTTTTATTATCATTATTTTTAATCTTATTGAATTAAAGTATGCCAAAAACATTAAAAAAAACCCAAAAATCTTAGCTTTTAAAACAATCGCTACAAAAAGACAAATTTTAAAATTTTGTCGAAGGACGGACTAGGACATCGATCCGAAACGACCTCGTCCTAAATAACAAGGGAAACAAAATTTTAAAATTAATTACTTAATTGTTTTAATTAGTATAAGATATATTAAAAAATAATAATAATAATAATAATAAGCTTCGCGACTCGCGGAGTTTGAAAGGGAAAAACACCGTGACTCGCGGAGTTCTAAAAATACCGAAAAAAAATAAAAGGGGCAGAACTGATCAGTCCCCAACCCACACCACACATACAGCTAAAATACTGCGCGAAAAAACCCGAAAAACACCCCCAAAATCACAATTTTTAACCGTTAATCATCAAATCTTTTACTAAAATCATGTTGAGAAGGATGCTATCAAGGAATTACTCAAGAAAAACGGTAAATTTCTACACCTAAACACCATTTAATCCGAAAATTAGTGTTCTTGAGCAATTTTTCCCCCAATTTGATTTTGATGCTTTTTAGTGTAATTATGCTTAAATTGTTTATATATTATGCTTGTATAACCTAGATTGATGCTATTTAACATGATTAGAAGCCTTAAACTTCAAATTTTGAGTAATCTAGGGTTTGTGTTCTTGAGCAAATTTGGGGCTTTTTGATATAAACAGGTTATGGCCGATTTTTGTCATGAATTGTTGTTAAATTAAGTAATGTAACATGTTTAGGTAGTTAAATGATCCAAACTTTGAGCCTAGACATGATTTTAAGAATTAAAGTGGACTTTTTCAAGTCTAAAAATTCATGAACTTGATTTTTGAGAGATAATGCCATTTGAAACTTGTTTAATTGCTAGTAATGATTATTTTGACATGTTATTTGATTTGAATGCTTATGAACTTGGCGAACATTTTCATATATGCTTATTTGAAAAAGTGTAGATTTGATGAAAATATGAAAATGAGCTTAAGTTTGATATAAATTGATCATGTCATTGTAATTATTTTGATTGATGATTTTGCTGACACTAATGCATATTTGGATGCACAAAAATTGTGTTTGATGTGTTTTGCAGACTGAAAGGGGTGAATCTTCATCCCAAGCTCGCAATGCTCCTACTGAGAATACGGAACAACAGGAGGTGGATAACTACTACAAGCAAGATATACCGCATCCAGTCATGACATTTTCTGATATGCACTTGGAAGATTTGCACCCGAACCTGAGATTTGACAGACTTTGGATAGATTATCCAAAATACCAAAGGGGTTTGCATACTCTTCATTCTAAAGTTGTTGAGGTACCTAGGGTCATAGAATGGGGACCATTAGAAGCTGTAGAATTAGCCGGGCCAATTAGTGAATTACTTGCACAGAGGTATGGTAATTCTACTTTTAATGACTGGGTACGTTTATTCACCATGCGTAGACCTGTATATAAAGTATGGTGTGAAGAATTGTTGTGTAGTATAGAATTAAATGATCGGGTAGCTAGTTTAACCGATCGATCTTTTATTAGATTTTTGTTAGGAGGTTCGATGAGCCACAAGTCTTTACTAGACATGGCTCAGACTTTACGTATATATACGCCTGAGGAGTTAGCATCTGCCGATTGTAGAGGGTTGATACTAAATGGTAGAAAGATAGATGAAAATTTTGATACACATGGTGTATGGAGTCAAATGACAAGCCATCACCGATTCAAAGGGGGAAATTACTCTTATTTGGATATAGATAGAGCTGAATTAAGAGTGATTCATAGGTTTTTAGCTAATTCGATTACACAAAGAGGTAAGAACAAGGAAAAGGTAAATGAACAGGATTTGTTTTACCATATGTGTATTCGAGACCCACAAAGCGCTGTAAGTATACCTTATTGTGTGGGTTATTATTTATCAGCTATGGTTAGGGGGATGAGACCGCATAGCATAATAGGAGGTGGTATTTTTATTACTTTGATTGCTGAATATCTCGGTGTGGATATAAGTCGGGGGGGATTATTAGTCGAAGAACCAGAACCCCGCGATACTATAGGTTTAAATGTATACCATGGTGCGAAAGTTTTGAAAAGGCGAAATAACGCCGCAGTACAATACCATGGTAGACATCCACAGGTTGAGAGAAACCAACAGCAAGGTAATGTAGGAGGGGGAAATGAAATGCAAGAAATGCAAAGGTTTATAGCTGCACAGGAGTACGAAAATGCTAGACAAAGAGCATTTGAAGATTGGCAAGTTCATCAAAACCAAATCATAGCTTATTGCCAACATATAGGTAGAAACTATATTCCTACTCCAAAGCCCATGTTCCCTTCCTGGTCTATAGAGATGCAACCACCGTATCCTACGTATAACCCTGCCGAAGCATTTTATAGCACCTATGGTTATGCGTGGAACCCCTACTGGTATCAGTATCATCCCTAGTCTACTTAGTTTTATTTATTTTGTAATTTGTAATGTTGATACGTTTAATACTTATTTAATATTGTAATAGTTGTTAAAATTTTCTAACTTTTATTCTTAGATTTTAATAATTTTTGAATGTGGGGTAATATACCAAACTTCAAAAATATGTATATATGTTTGCAGTTTATCTTATGTACACAACAGGGTAAAACAACGCATTTTCAAAGACTGGCATTAAGTTCAGCAAAAGCAACTAATTTTGACGACAAGATGCAAAATATATGTGAAATAACAACAAGACGGAATGAACAAATGATGTGCACCATTTATCATTCAGCAAACAAACGCCAATATATTTGGAAACTTTGGTAAAATTTAATCATTATCACACAAATCACCCTCAATAATTTAAATTGTTACTGATTTCTTGCAAATGAGGACATTGCAAGATCTTAAGTGTAGGAAGGGGTTAAATTCTTTCGGATTTTAAAATTTTTATCTTAAACACTGGGTTACCATTAAAAATACTAGTAAAGCAGTAGTTGTATTAGAATCTAGTGCTCTCTGATAATAAAGAACAGCCCTAGTCTTATATACTGACTACCCAATTCTAGTAAAATTTTTCAAAATTTTCAATTAAATGAACTCAAAATCATGTTTATACATATTTATGAACGATAAAACTAGGTTTTAACACCGAAATTATTGTCACCTCGGAAAGGACATAAATTGAGAAACAAACCAAAATGTTAAAATTCATTTAAAATGGAATAGAGGACAATAAAAAGGAAAATAAAAGCCAAGTGTGGGAAAAATTACCAAGTTATCTTAAACATATGTCACATATTTCTGTAACAAATAACTGAAAATACTTTTGCTTTGGACTAAACTAAACTGTTTTACCCAATGAAAGAAAAGAAGAGATGGATCTACACGATGAATCAATTCCATCATTAAAAGGAAGTAAAGTCTTCCGAAAAGGAAACGCGCTTCTTGATTTAGGTCATGAAGTTGTCGTCCAGACCAGCTGTAGGTTGACGAAAAACCTAGAAAAGTCATCACTAAAATCAGCAGGAAATCCACGGACCTCAGCATTAAACAGGGTCGCCAAGTGGTCAGATTTATCCTAACCATGAGAAGGATTTATCTCGTACAATGGGGGGGCACCGTGCAAATTAGCTGGAAAAGACTAATGAATCAGATCCCCAGAAAGGATAATCTCCTTAAAGATTAAAAATCAGCTTTTAAGCCTGATATTACTCAATCCTAGAGATTGACCTTAAAGATTGAGAATTTAAACTCATGGAATTCAATGATATCTAAACTCGAGCTTGAACGAGAAAATATTTTGATAAAATTACAAACCGATTTGTTTTCTAAAAACCCATTTTCAATGCGTTCATTACCATTGAACGTAAAATCCTAGGAATTCACCTGGAATTCATTAGGTCACCTGAACCAAATCGGGTGTCAACCGTAAGAACGGTGGTTGCATAGCATGGTCAAGGACAGGACCTTGTGCCAGACCGAAAAATTATAAGGGTGAGCTTTACTATTGCTCCTACCAAGGATAGTAATTGCGTCCGACACGTTATAGACCATAATTAAAAGCATGTCAGGGGACATTGCCTTAACAGTTGCTTGTTCAACGCTTTCCTTTACAACCGGACGGTAGTTTACCGAAAGGTAATATACGGGACAAGTAAACTGGACGTGTTGCTTTCCAAATACAAGGTTAGCAAGTGGGTGACACAAAACCGCAAGTTTTGAGCTAAAATTTTCAAATCTGAAACCCACCAAACCCACAAAAAGAATTTGCAAACACCGGTGAAGGGTTATTCCGGAAAACTTATCTAGGGTAAAAGCTAGATTTAATTTTCAAAAGATCAAATGTTTTCATAAAGATCCAATTTCCTTAATGGATCTAAATTTTTATAGTCATGTGGGACTGTAAACCATATCGTTACTACCATTGTTTACACCGCCGTATAGAAATCACTGATGTACAAAGTGTGAAGAATAAAGAAGTGATTCTAGTATTTCAAGACGATATTGCTTGAGGACAAGCAACGCTTAAGTGTGGGAATATTTGATAATGCTAAAAACGAACATATATTTCATAGCATTATTCCTCAAGAAAGACAAGCTTTTAGTTGCAATTGTTCTATTTAAAAGTGATATTCGTTTAAATAATAAAAGGTGAAGACAAAAGACAGATTCGACGAATTGAAGACGCAAACGACCAAAAAGCTCAAAAGTACAAAATACAATCAAAGAGGTTCCAATTATTGATAAGAAGTGTCTCGAAATTACAAGAGTACAAGATTCAAAATGCAAAGTACAAAATATAAAATTGTACGCAAGGACGTTCGAAAATCCGGAACCGGGACCAGAGTCAACTCTCAACGCTCAACGCAACGGACTAAAAATTACAAATCAACTATGCACATAAATATAATATAATATTTAAATAATTCTTATAATTATTTATATATTATATAATATATTATAAACCGTCGGCAAGAAAGGCTCCAAACTTGTGTGAGCTGTAAAAGCAAACTCCGCGACTCGCGGAGTTTGAAGGCAAAAATGGCAGCGAGTCGCGGAGCCCCAAATTCTGAAACTCCCTATAAAAGCAAGCGAATTCTGATCGCAAAAAAAAACATATATCCATCTCTCTCTCAATATATACGTAAATATTTATATTTATATTTTAATTTTAATTTTAATTTTAATCCTAATAATAAGGGTATGTTAGCAAATATTGTAAGGGTGTAAGTTGAAATTCTGTCCGTGTAACGCTACGCTATTTTTAATCATTGTAAGTTATGTTCAACCTTTTTAATTTAATGTCTCGTAGCTAATTTATTATTATGCTTATTTAAAACGAAGTAATCATGATGTTGGGCTAATTACTAAAATTGGATAATTGGGCTTTGTACCATAATTGGGGTTTGGAAAAAAGAACGACACTTGTGAAAATTAGACTATGGGCTATTAATGAGCTTTATATTTGTTTAACTAAATGATAGTTTGTTAATGTTAATATAAAGATTTACAATTGGGCGTCCCTATAAATTACCATATACACTCAATCGGACACGATGGGCGGGGTATTTATATGTACGAATAATCGTTCATTTAACCGGACACGGGAATGGATTAATAGCCACTAGAATAATTAAAACAGGGGTGAAATTATGTACAAGGACACTTGGTATAATTGATAACAAAATATTAAAACCTTAGGTTACACTCAGTCGAAATCCTGGTGTAATTATTAAACAAAGTATTAAAATCTTGTTATAGTTTAAGTCCCCAATTAGTTGGAATATTTAACTTCGGGTATAAGAATAATTTGACGAGGACACTCGCACTTTATATTTATGACTGATGGACTGTTATGGACAAAAACCAGACGGACATATTAAATAATCCAGGACAAAGGACAATTAACCCATGGGCATAAAACTAAAATCAACACATCAAACATCATGATTACGGAAGTTTAAATAAGCATAATTCTTTTATTTCATATTTAATTTCCTTTATTTTATATTTAATTGCACTTCTAATTATAGCACTTTTATTTATTGTTATTGTATTTAATTGCACTTTTAAGTATCGTATTTTTTAATTATCGCAAGTTTATTTTATCGCACTTTTATTATTTTCAATTTCATTATCGTTATTTACTTTACGCTTTAAATTAAGTCTTGTATTTATTTATTATTTTACATTTAGTTTTAACTGCGACTAAAGTTTTAAAATCGACAAACCGGTCATTAAACGGTAAAAAACCCCCCTTTATAATAATAATAATATTACTTATATATATATATTTGTATTTTTATAAAAGTAAACTAATATAGCGTTAAGCTTTGTTTAAAGATTTTCCCTGTGGAACGAACCGGACTTACTAAAAACTACACTACTGTATGATTAGGTACACTGCCTATAAGTGTTGTAGCAAGGTTTAAGTATATCCATTCTATAAATAAATAAATATCTTGTGTAAAATTGTATCGTATTTAATAGTATTTTTCTGCTGAAATTTAAAGCTATTTTATATACACCTCGCTTAAACATCACTTATAATAGACAGACAAATAACCCTAGCATAACTTCTGCTACTGTATGATCATTGTTGTTGCCCAACCGGAACCATCATGCTAACCTGTTTCTTCTATACATGATTCATTCAAAAATCACCACAAATACAAGTTTCTGATTCTGTTCGGTTATTAATCCAAAAAGATAAGGGTTTTGCTTCTTATTTATTATCCTTCTGTTCTAAGTCGTGACCATCACAAATCACATCATCCATCACCTTCATCAAGAATACCACTAGAAAACCTTCTATCCCTTCGTGAACGATGATAATGACAATGATAATAATAAATGATCTGATGATAAATATGATATGATAGTACAGTTATGATAAACAATTGATTTTAATTAGTTGTTATGGTTCTGATCGATTGGTTATGGAGGGAGATGATGAAACATATACGTATATCTTATATAAGTATAAAAACGGTTTTAATCAGAAAATTAAGCAGCAGCAGAACGGTTTATGGGGTGTTTGGGTATTGGAGAGGTCTTAGGTTCGATTCCTGCTGGTGCCATTCCTTTCTTTTTAAAGCTTCCTATATATGAGGTAGTCTTTCTTTTATCATTATTATTATTATTATATTGTTATTGTTATTGCTATTATCAATAATTACAATTGTTATTATACATACTAAGATTAATAATATAATTAATATCATTATCATTACTAGATTTATCACTAAATATTATTAGTATCATCATTAATATTAGTATTAGTTTAAGTATGATTTATATAATTATTACTTCAAATTTTATCATTTTAAGTATCGTTATTAATATTATGATTAATTATTATTATTGTTGATACTGTTAATATTATAGTTATTAGTAATAATATCATATTTAAATTTATAAGTATTAGACATGTTATTAACATTAGTATTATTAAGATTATTATAAACTGTATCATTTAAGTATTATTATTTTAGTATTATCAATAATATTAACATTAACATTTTATTGAAGATAAAAGTTAAGGATATTATTAAGATTATAAATATGTACTAATCGTATAAGAATTTGTATATAAATATTCATAAATGACAAGTTAGATATTTTCAAAATAATACTAATATGAGATAAAAATAACTACATAAATATTAATCAATTTGAATATATACACAAATTAACTATAAATAATATATAAATTTAAAACGTAATAAAAATATTTGTTCAGTTACGACTATATGTTTTAATATAAATATACAAATGATATAGGTTCGTGAATCCGAGGCCAACCTTACACTTGTTCAATGATGTTATATGTATTTTTACTACGAAATACAGTATGGTGAGTTCATTTGCTCCCTTTTACTCTTTATATTTTTGCGACTGAGAATACATGCGCTGTTTTTTTACAATTGCTTTATTAAATGCTTTTGAAATATATTTTGAACTGCAAATGCATGAAATGCTTTTATAAATGTTTGACGAGATAGACACAAGCAAAACATTCCTCGAATGAATTATTATGCAGACAGAAGTTCTGCGGATTATTATTGAATTATGTGGACATGATAATTGCCACCATTGAATTATGTGGATATGATAATTGCCACCATTGAATTATGTGGACATGATAATTGCCACCATTGAATTATGTGGACATGATAATTGCCACCAATTGATATGAATGTTATGTATCGAGAGAATGATTTTATACACAGGTTATGTGTATGTTATTTTGTGCACGAGATATGTGTACGGTTACTAAGATTTATGAAAGATGTTTTCATACACGAGAAAGGTGAACTGTATTTAAAAGATATCGCATGTACATTAAAGGTGGGTATAGGATTCGGGCCCATTTGTACCATGCAGCATTTAAATTTTGTGGTCTATCAAAAAGATGAATTTTTATTGTTTATGATAAACTTATGAACTCACCAACCTTTTGGTTGACACTTTAAAGCATGTTTATTCTCAGGTATGAAAGAAATCTTTCGCCGTGCATTTGCTCATATTACATGGAGTCGTTTATGGCATATAGAGGTCAGAACCTCGCAATGGGACCAACTGTCGAAGACTTCGTCCATATGGATTAAGACGGGGCATTTCAGATTAGGTCATGGATGACATATTACACAAATAATTGCAGATTTCTATTGGTATATACTAATAGTAAATACTTCTAGAAGCTGTGTATAATACGGGTAAAAAATACCGTATGAATGCGAGTAGAATTCTTGAGGAAATTGAACGGAAATACGAGTATAGCTATCCTTTATATGTATTGGTATATTATAAAGTGTATTCAATACTTGTAAGGATGTATTTACACTCGTAATACATTGTATGTAAATACATTTTAATTTAAGTTAATTACGTCGTTTAAATAGTAACATATATATTGTTCAAAAACTCTTTAAATTAGTAGTATGAAAATATATATATAATACTTTGTTAATATACTTAATGAGATATTTAATTATCATATTTTCAAGTTAAATATATGTATATATACACATATATATAATTAATACAAGTTATGACGTCCGTGAATCGTAGGAATAAAAGGGTGGTCAACTGCTTATATAAAATTCTTTCCGGAGGTTCAAGACTTATTAAAATTCATTGCTTATCATGTCAAAATTATTAAATCATATAAATAGTATAATCAAGTAGTAGGAAAAATTCGGGTCATCACAATCATGTTCGATGAGAGTCCCGGAATGATGGGGATATTCTATATGCATCCTGTTAAGGTCGGTTACCAGGTGTTCATCATATGAATGATTTTTATGCAGATTGCATGTTGTTTATGAGAAATGGAAATATGAAATCTTGTGGTCTATTATTACGATTTGATAAATATATAGGTTAAACCTATAACTCACCAACATTTTTGTTGACGTTTAAAGCAAGTTTATTCTCAGGTGATTATTAAGAGCTTCCGCTGTTGCATGCTAATTTATGGACAAGAGTTGAAGTCAGCATGCTTGTATAATATTGTTTAAAAACTGCATTCGAAGACTTAAACTGATGTGTAATATTATTGTAAACCATTATGTAATCATCGTATGAAAACGCTATATTTTAGATTATCATTATTTGATAATCGTCGTAATATTTTTAAACCTTTATCGATAAAATAAAGGTTATGGTTTGTTTTAAAATCGAATGCAGTCTTTGAAAAACGTCTCATATAGAGGTCAAAACCTCGCAACGAAATCAATTAATATGGAACGTTTATAAATCGATATGAACGTGATATTTTAGTTGGTATCCGAGTGTTAGTCTTAGAGAACCAGAAATTTACATTAGTGTGTCTTATCGAGTATGTAGGATGCATTAGTGAGTCTGGACTTCGACCGTATATTTTTCTTTAAAAACGATTGCTTAACACTTTTTGTTGAAAACTATATATATTTAACATGTAAATATTATGTGATATATTAATCTCTTAACGTGTTTGATAATGTGTGATAGATGTCTACCTCTAGTACAAATCCCATCGACTCACCTAATAATAATGAAGAGTCGAATATATTTTGGGAAGATTCACAAATTCCCGAAGAAGAACCGGAAGAAGAGGAACCGGAAGAGGAGGAACCGGAAGAGGAGGAACCGGAAGAGGAGGAACCGGAAGAAGAGGTTCCGGAGGGGGAAATTTTATGAACCAATGAAAAACAGACAAATAAAAGAAAAACCTCAACTAATGGACCAAAATTAATAATGGCCAATGGTGTTTCCGCCGAGGAAGCAAAATATTGGGAAGATTACCAATTTTCCGATGAATCGGATCCCGGTGAAGATTCCGATGATGTTATAGAAATTACCTCGACCCAATTTGAAAAAGCAAAAGAAAATAATAAGGGAAAGGGCATTAAAATAGAGAAACTTGATTCCAACCCCGATGAACTATATATGTATCGTCAACACCCGTATTTCTTAAGTTTTAACAATAACCCGGGAACCTCTAAGCCACCAGGTTTTTCTAGACCATTTGTGAAAAGAATGGCTCGTATTAGGGGAGCACCATATATCCCTAGAAAGTTAGCAAAACGAAACAAGTCCGAAGAGGAAGAAACAAGTGAGTTGGAATAAAGAGTTGTAATCATGAGGTGTAAAATATGTAATATAAGTGTGCTTGTACTATTATGTTGTATGTAAAAATTGCTTGTATTATTTGATAATTATCTTTTACAAATCTAACCCTTGTCTATTTTTACAATATAAAAACAAAATGGATGTTAAGGATAGACAACTAAAAATTTTAGAAGACCTACCCGGGGACATGATTGATGAAATCTTGTCTAAAGTCGGTCAGAATTCGTCGGCACGGTTATTTACGACAAAATTAGTTTGTAGAATATTTGATGAACGTTCCAGGCATGCCTTAGTTTATAAAAGGCTTTCATTTGAAAGATGGGGTATATCACATTGGGGAGACCGTAAGTTACGCCGTGTTTTCTTTAAAGCATTAAATGCGGGGAACTCAAATGCAATTTTACGCTATGGGTTAAAAACCTATTTTGACTCAACATATCCCAACATAGGACTTCGAGCTTTAGAAAGAGCTGCTAACATGCAACATAAAGAAGCATGTTATGTTTACAGGTTAGTGATGTTCGCTTCTCACCAAAGTGAGAAAAAGAACATCGGATTTCAACTTTTAAATAAAACCTTCTCACAAGTGACGGATTCAGTAGTTGGGGTAAGAAACAAGGTTTTTAGATTTTTACGGGGCTGTTGGGCATTACGAAACCCTCGTCCCTTTGACGATGTTACAACATGTTGTCTTGTCAACGGCCACAACGGTTATGTTCCACAAGACCAAGGATGGGAAGTAGTCTTAGTAAAACCAGAATGCATGACTTGTTTCTGGATGTATGAATCACGTGTCTTAATTGCCTTTGTTGAACGACTTGCGTATTAACTAGAATTGTCTTCGCAACTGCTTTGTATCAAAAATTTTCTGTGCTATATTTCATGCTATATGTAAAATAGCGGTATTGTAAGTTTGCAAAATATTGTATATAAGTTTGAATGTGAAATATTATTGTATTTAGTTTTTCATATAGAATCGTAGTAGTTGAATTGTACAGTAGCTACTAAGTATGAACTTAACGGGTAGGTATTACCCGAATTAAAACTTATAAAATGCTAATATGAAGAAAAAGCTTTTATAAAAGAGTTCATATTATGCTATGAAATACTATTGACTACTCTTAAATTCTATATGATTAACTCAATTCTTTTGGCTATTTTTGAAGGAAATGGCACCGACGACTCGTCAGAACTTGAACATGAGTGAGGAAGACTTCCGTGTTTTCCTAGCTGCGAACATAGCCGCAGTGCAGGCTGCAATGCAAAATAACAACAATAACTCTGGTTCTAGCAGTGGAACTAATTCCACAAGAAATCGGGTAGGATACTCCTACAAAGAATTCACTGCCTGTAAACCTTTGGAATTCGATGGAACCAGGGGTCCAATCGGATTAAAACGGTGGACCGAAAAGGTTGAATCGGTGTTTGTCATAAGTAAATGTACTGAAGAAGACAAAGTAAAGTACGCTACGCATACCTTCACAGGTACTGCGTTAACATGGTGGAACACCTATCTCAAGCAGGTGGGACAAGATGCTGCTTACGCACTACCGTAGTCAGCATTCAAGCACTTGATGAACGAGTAGTATCGTCCCAGAAACGAGGTCAATAAGCTTAAGGTAGAGCTTAGAGGATTACGAACGCAAGGTTTCGACATCACCATGTACGAACGACGATTCACAGAGTTGAGCCTATTGTGTCCAAGAGCATTTAAAAATGAAGAGGAAAAGATTACCGCATTTGTAAAAGGGTTACCAGAAAGGATTCAAGAAGATGTGAGTTCACACGAGCCCGCCTCCATACAAAAGGCAAGTCGAATGGCTCACAAACTCATAAATCAGATTGAGGGAAGGATTAAAGAACAGGCGGCTGAAGAGGCCAACACGAAACAAGTCAAGAGAAAGTGGGAGGAAAAAAGTGACAAGAGTTACCAATATAACAACAATCACAACCACAATCGCAACAACTATCCCAACAACCGCAACATCAATCGCAACAACAACAATCGCAATCCCAACAACAACTACAACAAGCGTCCCAACAACAATAACTTCACCAAACATCCTAACAACAATAACAACCACATCAATCCCAATAGCAATCTCAATAACAATAATGACAACAACAATCAGAAAATTCCATGCTATAGGTGTGAAGGATATCATCCGGGTAAATTTTGTGAGGTAGTATGTACCAAATGTAATAGGAAGGGTCATGCTGCAGCGAAGTGTGAAGCATTCGGACCAGTGACTAAAAGAACAAATACTGCCCACATTATTTGTTTCGGATGCGGAAAGAAGGGCCACTACAAAACTACGTGTCCAAACCAGGGAAATAATAATGGGCAAAGCCGTGGGAGATTTTTTAACATTAATGCGGAAGAAGTGCAGGAAGACCCGGAGCTTGTTACGGGTACGTTTCTTATCGATGAAAAAACCTGCTTATGTTTTATTTGATTCGGGTGTGGATAGAAGCTATATGAGTAGAAATTTTTGTGCTAAATTAAGTGGTCCATTGACATCTATGAATAATAAATTCTTACTCGAATTAGCAAACGGTAAATTAATTTCGGCAGATAAAATATGTCGAAATTGAGAAATTAAACTGGTTAGCGAAACGTTTAAGATTGATTTGATACCAGTAGAGTTAGGGAGTTTTGATGCGATAATTGGCATGGACGGGTTGAAAAAGGAGAGAGCATAGATCATATGTTAACAAAATGCATTTCGCATTGTACGAGAAGAAGGAAAACCCTTAATGGTATACGGAGAAAAGAGCAACGCGAAGCTAAACCTTATTAGTAACTTGAAGGCATAAAAGCTAATAAGAAAAGGTTGCTATGCCGTTCTAGAACGGGTCGAGAAAATACAAACCGAAGAGAAGAACATCAATGATGTTCCCGTCGTAAAAGAATTTCCCGATGTATTTTCGAAAGAACTACCGGGACTACCTCCACACCGATCTGTGGAATTTCAAATAGATCTTATACCAGGAGCTGCACCCATAGCTCGTGCTCCATACAGACTCGCACCCAGTGAAATGAAGGAACTCCAAAGCCAACTACAAGAACTTTTCGAACGTGGTTTCATACGACCAAGTACATCACCATGGGGAGCTCCTGTTTTGTTTGTCAAAAAGAAAGATGGTACATTCAGGTTGTGTATCGACTACCGAGAGTTGAACAAACTTACCATCAAGAACCGTTATCCACTACCGAGAATCGACGACTTATTTGATCAACTACAAGGCTCGTCAGTTTATTCGAAGATTGATTTACGTTCTGGGTATCATCAAATGCGGGTGAAGGAGGATGATATTCCGAAGACTGCTTTTAGAACGTGTTACGGTCATTAAGAGTTTATGGTTATGCCGTTTGGGTTGACTAACGCACCAGCTGTGTTCATGGACCTCATGAACCGAATGTGTGGACCATACATTGACAAGTTTGTCATTGTTTTCATCAATGACATACTTATTTACTCAAAGAATGATCAAGAGCACGAAGAACATTTGAGAAAAGTGCTAGAGTTGTTGAGGAAAGAAAAACTGTAAGCTAAATTTTCAAAGTGTGCATTTTGGTTGGAAGAAGTTCAATTCCTCGGTCACATAGTGAACAAAGAAGGTATTCAGGTGGATCCGGCGAAAATTGAAACTGTTGAAAAATGGGAAACCCCGAAAACTCCGAAACATATACGCCAATTTTTAGGACTAGCTGGTTACTATAGAAGATTCATCCAAGATTTTTCCAAAATAGTAAAACTCTTGACTGCATTAACGCATAAAGGGAAGAAATTCGAATGGAAGGATGAGCAGGAGAAAGCGTTTCAATTGTTGAAGAAAAAGTTAACTACGACACCTATATTGTCATTGCCTGAAGGGAATGATGATTTTGTGATATATTGTGACGCCTCAAAGCAAGGTCTCAGTTGTGTATTAATGCAACGAACGAAGGTAATTGCTTATGCATCTAGACAATTGAAGATTCACGAGCAGAATTATACGACGCATGATTTGGAATTAGGCACGGTTGTTTTTGCATTAAAGACTTGGAGGCACTATTTATATGGGGTCAAAAGTATTATATATACCGACCACAAAAGTCTTCAACACATATTTAATCAGAAATAACTGAACATGAGGCAGCGTAGATGGATTGAGTTATTGAATGATTACCATTTCGAGATTCGTTACCACCCGGGAAAGGCGAATGTGGTAGCCGACGCTTTGAGTAGAAAGGACAGAGAACCTAGACTGGTAAAAGCTATGAATATAATTATTCGTACTAACCTTACTACTCATATAAAGGAGGCGCAACAGGGAGTTGTAAAAGTAGGGAATTTGAAAAATGAAATACCCAAAGGGTCGGAGAAACACCTTAATATTCGGTAAGACGGAACTCGATATAGAGCTGAAAGAATTTGGGTACCAAGGTTTGGAGATGTGAGAGAAAAGGTACTTAAGGAAGCACATAAAACCAGATATTCAATACATTCCGGAGAGAGAAAGATGTACAAAGATCTCAAGAAACACTTTTAGTGGCCGAGTATGAAAGCCGATATTGCTAAATATGTAGGAGAATGTTTGACGTGTTCTAAGGTCAAAGCTGAACATCAGAAACCATCAGGTCTACTTCAGCAACCTAAAATCCCGAAATGAAAATGGGAAAACATTACCATGGATTTCATTACTAAATTGCCAAGGACTGCAAGTGGTTATGATACTATTTGGGTAATAGTCGATCGTCTCACCAAGTCAGCACACTTTCTGCCAATAAGAGAAGAAGATAAAATGGAGAAGTTAGCAAGACTATACTTGAAGGAAGTTGTCTCCAGAAATGGAATACCAGTCTCTATTATCTCTGATAGGGAAGGCAGATTTGTTTCAAGATTCTGGCAGACGTTACAACAAGCATTAGGGACTCGTCTAGACATGAGTACTGCCTATCATCCACAAACTGATGGGCAGAGCAAAAGGATGATACAAACGCTTGAAGACATGCTACGAGCATGTGTTATTGATTTTAGAAACAGTTAGGATCGACATCTACCATTAGCAGAGTTTTTCTACAACAACAGTTACCATTCGAGTATTGAGATGACGCCGTTTGAAGCACTCTATGGTAGAAAGTGCAGGTCTCCAATTTGTTGGAGTAAAGTGGGGGATAGACAGATTACGGGTCCGGAGATAATTCAAGAAACTACCAAGAAGATCATTCAAATTCAACAACGGTTGAAAATCGCCCAAAGTCGACAAAAGAGTTACGCGAACTTTAAAAGAAAAGACATAGAATTTGAAGTTGGAGAGATGGTCATGCTTAAGGTTTCACCTTCGAAAGGCGTTGTTCGATTTGGTAAATGGGGGAAACTAAATCCAAGGTACATTGGACCATTCAAGATCATTGATCGTGTCGGATCGGTAGCTTACCGACTTGAGTTACCACAACAACTCACGGCTGTACATAACACTTTCCACGTCTCGAATTTGAAGAAATGTTTTGCTAAAGAAGATCTCACTATTTCGGTAGACGAAATTTAAATCAATGAAAAACTTCAATTCATCGAAGAACCCATCGAAATAATGGATCGTGAGGTTAAAAGACTTAAGCAAAATAAAATACCAATCGTTAAGGTGCAATGGAATGATTGTAGAGGACCCGAGTTCACCTGGGAATGTGAAGATCAGATGAAGAAGAAATACCCGCATCTATTTCCAGAAGATTCGTCAACACCTTCAACAGCTTAAAATTTCGGGACGAAATTTATTTAACGGGTATGTACTGTAGTGACCCAACTTTTCCATGTTTATATATATTAAATGAGATTGATATTTACATGATTAAATGTTTCTAAAATGATAAGCAATCAAACTTGTTAAGACTTGATTATTTGAAATGAGTTTCATATAGACAATTGACCACCCAAGTTGACCGGCGATTCGCGAACGTTAAAAACTTGTAAAAACTAAATTATGTTATATAAATGGATATATATATATGTATATATATATATATATATATATATATATATATATATATATATATATATATATATATATATATATATATATATATATATATATATATATATATATATATGGTTAACATGAGATTATGATAAGTAAGTATCTCCATAAATATGTTAACAATGAGTTATATACAAACAAATGAGATTATTGATTTAAGAAACTCGAAAATGATATATATAACGATTATCGTTATAACAACGTCTTACTAAATACATATGTATCCTATTAAGATATTGTTACACTATATTTAACATGATAAAATGATAATTAAGTAAATCATTAAGTGTGTTAACAATGAACTACATATGTAAAAACAAGACTACTAACTTAAGGATTTCGAAACGAGACATATATGTAACGATTATCGTTGTAATAGTATTTTAATATATATATGATGTTAAGATATATTTATACCCCATGTTATTATGATAACATAACAATTTAACATCTTATTTAAGTATTATAATAATGGATTAATTACATTTAACAAGATCGTTAACTTAAAGGTTTCAAAACAACACTTACATGTAACGACTAACGGTGACTTAACGACTCAGTTAAAATGTATATACATGTAGTGTATTAATATGTATTAGTACACTTTTGAAAAACTTCAAGACACATATCAAAGTACTTCTACTTAGCAAAAATGCTCACAATTACATTCTCACTGATTTTCATCAACAATTCTACTCTTATGTACCCGTATTCATACTCGTACAATACACAGCTTCTAGATGTATTTACTATTGGTATATACACCTTTAATCATTCATTCTTAGCAGCCATCTTAGAGTCAAAAACATGTGGAACCATTATTTAACAACTTGTATGACTAATGAGCTAAAAACAAACTTAAGGATCTTTTTTTTTTCTTTATAACAAGTAATCCCTTTTTTATGATTTCACCCCATTTTTCCATTTCATTTTCTCATAATTACACTCCAAATTCTCTCTCAAAATACTCCTAACATCATACTTGATCATCTCTAAGCATTTTCACCATCTTTTAGCTTCAATTATAAGCTTTAATCATCATAAAAACAACCATTCAAGAACACTTCAAGAAATCTTTCAAACTTGCTAGCTTACTTCCAATCTTGCAAATCCATTTCAAGTGATCATCCAATCTCAAGAAATCTTTCTTATTTACAGTAAGATATCTTTCTAATTCAAGGTAATACTCATACTCAAACTTTGATTCAATTTCTATAACTATAACAATCTTATTTCGAGTGGAAATCTTACTTGAACTTATTTTCATGTCATGATTCTACTTCAAGAACTTTCAAGCCATCCAAGGATCCTTTGAAGCTAGATCTATTTTTCTCTTTTCCAGTAGGTTTATCCACAAAATTTGAGGTAGTAATGATGTTCATAACATCATTAGATTCATACATATAAAGTTATCTTATTCGAAAATTTAAACTTGTAATCACTAAAACATAGTTTAGTTAATTCTAAACTTGTTCGCAAACAAAGTTAATCCTTCTAACTTGAATTTTAAAATCAACTAAACACATGTTCTATATCTATATGATATGCTAACTTAATGATTTAAAACCTGAAAACACGAAGAACACCGTAAAACCGGACATACGCCATCGTAGTGAAATCGGGGGCTGTTTTGGGTTAGAAAAATAAAAACTATCTTAATCTTTGAATTGGAAGTTTGTTTTTTGGAAAAATGATATTACATATGAACATGATACTATATCCTAAAATCATGGTTAAACACAAAGTGGAAGTATGTTTTTCAAAATGGTCATCAAGATGTCGTTCTTTCGACGGAAATGACTACCTCTTTAAAAAATGACTTGTAACCTGTATTTCCGACTATAAACTTATATTTTTCTATTTAGTTTCATAAATTTCAGTTCATTATGAAACCATAGCAACTTGAATCACTCAAAACGGATTTGAAACGAAGAAATGACGGGTAAAACAAAATTGGATAAATTTGCTAGTTTTAGCTACGAAAATTTTGTAACAAATCTAGACTAAACATATCCTAACTAATTTATATTGTATTATACATATTATGTAATCTTGGGATACCATAGACACGTATACAATGTTTTGACATATCATATCAACCCATCTATATATATATTTCAGAACAACCATAGACACTCTATATGCAGTAATGTTTGAGTTAGCTATACAGGGTTGAGGTTGATTCCAAAATAATATATATACTTTGAGTTGTGATCTAGCCTGAGACTTGTATACACTGGGTCGTGGATTGATTTGAGATAATATATATTGATTTATTTCAGCGCATCTAACTGTGGACAACTAGTTGTAGGTTACTAACGAGGACTGCTAACTTAACTAACTTAAATCATAAAAACGTAATAAAAAATGTTGTGAATTTATTTAAATCATACTTTGATATATATATATGTACATATTTGTTATAGGTTCGTGAATCGACCAGTGGCCAAGTCTTATTTCCAACGAAGGAAAAATCTGTGAAAATGGGTTATAGTCCCACTTTTAAAATCTATTATTTTTGGGATGAGAATACATGCAGTTTTATAAATGTTTTACAAAATAGACACAAGTGATCAAAATTACATTCTATGTTGAATTATCGAACCGAATATGCCCCTTTTTAGCTTGGTAGCCTAAGAATTGGTGTTTATTATAATTGCCACCAATTGACGCGAATCCTAAAGATAGATCTATTTGGCCCAACAAGCCTCATCCGAGTTACGGATGCTTTAGTACTTCGATTTATCACGTCCGATGAGAGTCCCGGAATAATGGGGATATTTTATATGCATCCTGCTAAGGTCGGTTACCAGGTGTTCATCATATGAATGATTTTTATGCAGATTGCATGTTGTTTATGAGAAATGGAAATATGAAATCTTGTGGTCTATTATTACGATTTGATAAATATATAGGTTAAACCTATAACTCACCAACATTTTTGTTGACGTTTAAAGTATGTTTATTCTCAGGTGATTATTAAGAGCTTCCGCTGTTGCATGCTAATTTATGGACAAAAGTTGGAGTCAGCATGCTTGTATAATATTGTTTAAAAACTGCATTCGAAGACTTAAATTGATGTGTAATATTATTGTAAACCATTATGTAATAATCGTGTGAAAATGCTATATTTTAGATTATCATTATTTGATAATCGTCGTAATATTTTTAAACCTTTATCGATAAAATAAAGGTTATGGTTTGTTTTAAAATCGAATGCAGTCTTTGAAAAACGTCTCATATAGAGGTCAAAACCTCGCAACGAAATCAATTAATATGGAACGTTTATAAATCGATATGAACGGGACATTTCAGATAGATTAAGATTAACTAAATAAAACAGTAATTGAACTTATAAAGATAGAGATAAATAGGTATGGAGAATAGAATTCTGAAGGGGAATTATCACAAGAGTTTAACTTCCTAGGATAAACACTAAACCTCAATCAACTGGGCTATGAACCTAACTGATTTGTCACTAAGAGTTTAGGCCTTGAAGATTCTGGCTAAGACGGGTATCCCTACTCCCAACGTTAACCTAAAGGGTTTAAATGACCTTATGGATAGAATCCTAGGTACTTGAACAAAGTGGTATACCCATAAAGGAAAGTTTCAGCTTTTCTTAATCCTAGTTAGTCTAACTAAGCAATATTCCACCACTTAACACTACGCTATGCCTTAACATTAACATTTGTGCAATCTTAGATATTCTAATGTACTGCTAATTGGGTTAGAGGTCTCTCCTTTGCGATTACTTATTCAACCCCGGATCATCTTACAATATCTGAAGAACGTTGCTTCTGATGCGAATCATGCTTTTGAGTAAGCTAGTGTTCACTGAACTCTATGTTGCTAACTCTAATCACAACCTAAATGGGCAGCTCTTCTTTGATGAATAATTGGCTATTCGTACGTAGATACTATATCCCTATTATGACGTTAAGCACATATAACTACTTACCTTGTATCCTAGGGTTGATCAGGTCCTAATACTAGGTTATTGCCACGTGAATAAGCGGAAAGGGTGATCCGTAATTTAAACTTCTAAACCGTCAGGGTTTCAGCATAACCGTATGATAAGTCTCAAATAAAGTATTCAACATATAATAAACATTCGTAACAGACAGACAAGCATGTAAGATGAAAGCAACTTAAGATAACAAGATAACTTCATTAAATTAAGGAAAGCGTTCACCGTTTACAGACGAGATCTGGACCATTACAAGTGCTGACATCCTCTAGACTGCTCCTATTACAATCTTCGGCATTCGCCTCCAGGTACTTAATTTCCCGCTCGGAGGTGAGAAGGCCTTGAAAGCTCTAGTGAGAGAAAGTGTATTGTAGTGAGAGAGTGAAGAGAGGTGTGTTGAAATTGGATGACAAAAAGCCTTTAAATAAGCATAAAATTTGCCTGCAAACAGCTGGCAGACCGTTTGGCAGGCCGTTTGCAGGGCCTGTTTGCTAAGGCAAGCCGTTTAACGAGGCCGTTTGATCTAGGCGTTTGGCAGGCCGTTTGCCATACTGGTAGGCCGTTTGGCAACCCGTTTGGCAAGCCGTTTGGCTTGCTGATTCCCTGGATCGTAACTTGATTTCTTATCTTTCACCGTTTTCGCTCTAGAATCTTCGTTTTAGCTCAGTTTCTCTCGATTCTTTTTACATCGTCTTCGTAATTAATTTATCTACAAATTTAATCGAAAAAGCAATTATTCTGCCGACAAAGTTTTGAACTTTATACTTTTGGGACTCAATATCGAGTGTAAAAACATGACTTTTTAGCCGATATCACTGCTAATTATACTTCCTTTTGATACCGCCAGATTTGCACCCGAATCAAGCCGCACTTCACCCGATAACCTTCGAGCAAGTGAAGTCTTTCGACACCAAAAAAACTATCGATGAGCTATAATTTGATCCTTTTATTACTAGCTTGGAAAACAAAAACTTCTCTTTGGCTATGGCACCTATCTCCTTAGTTTTGGAGATAACGGGTCGTTTGAGTCCGACCAGACCCAATTAATCCCATCACCCAAGTGATCCACCCGTACACAATATCATCCACCCAATTTAACTTTCCAATAAAGAATAAACTAGCCGATAGAACAAACATGTGGATAACACCATCAAGGTAGCCGTGAGAGAACGCAATCACACACTTAATCTTCCACATAACCCCCTTTGCTTTCACAATTGGAGCACTGAAACAACACAACCCGTATTCAACACGACCAATTTTTTTTTTAAATAATTAAACCATTAACGCCCGATTAAATGGTTACATAACGTGAATCGTCCCATTTAACCCATTAAAACAATATTACAAGTTAAATGTTTACAATTTTGGCACAAAGGCCTTTAAACGAATGTAATACAAGTTCGACCCGTTAAAAATGATAGTTTTAATCCAAACAACACTTGAGCATGGTTTGGGGCTAAACTACCCAAAACACTAGGCCGACTCAAAAAGCTTCACCAAGCATCCAACAAGGGGTAACTAGTGCCCAACAACCCCCTTCCCCTTCTCCGCACCTGCATCTAAAAAGATAAACAACGAGAGGGGTAAGCTAACGCTTAGTGAGTGCAATAAGTATACACATGCATATATAATATACCTACTTGCAACCACCTACACACATTCCACAAACATGCTAGTAATATAATATTAGCATACGAACTCCAAATATTAAGCTAACAACCTCCAATACTACAACTAGCATAAACAATAGCATGTACTCCAAAATATAATAATATGCTACACTACAATACATGCACAACTATATGGTTAACCATACACGCGTCATGGTGCTACCGGCTCCGTGGTTCACACCATACGTAATACTATGATGCTACCGGCTTCATGGTTCACATCATTACGCATTCGAGTCATACTCTTTTATAGTGCTACCGGCTCCATAGTTCACACTTCGGTGTTACCGACTCCGTGGTTCACACCTCATTTTATAGTGCTACCGGCTCCATGGTTCACACTTTGATGTTACCGGCTCCATGGTTCACATCACTACACGTACCATGATGCCACCGGCTCTGTGGTTCACATCATAGCACACTCGCACACACTATGGCACTTCCGGCTTCGTGGATCATGCCATAGCATACAAATAAATATACTATATACATACATGCATAAATATCCCACTCACCTTAACGCCAAGGTGATGATTAAAGTCCGCAAGCTTCAAAGCAAGTACCTAATTCATTAAGTACACATTTAATACACAAACTAGTTGGACTAGACACCAACATTTAACACTTGAGCATTTAATGACCCGATTGCATTAAATGACTCATTTACACCAACCCGCCCATCAATGGCCAAGACTCATCATAAATCACTAAAAGCTAGTGATTATAGTCCAATATCAACAACCAACACCATTTAGGGTATTTTCATACCCATCTTGCCCAAACTAGGTCAACATTACCCATTTGACCCATTTTAACACTTAGACTTACAAATTTGGTCAAACTTAACCCATTAATAAATCCTTCATCATTTAACAAGTGTATTAGTGACTAAAAACACAATTAACTCTTACAAATTCTCAATTTACATGACCAAACCCTAGATTAACACCATTAGGGTTTTCCTTACACTAAATTAACCCAAATTCACCCAATAAATCCCCAAATGGGTCTTACAAGTCTCAAATGACCAAACCCTAGCCATAAATTAACTAAAACTCAAAACATGGGGTTAAGACCTACCAACACTATCACGTCGTAGCTAAGAACGAGGGGAACAATATTACTTCTTGCTCCTAAGATCGATTCCTAATTCTTCACCTTCAAATCTTAATATAAATCTAAGTGGGTTTTGTATTTTGAGAGGAAATAGAGAAATAAAATGGAAAAGAAAACGAATAAGTGAGATAAATGGCTGAGATTTAGAGTTCCAATCAGATCCACACTCGAAAAGATGAAAGTACCCTTGAACCACACTTTTTAAAAGCTGAAAAACGAGTCAGCACGCCAGTAAGGTCGCGGCGCGACCCACTTTGCCACGGCGCGGCATTTCACAATGTTTTCGAGCTGTTTAAAATCCCTCCTGATCCTGATTCATATTATGTGTCGCGACACGACCTACCCAACCGCAGCGCGACATTAGGCTGCGTCTGATCAATTTTTGACAACTTAAACCAACTATCGTTTACATGACTCGTACATTTCGGTCTCGCTTCCTATATACGCCCAGACTTCATCATAAAGCCTCACATGACTTAATACACTCCTAAACCATGTGTATACTCATACTCATACACTTTCTCAAGTACATATACACATATATATACATACACATCAAATTAACACTTTATTTCATTTAATCACATAAACACACGAAATATAAGCGTACTAATGGTTAAATATGTACCTTAATTCACGTATGGGAAAAACGGGATGTTACAACTCTCCCCACTTGAATCGGAGCGCGTCCTCGCGACCCAAACCGCATGACAAGCCGGAAGGTAAACCAAAACAAACTCTTCGGATTCCCACGTAAACTCGGAACCCTTTCGATGATGCCATTGCACTTTGAAAGTTCTAACTTCCTTGTTTCGCAATATTTTAACCTTTTCATCAAGAATAGCTATCGGTTCTTCAACATACTCTAGCTTGTTGTTCAAGGAAATCTCATCTAATGGCACCCAAGTCGAGTCATCCGTAAGACACTTACGGAGATGGGAAACATGAAATATGTTATGGATTCCCGCAAGTTCTTCGGGCAACTCTAGTCTATACGCAACCTCACCAACACGTGCCAAAACCTTGAAAGGACCGATAAACCGAGGAGCTAACTTTCCTCGTTTTCGAAACCAAATAACGCCCTTCCATGGCAAAACTTTAAGCATTACCATGTCACCTTCTTGAAACTCAATTGATCGCCTTCCTTTGTCGGCATAAGATTTTTGTCTATCTTGCGCCGCTTTAAGTCGAGCCCGAATCATCTTAATCTTACTATTCGTCTCTAAGACCAAATCAGTACTCCCGATTTCTCGTTGACCTACTTCACCCCAACAAATAGAAGTTCGACATCTACGCCCATAAAGCATCTCATAAGGTGGCATTCCAATACTAGTGTGGTAACTATTATTGTACGAGAATTCCACCAATGGTAAGTGCTCATCCCAACTACCACCGAAATCAATAACACACGACCTTAACATATCCTCTAACGTTTGATTTGTACGCTCAGTTTGACCGTCCGTTTGAGGATGATACGCCATGCTCATCTTCAATTGAGTACCCATATCTTCATGAAACTTGTTCCAAAACCGAGACGTGAAACGAGTATCTCAATCCGAAACAATAGATATAGGAACCTCATGCCTGGATATCACCTCCTTGATAAATAACTTGGACAAAGTCTTCGACGATATCGTTTCCCGAATGGGAAGAAACAAGGCACTCTTCGTCAATCGATCTACTATCACCCAAATCGTATCAAATTGGGTTCTCGCCGTCCTTAGTAACTTGGTAATGAAGTAAATGATAATGTGCTCCCATTCCACTTTGGATCTTCCAACGGTTGTAACATACCATACGGCTTTTGGTGTTCGGCTTTAACTTGCAAACACGTGACGCATTACTCAACATACTTAACAACATCACGTTTCATGCCGGGCCACCAATACTCTTTCTTCAAATCGTAGTACATCTTTGTTGCACCCGGATGAATGGAATACTTTGACTTATGTGCTTCATCAAGTAGCACCTTTCGGTAATCGCCCATCTTGGGTACCCACACTCTACCTTGAAAGGACAAAAAACCATCCGGGCCCAAGGTAATGGACTCCGTTTGCCCCACGATTCGTTCTTCATGCTTGTTGTTAACAAAAGCTTCAATTTGAATCTCACCAAGCTTTACAAGAAAATCGTTAGTAATAATCATGCGTAACGATCCTACTCGTATCGCCGGATGTTGATCTTTCGACTCAACGCATCCGCAACCACGTTCGCCTTACCCGGATGATAGAGTATCTCACAATCATAATCCTTTACCACATCCATCCACCTACGTTGACGATAATTCAAATCTCATTGATTAAAGAGATGTTTCAAACTCTTATGATCCGAATAAATTGTACATTTGACACCATACAAATAGTGGTGCCAAATTTTCAACGCATGTACCACCGCCGCCAATTCAAGATCATGAGTCGGGTATCTCTTTTCGTGTTCCTTTAACTGTCGAGAGGTGTAAGTGATGACTTTACCTCTTTGCATTAGAACACACCCGATTCCATTTAATGAGGCATTACAATAAATCGTCATATCTTCGATTCCCTCCGGTAATACTAACACCGGAGCTTGACACAATTTCTCCTTTAACAATTGGAAAGCAATTTCTTGCTCGTTTTCCCAATTAAACCTCATGTTCTTCCTTGTCAACTTCGTCAAAGGAGAAGCAATTTTAGAAAAGTCTTGGATAAACCGACGATCATAACCGGCCAATCCGAGAAAACTTCGGATTTCCGTATGCGTAGTCGGTTTTCCCCAATTCTTCACCGTCTCTATCTTCCCCGGATCTACTTGAATACCTTCTTTATTCACCACATGGCCGAGGAATTGAACTTCCCCTAACCAAAATTCACATTTGGAGAATTTAGCATACAACTTCTCCTTCCGCAACGTCTTCAACACTTCACGTAAATGGTGTTCATGTTCCTTCATACTCTTAGATTAAACAAGTATATCGTCAATGAACACAATTACCGACTTGTCCAACATAGGTTGGAACACCCGGTTCATAATATCCATGAATGCAGCCGGTGCATTCGTAAGACCAAAAGGCATAACTACAAACTCAAAATGCCCGTAACGAGTTCGGAAAGCCGTTTTCTCTATATCTTCCTCACGGACCCGTACTTGATGATAGCCGGACCGTAAGTCAATCTTAGAAAAATACGTTGCACCTTGGAGTGGGTCAAACAAATCGTCAATCTGAGGAAAGGGTAACGATTCTTGATCGTCACTTTGTTCAACTCCCGATAATCGATGCACATCCGCATATCACCATCTTTCTTTTTCACAAATAAACCGGAGCACCCCATGGCAAATCACTCGGTCGAATGAAACCCTTTTCGAGCAACTCTTGGGTTTGATTTAACAATTCTTGCATTTTCGTCGGCGCTAAGCGATAAGGATTTTTAGCAATGGGAGTAGCTCCCGGAACCAACTCAATGCGAAATTCGACTTGTCTTTCCGCCGGAACACCCGGTAACTCATCCGGAAAAACATCTTCAAATTCATTAACCACCGGAATTTCACGAATGGGTGGTGGATCATCACGAGTATCAACTACATGGGCAAGAAAAACCATACCACCATTCTTAAGAAAACGTCGCGCCCGTGCATAAGTGCATAATGGTACGAGTCTTCTTCGTTTATCGCCATGAATAATCAACTCTCCCTCACTTGGGGTCTTTACACGAATGAACTTTTCATGGCATGCAATATCGGCTCTATAACGATCGAGCCAATCCATACCAACAACAATATCAAACTCACCCAAGGTCATCGGAATGAGATCAATTTTAAACATTTCGGTACCAAACACAACATTACAATCCTTACACACATCAACCTCTAGCACCGTCTTACCATCCGCTATTTCAACTTCCACCAGATGACTTAACTTAGCTAGCGGTTTGTTAAGCTTAGACACAAATCGAGGCGACACAAAAGACAAATTAGCACCGCTATCAAATAATATCCTTGTCAGATTAGAGTTAACCATGAAAGTACCTGAGACAACTTCATTGGATTGCTTGGCCTCATCATTGGTCATCAATTAATTTCGCCCCTGAGTCGTACCCGCCGCTTTCTCCAACTTCTTAACATGATCACCCCGCAACTCGGGACATTCCGTCCTTCGGTGCCCCTCCTTTTGACAATTGTAACAAGTGAGCTTTGGTGTTGAGGATGAGTTTGTACAATCACGAGCCATGTGTCCTTGTCATCCACAATTATAACATTTGGGTCCATAACCCCCGGACGCACCCTTCTTCACACTACCAACACTCTCACTCGCACCCTTACTTTTCTTGTTAGAATGACTAGTAGCTTCAAACTTTCTTTTGCCAAAAGTAAAGCTACTCTTCCTCAACACGAGCACCTCAAAACCTTTGGCCATATCGAACAACTCATCAAAATGTTTCACCACATTTACACTAATCTTCTCTTGATAGCTATCGTTCAAGGTTCGGTAAAAGTCTTCTTTCAACATTTTATCATTCCCGACATACTCCGAGCAAAATTGGGTCTTTGACAAGAAAACGGATTTGAGAGTGTTCAAATCCATCGACCCTTGCCTCAAGACACGCAACTCGTCCTTAAATCTAGTAAGATCGGCCGAAGTTCGGTACTCTTGGAAAAACTCCGCCTTGAACTCGTCCCAAGTAAAATCCATACATTGTTCTTCACCATAAAGTTGGATTTTCGTATCCCACCACAACTTAGCATCGCCCCTCAACATGCTACAACCATACCTCGTCTTTTTATCAAGAGGGCATTCACAAGTACGAAAAGCCCCCTCTATATCGGAGATCCATCGGGCACTCTTAAGTAGGTCCCGTTCGCCCTCAAAAGTGCGAGGTTGAGCATCTTTGAAATTCTTATAGAAAAAGTCCCGCCCTACAACGTTATCCTCTTGAAGGACAACCTTTATTTGTTCCTTTACTACATTGACTAATTGTTCATCAATCGTATCTAAAAACATCTTCTTAACATCTTCTAGGAAAGCCGCATGATGACTTTTCAAAATGGTCTCAACTTTGGCCGTGAACTCGGGGTCCTCGCTCGTGCCCCCATTATCGGTGTCGTGTTCGTTTCTCATCTTCATTCTATAAAACGGAAGAGGTTAAACATCGAAACGAAAAGACATAACACACACACACACACACACACACACACACATATATATATATATATATATATATATATATATATATATATATATATATATATATATATATAAATACACACACACACACATATACACCTTACCGCCCCATCTTGCTCAACAATCGTCGTACATTGCTTGTTTGACACGATTTGCACCCGTAACAATGGTAGCTAGTCATTGTTACGCGAGCAACTCGCATTAACTTGCTAGTACAACGTCTATCTCGCTTGATGGATTTCATATACAACACAAAAACAAATAGCGCAAGGTTAGTTCACATAAACCTATGCACTAACCAAACCCGGTCTGACCCGTCTCCTACAAGTCCCGCATAAAGCACACACACAATAAATTCTAAGTCTAGGAACCTATCTCAAGTCGCCAAAATCCCTTAGACCATGGTCTGATACCACCTGAAACATCCCAACCCGTATTCAACACGACCAATTTTTTTTTAAATAATTAAACCATTAACGCCCGATTAAATGGTTACATAACGTGAATCGTCCCATTTAACCCATTAAAACAATATTACAAGTTAAATGTTTACAATTTAGGCACAAAGGCCTTTAAACAAATGTAATACAAGTTCGACCCGTTAAAAATGATAGTTTTAATCCAAACAACACTTGAGCATGGTTTGGGGTTAAATTACCCAAAACACTAGGCCGACTCAAAAAGCTTCACCAAGCATCCAACAAGGGGTAACTAGTGCCCAACAACCCCCTTCCCCTTATCCGCACCTGCATCTAAAAAGATAAACAACAAGAGGGGTAAGCGAACGCTTAGTGAGTGCAATAAGTATACACATGCATATATAATATACCTACTTGCAACCACCTACACACATTCCACAAACATGCTAGCAATATAATATTAGCATACGAACTCCGAATATTAAGCTAACAACCTCCAATACCGCAACTAGCATAAACAATAGCATGTACTCTAAAATATAATATTCTACACTACAATACATGCACAACTATATGGTTAACCATACACGCGTCATGGTGCTACCGGCTCCGTGGTTCACACCATACGTAATGCTATGACGCTACCGGCTCCATGGTTCACATCACTACTCATTCGAGTCATACTCTTTTATAGTGCTACCGGCTCCATGGTTCACACTTCGGTGTTACCGGCTCCGTGGTTCACACCTCATTTTATAGTGCTACTGGCTCCATAGTTCACACTTTGATGTTACCGGCTCCATGGTTCACATCACTACACGTACCATGATGCCACCGGCTCTGTGGTTCACATCATAGCACACTCGCACATACTATGGCACTTCCGGCTCCGTAGATCATGCCATAGTATACAAATAAATATACTATATACATACATGCATAAATATCCCACTCACCTTAATGCCAATGTGATGATTAAAGTCCGCAAGCTTCAAAGCAAGTACCTAATTCTTTAAGTACACATTTAATACACAAAATAGTTGGACTAGACACCAACATTTAACACTTGAGCATTTAATGACCCGATTGCATTAAATGACTCATTTACACCAAACCGCCCATCAATGGCCAAGACTCATCATAAATCACTAAAAGCTAGTGATTATAGTCCAATATCAACAACCAACACCATTTAGGGTATTTTCATACCCATCTTGCCCAAACTTGGTCAACATTACCCATTTGACCCATTTTAACACTTAGACTTACAAATTTGGTCAAACTTAATCCATCAACAAATCCTTCATCATTTAACAAGTGTATTAGTGACTAACAACACAATTAACTCCTACAAATTCTCAATTTACATGATCAAACCCTAGATTAACACCATTAGGGTTTTTCTTACACCAAATTAACCCAAATTCACCCATTAAATCCCCAAATAGGTCTTACAAGTCTCAAATGACCAAACCCTAGCCATAAATTAACTAAAACTCAAAACGTGGAGTTATGACTTACCAACACTATCACGTCGTAGCTAAGAACGAGGGGAACAATATTACTTCTTGTTCCTAAGATCGATTCCCAATTCTTCACCTTCAAATCTTAATATAAATCTATGTGGGTTTTGTGTTTTGAGAGGAAATAGAGAAAGAAAATGGAAAAGAAAATGAATAAGTGAGATAAGTGGCTGAGATTTAGAGTTCCAATCAGATCCACACGCGAAAAGATGAAAGTACCCTTGAACCACACTTTTTAAAAGCTGAAAAACGAGTCAGCACGCCAGTAAGGTCGCGGCGCGACCCACTTTGCCGCGGCGCGGAATTTCACAATGTTTTCGAGCTTTTTTAAATTCCCTCCTAATCCTGATTCATGTTATGTGTTGCGGCGCGACCTTCCCAACCGCGGAGCAACATTAGGCTACGTCTGATCAATTTTTGACAACTTAAACCAACTATCGTTTACATGACTCGTACATTTCGTTCTCGCTTCCTATATACGCCTAGACTTCATCATAAAACCTCACATGACTTAATACACTCCTAAACAATGTGTATACTCATACTCATACACTTTCTCGAGTACATATACACATATATATATACATACACATCAAATTAACACTTTATTTCATTTAATCACATAAACACATGAAATATAAGCGTACTAACGGTTAAATATGTACCTTAATTCACGTATGGGAAAAATGGGATGTTACAAACACCGACCACATACGTGCGCACATCTTTTGACAAACCCGACTTTCCATCCCGAGCTAACTCCCACTGTACGGATGTATCATTAACCATGACTCTTAATAAAACCTTGTGTTCATCTTCTTTGGTCAACCGCAACGAAGTTGCCATTGGAGAAGATCTTCCCGAAGTACCGAAAGCTCTAATGTACCCAATTCGACCCGAATTTCCACTAGCTTCAACTTCCTTTGAGCTCCCACTCAAACAAGATTCCTCAACAATACCGGAAACCATTAGCATGCTAGGACTTTTGGCATCCACAAAATCACCTAGCCATTCCCAAATAGCAACTTCAACTACATACATGGTTCCCCTTTTAAACCCGCGAGCAACCACACAATCTCCTTTAAACACTACCCACTTTTGATCTCCAAATAGAACATGACAATTATCGTCGTCCAATTACCCAACCGAGATCAACTGACTATTGAGCTTTGGAACAAACCGCACATTCCTCAAGATTCAAGCATAATTCAAGTGTCTAACCACGAGATCACCAATACCCGCAATATCAATTATACTCCCATTCACAACTCGAACCTTACTGGAGTATTCCTTGAAGTTTACCATCTCGTTCATGTATGGGGTAACATGATACGAGGCACCCGAATCTAAAACCCAAGATTCGTCAAGAACCTCTTTTTGACACATCAACGCATCTTCGATCACCATAGTCAATACGCTCTCACCCGACTTATGACTCGGACACTTAGACTTGTAGTGACCAACTTGTTGACAATTCCAGCACACCACGTTCTTGCTCCCTGACGGACTTCTTGAACTAGCTCTTCCCCAACTAACACTTAGAACCGAACCCGAACTTCCATTCGAATCTTTCCGACGAATACCTTCACTAAGAATCAAATCCCGGATTCCTTCAAAAGTGAGTAGTTCCGGATGAACCACTAACCGCCGTGACCGTACTGACCCAACTATCGGGCAATGAAGATAGCAAAAACAACTCCTCAAGCTCATCATCGAATTTAATATTCACTGATTTCAACCGAGTTAAAATTGAATTAAATTTGTTAACATGATCCGTCGCCGAGGAACCCTCCATTATCCTAGCATTCACTAATTACCGAATCAAGAAAACTTTGTTCAAAGCGGATGGCTTTTCATACATGTTAGATAAAGCGGCAAGCAATCCCGTCGTTGTGGCTTCACCCACGATGTTGTAAGCAACGTTCTTGACCAGAGAAAGTCGAACAACTCCTAGGCCTTGCCTATCCAACAACTCCTACTCGCCTTGAGTCATCTCTTCCGGTTTAACACCCTTCAACGGTTGATAAAGCTTCTTTTGATAGAGCACATCTTCAATTTGCATCTTCCAAAAGCTAAAATCATTCCCATCAAACTTATCAATCTTCACATCACTCTTTTTCACCATTGTTCCCGTAAAACCGAACCGAAGCTCTTGATACCACTTGTTAGGAATAAAGCATGTGAGCCCTAACAAGACTTGATAACCCTAGGTTATCAAACCCACTTACAATAAACGAAAATAGTTGATGTATACGAAGAAACCATCAAAAACGATAAAGACAAGAGAATTTAACGAAGCTATATGTAATCACGAATGATTACTTTAATCCTCGGCCACCAAAGAGAGTTCTTTTATTGATATTTTCATGGATACATGTTAGGGTAACAATAGGATGTTTAAATAGGCAAAAAACAACAAAGAAACAACTTAGCGATCAAGAAAACTCGTTTCTAGAATTTTCTCCCGTCAGCACCATTTTCGCGACCATAATTGAATTTTGGTGGTCGCAAGTTTCCTTCAGGTCTAAACTCGCGACCATAGTTGAATTCTTGTGGTCGCAAGTCTGTATTCTCAGCAAATCCTATTCCGCGGACTTGCATCTCGCGACCATAGCACTTAAATTTGCGGTCACAAATTTCTTGCAGCTCAGAATTCAACTTTGAGTTTAACTTGTGTTCGCACTCCTAGCATATTTTTCACAACGACATAAACTTAAATGATGGAATAATTATCTAATGAAAAATAGGATTGTAAATCGTGAAAACAAAGTTCTTTCAGATAAAGCACAAATGAATTAATTAGTTATTTAACTAAAATTTTAATTGTAATCTTTTGCATTAGGAATTTTGGATAGCTAGCATGTATAAACTCCACTTCACATATCTTAATCATAGGTCACCAATGTGTAGACGCGTTAAGAATTATTACTTCTCCTAATAAGGAATGTTTGCTTTATGGTGTTAGATTATTTGTATTGTTTATAATTAAAAATGTTACACCAATTGTTTTATGTTGCACCAAAGGATTAATGGTTTAGCCTTATAAAAAAAAATAAGGATATACTATCACGAGATATACAGAAATATACGGGGTTATAGACGAAGGTTTCCCCATTTTTTTTTTCTTTTTTCGTAAAGCCAAGATACATTAAAACTCGGAAACGTTACAAGTGCACAAACTCTGTTAGAGATAAGGGTTAGAATTGACTGCCGGATTCGTTCTTGAATCGTGTGTTCACTTTCTCTATAAAGTATTTCGACCCTACGATTGCCTCGGTTACACGAAATCTTTACAGGGATAAGACAAAAACGCTATCAGTGTTTTTGGCAATGAAATCACTGATCAAATTGTTAGAGAATATGTGTATGTTTTCTGTTAGTTAAAATGAAAGCAAAGTCCTCTATATATAAGAGGTGAAAAGGTGCGACGAAAGGATGTAACCCTTCAATGTAAATATGCAACCTTTCAACGAAAAGATGCAACTCTTCGTTTAAACCTTTTAGAAAATAACATCCCTCTTCACGAAATGATGTAACCATTCATGGTTACCTTTCATCAAAAGATGTAATTTCCAAGACCTTATTGAATTAACTCGAACGAGCGTGCACTCCACACTCTCCAAACTCGTCATTGAGCTTAATTCGATAAGCCTTTGCTTTCTAGTAAATTCCAATTAACTAAAATGATTGTTGATAACACTAAAATCACCAACAAATCCCCCCATTTTAGTGTAATCCTTGATTTACTAAAATAATACAAACGAACAGAACAAACTAATGCATAAATGAAAATGTTTCAGAAATTGAATTTTCACTTAGTATAATATTTACGAGAATTCGAGTATCAGGGTGTTTCAGAAATTGATCCCTTCCACTCATATGAAAACTATAAAATATTATACATATCAGTTTCTTACATATCCCTAAGACAATCTTGACACTATTATAAGCCATGTGTCCTAATCCTTCAGCGAACATATTGGCAGCTAAGTCCAAAGCTCCATTGAAGCGGCAAAACTTCATGTTCACATAGGTAGCTCTTTTACATCTTGCACCCGCATATGCAATTTTTCAAAAGAACTATTAAGAAGTTAAACTTCAACCTAACTCCGCTTACGGGTCTAAACACATACTTAGGGATCAGTATATTTATGTGTTTCAATCTTCAGAAAGTAAGCTTACCTCATTGAATTCAGCTCCTAGCATTGTACTAGAAGAGAATTGGGCGTCTCACTTTGGAAGATTTGGTTGGACTTCAATCCCACATCATTAGCCAACATTTGCGCGCTTTCGGCTAATGCTTTTGTCAAGTGATCCGTCAAACTTTGTTGTGACCCAACAAAATCCACATATATCACTTTATTCGTGATCAACTCACGAAACATAATGTGTCTAAGGCATAAGTGTCTAGACTTTCATTTGTTCAAATACATGCCTTAGTCACAAGACATCCCATCACTAGGGATCACTATGAACTTTAATCTCATTCATTATGACTTCAATCAATTTTTCCTTTGTAATCCTTATATCCAAGGACTTACTAAATTCTTATATGACCATAAGAAACCCGTATGTACTTAAAATTAACTGATTGATCAGTCAGTGTGTATGTCCACTTTTCACGGACTCACCAATGTAAACCTATAATTTGTACACCTTTGATAATGTATCCCCATTATCCTTATGCACACAATTATACCATTACATTAGATGATGAGATTATAATTATAAACATACCTTAGTCAGTCCACTTCTAGAACCAAGAAGTAATGACAATTTAGTTTATAATGTGAATAGTCTCAACATCAACCTTTTGATCTAAGATATCTCATCTATACCAAGTGTAAATCCAACAACTTGTAGATGTATCATCTTTTGATCAATAGTGAACTCAATACAATTTTAATATACTTTAAGGATTTACATTGTGAATTAAACCATAACCCATGGTTAGCTTTTACAAGTAAAATACTTAAGCCCCATTACAATGATTTTCACTAGACCATGCTCAATCTTTCTAACACCTTGCTATATTGGTCACTCGATGTAATTACATACATCATACCACCAATTTCCAAAGCTAACCGGTGTTTGAAACAACTAAGCAACATCTAATTTTTATTTCATATTAAACATATTAGTTTCACTAACTTGTACCATCTTGATGAATAATCAAATAGTTTGTGGACATTAATCACATGAAAACAAATGAATAAAGAATTCATATTTATTTTAATTTGTGCATAACAATCCAGAGTTAATACTCCACAATGCATACCATCACGTATTTTTTTTTTAAAAGCAATAATTTTATAATAAAAATAAAAATAAAACTAGCAAGAAGTTAGTGATTACAACTCTACATCAAGATCCTAACAACAATGACTCCACGATCAACTCCTCAACTCCTAACAAATTTTACAACTCGATTCAAAGAACGACCTCGAAAAAATACAAACAAAAACGGCTACAATCCTACAATCTTAAAATCAACCCGCCATCCATATCAACACCACACAATACCACATTAAGGGCAATCACTCGATAGAAGGTGCATCGAATGAAAAAACCAACCACGACCAACACACGATAACTTCATAAATCACTCCGATACCTTAAACCAAACAAACTCGGTCACACAATCTAACAAGTGGTGGTATTGCGAAATGTAGAAATGTTAGTGGAGAAGATACTACGATTGTAAAAACCACAATCAATATCCACGATTGAAACCACGAACTACTAATCAACGAGAAATCACGATCATGTAAATCACCCTGCCAGAACAACCATTAAAATAACCCGAAACACCAATCTAACTTCACGAACATAACACTCGATATAAATTGATCGTGCACCTTGCTTACAACCATAACAATCTCAAAACTTAATTCCGACCACCTTCACACCACAACCTAAAATCCCATAAAAAACATCCATACTAACAACCAACCACCACAATTTGAATCTGCTAGAAACCATCACACAAGCCACTCGAAACAATTTTTATTAAATTAAAAGGTTTGATAAGCAAAATAAAAAGCCTTCTTGGTGACAATCAATCAAGAACAGCTAACCTAAATCCAATACCCCTTAAGTTGCAATCAACAGAAGTTTAAAAGCCCGGACAGTAAATTTCAAGTTTAACATAAGAAGTGATAGTCTATATACGCAAATTACCTTTGAAGAAATCGACAGCAGAGGGCACAATCACCATGCCATGAACCCGAAACTTAGATCGAAAATAAAAAAAAACCGAAAGCTATACCATTAATGAGAGCACAACTCTTGAAATCACCCGAAAGCGAAACCACACGAAGCACAACTCGAACTTATCCTGAAAAATGATTTGGAGTACCTGAACATCACTGCCCGAAAACCACCCCTCGAAACGACCTATCACCCTTAGCACGACACGACCTTGAAATTAGAGTGGCCGCTTTAAACCTCTGTATGCAACCACCTGAAAACCACTTTCACCAAGAACTGAAAACCACCCGATATCACTTTCATTGACGAACTTAAACTACCTAAAAGGCACTAATAAAAACAACCGATTCGAACAATCGATTCTGGAGAAAATAACGAAAAAAAAGATGATGTAGATAAAAGTAATACATAGAAAAGCAAAGAAAGGAGTCCCTCCGAGCCGCCGGCCAAGGCCGACGGCCGGAGGAGAGGCTTAAAAGATGGTGGATGCGCTGTAACTAGTTAGGGTTTAGAGAGAGTGTTGGGATGCATACCATCACATATTAATCCGTCTCATTGAATAAAAATATTCCTCAAGAGACCATGACTAAAATTATAGTTGTATGCATTATCAAATTCATGGATTAAATTCAAACACAGACCCTTCAAGTAAATACACTTAAGGGATCCATTTACCGACCTATTAAATCCCACAAGTCAAACAACACCTTTTGGCGGATTCTCAAAAGAGATAAAACATATATTTTATAGAAGAATATTTGTAACCATTAGCCACCAAATAGTAATTTAACCGATTCCATTTCATTGATGTTTGCCAAGCGGTGACACCAACCGACATAAAACACCAGGTTTCATTATTTGACAATCAACTGTTTTGTGGACAACAACACTCGCATAATGAATCAATGGATAAAACTTCTTGTTTATTTTATTTGAAGCAACACAAATACCCACTTTACAAAGTCAATCGTTGCACTTTTCCAGTGGTTTATGACTTTTCACTAACCGTCATATATGTTACCGATTGTTATCAATTGAACCGTTGTGACTTATTAACAATCACAACTTCTAACAACCAATAACTACAATTAACTAACAAGAAGAAATAACTATCCATATAATAACTACCATCTTGTGAGTGCTTGTTGTTAAATGTAATACTAACAGTAACCAACTATAACAATCAAGGTTGAAACCTATCAATTGTGAAATAGATTTTGGATAAAAGCTGTTATATACCGTTTGACCACCTTTTGTACAAAATGGTATGAAGACACCGTATGACTCAAAAGGATTTATTTAGTATAATATTAATCCTCATACGTTGGATCATGTTTAGAAAATCTATTATCATTTCCATGTAGACATACATGCATGATTGCCGTATGCAATACTAACCCACCGAAATGTCTAACGACAAAATCTCTTTTAATTGGTCATATGTAAATATGAATGAAATAGAACAAAATATGCATACGGTGACATGTAACTCAATCCACCACATCATGATTTAAATTCCAGATTAATTAAGTGGATACACATGTAATTAATCTTTATATGCATTATATCGTGATAAAATAATATAGAGTAAAAGAAAGGAAATTGTGTACTTGTGTGATATCAACGTAATCTGATGATGATGCTTTCCATTTCTTTTGTTTGTATCCACATGAACTTCTCCACAAGTTTCTTTATTTATTTCGAAGCAATTATAGAAACGCCATATTGCCAGAGATCCATCAACGATTCATCCATGCAATTGGTTCATTGATGAGTTCCATAATTAAAATGGAGATAAAACCGTCCACCGACTAATCAATCAATATAAAATTGATATAGACTCAAAATTCATTTTGTTTCGGTATTTTAACAAATCTATTACCACCAATGGCCTAACTTGCTTTCAATTTGTATCATGGTCAATAAGTTGACCAATATCTTATCTGAGATCCAAATTTGAAGGATCCTATAATTACATAGACGCAAATTCTATATTACTCCCATTTAGACAGTATAAACACTGCCATATATTCCATGATCATTATCATGAATATCAACAAATACTTTATAGATTTGTTAGAGATAAGGGTTAGAATTGACTGCCGGATTCGTTCTTGAATCGTGTGTTCACTTTCTCTATAAAGTATTTCGATCCTACGATTGCCTCGGTTACACGAAATCTTTACAGGGATAAGACAAGAACGCAATCAGTGTTTTTGGCAATGAAATCACTGATCAAATTGTTAGAGAATATGTGTATGTTTTCTGTTAGTTAAAATGAAAGCAAAGTCATCTATATATAAGAGGTGAAAAGGTGCGACGAAAGGATGTAACCCTTCAATGTAAATATGCAACCTTTCAACGAAAAGATGCAACTCTTCGTTTAAACCTTTTAGAAAATAACATCCCTCTTCACGAAATGATGTAACCATTCATGGTTACCTTTCATCAAAAGATGTAATTTCCAAGACCTTATTGAAATAACTCGAATGAGCGTGCACTCCACACTCTCCAAACTCGTCATTGAGCTTAATTCGATAAGCCTTTGCTTTCTAGTAAATCCCAATTAACTAGAATGATTGTTGATAACACTAAAATCACCAACAAACTCATGCATTGAGATCATGCATGAAACAGAGCGATCTAAGCTAGCTAGCACATAGAGAGGAAACAATAGACTGATACAATGGTCAACGATTACATCCTACAGAAGTCAGAACGAAAGTGTAAATGATAAAGCTAAAGTGGGAGCTAGCCGTGATCGCCAATGTCCTCGTTCACCCATGGATTGAGAAGCCATTGATTCCAATAAACACGACCCTTCTTTAGACGTGACGAAATTCAAAGAAAACTCTTCACTGGTATTTCGTTGACCGCCATTGGGACGCTCCAATCTTTTTTCTCGAATACCTTCAAGTTTCGATATTTCCATAACACGTACCCACTAGCCCATTCATTAGCTTGCCATACTTTTGAGAATGAGTCAGACTGATTGTTCGACACTTTACCACGAAATCGATCATCATGACTTGCAAAGTTTATGTTACTTTTGTTCCACCAGATTGCGACACGAGCCCATAAATCCTTAGCGAATGAACAAGAGTGAATTATATGATGAACTGTTTCAAGATCATTATTGCAAACTGGGCAGCAGATCGAATCGAGATCAATACCGTGTTTATCTAATTCTACTCGAATGGGAAGTCGTTTTAACTTAGTACGCCATACGAATATTCCTACTTGTGGTACTAAGTTGTTGCATCGCGTAAAATATTTAAGCTTCTTAGCTTAACTTTGTCGAAAAATATAAGTAAGCTTCTTTGTCACCTCAATCTTATCAGACTTTTGTCTTTTTACATGAAAAAGAGATATTTGGGGCACATCAAGTGCTGGCGCAGATAGGCATCAACGCGCCAAAGGCAACGCCAGCCAACTCTCTAGCGCACCTTGACGCTGACACAGTGTGACCCACATTTAATATATAAATTATTTTAATTACAACCATTAGTTTATAAAAAATTTAAAAAAATACAGTTAATGATCCGATTGTATTTTTCTTTTCTTTGGAAATAAACTACTTTTACTCAACTATAAATGCAATCCATTTCATACCACATTTTGCACAACCATTCTGTACAAAAACACAATACAAATCATCTAACTTACTACAACTTTTCACAACAAAAAAAATGTCTCAACTTAACAATAATTCACCAAACGATTTTTACAACCATATTAAACAATCATATCCCATAATTCATCTCCAAATCAAACACGTTTTTCACAATTTGCACCTAACCAAAAACGTATTCTATCAACAAGAACAATTCCTTCAACAACAACAACAAATACCATTTCCATTTAACAACTCATATTTTCCACAACAATCATTCCATTTAACCAAAAACAATTCTTTTCTCAAGAAATATCTTAAATTCCACAATTACCAACACAACCAAATATTAAATCCGTACCCGAAGCACAATTCAAAACCAAACAACAACAAGATAAAAGAAAAGAAAAGAATAAAGTTGGCGAAAAAAGTGAACGCCCTGGACATCAGATGTAGAAAAAATATTGGCTGAACATTGGTGTTATGCTTCGGAAAATCCGTCAATCATAAACTCGCAAATTCATGAATTTTTTTTATTGTACGATTTTAACTAACTATAATCGTGTGGTTATTTTAACAGGAACATTAACCAACTAACGGAAAAATGGAGGAAATGTTAAAAACATCAACTTTTTTATTTCCATTCAAAATTGCAATAAAAAGAAGAGGCAAAGTGGGGCTAGAAACTTGGGCATCATGGAAGCATCACGTGTGGGATTTCGAGATCGTACGAGTCACAATTTTACGCACAAAGAAGCATGAAAAGTACTTACTGACTACCTAAAATTTAAGTGTTCGGAAGGCATAATGGGCAACCAAAGACGGACAACCGGAACCACCGATCATTTTGGAAGATGATGAACCTTAACTTATGTGAAATCCTTAAATCTTCAGCGTAATGCGAGCCACACACTACTAAGGGTGCGCTATGCACACGCTGTCGGGTTGGCAGAGACTGATTTTGAAAATTAGAGATATCACGGGTTTCAAGTGTAAAATTCGCATTAAAATATCCTAGAGCTGAGAGTTTCGGAAAAGTACTCATTTTTTCACCAAAAATATTCCAGACACTTTAGAGAGAGAGAGAGAGAGAGAGAGAGAGAGATAAGGTAAATTTGAGCTTCTAGAAAGAGAGGGTTCTTGATGGAAGATAATCGAAACGTTTTGGTGGATGTGTGAGACTTATATGTGTTTATTAACAACATTAAGGGGTGATTACAGTTTCTCATCTTCGTCATCATCATCTATCTTTTGATTTGGTAAGAACCCTAGTTTCATCTTTATGAATAATTTAGGTCTAGTGTCTATTTTAAGATAGGGTGTTGTTTGGGTAAATTGACATCTAAATAGTGTTAAAAGGCTGAAAATCTTAAGGGTTTGTATAATTAGGGTTCATGTGACCAAATGGGTATTTTGTGAGGATCGAGTAATTGATAATGGTCTCTATTATAAGTTCTGAAAGCTAAAAAATTTGTGATGTAAATCATGTAAGGTTAATTAGTAAGAAAGTTATCAATGTGAGTACTTGCTAAATGTAATCATATTTGGTGTGCTTTGGGTTATAGTGTTCATTGGGTTAAAGTTTGTTTATAAATGGGTCTTATGGGTCTTTTAGGTAAGAAGATGGTGAGTTCCGGGTTGAATTTGTATTAGTAGGTGAAGTTGTACAAAGGGGCAAACTTCAACTATTAAGGCTCATCATGGTAAGGGTTAATGAATTATAAGTCTGCGAGATTGCAGACATAATAATGAATTATTTTATCTTATGTCTTTAAAAAAAATAAACAGTCTCCAGTAAAAACGACTGCGGACGCAACATAAGACATAATAAGATCTGCAGACTAATAAACAGACACCACCTAAGTGTCTGTAGCTAGCTTTTGTTTTAAGTGTACTTGGAAAATGGTTTTTTTTTTTTGGGTCATTGACATAAGTATGTGTAATTGTTTTTGTGAATGATTTCAAATGTTTAAAAATATTATGTGAAATCGAACCAGAAAATCTTGAATTTGGGGGTGCGCTCCGCGTACGAGTAAAAAAAAACGAGATTATGGGCGTTTCACTTTTAGGGTTGACCGAACTCTTGACCGAACTCTAACCACGCAAATTTATTCGCGAATGATCCGATATGTCGTCCACGCGGTCTAGGAGTTAGCCGAAAAGACATAAAACGACGCTGATCCCTACGTTGATCATCCGATGAAGTTCGTTTTCAAATCTTGAAAGCCCAACGAGAAATTGTGAAAACTCAACAAGTAAAACGTCAATAGTCAATTATGAAACGAATGAGTCGTGTGTTCATAGCGTTCAACACAATCATGAATCCTAACTTGCCAACATAAGAGCAAAGACTTCTTAAACATTACCATAACATTCTTAAATCCTACTGCCATAACCGCCACCCGAAGGCGAAGACAAATATCGACTAGTTTTATTTATTATAATGACGTATTATTTATTTTTATTATTGTCTTTAATTTAAATTATCAATCAATGTAATATTTTTTTGTATGTATTGTTGTTAATTATTAATGTGATGTTTATTTAAATTTATGTAAAGTTTTATTTTTATTTACTAATTATTCTTTTATTTACTAATTATTTATTATATTTAATTAATAATTAATTTTAATGATTTAAAATTTGATGTAAAAGTGTAAAATATAGAAGGTTAAGTTAAAAAATATTAAAAGCGGTTTCTTTAAAAGTGGTTACTGCTAATGTCAAAAAAGTTAGTTAAAATGGCTAAGATACTTCGTCACATCAACGAGAAGTTTAGGGGGTGTTTGGGGTAGCGATTTATTACGTTTAGAAATCATAAATAATCAAAAAATAGTGTTTAGCATATATCAAATAAAAATCACTTATCCATGTTTTTAAAAGCTCAAATCGTGGAAATGGAGAAGCAAGGATAAAGTTACTGCTGGGAAAACGCATAATTGACTTCCCCTCTTTTTTTCCTCCTTTATACCCCCTTATAAAACATTTTTTCTTTATACCCTACAATTAAAAATTCATATTAATATTATGTTATTGCTTCTCGTCAGCATGTGGACAATAAATTACACTTCATGTCCCATATTTTATTAGGGGATGATTCTCACACACTGTTTTTTGATCCTCACACACCATTTTACCCTATTATTAGGGAGGAGTTCAAGTAAATTGGTGTGTGAGGATCAAAAAACAGTGTGTGAGAATCATCCCCCTATTTTATTACTCGTAATGGAGTAGTAATTTTAAGATTGAAGTTTTTTTCGTATCATATGTTGTGTAGTATTATTATTACTATCTTATCTAATAGACAAAACTGGTAAATAGACTTTAATAGACAAAACTGGTGAATACTAATTAGGGGTATTTTTGTCATTTCACCTTTTTTTTATTTTAACTAACTTTCATTACACCAATAAAGCCTCCTACACTTTTTTCATAAATTCAAAACGATCCCCCAAATAGGGGGTAAACTGTCAGATAACCATTTTCATAAAAAATCTTAAATAAACTCCACTCAAATATTCAACGGGTCATATCTTCTCGCTCGCAACGAGTTAAATTTTTCCGACACCATTGTTAAACTCGATATAATTTTAGGAACATAATGTCACTAACTATACGTAAAACGGACGCTTTTTAAAAAAACGCTAAATATTTGAGGTACTTTACATACATGTTGATTTTGCGTTAAAATTTTAAAAGTCGAAAATTTCATAGCGAAACGCGGAGATGCACATATATTGTTAATTTGAAATAACATTTAAATCTTTCGTGGATTATACCTTTAGTTCAACTCGAGTTGCGCTTCAACGACACCATCGTTAGCCACGAAATAATTTTACAAACTAAACGCAATAAAATATATTGAAAACCGAACCCCCGGTGTGAAGCGAGGGTTCGAAAACTAGTTTGAGCGATAAAACTCTTTAATAGAGTAATACTTTGTACAGTTAATGAAAATATATTACTCCGTATCACATATTAGATTTATTGTTTTCGTTTTTATCCGCAATATAAAATTTGACGTGAATTATTTTCTCTCAACCTCGATGTTTGAAACGGGAATGGAATTTCTGAAATCCCATTTTCTCCACCGCACAGCGTCACTAACCACCACCATTTGCCACCCATTCCTTTCCATCTTCATTTAATTCTACTTCAAAACTACTTTAAATTCTTCATCAAAATTTCATATCTCTGAATATTCCTTCTTCTACTTCTCACTTGTTGGTAGGAGATCTAAAGTGGAGTGTGATAGAGACAACTCTAAGCTAGTTCATCAAGTCCGGTCAACTCCCTCTCTCGAAGTTCGCCTCAAAGTTTCAGATCTGCTGAGTTCTCGTTTTCAAACAGAAATTTCAAAAGATGGTAGATCTGGAGTGGTAGCTCGAACGGATCCGGAGAAGAAAGGGTTTTCTGATTTGCAGCTCCTATTTCTTTTCAGATCTGAAACTCGTTTGCTTTAATTTCGTAGGATTAAGTAACAGTTAGATGGGTGATTCCATTTTTATTGGAAGATTGGAGGGGATTTCACATAATATGCTCAAAGACACTTTCGGTAGGTTTGGATTAAGGAAATCAAATCGTGGTCGTTTAGGAGATTTGCTTTTATTACCTATGAACAAACTGTTCATGCTTCTTTGGCGATTCAAGAGATGAACGGTTCTATTGTCTTCGGAAAACCTATTTTTGTTGGACGACCATGTCGGCGGAGTGGTGGGAATTCTACCCGTGGTGTTCACTCACGTTCTTGTGTGTCAATTACACCAGATCGTGTCGTTGCTGATAATTTGGATCAGTGTGTGCTCATGGTTGATTCTACGCCTCTTGTGGAGGCCAAGGTTAAAGATTTTTGCAAAGGGTGTTTTTTGATTTTTAGAAAGTTGGGCACGTTTGCTGGGGTTGTCGAATGTGTCGATTTAGAGTCGTATTCCAAGGTTCTTGTGATGGGTTCGGGGTCCGGTTTTGAGATGGTGGTTCCTTTCTCTCCTAAGGCTAACGAGTTTTTTAGGTTCGTTTGGGTTGAATTACAAGGTTTTTCGGTCAAGTATGTTTTCGAAGAGAATATTAAGGTTGTTATTAATGAAATCCAAGTAAAATCATTTGAGTGGGTTTCGAATCGAATCAAAGACAAGACAATCGATTGACATTTTTAGCTTACTAATCCTTCTTTGTATTTAGTTTAAATATCTCGTGTGGGGTGCTCTCTCCGCTCCCAAGTTTTGTATTTTCTTTCGTTGTACTTTTTATGTTTCGGTTAATTCTTAGCCGATAATGTAAGAATCTGAGAATAATCTCACAAATCAACCAATTGATTACCAAAATTACAAGAGAATCAATAACAATTGTTTACAATGATGAAGAGATGAATGAATCACACACATTAAACATACAAACAGATGTGAATCAGAATAACCAACAGAATCAATATCAATCACCAAGATGATGATAATGAAAACCCTATAAATCGCCCAAAAACCAAAGAGCAGGAAACAATCGTATGAGTGTGTGTGTTAAACTCTAAAACCTTAAGAAATGGTATAAATAAATCCAATATGGCAAAAGTAGTCCTTGAAAATCAAATAAGATATGTCCTTAGGCACCAAGTATAAGCAAGTGACACAAACAGCCCTCCAGATATCCAGAATTGTGCATCAATGATCTCTTTTACCAACAAACAGCAACACCTACACAATTACTAATCATACAATGAGATTCATGAAGAAATAGTTTCAGGCTCAAGATTGTTCAAAATTCTAACATCCCCCCTTAATCTAAGCCTGAAACAAACCAAGTTTGTTACATAAAAATAAAAAATGTTGTCCAATATTCAACCCCTTGGTAAAAATGTCAGCTATTTGATTTTCAGAATCAATGTTAATGATATTAATAACACCAAAATTACATTTATCTCTCACAATATGCAAATCAATTTCAAAATGTTTAGATCTTTCATGAAACATTGGATTGACTGCAATTTGAATGGCAGACCTATTATCACAATACAGATTAACAGGTAAAAGGTTTTTAACATTCAAATGATTTAAAATTTTGAAAATCCAAATAATTTCACAAGTTGTGGAAGCCATAACTCAGTATTCAGATTTAGTTGATGATCTGGATACAATAGCTTGCTTTTTACTTTTCCTGTAAACTAAAGAATCACAAAAAAAGATAGAATAACCAGTAACAGATTTTCTAGATGATAAACATTTACCCCAATCAGCATCAACATAAGCAATAATATTCATATTATAATATTTATAAATGCATACACCTTTACCAGGAGAACCTTTTAAATACCTTAACAGTAATAAAGCAATTTGTTGGTTGAATGTTGGTTAATGAACTAAACGACAAAGTTAAGTATGATGATTAACCAAAGAATATGTTTTGATGATGAAACATACATATGCTTAAGTGATGACCGACATCTTAACATAAAACACGCAAGGTCACTAATCCATACTTTATCTTGCAAATGACCAAGTCAAACATAACTTAAAGAATGGAATTAAAGATCAGCAAAATACAGGGTCAATGTACGATCGACCGCATACCCAGCCGTAGAAACCCAAACTGAATTGCAACGCAGTTTTATGAAAACAAGTTGCACGGTCGCCACCACGGTCAACCGCAGTGCGACCGTAGTTTTCTCTGTCACCACTTTTGACCAAATTAAGTTTGACTGTAATGACCCGACTTCAATATACCAAAAACACTCCTTAAAAAAAAACTTTTCCGAATCAACACATCTGGACGGCGTCCAGTTATCTGGACGGTGTCTAGCAAAGAAGGCATGGACGGCTCTAGAAGATCTAAACGGCGTCCAAATGAACTGCCAGGTTCTGATCTGGATGTCCAACTTACTCGAATGGAAAACTCGCTTCCCGACACTTTTAAACGAAACCCTTTTCACAACATGTTAACATAATTAAAACTAAGAAGTTTCCACCACAAAACCAAGTTTTACAACATCGGGCCCACATTGGCCGTTTTACGAGTTTCGTACAAAAATACTAATTCGACCATAAGAGTTTAAATTTCAAACGACACCTAGAGCATGGTGTTTGGGGTTAAACTACCCACATATTGGGCAAATTTCAAAAGCTAAACATGTCCAAAAGCGTCCCCTATCAAAACAAAGCGGAATCACTAATCCAAACGAATGCCCTCACCCTTGTCCACGCCGGAGCCTATAAAAAGGTAAACAACGAGAGGGTAAGCTAAAGTTTAGTGAATGCAATAATTATTCATATACAAATATAATATACCTATTTGCATACACTTACACACACCGTATAATCACTAGTAATAACAATTAGCATACCAACTCCGAGTATAAGCTAATAACCTCTAAATACCGCAACTAGCATAATCAATAGCATATTCACCGAAATAATATATTATGCTACACAACAACACATACACAACTACATGGTTAACCATACACGCGTCATGGTGCTACCGGCTCCGTGGTTCACACCATACGCAATGCTATGACGCTACCGGCTTCGTGATTAACGTCACTACGTATTTGAGTCATACTCTTTTATAGTGCTACCGGCTCCGTGGTTCACACTTTGGTGTTACCGGCTCCGTGGTCCACATCTCATTTTATAGTGCTACCGGCTCCGTGGTTCACACTTTAACGACTCGTGCTATAGTGCTACCGGCTCCGTGGTTCACACTACAACACACGTACCATGTACTACCGGCTCCGTGGTTCACATCATAGCACATTCGCACATACTATGGCACTACCGGCTCCGTGGTTCATACCATAGCACACAAATAAATACACTATATACATACGTGCATAATTATTCCACTCACCTTAACGCCTTCGGTGAATGTTTTATACTTCCGTAAGCTTCAAGGCAAAGTACCTAATACAATAAGTACTCAATCAACACACAAACTAGTTGGACTTATCACCAACAATTCTCTCATGTGCATTTAATGACTTAAATGCATTAAATGCCCCATTTTCACCAAAATCATCCATTTAAAGTCAATACCATCACATAACACTAAAAGCTAGTGACTAAGGTCCAACAACACTAACTAATACACCATTAGGGTATTTCATACCCATCTTTCCCAACTAGGTCAATTATTACCCTTTTAACCATCTTAAAGTCACACACCCATTTCAGGTCATCCACTAACCCCATTAACACCCATTTGCTTAATAACTAGGTGTGCTAGTAATTAACTAACCAATTACGACTCATAAGTCCATTTAACATTTCCAAAACCCTAGGTTAGTCATCCTTGGGTCCTCATGATCTAATCTTGAAATGTCCCGTTCTTATTGATTAAAAACGTTCCATATTAATTGATTTCGTTGCGAGGTTTTGACCTCTATATGAGATGTTTTTTTCAAAGACTGCATTCATTTTTAAAACAAACCATAACCTTTATTTCATAAATAAAGGTTTAAAAAGCTTTACGTAGATTATCAAATAATGATAATCTAAAATATCCTGTTTACACACGACCATTACATAATGGTTTACAATACAAATATGTTACATCGAAATCAGTTTCTTGAATGCAGTTTTTACACAATATCATACAAACATGGACTCCAAATCTTGTCCTTATTTTAGTATGCAACAGCGGAAGCTCTTAGTATTCACCTGAGAATAAACATGCTTTAAACATCAACAAAAATGTTGGTGAGTTATAGGTTTAACCTATATATATCAAATCGTAACAATAGACCACAAGATTTCATATTTCAATACACATCCCATACATAGAGATAAAAATCATTCATATGGTAAACACCTGGTAACCGACATTAACAAGATGCATATATATAAGAATATCCCCATCATTCCGGGACACCCTTCGGATATGATATAAATTTCAAAGTACTAAAGCATCCGGTACTTTAGATAGGGTTTGTTAGGCCCAATAGATCTAACTTTAGGATTCGTGTCAATTAGGGTGTCTGTTCCCTAATTCTTAGATTACCAGATTTAATAAAAAGGGGCATATTCGATTTCGATAATTCAACCATAGAATGTAGTTTCACGTACTTGTGTCTATTTTGTAAATCATTTATAAAACCTGCATGTATTCTCATCCCAAAAATATTAGATTTTAAAAGTGGGACTATAACTCACTTTCACAGGTTTTTACTTCGTCGGGAAGTAAGACTTGGCCACTGGTTGATTCACGAACCTATAACAATATATACATATATATCAAAGTATGTTCAAAATATATTTACAATACTTTTAATACATTTTGATGTTTTAAGTTTATTAAGTCAGCTGTCCTCGTTAGTAACCTACAACTAGTTGTCCACAGTTAGATGTACAGAAATAAATCGATAAATATTATCTTGAATCAATCCACGACCCAGTGTATACGTATCTCAGTATTGATCACAACTCAAACTATATATATATTTTGGAATCAACCTCAACCCTGTATAGCTAACTCCAACATTCACATATAGAGTGTCTATGGTTGTTCCGCAATATATATATAGATGGGTCGACATGATAGGTCGAAACATTGTATACGTGTCTATGGTATCTCAAGATTACATAATATACAATATAAGTTGATTAGGTTATGGTTGGAATAGATTTATTACTAACTTTCACGTAGGTAAAATGAGTAGTTTTAATCAATCTTGTTTTACTCGCTATTTCTTCGTTTCTAATCCGTTTTGAGTGATTCCAGTGGCCACGGTTTCGTATTGAACTTAACTTTATGAATATAAATAGAAAAAGTATAAGTTTATAGTCGGAAATACAAGTTACAAGTCGTTTTTGAAAGATGTAGTCATTTCCATCGAAAGAACGACATCTTGATGACCATTTTGAAAAACATACTTTCACTTTGAGTTTAACCATGATTTTTGGATATAGTTTCATGTTCATAAGAAAAATCATTTTTCCAGAAGTATAGCTTTTAAATCAAAGTTCTTCTTAGCTTTTAATTATCCCAACCAAAACAGCCCCCGGTTTTACTACGATGGCGTATATCCAGTTTTATGGTGTTTATCGTGTTTTCGGGTTTTAAATCATTAAGTTAGCATATCATATAGATATAGAACATGTGTTTAGTTGATTTTAAAAGTCTAGTTAGAAGGATTAACTTTATTTGCGAACAAGTTTAGAATTAACTAAACTATGTTCTAGTGATTACAAGTTTATAACGTTGAATAAGACAGCTTTTTATGTATGAATCGAATGATGTTATGAACATCATTACTACCTCAAGTTCCTTGGAAAAACCTAAGGGAAATGAGAAAAATGGATCTAGCTTCAAAGGATCCTTGGATGGCTTGAAAGTTCTGGAAGCAGAATCATGACACGAAAACAATTTCAAGTAAGATTTCCACTCGAAATAAGATTGTTATAGTTATAGAAATTGAATTAAAGTTTGAATATGATTATTACCTTGTATTAGAAAGATAACCTACTGTAAGTAACAAAGGTTTCTTGATCTTGGATGATTACTTGGAATGGATTTAGAAAACTTGGAAGTAAACTTGCAATCTTGGAAGTATTCTTGATTTTATGAAACTAGAACTTTTGGAATTTATGAAGAACACTTAGAACTTGAAGATAGAACTTGAGAGAGATCAATTAGATGAAGAAAATTGAAGAATGAAAGTGTTTGTAGGTGTTTTTGGTCATTGGTGTATGGATTAGATATAAAGGATATGTAATTTTGTTTTCATGTAAATAAGTCATGAATGATTACTCATATTTTTGTAATTTTATGAGATATTTCTTGCTAGTTGCCAAATGATGGTTCCCACATGTGTTAGGTGACTCACATGGGCTGCTAAGAGCTGATCATTGGAGTGTATATACCAATAGTACATACATCTAAAAGCTGTGTATTGTACGAGTACGAATACGGGTGCATACGAGTAGAATTGTTGATGAAACTGAACGCGGATGTAATTTTAAGCATTTTTGTTAAGTAGAAGTATTTTGATAAGGGTCTTGAAGTCTTTCAAAAATGTATGAATACATATTAAAACACTACATGTATATACATTTTAACTGAGTCGTTAAGTCATCGTTAGTCGTTACATGTAAATGTTGTTTTGAAACCTTTAGGTTAACGATCTTGTTAAATGTTGTTAACCCAATGTTTATAATATCAAATGAGATTTTAAATTATTATATTATCATGATATTATGATGTACGAATATCTCTTAATATGATCTATATACATTAAATGTCGTTACAACGATAATCGTTACATATATGTCTCGTTTCAAAATCATTAAGTTAGTAGTCTTATTTTTACATATGTAGTTAATTGTTAATACACTTAATGATATATTTACTTATAATTTAACATAATTAACCAAGTGTATCAATATCTTAATATGATTCATATGTACCTAGTAAGACGTTATAACGATAATCATTATATATATCGTTTTCGAGTTTCTTAATTTAATAGTCTCATTTTTATGTATATAACTCATTGTTAAAATACCTAATGAGATACATACTTATAATAAAATCATGTTAACTATATATATAACCATATATATGTTATCGTATAGTTTTTACAAGTTTTAACGTTCGTGAATCACCGGTCAACTTGGGTGGTCATTTGTCTATATGAAACCTATTCCAATTAATCAAGTCTTATTAAGTTTGATTGCTTAACATGTTGGAAACACTTAATCATGTAAATATCAATTTCATTTAATATATATAAACATGGAAAAGTTCGGGTCACTACAGTACCTACCCGTTAAATAAATTTCGTCCCGAAATTTTACGCTGTTGAAAGTGTTGACGAATCTTCTAGAAATAGATGCGGGTATTTCTTCTTCATCTGATCTTCAAGCTCCCAGGTGAACTCGGGTCCTCTACGAGCATTCCATTGAACCTTAACAATTGGTATCTTGTTTTGCTTAAGTCTTTTAACCTCACGATCCATTATTTCGACGGGTTCTTCGATGAATTGAAGTTTTTCGTTGATTTGGATTTCATCTAACGGAATAGTGAGATCTTCTTTAGCAAAATATTTCTTCAAATTTGAGACATGGAAAGTGTTATGTACAGCCGCGAGTTGTTGAGGTAACTCAAGTCGGTAAGCTACTGGTCCGACACGATCAATAATCTTGAATGGTCCAATATACCTTGGATTTAATTTCCCTCGTTTACCAAATCGAACAACACCTTTCCAAGGTGCAACCTTAAGCATGACCATCTCTCCAATTTAAAATTCTATATCTTTTCTTTTAATGTCGGCGTAGCTCTTTTGTCGACTTTGGACGGTTTTCAAACGTTGTTGAATTTGGATAATCTTCTCGGTAGTTTCTTGTATTATCTCCGGACCCGTAATATGTCTATCCCCCACTTCACTTCAACAAATTGGAGACCTGCACTATCTACCATAAAGTGCTTCAAACGGCGCCATCTCAATGCTTGAATGATAGCTGTTGTTGTAGGAAAATTCTGCTAACGGTAGATGTCGATCCCAACTGTTTCCGAAATCAATAACACATGCTCGTAGCATGTCTTCAAGCGTTTGTATCGTCCTTTCGCTCTGTCCATCAGTTTGTGGATGATAGGCAGTACTCATATCTAGACGAGTTCCTAATGCTTGCTGTAATGTCTGCCAGAATCTTGAAATAAATCTGCCATCCCTATCAGAGATAATAGAGATTGGTATTCCAAGTCTGGAGATGACTTCCTTCAAATACAGTCGTGCTAACTTCTCCATCTTGTCATCTTCTCTTATTGGCAGGAAGTGTGCTGATTTGGTGAGACGATCAACTATTACCCAAATAGTATCAAAACCACTTGCAGTCCTTGGCAATTTAGTGATGAAATCCATGGTAATATTTTCCCATTTCCATTCCGGGATTTCGGGTTGTTGAAGTAGACCTGATGGTTTCTGATGCTCAGCTTTGACCTTAGAACACGTCAAACATTCTCCTACGTATTTAGCAACATCGGCTTTCATACCCGGCCACCAAAAATGTTTCTTGAGATCCTTGTACATCTTCCCCGTTCCAGGATGTATTGAGTATCTGGTTTTATGAGCTTCTCTAAGTACCATTTCTCTCATATCTCCAAATTTTGGTACCCAAATTCTTTCAGCCCTATACCGGGTTCCGTCTTCCCGAATATTAAGATGCTTCTCCAATCTTTTGGGTATTTCATCCTTTAAATTTCCCTCTTTTAAAACTCCTTGTTGCGCCTCCTTTATTTGAGTAGTAAGGTTAGTGTGAATCATTATATTCATAGATTTTACTCGAATGGGTTCTCTGTCCTTTCTGCTCAAGGCGTCGGCTACCACATTTGCCTTCCTCGGGTGGTAACAAATCTCAAAGTCGTAATCATTCAACAATTCAATCCACCTACGCTGCCTCATATTCAGTTGTTTCTGATTAAATATGTGTTGAAGACTTTTGTGGTCGGTATATATAATACTTTTGACCCCATATAAATAGTGCCTCCAAGTCTTTAATGCAAAAACAACCGCGCCTAATTCTAAATCATGCGTCGTATAATTTTGTTCGTGAATCTTTAATTGTCTAGATGCATAAGCAATCACCTTCGTTCGTTGCATTAATACACAACCGAGACCTTGCTTTGATGCGTCACAATAAATCACAAAATCATCATTCCCTTCAGGCAATGACAATATAGGTGCCGTAGTTAGCTTTTTCTTCAATAATTGAAACGCCTTCTCTTGTTCATCCTTCCATTCAAATTTCTTCCCTTTATGCGTTAATGCAGTCAAGGGTTTTGCTATTTTGGAGAAATCTTGGATGAATCTTCTGTAGTAACCAGCCAATCCTAAAAATTGACGTATATGCTTCGGAGTTTTTGGGGTTTCCCACTTTTCAACAGTTTCTATCTTTGCCGGATCCACCTTAATACCTTCTTTGTTCACTATGTGACCGAGGAATTGAACTTCTTCCAACCAAAATGCACACTTTGAAAACTTAGCGTACAATTCTTCCTTCCTCAATACTTCTAACACCTTTCTCAAATGTTCACCGTGTTCTTGGTCATTCTTTGAGTAAATAAGTATGTCATCAATGAAAACAATGACAAACTTTTCAAGGTATGGTCCACACACTCGGTTCATAAGGTCCATGAACACAGCTGGTGCATTAGTTAAACCAAACGGCATGACCATAAACTCGTAATGACAGTAACGTGTTCTGAAAGCAGTCTTTGGAATATCATCTTCTTTCACCCGCATTTGATGATACCCGGAACGTAAGTCAATCTTTGAATAAATAGACGAGCCTTGTAGTTGATCAAATAAGTCGTCGATTCTCGGTAGTGGGTAGCGGTTCTTGATGGTAAGTTTGTTCAACTCTCGGTAGTCGATACACAACCTGAATGTACCATCTTTCTTCTTGACAAACAAAACAAGAGCTCCCCACGGTGATGTGCTTGGTCGAATGAAACCACGCTCTAAAAGTTCTTGTAATTGGCTTTGCAGTTCTTTCATCTCGCTGGGTGCGAGTCTGTAAGGAGCACAAGCTATTGGTGCAGCTCCTGGTACAAGATCTATTTGAAATTCAACGGATCGATGTGGGGGTAATCCCGGTAATTCTTTCAGAAATACATCGGGAAATTCTTTTGCGACGGGAACATCATTGATGCTCTTTTCTTCAGTTTGTACTTTCTCGACGTGTACTAGAACAGCATAGCAACCTTTTCTTATTAGTTTTTGTGCCTTCAAATTACTAATAAGATGTAGCTTCGTGTTGCCCTTTTCTCCGTACACCATTAAGGGTTCTCCTTCTTCTCGTACAATGCAAATTGCATTTTTATAACATACGATCTCTGCTTTCACCTTCTTCAGCCAGTCCATGCCAACTATGACATCAAAACTCCCTAACTCTACTGGTATCAAATCAATCTTAAATATTTCGCTACCCAGTTTAATTTCTCGATTCCGACATATATTATCTGCTGAAATTAATTTAACATTTGCTAATTCAAGTAAAAATTTACTATCCAAAGGCGTCAATGGACAACTTAATTTAGCACAAAAATCTCTACTCATATAGCTTCTATCCGCACCCGAATCAAATAAAACGTAAGCAGATTTATTGTCAATAAGAAACGTACCCGTAACAAGCTCCGGGTCTTCCTGTGCCTCTGCCGCATTAATATTGAAAACTCTTCCGCGGCCTTGTCCATTCGTGTTCTCCTGGTTCGGGCAATTTCTAATAATTTGGCCCGGTTTTCCACATTTATAACAAACTACATTGGCATAACTTGCTCCGACACTACTTGCTCCGTCATTACTCGTTTCGACACCATTTGTTCCTTTCGTTCTGTTAACCCCTGGTCCGTAGACCTCACACTTCGCCGCTCTATGACCATTTCTTTTACACTTGTTGCAAAATTTGGTGCAGAACCCCGAGTGATACTTTTCACACCTTTGGCATAGCTGCTTCTGATTGTTGTTGTTGTTGCGGTTATTATTGTTGTTGGGATGATTGTTGTAGTTGCTGTTGTTGTTGTTGTTGTTGTTGTTGTTGGGCCGTTTGTTCTAGTTGTGATTGATGTTGCGATTGTTGGGATAGTTGTTGCGATTATTGTTGTAATTGCTGTTGTTATTGTATTTGTGATTCTTATCACCGTTTTCCTCCCACTTTCTTTTGACTTGCTTCACATTGGTCTCTTCAGCAGTCTGTTCTTTAATTCTTTCTTCAATCTGGTTCACTAGTTTGTGAGCCATTCTACATGCCTGTTGTATGGAGGCTGGCTCGTGTGAACTTATATCTTCTTGGATTCTTTCCGGTAATCCTTTCACAAACGCGTCGATCTTCTCTTCCTCATCTTCGAACGCTCCCGGACACAATAGGCATAATTCTGTGAATCGTCTTTCGTACGTGGTAATATCAAATCCTTGGGTTCGTAACCCTCTAAGTTCTGTCTTGAGCTTATTGACCTCGGTTCTGGGATGGTACTTCTCGTTCATCAAGTGCTTGAATGCTGACCACGGTAGTGCGTAAGCATCATCTTGTCCCATTTGCTCTAGATAGGTATTCCACCATGTTAACGCAGAACCTGTGAAGGTATGCGTAGCGTACTTCACTTTGTCCTTTTCAGTACACTTACTTATGGCAAACACCGATTCGACCTTCTCGATCCACCGTTTCAATCCGATCGGTCCTTCGGTTCCATCAAATTCCAAAGGTTTGCAGGCAGTGAATTCTTTGTAGGTTCATCCTACACAATTTCCTGTACTGCTAGATCCAAGGTTATTATTGGTATGTAGCGCAGCCTGTACTGCGACTATGTTTGCAGCAAGAAAGGTACGAAATTCCTCTTCGCTCATATTCATGGTTTGTCGAGTAGTCGGTGCTATTTCCTTCAAATAGTCAAATGAAACAAGTTAATCATACAGAATATTAAGAGTAGTCAATAGTATCTCGTAGCATAATATGAACTCATTTATAAAAGCTTTTTCTTCATATTAGCATTTTATAAGTTTGAATTCGGGTAGTACCTACCCGTTAAGTTCATACTTAGTAGCTAATATACAATTCAACTACTACAATTCTATATGAAAAACTGATTATAATAATATTTCGCGTTCAAACTTTTACACAATATTTTACAAACTTACAATACCTCTTATTTTACATATAACATGAAATATAGCACACAATAACTTTGATACAAGATAGTTGTGAAGATAATTCTAGCTAGTACACAAGTCGTTCAGTAAAGGCAATAAAGACACGTAATTCATACGTCCAGAAACAAGTCATGCATTCTGGTTTTACTAGGACTACTTCCCATCCTTGGTCTTGTGGAACATAACCGTTATGGCCGTTGATAAGACATCGTGTTGTAACGTCGTCAAAGGGACGAGGGTTACGTAATGTCCAACTGTCCCGTAACAATCTAAAAACCTCATTTCTTACCCCAATTACCGACTCCGTCACTTGTGGGAACATTTTGTTTAATAGTTGTAGCCCGATGTTCTTGTTCTCACTTTGGTGAGAAGCGAACACTACTAACCCGTAAGCATAACATGCTTCTTTATGTTGCATGTTAGCCGCTTTTTCTAAATCACGAAGTCCTATATTCGGATATATTGAGTCAAAATAATTTCTTAACCCGTTGCGTAAAATAGCATTTGGGTTCCCCGTAATATACGTGTCAAAGTAAACACATCGTAACTTATGGATTTTCCAATGTGATATCCCCCATCTTTCGAACGAAAGCCTTTTATAAACCAAGGCATTCTTGGAACGTTCTTCGAATGTCTTACAAACTGATCTCGCCTTAAATAGTTGTGCCGAGGAATTCTGACCGACTCTAGACAAGATTTCATCAATCATGTCTCCGGGTAGGTCTCTTAAAATATTGGGTTGTCTATCCATTTTGTGTTTTTAAACTGTAAAATAGGCAAGAGTTAGATTCATAAAAAAATTACTTATTAATACAAGCAATTTTTACATATATCATAAAGCATAAGCACACTATATTACATATATTACACCACACGATTACAACTATCTTATTTCGACTCGCTCGTTTCTTCTTCTTCTTCGGTTTTGGTTCGTTTTGCCAAGTTTCTAGGGATATATGATGTTCCCCTAATACGAGCCGTAGTTTTCCACATTGGTTTAGAAAAACCTGGTGGTTTAGAGGTTCCCGGGTTATTGTCACAACTTAAGAAATACGGGTGTTGACGATACATATAAAGTTCATCAGGTTTGGAATCAAATTTCTCTATTTTTATGCCCTTTCCCTTATTGTTCTCTTTTGCCTTATTAAATTGTGTTGGGGTAATTTCTATAACATCATCGGAATCCTTGTCGGTATCCGATTCATCGAAGAATTGGTAATCCTCCCAATACTTTGCTTCCTTGGCGGAAACACCATTGACCATAATTAACTTTTGTCGGTTGGTTGAGGATTTTCTTCTACTTAACCGTTTTATTATTCCCCCACTGGTTCTATTTCTTCTTCCGGTTCCGATTCTTCTTCCGGTTCCGACTCTTCTTCCGGTTCCTCTTCGGGAACTTGTGAATCAGTCCACGAATCATTCCAATTTACATTTGACTCTTCATTATTATTAGGTGAGTCAATGGGACTTGTTCTAGAGGTAGACATCTATCACATAATATCAAACGCGTTAAGAGATTAATATATCACATAATATTCACATGTTAAAAATATATAGTTTCCAACAAAATTTGTTAAGCAATCATTTTTCAAGTAAACACGGTCGAAGTCCAGACTCACTAATGCATTCTAACAAACTCGATAAGACACACTAATGCAAAATTCTGGTTCTCTAAGACAAATGCTCGGATACCAACTGAAATGTCCCGTTCTTATTGATTAAAAACGTTCCATATTAATTGATTTCGTTGCGAGGTTTTGACCTCTATATGAGACGTTTTTTTCAAAGACTGCATTCATTTTTAAAACAAACCATAACCTTTATTTCATAAATAAAGGTTTAAAAAGCTTTACGTAGATTATCAAATAATGATAATCTAAAATATCCTGTTTACACACGACCATTACATAATAGTTTACAATACAAATATGTTACATCGAAATCAGTTTCTTGAATGCAGTTTTTACACATATTATACAAACATGGACTCCAAATCTTGTCCTTATTTTAGTATGCAACAGCAGAAGCTCTTAGTATTCACCTGAGAATAAACATGCTTTAAACGTCAACAAAAATGTTGGTGAGTTATAGGTTTAACCTATATATATCAAATCGTAACAATAGACCACAAGATTTCATATTTCAATACACATCCCATACATAGAGATAAAAATCATTCATATGGTGAACACCTGGTAACCGACATTAACAAGATGCATATATATAAAAATATCCCCATCATTACGGGACACCCTTCGGATATGATATAAATTTCGAAGTACTAAAGCATTCGGTACTTTGGATGGGGTTTGTTAGGCCCAATAGATCTATCTTTAGGATTCACGTCAATTAGGGTGTATGTTCCCTAATTCTTAGATTACCAGACTTAATAAAAAGGGGCATATTCGATTTTGATAATTCAACCATTGAATGTAGTTTCACGTACTTGTGTCTATTTTGTAAATCATTTATAAAACCTTCATGTATTCTCATCCCAAAAATATTAGATTTTAAAAGTGGGATTATAACTCACTTTCACATATTTTTACTTTGTCGGGAAGTAAGACTTGGCCACTGGTTGATTCACGAACCTATAACAATATATACATATATATCAAAGTATGTTCAAAATATATTTACAATACTTTTAATACATTTTGATGTTTTAAGTTTATTAAGTCAGCTGTCCTCGTTAGTAACCTACAACTAGTTGTCCACAGTTAGATGTACATAAATAAATCGATAAATATTATCTTGAATCAATCCACGACCCAGTGTATACGTATCTCAGTATTGATCACAACTCAAACTATATATATATTTTGGAATCAACCTCAACCCTGTATAGCTAACTCCAACATTCACATATAGAGTGTCTATGGTTGTTCCGCAATATAGATATAGATGGTTCAACATGATAGGTCGAAACATTGTATACGTGTCTATGGTATCTCAAGATTACATAATATACAATATAAGTTGATTAGGTTATGGTTGGAATAGATTTATTACTAACTTTCACGTAGGTAAAATGAGTAGTTTTTATCAATCTTGTTTTACTCGCCATTTCTTCGTTTTTAATCCGTTTTGAGTGATTCCAGTGGCCACGGTTTCGTATTGAACTTAAATTTATGAATATAAATAGAAAAAGTGTAAGTTTATAGTCGGAAATACAAGTTACAAGTCATTTTTTAAAGAGGTAGTCATTTCCGTCGAAAGAACGACATCTTGATGACCATTTTGAAAAACATACTTTCACTTTGAGTTTAACCATGATTTTTGGATATAGTTTCATGTTCATAAGAAAAATCCTTTTTCCAGAAGTATAGCTTTTAAATCAAAGTTCTTCTTAGCTTTTAATTATCCCAACCAAAACAGCCCCCGGTTTTACTATGACGGCGTATATCCAGTTTTATGGTGTTTATCGTGTTTCCGGGTTTTAAATCATTAAGTTAGCATATCATATAGATATAGAACATGTGTTTAGTTGATTTTAAAAGTCTATTTAGAAGGATTAACTTTATTTGCGAACAAGTTTAGAATTAACTAAACTATGTTCTAGTGATTACAAGTTTATAACGTTGAATAAGACAGCTTTTTATGTATGAATCGACTGATGTTATGAACATCATTACTACCTCAAGTTCCTTGAATAAACCTACTGGAAATGAAAAAAATGGATCTAGCTTCAAAGGATCCTTGGATGGCTTGAAAGTTCTTGAAGCAGAATCATGACACGAAAACAATTTCAAGTAAGATTTCCACTCGAAATAAGATTGTTATAGTTATAGAAATTGAATTAAAGTTTGAATATGATTATTACCTTGTATTAGAAAGATAACCTACTGTAAGTAATAAAGGTTTCTTGATCTTGGATGATTACTTGGAATGGATTTAGAAAACTTGGAAGTAAACTTGCAATCTTGGAAGTATTCTTAATTTTATGAAACTAGAACTTTTGGAATTTATGAAGAACACTTAAAACTTGAAGATAGAACTTGAGAGAGATCAATTAGATGAAGAAAATTGAAGAATGAAAGTGTTTGTAGGTGTTTTTGGTCGTTGGTGTATGGATTAGATATAAAGGATATGTAATTTTGTTTTCATGTAAATAAGTCATGAATGATTACTCATATTTTTGTAATTTTATGAGATATTTCATGCTAGTTGCCAAATGATGGTTCCCACATGTGTTAGGTGACTCACATGGGCTGCTAAGAGCTGATCATTGGAGTGTATATACCAATAGTACATACATCTAAAAGCTGTGTATTGTACGAGTACGAATACGGGTGCATACGAGTAGAATTGTTGATGAAACTGAACGAGGATGTAATTGTAAGCATTTTTGTTAAGTAGAAGTATTTTGATAAGTGTCTTGAAGTCTTTCAAAAGTGTATGAATACATATTAAAACACTACATGTATATACATTTTAACTGAGTCGTTAAGTCATCGTTCGTCGTTGCATGTAAATGTTGTTTTGAAACCTTTAGTTTAACGATCTTGTTAAATGTTGTTAACCCAATGTTTATAATATCAAATGAGATTTTAAATTATTATATTATCATGATATTATGATGTACGAATATCTCTTAATATGATCTATATACATTAAATGTCGTTACAACGATAATCGTTACATATATGTCTCGTTTCAAAATCATTAAGTTAGTAGTCTTATTTTTACATATGTAGTTAATTGTTAATACACTTAATGATATATTTACTTATAATTTAACATAATTAACCAAGTGTATCAATATCTTAATATGATTCATCTGTACCTAGTAAGACGTTATAACGATAATCGTTATATATATCGTTTTCGAGTTTCTTAATTTAATAGTCTCATTTTTATGTATATAACTCATTGTTAAAATACCTAATGAGATACATACTTATAATAAAATCATGTTAAATATATATATAACCGTATATATGTCATCGTATAGTTTTATAACTTTTAACATTCGTGAATCACCGGTCAACTTGGGTGGTCATTTGTCTATATGAAACATATTCCAATTAATCAAGTCTTATTAAGTTTGATTGCTTAACATGTTGGAAACACTTAATCATGTAAATATCAATTTCATTTAATATATATAAACAGGGAAAAGTTCGGGTCACTACAAATCTTACCCAAGAACACCCAAAATCACCAAATATGGGTTTTGTGTTCATCACTAACCCAAACTCTAACTCTTAAACAAATTAAAATAAGGAAATAAAGATTAGAGCATACCACCATAATCACAACGAAGCTATTGCTTAGATGAACAACTTTAACACACGCGCTTTGGCCCGAAATCAACTTCTTCTTCCTCGATTTGAGCTTTCTCACACAAGAATCACTCTCTCTCTCTCTAGAATTGAAGTGGAAGGAGGAGGTAGTTGAAAGTGGAGTGAATGAGGCACCTAGAACTGATCTTGTGGCCTTAGATCCGTCCAACAAATGAAAAGACTAAACTACCCCCATTTAATATCTAAAAGAACACAGCTGGCCCGCCAGTTCAACTGGACGGCGTCCAGCCCTTTACAATTGGACGGCGTCTCATAGATTTGGACAGCATCCCAAACACCTGAGAAAACAGGATCTTACAACTCTCCCCCACTTGAACCGGATTGCGTCCTTGCAATCCAAGCCACATGACAAGCAGGAAGATAGACCAAAACAAACTCTTCGGGCTCCCAAGTAAACTCGAAACCTATACTACGACGCCATTGAACTTTAAAAGTTCTCACCTCTTTATTTCTCAACGTTTTCACTTTTTCATCGAGTATAGCAACCGGCTCCTCAACATACTCTAACTTGTTGTTTAGTTCAATTTCGTCTAATGGCATCCATGAAGAATCATCCGCAAGACACTTACGGAGATGGGAAACATGAAAAGTATTATGAATCCCCGCATGCTCTTCGGGTAATTCCAAACGATACGCAACTTCACCAACGCGAGAAAAAATCTTGAATGGTCCAATAAACCGAGGAGCTAACTTTCCTCGTTTTCGAAACCGAATAACACCTTTCCATGACGAAACTTTAAGCATCACCATGTCACCTTCTTGGAACTCAATTTGTCATCTACGCTTATCGGCATAAGATTTTTGTCTATCTTGGGGCTTTTTCAAATGAGTCCGAATCATATCAATCTTGCTATTCATCTCTAAAACCAGATCGGTACTCCCGATTTCTCTTTGACCCACTTCACCCCAACAATTCGGGGTTCGACACCTACGCCCATAAAGCATCTCGTAAGGTGGCATCCCAATACTAGTATGATAACTATTATTGTACGAGAATTCCACCAAAGGTAAGTGCTCATCCCAACTACCACCGAAATCAATAATACACGCCCGTAACATATCCTCCAATGTTTGATTCATACGTTCGGTTTGACCGTCCGTTTAAGGATGGTACGCCGTGCTCAATTTCAATTGTGTACCCATATCTTCATGAAACTTTTCCCAAAACCGAGATGTGAAACGAGTATCTCGATCCGAAATAATAGATATAGGAACTCCGTGTCTCGATATCACCTCCTTGATAAATAACTTGGCCAAGGTCTCCGATGATATCGCTTCCCGAATGGGAAGAAACAAGGCACTTTTCGTTAATCGATCAACTATTACCCAAATCGAATCAAATTGGGTTCTCGCCGTCTTTGGTAACTTTGTGATGAAATCCATGGTAATGTGCTCCCATTTCCATTTCGGGATTTCTAACGATTGTAACATACCATACGGATTCTGATGTTCGGCTTTAGCTTGCAAACACGTGACGCATTTTTCAACATACTTAACAACATCGCGTTTCATGCCCGGCCACCAATACTCTTTCTTCAAATCAAGATATATTTTTGTCGCGCCAGGATGAATGGAATACTTTGACTTATGTGCTTCATCAAGTAGCACTCGTCGGAAATCTCCCATTCTAGGCACCCACACTCGACCTTGAAAGGATAACAAATCATGCAGGCCTAAGGTAATAAACTCCGTTTGGCCCACGATTCGTTCCTCATGTTTGTTGTTAACAAAAACTTCAATTTGAATCTCACCAAGCTTTACAATAAAAACGTTAGTGATGATCATGCGTAACGATCCTACTCGTATCGCCGGATGTTGACTCTTCCGACTTAACGCATCCGCGACCACATTCGCCTTACCAGGATGATAAAGTATTTCACAATCATAGTCTTTCACCACATCCATCCCTCTACGTTGACGATAATTCAAATCTCATTGATCAAAAATATATTTTAAGCTCTTGTGATCCGAATATATCGTACACTTGACACCGTACAAATAGTGGCGCCAAATTTTCAACGCATGAACAACCGCCGCCAACTCAAGATCATGAGTCAGATATCTCGTTTCATGTTCCTTTAGTTGTCGAGAGGCATACGCGATGACTTTACCTCGTGCATTAGAACACAACCGATCCCATTTAAAGAAGCATCACAATAAACTGTCATGTCTTCTACACCTTCCGGCAACACTAAAACCGGAGCTTGACATAACTTCTCCTTTAACAATTGAAAAGCAATTTCTTGCTCGTTTTCCTAATTAAATCTCGCGTTCTTTCTCGTTAACTTTGTCAATGGAGAAGCGATTTTAGAAAAGTCTTGGATAAACCGACGATAATAACCGACCAATCCGAGAAAACTTCGGATTTCCGTAGGCGTAGGTCGGTCGTCCCCAACTCTTCACCGTCTCAATCTTCCCTGGATCTAATTGAATACCATCCTTGTTCACAATACGGCCAAGGAATTGAACTTCCCTTAGCCAAAATTCACATTTGGAGAATTTTACATACAACTTCTCCTTCCGCAACATCTTCAACACACCATGCAAATGATGTTCATGTTCCTTCATACTCTTCGAATAGACAAGTATGTCATCAATGAACACAATCACCGACTTGTCCAACATAGGTTGGCACACTCAGTTCATAAGATCCATGAATTCCGCCGGTGCATTCGTAAGACCGAAAGGCATAACTACAAACTCATAATGCCCGTAACGCGTTTGAAAAGCCGTTTTCTCAATATCTTCCTCACGGACCCGCATTTGGTGATAGCCAGACCGTAGGTCAATCTTAGAGAAATACGTTGCACCTTGGAGTTGGTCAAACAAATCGTCAATCCGAGGCAATAGATAACGATTCTTTATCGTCACTTTATTCAACTCCCGATAATCGATGCACATCCGTATACTACCATCCTTCTTCTTCACGAATAAAACCGGAGCGCCCCATGGCAAAGCCCTCGGCCGAATAAAACCTTTTTCAAGCAACTCTTGGGTTTGATTTAACAACTCTTGCATTTCCGTTGGTGCTAAATGATAAGGAGTTTTAGCAATGGGAGTAGCCCCCGGAACCAACTCAATGCGAAATTCAACTTGTCTTTCCGCCGGAACACCCGGTAATTTATCCAGAAAAACGTCTTCGAATTCACTAACCACCGGAATTTCACGAATGGATGGTGGTTCTTCACGAGTATCAACTACATGGGCAAGCAAAGTCATGCCACCACTAACGAGAAAATGACGTGCTCGTGCATAAGTGCATAGTGGCACAAGTCTTCTCCATCTCTCGCCATGAATAATTAACTCTCCCCCACTTGGGGTTGATAATGCTAAAAAAGAACATATATTTAATATCAATATCATCCCAATATGTAAAGTTTTTAGTTGTAATTATTCTATTTTTAAGTTGTAATCGTTTAAATAAATAAGTGCGAAAACGAAAGATGCAAACCGCTCGAAAATGAAGATTTAAAGACGAAAACGAAGACTTGAAAGACAAAAATGTCCAAAATACTCAAACGTACAAGTTATACTCTAAGTGGTTTAATTTATTGATAAGAAACGCCTAAAAATGACAAGAGTACAAGCCGCGAAACGCAAAGTACAAGATATCTAAGCGTACGAAAAGGCGTTCGAAAATTCGGAACTGAGACATAAACCGAGCATCAACGTACAACTCAACGGAGCTAAAATTACAAGTCAACTATGCACAAGAATATAATATAATATATATAATTATATAAAATTATATATTATTATATTATATATTATAATATTCAGCAGCCCACGTTTAACTCAATTTGGTGAGCTGGAATCCGAAGCTCCGCACTCGCGGAGCTGTAAGGCACAAAAGTACCGCACTCGCGAAGCATCCAAATTCAAAATATGCCTATAAAAGGCACAAGCTTCTGCCGAATCCATTACCCCTTTTCCAACCTCAATCTCTCTATATGTATTTATATTTATATTTATAATTATAATTATAATTAAGTTTAATTTGAGATTAATAATAATAATAATAAGGTTATTGTAAGAAATATTTTACGGGTTTTAAGTCAGAACCCTGTCCGTGTAACGCTACACGATTAATCACTACTGTAAGCTATGTTCTTCCTTTTTAAATTAATGTCTCGTAACTAAGTTATTATTATGCTTATTTGAGCTGAAGTAATCGTGATGTTGGACTAAATATTAAAGACGGGGTTATTGGATTTTGTACCATAATTGAGTTTTGGATAAAAGACCGATACTTGTGGACATTGGACGTTGAACTATTAATAGATGAGGGGTATTGTCTAATCGAATGACAACTCATTGGAATCTGTCGAACCTTTCTTCAAATTAGTTAATCTAATAATTATTAAATGATTATGCATGTCCTATTTAGTGACGTTTATACGACATCTTTTACGATCATTTAATTAATTATTCGGGTTGAGTAATTGATTATTCAAACTGATCAAGTGGGTAAATTAATGTTCATATCTTATTAAAATAGGGGTGGATTACATACAAGGGTAATTGGTGTAATTGTTAACAAAGTATTAAAACCTTGGATTATACGCAGCCGATAACCTGGTGTAATCATTAAACAAAGTATTAAAACCTTGTTACAGTTCGAATCCCTAATTAGTTGGAATATTTGACTTCGGAAATAAGGTTAATTTGACGAGCATTTTATAATTATGACCGATGGACTATTATGGACAAAAACCAGATAGGTATCAAATAAATCCAGGACAAAGGACAATTAACCCAGATAAATAAATTAAGATCAAAACGTCAAACATCATGGTTACGGAAGTTTATATAAGCATAATTGTTTTATTTCATATTTCATCGTACTTTTAATTATCGCATTTTTATTTATCATCATTTTATTTATCGTACTTTAAATTATTGCACTTTTAATTATCGTACTTTTATTTTATCGCATTTTTATTTTATCGTCATTTTATTGCACTTATATTTATTTTTAATATTTTGCATTAGAACATAAAATCGACAAACCGGTCATTAAACGGTAAAAACCCCCTTTTATAATAATAATTCTACTACTTATATATATATATATATATATATATATATATATATATATATATATATATATATATATATAATATATATATACAAATATAGTTTAAAAAAAATATAGCATTAAACTTGGCTAGCTCCCTACGGAACGAACCAGAATTCTAAAATCTACACTACTCTACGATTAGGTACACTGCCTATAGTGTTGTAGCAAGGTTTAGGTATATCCACTCTATAAATAAATATCTTGTGTAAAATTGTATCTTATTTAATAGTATTTCGCAATAAAAATATAAATATTTCGTACCCCTTCGCTTTAACATCAAGTATTTTTGGCGCCCCTGCCGGGGAGCCGAAAGCGAAACGATATAAAAAAATAAGTTTTTAAGATATATATATATATATATAAGTTTTTAAAAAAAATATAAAAACATAAAAAAAAGAAAAAAGAAAAATATATATCTATATTTCTAAGTACGAAATTAAAAAGTCTAATTTTTTTTTATATAAAACTAATAGGTTATTTCTAAAATATAAGTTTTATTTAAATTATATTTTAATATATTAAAATCAGAAATATTGTAAGAAAAAAAAATTTAAAAAATTTACGCTGAACCTGCAATTTTGGCCTGCACGAATTCTGAATCTGTGTAACTCCGCACTCGTGGAGAACCTCTTGCATCATCAAACCACACTCGCGGAGCCACTCTGACTGGTCAAACCTCAGCCTGCATTAATTACGAATTTAGGGTTTTAATTAATGATAATTATTATTATTAAATCTAATTAGGGTTTTAATTTAATATATTTAGTTTAGTTTAATTATAATTTGTTATTTTTAGTTTTATTTAGTTTTATTTAGTTTTATAAATTAATACTTTTATAAAATAATAATATAAAAATAATATTTTTATAAAAATAAGTAATTTTATCATTTTTTATATCTTTTTATAAATTTTATATTTTAATCGTTTAATTCATAATTTGTATATTTATCGTTCGTAATTAGTTTTAAACTTAGTATTTTGCCATAGTATTTTATATTTCTAGATTTTTAGGTTTTGCCGTAAAATTTCTTAAGTACTTTTTCTTTAGATTAAGATTTAGACGCTTTAGAATTTTACGACGTTGCTTATCGCTTTAGTTTTAAATAAGTTTTAGTGCCTTTTTAAGTTATTGTCATTTTGGATATAGAATTCCTTTAAGCGTTAATACTTCTAGACGCAAGTTTTAATTTTTAGTTTTTAGACTTTTAAGTTTCGACGCTTTACTTTCTTATTATTATTTTTCGATCTTTTTATTTTTCGACGTTTGTTTTTCGACTTCTTATTTCTCGACGCGTTTTTTTCTTTCTTTCTCATTTCTACGCTCTAGTTTTTAGGACATAGAATTTTCTTTAAATTTCGACGAAAATTTATTTTAAGCGGTTAAATTGATAGACATCCAAATTTTCTGCTTCGTAGTAATAGTTGGATTTGTTAGTGGCTGAGTTGTGGATTTTCCGACTTAAAGGATCCTGGCTCCCTGCTGCATCTTTTGGCTATTCGAAACGTGGGCAAAAGCAGAAAAGTTTATTAATTTGATAACTTATATAATTTTTATTTTTATAACTAATAGGATATTCAGTGAATGCACCGAGCAAAACGTTCACCACCTTTCATACGTCAAGACATCTAACCAATATTATCGCCGTTGATTTTTCTTTAGAATCATCATCTAGTCGAACAAGTACTCCAACTCAAATTTTCGACAATCCATCTTTTGAACCCGATTTCACAATTGAGAACCCGGAGGATAATCAAGGACAATTCCAAGATCCTGAACCACTAATCATTCCTCCTGAACTACAAACCGTTAAATCAGAATCCTCTAGTGATTCATATTCAACAAATTCAATTATGGAAGTAACTGAACCTCTAAGTATGGAAGATCAAATGAGAGCCACACGCACTGGCCAAGGACACGCCATTATTAAGCCAGACATTAATGCGCCAGATTATGAAATCAAAGGACAAATCCTACACATGGTAACTAATCAATGCCAATATAGTGGTACGCCAAAAGAAGATCCAAACGAAAATCTTCGAACCTTTAATAGGATCTGTACTCTATTCAAAATCAGAGAAGTTGAGGATGAACAGATCTATCTCATGTTATTTCCCTGGACTTTAAAGGGAGAAGCCAAAGATTGGTTAGAATCGTTACCTGAAGGGGCGATTGATACATGGGATGTTTTAGTTGAGAAATTTCTTAAAAGATTCTTTCTGGCATCTAAAGCCGTGAGACTTCAAGGAGAAATTGTTACGTTCGCGCAAAAGCCAAATGAAGCATTACATGAGGCGTGGACAAGATTCGGAAAGTTTTTGAGAGGATGTCCTCAGCATGGTTTAGATACTTATCAAATAGTACAAATATTCTACCAAGGTTGCGATGTTACTACACGAAAAGACATCGACACAGCAGCTGGTGGTTCCATTATGAAGAAAACCGTAACTGAAGCTCACAAAATCATTGATAACACAGCATCCCACTCGCATGAGTGGCATCAAGAAAAAGATATCTTTCGTTCATCTAAAGCGGCTAGAGCTGATTCTAGCCATGACTTTGATTCTGTTTCCGCAAAAACAGATGCTTTCTAGAGACGAATGGAAAAGATGACTAAAGATATTCACGCAATACGAATCAGTTGTGAGCAATGCGATGGACCAAACTTAACAAAAGATTGTCACATTGAACAAAAGATGGAACAACGTGAGAATGTTTCCTACATGTACCAAAGGCCGAGAAATAATTATCAAAATAATTATCAACTGCCAAGGCCAAACTTCAATCGAAATCAAAACATTCTTTACAATCCAAATGGACCCAACAATAACTCATACAACCAACAAGGTCCGAATAATCAATCAACTCAAAACAACACTTTCAATCAACAAAGACCTGGCTTATATAAACCACCACAACAAACCGAAGAGAAAAAGTCAAATCTGGAAGAAATGATGGTAAAGCTAATGGAATCTCAAACACAATTTATTACATCTCAAACCCAAACAAATGAGAGGTTTGATCAGTCATTAAGAACTCAACAAGCTTCCATTTTGAAACTAGAAAAACATGTAGGTACTCTTGCTAGCTTGATGAGTAAGAGGGAACAAGGAAAGTTAAAGAGTGATACTGAAGTAAATCCTCGGAATGAGAATGTTAATATGGTATCAATGAATTCTGAAAAACCAGCATCAGAAGATGGGAAGGTTTTCGATGTGAGTAACAATGAAGAAGTTATGCCACCACCATTACCCGAGTATGTAAAGCCAGTAGTGGCACCATACAGACCACCCATCCCATTTCCAAGAAAAGGAGTTGAGTATGAGCAAGTAATAGGTAATAAAGTTTGTGATACCTCTGGAAAGAAGAAGAAGAATAAGAAGGTACAAGAAACAAAAACCGTAAAAATATACCCGGTAATATAGTTCCACCAAAACTTCCACCAAGGTTGGGTGATCTGGGTGAATTTATTGTTCCTTGTCTACTTAGTGATTATGTCATGTATGATGCACTAGCAGATTTAGGTGCGAGTGTGAGTGTTATGCCTCTTTCATTATATAAGAGATTAGGAGTAGGTAAGTTAAGTCCAACGAAAATGAGTGTTCGACTCTTTGATCAAACCATTAGGCACCCAGTTGGAATTGCTGACAACCTACCCGTTCAAGTGGGTAATTTAACCTTTTTAGTCGAATTTATTGTCATTGACATAGAAGAGGACCCAAACATTCCTCTAATTTTAGATCGACTATTCTTAGCGTCTATCGGGGCGTTATTTGATGTAAGAGAGGGTAGAATGACACTTAGTAATAATGAAAAATCGATCACCTTTGTGAGTCGAAAGTCTAAATCTCCACCAACAAAAACCGTTGAACCAATAAAAATGATTGGTAAGAACCATATTGTTTTACCAACTCTAACGGTAGTGCTTAACAATAATAAAACGCTTAAGTGTGGGGAAGATGAAGTAACACCTAATGATGACCTGATAACAAAGAACCCCGTTGTTGATACGAAATTAAATGACTCTGTTATTAACAGTTCAATGAAGAAACTTATTAAACCGATTCGCGATGCTAGAACCAAGGGAAACTTTAAGTTATGTAACCGGTTAGTATCCAATCTATCGCCTAAAGAAAAGGCAAAACTGGTTGAATTTGTGAATATTACATAGGAATCCGACCAATGGCTTAAAGCAAAAGTCACAGATATGCAAGTTGATTATGGTCCAAAAGAAATTGACAACGAAGTTAATCACAAATTCGACACCACAGCTACCTAAGTGTGGGGAGATTTAAATGTTCTAAAAAGAAAACGTTGTCTAGAGTTAATTGTTCTATTCTCGTGTAGTTCCGAGAATGGAATCTGATTGGTCTTTTCCACTAGCAGACACTAAAGAACTAGTTTTCTCCCTCCATTCTGAATTTTTGTTTTATAAGTTTTGTATGAAATTAATATGCTTTTTAAATTTAAGTTTTGTGTGAATTTAAAAACAAAATTTACTTTATTTCATTAAGTTTAAAAATTGATTTCTAAAATTTGTCGTGAGTTAAAGACTAGATCATAGAATCGAAATTGCTTTACCCAAAGACGGGGCGAAAAATTTTGTTATCATTATTTTTAATATTACTGATCTGAAGTATGCAAAAAAAAAAACATTAAAAAACCCGAAAATCTTTGTTTTTAAAACACCCGCTTTAAAACAACAAATTTTAATTATTCATTTAAATTGTTTTAATAAATAAAGGTTTTATAAAAAAATATATATATATTATAAATATATGTTTGTAGTTTATCTTATGTACAAAACAGGGTAAAACATCGCACTTTCAAAGACTGACATTAAGTTCAGCAAAAGCTACTAATTTTAACGACAAGACGTAAAATATCAAATGTGATATAAAACAATATGTTTGCAAACTCGGTATTTTTAATCATTTTTCTACACTAATCACCCTCATGAATTTAAATTTTTACTGATTTCTTGCAAATGAGGGCATTGCAAGATCTCAAGTGTGGGAAAGGGTTATAAATTCTCTCGGGTTTACACTTAGTTTAATTGCCAAATTTTGTGAAAATTTGAAAAAATTTCAACTAAATGAATTCAAAATCATGTTTATACATATTTATGAACGATAAAACTGGGTTATAATACCGAAATTATTGTTACCTCGGAGAGAACATAAATGGAGAAACAACCCAAAATGCTTGAATTCATTTAAAATGGAATAAAGGAGAATAAAAAGGCAAAGAAAAGAATAAATAAAAGCTAAGTGTGGGAAGAATTTACCAAGTTCTTCAAAACATATATCACATATTTGTACAAGATTATTGCAGGTACTTTTGTTTTGGACGATACTAATCAGTTTTACCCGAATTACTGTATTATATTTGAAAGAAAGATGGATCTACACGATGAATCAATTCCATCATTAAAAGGAAGTAAAGTCTTCCGAAAAAGACACGCGCTTCATGATTTAGGTCAGGAAGTTGTCGTCCAGACCAGTTGTAGGTTGACGAAAAATCTAGAAAAGTCATCTCTAAAATCAGCAGGAAATCCACGGACCTCATCATCAAACAGGGTCGCCAAGTGGTCAGACTTATCCTAACCATGAGAGGATCTGTCTCGTAAAATAGGGAGGGTACCGTGCAAATTAGCTTGATAAGACTAATGAATCAGACCCCCAGAAAGGATAATCTCCTTAAAGATCAAAAATCAGCTTTTAAGTCTGATATTACTCAATCCTTGAGATTGAGAATTACAAACTCATAGAATTCAATGATATCTAAACTCGAGCTTGAATGAGAAAATATTTTGATCAAATTACAAACCGATTTATTTTCTGAAAACCTATTTTCAATGCGTTCATTACCATTGAACGTAAAATCCTAAGAATTCACCGAAATTCATTAGGTCACCTGAACCAAATCGGGTGTCAACCGTAAGAACGGTGGTTGCATAGCATGGTCGAAGACAGGACCTTGTGCCAAACCAAAAAATTATAGGGTGATCTTTACTATTTCTCCTACAAAGGATAGTAATTGCATCCGACACGTTTTTGACCATAATTATCTGCATGTCATTAGATATTGCCTTAACAGTTGCTTGTTCATCGCTTTCCTTTACAACTGGACTGTAGTTTACCAAAAGGTAATATACGGAGCAAGTAAACTGGACGTGTTGCTTTCCTAATATAAGGTTAGCAAGTGGGTGACACAAAACTGCAAGTTTTGAGCTAAAATTTTAAAATCTGAAACCCACGCAACCCACAAAAACATTTTGCAAACACCGATGAAGGGTTATTCCGGAAAACTTGTCTAGGGTAAAATCTAGCCTGAGTTTTCAAAAGATCAAATGTTTTTATAAAGATCCAATTTCCTTAAAGGATCTACATTTTCAAAGTCATGTGGGACTGTAAACCACATCGTTACTATCATTGTTTATACCGCCGTATTAAAATAACTGATGTATAAAGTGTGAGAATAAAAAAGTGATTCGAGTGAAGTGTGATTTAATTTCAAGTTTTGTATTGCTTGAGGACAAGCAACGTTCAAGTGTGGGGATATTTGATAATGCTAAAAAAGAACATATATTTAGTATCAATATCATCCCAATATGTAAAGTTTTTAGTTGTAATTATTCTATTTTTAAGTTGTAATCGTTTAAATAAATAAGTGTGAAAATGAAAGACGCAAACCGCTCAAAAATGAAGATTTAAAGACGAAAACGAAGACTTGAAAGACGAAAATGTCCAAAATACTCAAACGTACAAGTTATACTCCAAGTGGTTTAATTTATTGATAAGAAATGCCTAAAATGACAAGATTACCAGCCGCGAAACGCAAAGTACAAGATATCTAAGCGTACGAAAAGGCGTTCGAAAATTCGGAACTGAGACATAAACCGAGCATCAACGTACAACTCAACGAAGCTAAAATTACAAGTCAACTATGCACAAGAATATAATATAATATATATATAATTATATAAAATTATATATTATTATATTATATATTATAATATTCAGCAGCCCACGTTTAACTCAATTTGGTGAGCTGGAATCCGAAGCTCCGCACTCGCGGAGCTGTAAGGCACAAAAGTACAGAACTCGCGGAGCAGCCAAATTCAAAATCTGCCTATAAAAGGCACAAGCTTCTGCCGAATCCATTACCCCTTTTCCAACCTCAATCTCTCTATATGTATTTATATTTATATTTATAATTATAATTAAGTTTAATTTAAGATTAATAATAATAATAATAATAATAAGGTTATTGTAAGAAATATTTTACGGGTTTTAAGTCAGAACTCTGTCCATGTAACGCTACGCGATTAATCACCACTGTAAGCTATGTTCTTCCTTTTTAAATTAATGTCTCGTAACAAAGTTATTATTATGCCTATTTGAGCTGAATTAATCGTGATGTTGGACTAAATATTAAAGACGGGGTTATTGGATTTTGTACCATAATTGAGGTTTGGATAAAAGACCGACACTTGTGGACATTGGACTATGAACTATTAATAGATGGGGGGTATTGTCTAATCGAATGACAACTCATTGGAATCTGTCGAACCTTTCTTCAAATTAGTTAATCTAATAATTATTAAATGATTATGCATGTCCTATTTAGTGACGTTTATACGACATCTTTTACGATCATTTAATTAATTATTCGGGTTGGGTAATTGATTATTCAAACTGATCAAGTGGGTAAATTAATGTTCATATCTTATTAAAACAGGGGTGGATTACATACAAGGGTAATTGGTGTAATTGTTAACAAAGTATTAAAACCTTGGATTATACGCAGTCGATAACCTGGTGTAATTATTAAACAAAGTATTAAAACCTTGTTACAGTTCGAATTCCTAATTAGTTGGAATACTTGACTTCGGGAATAAGGTTAATTTGACGAGCATTTTATAATTATGACCGATGGACTATTATGGACAAAAACTAGATAGGTATCAAATAAATCCAGGACAAATGACAATTAACCCAGATAAATAAATTAAGATCAAAACGTCAAACATCATGGTTACGTAAGTTTAAATAAGCATAATTGTTTTATTTCATATTTCATCGTACTTTTAATTATCGCATTTTTATTTATCATCATTTTATTTATCGTACTTTAAATTATTGCACTTTTAATTATCGTACTTTTATTTTATCGCATTTTTATTTATCGTCATTTACTTTGCGCTTTAAATTAAGTTATATTTATTTTTAATATTTTGCATTAGAACTTAAAATCGACAAACCGGTCATTAAACGGTAAAAATCCCCTTTTATAATAATAATAATAATACTACTTATATATATATATATATATATATATATATATATATATATATATATATATATATATATATATATATACACAAACATAGTTTAAAAAAAATATAGCGTTAAACTTGGCTAGCTCCCTGCGAAATGAACCGGACTTACTAAAAACTACACTACTCTACGATTAGGTACACTGCCTATAGTGTTGTAGCAAGGTTTAGGTATATCCACTCTATAAATAAATAAATATCTTGTGTAAAATTGTATCGTATTTAATAGTATTTCGCAATAAAAATATAACTATTTCGTACCCCTTCGCTTTAACATCAGGGGTCTTCACACGAATAGATTTTTCATGGTATGCAATATCGTCCCTATGACGATTGAGCCAATCTGTGACGATCGCTCCAAATCCATATGGACGAACACGTCATTCATCGATTTCATTGCGAGGTATTTGACCTCTATATGATACGTTTTGTAAACATTGCATTCTTTTGAAAAGGCACACCATCAATGAATATTTAAATCAAAGGTTTTCGACATCTGATGAATTCTACATATAGACAATCACTGTAAATAATAGTTTACAATAGTACTTCCGTTGACAATGCAGTCAAAATAAGATACATGGTGATGATTTTGTGAATGCAACGTTTTCTTGAATAAAGCATGCAAGACTCCATGCACATAGCTTGTATAACATGTAAGCAAACAGCGGAAGACTTCTAGGGAACCTGAGAATAAACATGCTAACAAGTGTCAACACAAAGGTTGGTGAGTTCATAGTTTTAGTGTTTCGCATAATCTGTATATAAAAGTGGATCACAAGATTTCAGTTGTTTCATCCAGAAACGTTTATCAATAGATTCTACATAACAGAGCACCCTGGTAACTAAGCTTTAACGTTATAATGATAAATACCCCATTCATTTTAATACACGCAAACCAACGTGTCCTAAACTCAAATAACACACGTCCGTTAAAAGGCTAGCGCTCTAGCTCGGACGGGGATGTCAAGCCCTATGGATCCATATACTGTTATTCGCGCCCACCAGTCCATATCCTATGTACTGGCAGCTACTAGTTACCAAAGCTAAGGGATTTTCGGTTCAAACTCAGTGTAGAATTTAGTATGTACTTGTATCCATTGGGTTTTAAAATAAATTGCATGTATTCTCAACCCAAAAATATAGATTGCAAAAGCAATTAAAAAGGGAGCAAATGAAACTCACGCATATAAATCTAGTATTTTCAGTATTTATGAACAGTCGCATGTATTCTCAGCCCAAAAATATATTGAGTAAAAGGGATCATATGAAACTCACCTTAGCAGCATATAAAGTCGTTCACCAAAATGTGACCGAAACTCGAATTACCAAATAACCGTAGATCTCAACCTAGAGAACATATGTTGGTCAATAAATGTCTATCAAGCTAGGTCAGGTCATAGTGTATCACAATCCTAATGCTCGATGTCGACATACAAAAGTTATCCAAAGTTGTTTCAAAAAGTCAATTTTGACAATAGTTTAACAAAACGAGACGTACTTTATATAAGGATTCATTTACTCGGTTGGTAATATTCAAAAATCCAATTTATCAATCTCGTAAACAAGTTGTTTAAATCTTAATTATAGATTCAAAAGCAATTTCAATTAACTTCAATCATAATTCAGTTGCTCATATCTTTTAATCCGTTCATCGAAATTATTCAATATCTAAATGAAAAGTTATTGATTTTTCGCCAGCTTTCCAAAAACATGTATATCATATACCTTTTACCAGTAATATATGTATTTAATTCGTGATCTATTATAAACTGTTTAACGACGAAATTTAGCATACACGTATGTATAAATATATATACTCGAGCACTAGACATGGATACACAATTAATATATAAAAGATAAAATATGAGTGCTTACGTATCAATATTGAGATTCAATATTGTAGGATAGTACGTAGAAGTAACGGAGATGATAAACACTAGATTTGACTTACGAGCAAAACCCTTGAACAATACCCATAACCTCCTTAGTAATAACCCATAGTTTCCTTAGCTCTATCCCACTTGAAAACCCATTTTGAAAGTGACACGCTCATGACCTCGTCGTAGTATTTTAACTGATATAATTAATAATAATACTATTAATAATAATAAAATAAATAATAATAATCTTAATAATAATAATAATAATAATAATAATAATAATAATAATAATAATAATAATAATAATAATAATAATAATTATAATAATTATAATTTAAATAAATAAATTTACACATAGTAATATATGTGTAAAACAACTCGCGCAGAAACCTGGTATTTATAGGCATAATTCCTGATTCTGATGCCCATGCGATTGCATGGGTTTTATGCCTATTTCTCATGCAATCGCATGGCCGTCAGATCCAGCTCACATATTTTTGTTTTCTTGTTTGTCGACATAATTAAATATAATATATATAATATATATAATTTAAATAATTAATTATATATTATATTAAATTCATGTGCATAGTTGACTTGTAATTTTCGTTCCGATGACTCGTACGTTGTCACTCGACTTATGTCCCGGTTCCGGTTTCTCGAACGCATTTTCGTACGCTTAGAAAACTCGCAATTTACGTTTTGTGACTCGTACCTTTGTCAAAATATAGTCTTAAATTATCACTAAACCATATCATTCAAAGTGTATCTTAAACTTTCGAGTGTTTTGGTCATTTACTTCTATAAATCATTGTCTCGCTATTTGTTAATATATATATATATATATATATATATATACATATATATAATAACAAATCGTTTTATGACCAAGTTAATATATATTTTCAACATTCATAAACACGTTTTAAATATACGTCGTAAGTTATTCATACAATTAATATTCCAACTTATCATATATATTCAAATAAATATTTAAACCAATAAGTTTAATGTACGGTATCAAACAATTAATACATTGTTACGTTTTTAAGTTATAGTGTATATATATATATATATATATATATATATATATATATATATATATATATATATATATATATATATATATATATATATATACATATAATTGTTCGCGAATCACCGAGAACAACCGAAATTTATTTGAATATATGAAAGTAGTTCAAAAATTTTGAGATTCAATTTTACAGACTTTGCTTATCGTGTCGGAAATATTAATCATACAAATATTAAGTTTAAATTTGGTCAGAAATTTTCGGGTCATCACAGTACCTACCCGTTAAAGAAATTTCGTCCCGAAATTTGAGTGAGGTCATCATGACTAACAATAAAAATGTTTTCATGCCGTATATGTGTTGATAAATAGAGTTTTATCACCGTTGAATAATATGGATAAAACAATCCGATTATACGAAGCGTATGAGAGAAGTTATCGTAAAAGAGTGAAATGAAGGAATAGAGATTCGTCTTAATTTTTGACGTAGTAACGATTGATTTCCGGAATTTAAGAAATAGAAAATCTTCATATTCTAAATAAGATTTGATTCTTCGGGATTTAAGGAGATTAAGATCTTCTTTTATTAAATGCGTAATCTGCCTCGATTGCTATGTCTGATATTTCACTATAAATTGACCTTTTCCGTTTCATTTATTTTCACCACTCTTATAAGCTTCTTCCTTATTTCATACTTACAAAAGATTTGTGAAAATGCTTCATCCAGTTCTGATTCTTGATATTTTCTTGGTTATCATATCATTCATTCTTCTTTTTCATCTACCACCAGAGGAGGTTATTTTCTTCTACTATTACCTTGGGGTTATATTGTTTTTCATTCTCCCGTGTCTTTATATCGCTATACGCATTGATATACACGGTTTGTAATTTTGGGGTTGTTTTCGGGCTTTATATTTTTGCATTATATTTCGGAGCTTCATGCTTTCGTTTTCTCTTCCCGACTTTAAGTCAAGCGAATAGTGGTCCTAAATTCGTAGCTATACATTTCGGAATGAACATAATTAATGTTCTAAGAAAGAAACGGTAATAGCACAATCTGACTTGTCAAATTACCAGAATATCCGGAAAAGACCGAATCATCAAGAAATAGATTTTCTTGATATATTTAGAGATTATATGGAATGAAAGAGTTATGTAACATGGTTTATGATGAGGGTGGGATCTGTGAACCTTTATCAAGTTCCATTAGAAACTCAGCATGACTTACTGTAATGTAATCACGTTGATCAAGTGTCATTATATTATACTAACTCATGCTTCAATTCCCAACATTACTTTAAAACATCTATTTTTAGAATTTTTTAGATTTTAGAAACTAAAATAGTTTCTTTTATGATGTAACAAAGATAGCGCGAAGAGATGAATGATTTCAGATAAGAATGGTTATAAAAAAAATATCTTCAGAAATATGGAGGATATTTATAATGGAAGATACGATGATATCTTAGAATATTTAAGATAAGATGATGATGAAGAATATTGTCCGCAAAGGTTTTAGAGTAAGGAGCAAGGTATTTGCGAAGGATTTCAGCAGACACTGAATCATTTGTATTCTTTGAAGGTAGATTTCGTTTTTGTGATTTGTCCACAGCCTCCTTCATGGTCTGCTCAATCCGTTTTCCAGTTCCAAACCTTCTCTTTTCTCAGCTTTACCACCATACTATTCTTTATCATCAAACTTTTGACTGTTAAGGTTGTTTACAGTTTTTGCTGCTTCATCAGCATTTTTCCAAAATAAGGAGAACTAGTTTCGTAGTTTGGGGTGTTTTTCAGAAACTTCACATTCGAAGTATGTAAGTCTAGAAGACAGATGTTATCTATATATAACTGTTGTTGTAGAAAATGCTGCGAGATTCAAAATACTGATTGCTAATTCTCGGTGGTTGGTATGGCATTTATTGTTACAAGATGTGGATGAGTACATGATAGGGTTTCAATGAGTATAAGGATTTTTCGAAAGGTCAAGGATTAATAAAGTTGTTGATAAATTTACTGCTAATGTGGTGGAACATGAAAGGTTCCCCGGTAACAAGAACGTATATGTCAAGGTTATAATAAGGCTAATCTGAAAAGTCAAAGTTGACTAGTTGGAAGTGTGATAAAACTGGATACTTTGAAAAGGGATTGCAAGATTATTTTCGGTAAAAACAACGCTAAAGGATCTTGCAAAGTTTTGAAGTCAAAGTATAGCTTTGAAAGATGTAGAGATCTAAGAATGATGTTACTAGTTCAGAGTTATGACTTGGATTCTGTTCTGTCAGAATATGTAATCAAATTTGGATGAGGATGGTTGCTTTGATTTTTATAAAAGAATATATATTGTTGTGAAAGTAGTGAGTATAGTTGATGATTTGTTGAATCAGAATCGAAGAATGTAACATATTAATTGTGAATTTATATATCTCTCGGGTATTACCTACCCGTTAAAATATTCTCACCATTAACAGTTTGTATAAAAGAATTTTCTTAATTACAATCTTCATGAAAATATACCTACATATATATTTTCCTTAGATGTAATCATGGATTTAATGAGTTAACATAATATTAATCTCATCTGGTTTTTGACTAGGACTAGAATATATAATCTCTAAAACTTTTAGAAACTACATATTCTCTGCAAAATATTTCTTCGATGAAGTTATGAATCAATACTTCATCGTTTGTTGTTGTTGGTATTCCTTGGTATCTATGGTGCGTATGACGTTGATGTTCAAGGTACATATTGTGATGTTGAGGCTTGCAGTGCGGATGTTGTTGGTGGTGGTAATGGTACTGTTGGTGTTGTTGTCGGTGGTATTGTTGATGCCGGTGATTCTGTTGGTGCTTATAACCTTTGCACCATATTCTCCAAAGCCACTACCCGAGTGCGAAGCTCGTTGACTTCTTCTACTACACCGGGATGATTGTCGGTTCGGACGAGCGGATGAATAAGATTCAGAATTTGAGATAGTATATTATCGTGACGAGATACTCTGGAAATGAGAGAGAAAATAGTGCCACGAACAGGTTCGCCAGTAAGTGCTTCAGGCTCTTCGCCAAGAGGGCAATGTGGTGGATGGAAGGGATCGCCTTCTTCTTGTCTCCAATAATTAAGTAGGCTACGAACCCATCCCCAATTCATCCAGAATAGATGATGGCTAATTGGTTGATCCATTCCGGTTACACTGTCTTCGGAATTCAGGTGAATATCCATATCGGAATAGCTGTCAGAGTTTAAGGAATTTGAACTAGATACGGGATCCATCTTGTATAATTAGGGAGATGATTTTTGATATGAATTAGATTATAGAATTTAGTTTGGTATTCATCAATACATAATTTACATATGTATATATAATACCAAATTCCATAAATCACGGAGAAATTTTCGGAAGATGTCAGGAAAAGTTTACAGTAACAGATACGCTAAGATATGAATTTTTGTCTATACACTATTTATGCAATAAATGCAGGAAAACGTGTCTAGACTTAAGAATGATAAGCATATAATTTCCGACAAGAAATGATAAGCAAAACTTTTGACATGCAGACACAGTCGAAGTCCAGACTTACTATTGCATCCTAACAACTATCAGTTAGACACACTCATGCAAGACCTGGTTCACTAGGACCAACGCTCTGATACCAACTGTGACGATCGCTCCAAATCCATATGGACGAACACGTCATTCATCGATTTCATTGCGAGGTATTTGACCTCTATATGATACGTTTTGTAAACATTGCATTCTTTTGAAAAGGCACACCATCAATGAAAATTTAAATCAAAGGTTTTCGACATCTGATGAATTCTACATATAGACAATCACTGTAAATAATAGTTTACAATAGTACTTCCGTTGACAATGCAGTCAAAATAAGATACATGGTGATGATTTTGTGAATGCAACGTTTTCTTGAATAAAGCATGCAAGACTCCATGCACATAGCTTGTATAACATGTAAGCAAACAGCGGAAGACTTCTAGGGAACCTGAGAATAAACATGCTAACAAGTGTCAACACAAAGGTTGGTGAGTTCATAGTTTTAGTATTTCGCATAATCTGTATATAAAAGTGGATCACAAAATTTCAGTTGTTTCATCCAGAAACGTTTATCAATAGATTCTACATAACAGAGCACCCAGGTAACTAAGCTTTAACGTTATAATGATAAATACCCCATTCGTTTTAATACACGCAAACCAACGTGTCCTAAACTCAAATAACACACGTCCGTTAAAAGGCTAGCGCTCTAGCTCGGACGGGGATGTCAAGCCCTATGGATCCATATACTGTTATTCGCGCCCACCAGTCCATATCCTATGTACTGGCAGCTACTAGTTACCAAAGCTAAGGGATTTTCGGTTCAAACTCAGTGTAGAATTTAGTATGTACTTTTATCCATTGCGTTTTAAAATAAATTGCATGTATTCTCAGCCCAAAAATATAGATTGCAAAAGCAATTAAAAAGGGAGCAAATGAAACTCACGCATATAAATCTAGTATTTTCAGTATTTATAAACATTCGCATGTATTCTCAGCCCAAAAATATATTGAGTAAAAGGGATCATATGAAACTCACCCTTACCTCAAGGCACGCAACTCGTCCTTAAGTCTAGTAAGATCGGCCGAAGTTCGGTACTCGTTGAAAAACTCCGCCTTGAACTCTTCCCAAGTGAAATCCATACATTGTTCTTCACCATAAAGTTGGATCTTCGCATCCCACCACAATTTAGTATCGCCCCGCAACATACTACACCCGTACCTTATCTTCTTATCGAGAGGGTATTCACAAGTACGGAAAGCCTCCTCCATATCGGAGATCCAACGGGCACTCTTAAGAGGGTCTCGTTCACCATCAAAGGTGGGAGGTTGAGAATCCTTGAAATTCTTGCAGAAAAAGTCTCGTCTTCCCACATTATCTTCTTGTAGAACAAGCTTAACTTGTTCCTTAACCACATTGACTAGTTGCTCGTTAATCGTATCTAGAAACATCTTCTTAACGTCTTCGAGAAACTCCGTTTTTTGACGTTTAAAGATGGCCTCAACTTTGGCCGTGAACTCAACATCCTCACTCGTACCTCCATCATTGTTCTCGGGTCCGTTTCTCGTCTTCATACTATAAAACAGAAATAGATTAAACAACGAAACGAGAGGACAAGACACAAATATATACATATACACCTCACTGCCCCATCTTGCTCAACAATCGTCGTACATCGCTCGTTTGACACGATTTGAACCCGTAACAATAGTAGCTAATCATTGTTACGTGAGCACGTCGCATTAACTTGCTAGTACAATGTCTATCGAAACACAACACAAAAAAATTAGCGCATAGTTAGTTCACCTAAACCTAGGCACTAACCAATTCCTGGTCCGACCCCTCTCCTACAAGTCCCGCATAAAGCGCATACACAATAAAGTCTAAGTCTAAGCACCTATCTCAAGTCGCCTAAATCCCTTAGACCATGCTCTGATACCACTTGTAACGACCCAACTTTAATATACCAAAAACACTCCTTAAAAAAAAAACTTTTCTGAATCAACACATCTGGACGGCGTCCAGTTATCTGGACGGCGTCCAGCAAAGAAGGCTTGGACGGCGACCAGAAGATCTGGACGGCGTCTAAATGAACTGCCAGGTTCTGATCTTGATGTCCAACTTACTCGAGCGGAAAATCCGCTTACCGACACTTTTAAACGAAGCCCTTTTCACAACATGTTAACATAATTAAAACTAAGAAGTTTCCACCATAAAACCAAGTTTTACAACATCGGGCCCACATTGACCGTTTTACGAGTTTCGTACAAAAATACAAGTTCGACCATAAGAGTTTAAATTCCAAACGACACCTAGAGCATGGTGTTTGGGGTTAAACTACCCACATATTGGGCAAACTTCAAAAGCTAGACATGTCCAAAAGCGTCCCCTATCAAAACAAAGCGGGATCACTAATCCAAACGAACGCCCTTACCCTTGTCCACGCCGGAGCCTAAAAAAAGGTAAACAACGAGACGGTAAGCTAAAGCTTAGTGAATGCAATAATTATACATATACATATATAATATACCTATTTGCATACACTTACACACACCGTATAATCACTAGTAATAACAATTAGCATACCAAATCCGAGTATAAGCTAATAACCTCCAAATACCGTAACTAGCATAATCAATAGCATATTCACCGAAATAATATATTATGCTATACAACAACACATACACAACTATATGGTTAACCATACATGCGTCATGGTGCTACCGGCTCCGTGGTTCACACCATACGCAATGCTATGACGCTACCAGCTTCGTAGTTTACGTCACTACGTATTTGAGTCATACTCTTTTATAGTGATACCGGCTCCGTGGTTCACACTTTGGTGTTACCGGCTCCGTGGTTCACACCTCATTTTATAGTGCTACCGGCTCCGTGGTTCACACTTTAACGACTCGTGCTATAGTACTACCGGCTCAGTGGTTCACACTACAACACACGTACCATGATGCTACCAGCTCCGTGGTCCACATCATAGCATACTCGCACATACTATGGCACTACCGGCTACGTGGTTCATACCATAGCACACAAATAAATACACTATATACATACATGTATAATTATTCCACTCACCTTAACGCCTTCGGTGAATGTTTTATACTTCTGCAAGCTTCAAGGAAAAGTACCTAATACAATAAGTACTCAATCAACACACAAACTAGTTGGACTTATCACCAACAATTCTCTCATGTGCATTTAATGACTTAAATGCATTAAATGCCCCATTTTCACCAAAACTGTCCATTTAAAGTCAAGACCATCACATAACACTAAAAGCTAGTGACTAAGGTCCAACAACACTAACTAATACACCAATAGGGTATTTCATACCCATCTTTCCCAACTAGGTCAATTATTACCCATTTAACCATCTTAAAGTCACACACCCATTTCGGGTCATCCACTAACCCCATTAACACCCATTTGCTTAATAACTAGGTGTGCTAGTAATTAACTAACCAATTACGACTCATAAGTCCATTTAACATTTCCAAAACCCTAGGTTAGTCATCCTTGGGTCCTCATGACCCAATCTTACCCAAGAACACCCAAAATCACCAAATATGGGTTTTGTGTTCATCACTAACCCAAACCCTAACCCTTAAACAAATTAAAATAAGGAAATCAAGATTAGAGCATACCACCACAATCACAACGAAGCTAGTGATTAGATGAACAACTTTAACACACGCGCTTTGGCCCGAAATCAACTTCTTCTTCCTCGATTTGAGCTTTCTTACACAAGAATCACTCTTTCTCTCTAGAATTGAAGTGGAAGGAGGAGGTAGTTGAAAGTGGAGTGAATGAGGCTCCTAGAACTGATCTTGTGGCCTTAGATCCGTCCAACAAGTGAAAAGACCAAACTACCCCCATTTAATATCTAAAAGAACACAGCTGGCCCGCCAGTTCAACTGGACGGCGTCCAGGATTCGGGACGGCGTCCAGCCCTTTACAATTGGACGGCGTCCCATAGATTTGGACGGCGTCCCAAACACCTGAGAAAACAGGATCTTACATTGACTAGTTCCCTACATCTATAATTCATGAAACCTTTCTCAACATGCTTAGAATAGATGCCCTCTCCATACTCAATTGAGTTTTGGTCATAAAAACACTAATCGTGGTTAATTACGCCTAATGATATCTTAATGACAAATTAACCAAGATTAGGCATAACACATAAGTGTTAAACAACAACTTGTATTCTTAAATCTTATCTAGACATCCTTAGTATGATCATCAAGTACCAACACACTTAAACCAATATCACTAGAACAATAATTACTATTAAAGATGACTTATTGATTAATTAAGGCTAAATGAAGAACAATGCTTTCAGGTGTAACTAGTAAAGACTTGTAATCCTAAAATACACTTAGATACATTTAGGATGGTCACCAAGTCCTAACTAGAGATTGCTCTTCCCTTGTGTATGTATTGGACATTAATGTGTGCTTACACATTAATCATGCAATATGTTATATTGCAAGTAAGCTTGCTAAAAGCTTAAATTATAAGTTGTGCAAATATCTATATGATTGATCTTAGAGTAACTATCTCTTGCTATGTGTGAGTATTACTTGCTACTTGCTAATATATTTAATACTCATAAATTTTTCAACTTAATTAATATGCTTGCTATGTGCTTACTAGTTAGAATACTAGGATTCAAGTAACTAGCCTACTCCAATAAATTAAGTGTAAAATGGTTCACAATGGAATTATGGTCAATTGTTTATTCAATCTTGTCTAAGTAACAAGTTGTGATTGCTTATTCAAGTATGACTTAACTTTGATGTCTCTACACACTTAATGATTATCTTAGAAAGACATCATTCAATTAATCTCTACCTAATCTTAAAATGAACATGACTTGTGATTAATTGAAACTAGGAAGTTAATGACATATTGACTAGTCTTTAGAATTGAACCAATGCATTAATGTGACTAACTAAGTCTTGACCAAATTGAGATTTCCCAAAATATCAATCAAGACACTTCTCTAAGAATGTTGGGTTTACCACTATTGGAGTGTTATGTCACTTTCACTCAATAAGACCAAATCTCACACACTTAATGCATATAGTACTTGTATAGGATATTGGATTTCTTTTGCAGTTGCTAGATGGAGTAAACGTGCCAAAATGTGGTGTTCAAATTTGAGTCAAACGGCTATACAACGGAAACACATTTTGGATTGGAGCACGCACGGTCGAACCACGGTCGACCGTGCTGGCAACCGTGTGTCAACGGCTATTTTTTGAATCCTACTATAAAAGGCAAGCATTGGAGAGCATTTGAAGCTGACCCTATTGCATATTTCAAAAGCTTATTTCCAGTGATCACAAGTGCTCTAATTACTACTCAAATGTGATCAAGCAAGAGAAGATTCTATTATCTTATAGATATAGAATTTGGTTGTTGTAAACTTACTAATCAAAATCATTAACCTTGTGAGTTTACTTAGTGTAATGTATGTCCTAGTATTATCTTAAGATCATCATTGCAAAGTGTATAAGTCTTGTAACTTCAATTAGTAAAAGCATAGGCTAGCTTAGTGATCTACTTTCTTAAAGGGACTTCGAAAGTTGATTAATCTTATTTGGAGATTAATACTTGTCCAAGGTGAAGACAAGTTGATCTAGGTTGGAGTTGATATTTCAAAGGGATAGAAAAATTAAGATTGTTGTCTACCAAAGTAGCTTAAGACTTGTAAATCGGATCTCCACCGGGTTTGGAGAAAAGTGCTTAGTGAAGCAAGAAATCCCGATTAGTGTAATTGGAGAGTGGATTAAGGTGGATTAGTTAACATCCACCCGAACCACTATAAATCATTGTGTCTATGTTCTTTACATTACTTTATTCAACATTTTGAACATATACACTACACACATCAAGTTTGAGTTGAATTGGTTGATCATAGTTAATCGAATTTGGTGATCAATCAAAAAATTGTTAAAAACGTATTAAGTAACTATTCAAACCCCCCCCCCCCCCTCTAGTTACTTACACAATTTTTAAATGAGATTGCAAAGGATTATGCATATATTGACTAAGACTTTGAACATAAAAGGAAATGTCAGGCCTGGTCATTGTAAGATATATCAACTTCCCAATCAATTGTTGATATTTAGAAATATCTGGAAGAGGTTGATCAGATATAGAAGGTTCATAATTAATAACCAAGTTGGATTCAAGTGGAGCACCAACAGGTTTGCTACCAACTAAACTAAACTCATCAAGAAGCTCAATACAATATTTCCTTTGAGATAAACAAATTCCAGATTCAGTTTTTAAGACTTCTATTCCAAGAAATTATTTAAGTTCACCCAAGTCTTTAATAACAAACTTTGTTTTTAAAAAATCTTTAAATTTTTTAATCTCAACTTCATTATTTCCTGTAACAATCATGTCATCATCATAAACAAGAACAGCTAAGAAAACTTTACCAGAATTCTTAACATACAAAGAATAATCACTCATACTTTGAACAAAACCATTTTCTTTCAAAGACATAGTCAGTTTATCATTCCATTGTCTAGGAGATTGTTTTAAACCATATAAGGACTTAATGAGTTTACAAACCCTAGTATGATTCTTAGAATAATAACCTTGTGGTAATTCCATATAAACATCTTCCACAAGATCACTGTAACAACCCAAACCAATAACCAACCAATTACGTGAAACAAAATTTTTTTTTATGTCAGAAGAGTGCGCCACGCGCACCACCCCATGGTGCGCGGCGCGCACAGGCCCAAACAGCTTCTGTCCGGTTTTGTAAATTTTCAATTAATGATCTCCCACTTCTCGACATATTTGGACAAAACGATTTCCACAACATGATATAATAGTTAAAACTCACATGATTTAATCATAAAATAAGTTTTACGAAACCGGGCCCACATATGCCGTAATACGAGTTTCGTACAAAAGTATAAGTTTCAACCAAATTAGTTTAAGTTCCAAATGACACTAGAGCATGATGTTTGGGGGTTAAACTACCCAATTCTCGGTCAAACTTCAAAAGCTAATACATCCAATCGAATGCCCTTACCCATGTCCACGCCGGAGCTTATAAAAAGGTAAACAATGAGAGGGTAAGCAAAGCTTAGTGAATGCAATAATTATACCCATGCATATATAATATACCTACTTGCATACACATACACACATACCGCATACATGCTAGCAACACAATTAGCTTATCATCTCAACTACAAGCTATTAACCTCTAATACCATAAGCTAGCAATACAATAGCATATATACAAATCGTACAATATAATATGCTTACGCTACAACATAATAATCATGGTTAACCAATCGTACAAGGAATGGTACTCGAATTTCCCATCGGTGTTCATAACAACCATTAGAGTACTTAACACGGTGTACACTAATCCCACTGGTGGTATCTTAACACATCGATACTTCACCCCGAGTGGTTTCTTAACACATCGACACTTCACTCTTCATATTACTTGAGGTGGCATCTTAACACGTCGATACTTCACCTCGAGTGGTGTCTTAACACATCGACACTTCACTCTTCATCTTACCTTGGGTGGCATCTTAACACGTCGATACTTCATCCTGAATGGTGTCTTAACACATCAACACTTCACTCATTACCTTTCATGGAGTGGTGTCTTAGCACATCGACACTTCACTCGTCATGTGAACGTGGTGTCTTAGCACATCGACACTTCACATCTCACGCTACACAAATAAATACATTATATACATACGCATATAATTATTCCACTCACCTTAACGATTCGGTGACGGTTTTATACTTCCGCAAGCTTCAAAGCAAAGTACCTAATATAATAAGTACTTCAATCAACACACAAACTAGTTGGACTAAATACCAACAATTCCCTTATGTGCATTTAATGACTTAAATGCATTAAATGCCCCATTATCGCCAAAACCGTCCCATTAAGGTCAAGACCATCATAAATCACTCAAAGCTAGTGATTAAGATCCAACAAAGCCAACTAATACACAATAAGGGTATTTCATACCCATATTTCCCAACTAGGTCAATTATTACCTATTTGACCACTTTAAGGTCAACACACCCATTTCGGGTCATTCACAAACCCACATACACCCATTTACTAAACATCTAGGTGTGCTAGTAATTAACTAACCCATTTTAGGCTCATAAATCTCAATTAACACTTTGAAACCCTAGGTTAGTTACTATTGAGTCTTCATGACTCAATCTTGCCCAAGAACACCCAAAATCACCAAATATGGGTTTTATGTTCATCGCTAACCCAAACCCTAACCCTTATACAAAATCAAAGTAAGGAAATCAAAGTTAGAACATACCACTACAACCAAAACGTAGCTAGAGAGGAGATGAACAACTTTAGAACTCGAGCTAAGACCCAAAACTAGCTCCTCCTTCCTTTGCTTGAGCTTTCTCACATAAGAATCTCACCCTCTCTCAAAAATTGAAGTGGAAAGGATAAGGTTGTTGGAATTGGAGTGAATGTTACCCCAAGATCTGATCTACTGGCCTTAAACTCGTTCACAAGTGAAATTACCAAAGAGCTCTTCAAAATATCTCAATAAATGAAACAGAATCCGGCTACAGTAAAGGGTGCGCGGCGCGCTCCCTTAGGTGTGCGTGGCGCGCACAAGGTGCTGGACAGTTTCTGACTTCCGTTTAATTATACAACAATAGCCATACTCTATGTACCATATTTACACTGCTGTACAATGATGATTAGGGTCTTACAACTCTCCCCCACTTGAATCAGAACGCGTCCTCGCGATCCAAGCCGCATGACAAGAGGGGAGATAAACTAACACGAACTATTCGGGCTCCTAAGTAAACTCGGAACCTTTACTCCGAAGCCATTGAACTTTAAAAGTTCTCACCACTTTATTTCTCAACCTTTTGACTTTCTCATCGAGTATAGCAATCGGTTCCTCAATATACTCTAACTTATTGTTTAGCTCGATCTCGTCGAATGGCACCCAAGACGAATCATCTGCAAGACACTTACGGAGATGGGAAACATGAAATGTATTATGGATTCCCGCAAGCTCTTCGGGTAATTCCAAACGATACGCAACTTCACCAACACGAGCTAAATTTTTAAAAGGACCAATAAACTGAGGAGCTAACTTTCCCCGTTTTCGAAACCGAATAAGACCTTTCCATGGCGAAACTTTAAGCATCACCATGTCACCTTCTTGGAACTCAATTTGTCGTCTTCGCTTATCGGCATAAGATTTTTGTCTATCTTGGGCCTTTTTCAAATGAGTTCGAATCATATCAATCTTGCTATTCATCTCTAAAACCAAATCGGTACTCCCGATTTCTCTTTGACCCACTTCGCCCCAACAAATCGGAGTTCGACACCTCCGCCCATAAAGCATCTCGTAAGGTGGCATCCCGATACTAGTATGATAACTATTATTGTACGAGAATTCTGTGAGAACCCGTCCTAATCCATCCGGACGAAGTCCATATCGATTATAAACAATTCCCAACAGTTGATTACATCGCGAGGTACTTGACCTCTATATGATACATTTTACAAACATTGCATTCATTTTTACAAGACAAACTTTCATTTACATCGACAGTTGACAGACATGCATACCATTTCATAATATATCCAAATATAATTGACCTAATAATAATCTTGATGAACTCAACGACTCGAATGCAACGTCTTTTGAAATATGTCATGAATGACTCCAAGTAATATCTTTAAAATGAGTAATTGTGCAGCAGAAGACTTCTTTCGTACCTGAGAATGTACATGCTTTAAAGTGTCAACCAAAAGGTTGGTGAGTTCATTAGTTTAACATAAATAATCATTTCATAATTTTAATAGACCACAAGATTTCATATTTCCATTTCTCATAAACATACGTCCCATACATAGAGACAAAAATCATTCATATGGATTGAACACCTGGTAACCGACATTCACAATATGCATATAAAAATATCCCCATCATTCCGGGATCCTCCTTCGGACATGATATAAATTTCGAAGTACTAAAGCATCCGGTACTTTGGATGGGGCTTGTTGGGCCCGATAGATCTATCTTTAGAGTTCGCGTCAATTAGGGTGTCTGTTCCCTAATTCTTAGATTACCAGACTTTATAAAAAGGGCATATTCGATTTCGATAATTCAACCATAGAATGTAGTTTCAATTACTTGTGTCTATTTCGTAAAACAGTTATAAAAACAGCGCATGTATTCTCAGTCCCAAAAATATATATTTCAAAAGTATTTAAAAAGGGAATAATGAAGCTCACGCATATAAATATTGTAAAACAGTTAATAAAGCATTTGCATGTATTCTCAGCCCAAAAATGTAATGAGTAAAAAAGGGCAAATGAAACTCACCTAATGTATTTTGTAGTAAAAATACATATGACGACATTGACAAACTGAACAATGCAGGGTTGACCTTTGATTCACGAACCTATATCATTCGTATATATATTAAAACATATACTTGTAATCGACTAAATATATATATTATTACTAGTGATATAATTTTTATGTTATTAATTTATGTATTTCATTGTTACTATATAAAATATAGCTTTTGTTATGTTATATGTATCAAATATTTTATATGTATATATTTCATTTGTGTGTTAAAATTATAATTATATTAATACTAAAATAATATTAGTAGTGATTAAAATAATGATAATGATAATGCTAGTGTTAATAATAATGATAATAATGTTAATGATTTTATTAATAATAATATTAATAATAGTTTTAATGACAAATCTTATAATAATGATAATAATAGTAGTTTTTAATAAAATGAAAAATTTAATGGTAATGGTAATGAAAATAATGATTTTGATAATAATACTTAATATTTAATAATAATAATAATAATAATTACAACAATCTTATTATTAGTGTAATCTTAATGATAATATTTTTGTTAATAAAAAAGTCTAAATGTTACTAATACTAATATCAATTATAATACTTATAAATATAAAGGTGATAATAATTATAATCATAATATTAATACTAATGATAATAATAATAATAATAATAATAATAATAATAATAATAATAATAATAATAATAATAATAATAATAATAATAATAATAATAATAATGAAAAGGAAAATAATAATAATAACAATAATTTTAATATTAATGACTACCTTAGAAGTCCCTTAAAAAAAATAGTTGCACCTAGCAAGGATCGAACCCAAGACCTCTCGAAACCCAACACTTCTCATAACCAACTGATCTAGCGTGTTTTTCTGTTTATGTCACCAACCCGAAATTATTTAACCCGTCTTCTTTTACGACCCAACAACTTAAATACATTGAAGCCCAACCGAATTCCTCGGCCCAAGAACTAGCTTATAAGCCCGACAGTTTTTGTATAGAAAAAAAAAAGAAGAAGCTGTTTCAAATCCGTTGCATTTGGAATCAATTTATATCCCCATCATTCCCCACGTCCCCACTCACTAATATCATAATATATGTCATATTCCTTTATATCAATTGTATCCCCCATTATGTACCCACTATCATCACTTTGTAAAATTCACTTTTGAGTAAAATACATATCATAATTCTACTGTCCACATATTCCTTGTTTCTATCAATTTGTTGACTGAAAATAGAAAAGAAAGATAATCATAGCAGCATACGTTTTGTGGGTTTTGTGATTCACGCAGTTTAAAAAAATAATAATAAAGGTGGTGATGATAGTTCTATGGTTACTAAAAATCTAGGCAGGCTATGATTGATAAGTGTTAAGGTGAGTTCTTGGGTTGTTTTGAAGAGCGACGGTTCACAGCTAAGACCGAAAGAGAAGAGAGACAAGATGATGATGATGGTTTAAGGGAACGATGGGTTTTTGGTGATGACGGTTTCTCAATCAAGACAGAAGAAAAGAAGAGCAACAGCATAGCAACAATATTTTATGATGACTTGTGGTACGTGCAACATCAGAAACAAGATTAAATTTGTGAAAGAAAACAAGTTGACAGCTAGACTAACAAGGTACCCGGCTGAAACTGAAAAACCGACTAGTTAAATATGCACTTACATTGTATCTTCGAGTTATTTAGTCATTAGATTGAAGGTTATGATGATCGATGGTGGTGATCGTAAATGTGTGGTGTTTTTGGCTCAGGGTCGAAGATAGTGATGAGAATGAGGGTAGCCGTTGGTGGTGATAGGTGGTCACGAAGAAAGGAAACAAGATTGAGTTAAGGTGTTGTGTAAGTTTCTTTAGGATCGGATTTGATTTTTGTTCTTTCTTTCACAAAACTAAAGTTAGAAGTTAATTAGAAGTAGTAGGTAATTGAAGGTTGTAATCGAGACAAGAAATAGATGTAGCAATTATAATTGAAAAATTTTGTTTTGTAGCAGGATGGTTTCTCAATAATATACAATAATTTGTTTGATTTAGTCAAGTGGTCGACATCCAATATTCCATCAGGTACAAAAAAAAAATATAAAAAAAAATAAAAGCTGCTATAATTCCCTAACTAATTTTGTTTGATATCGAATTAAGGGAATCGATCTGTACAAATCACAAATAGGAAACCAAAATCATGTACAGTTTTTGATGTTTACGTGCAACTGATTCTGATTTATTCAGATACATCTATATATATACTGTTTTGAATTAATTGATGTTAATAATTAATGTTATTAATAATAATTCACCAAAATATTAATAATAATTATCTTTATAATATTTATAATATTAATACAGATTCCTAATATATTTTTGTATGTGCGGCCTATATATATATATATATATATATATATATATATATATTACATATTTGATATATGCAATTGTTCGTGAATCGTCGAGAATGGTCTAAAGTCAAACGAATATATAAAACAGTTCGAAATATTTGTGACTCAACATTACAGACTTTGCTTATCGTGTCGGAAATATATAAAGATTAAGTTTAAATTTGGTCGGAAATTCCCGGGTCATCACAGTACCTACCCGTTAAAGAAATTTCGTCCCGAAATTTGAGTGAGGTGGTCATGGCTAACAATAAAAATGTTTCATGACGAATATGAATTGATAAATAGAGTTTCATCATCATTGAGTACTATAGCCAAAACGATTCGATTATGCGAAGCGTACGAGTGAAGTTATCACAAAAGAGTGAAATGAGAAAGACAAGTTTCATCATAACTTTTGACTAGTCATGGTTGAATTTAGAAAATAAGGTGCGTCTTGGCTTTTGACGTTGTCTTGGTTGAATTCCGGAATTCAAGGGATTTCAAAGAAAATCTTCAAAATCTAAAAGATATGATTCTTCGGTAAATGAGGAAATTAGGATCTCTTTAATTAAATGCGATGATCTGCCTTGATTGCTCTGTCTGATATTTCCACTATAAATTTATCTTTTCCATTCCATTAGTTTCCACCACTTCTATACCTTCTTTCTCAGTTCATATATCTAAAAGATTATAATAATGCTTAATCCGGTTCTAATCCTTGTTCTTATTCTGACTATCGCAATGATCATTCTTCTTTTCCAACTCCCACCGGAAGAATCTGTTTATTTCTACTATGGTCTAGGGATTATTGTATTTATAATTCTCCCGTGTCTTTATATTGCTATACGCACTGATATCCACAGTTTGTAATTTCGGTGGTGTTGTTGGGCTTTATATTTTTCTTATATATCGGAGCTTCATGCTCTTGTTTTCTCTTCCCAACTTTAAATCAAGCGAATAATGGTCCAGAATTTGTAGATATAGAGTTCTAAATGATTATAATGTTCTAAGAAGGGTGGAACGTGATAGCACGATTTGATTTTCAAATTTATCAAAAATACAGATGATAGAACTATCAAGAATATATTCTTCTTGATATGTTCGGAGGTTATGTAGAATGAAAGAGTTATGTAACATGACACATGATGATGGTATAATCTACTGTGAACCATCATCAGGTTTCATTAGAAACTCAGCATGACTTACTGTAATATAATCACGTTGATCAAGTGTCATTATATTATACTAACTCATGCATCAGTTCCCAACACTACTTCCAAATACATTCATATTTTAAGCTCGAAAGTTTACAGAATATAGAAACTAACAGTTTCTATATGATGTAACATTGATAGCACGAATAGATTATTGATTTCAGATAAGAATAATTATGAAAATATCTTCAGAAATATGGAGGATATTTATAATGAAAGATACGATGATATCTTGGAATTTCTAATATCGATGGATGATGAAGCAGATTTATCCGTAAGGGTTTAGATTCGGAAGCGAGGTATTCGCTAAATATTTCATCAGAAACGGAATCATTTGGATTCTTTGAAGTCAAACTTATTCTTTGTGATTTGTTCACGGCTTCCTTCATAGTTTCGCATAATCCGCTTTTCGATACTAAATTTTCCATTGAATGTTTCCAACATAATGATACACAGGACGCACGAAGAGGTATATAATTTCGGACGAGAATATTTATGAAATTATCCTCAGAAATATCGAAGATATTGATGATGATATTTTTGGAATTTCTAAGTTCGATGGTTGATGGAGAAAGATTTTCCGCAAGATTTTAACATGACTTCGGAGCAAGATATTCTCTAAAGATTTCAACAGATCCAGAATTACCTGAATCCTTTGAATATAGGGTTTGGTCCTTGTATTTATCCTTGGTCTCCTTCTTGGTTAACTTTATCCGTTTTTCATTACCAAATTTTCTATCGAGCGTTCCTAACACTCCCTTCTTTATCGTCAAACTCTTGGCTGTTTAGACCATCTACAATTTTTCTGTTTCCTCTGCATTTAAAGCTACGATATCTGAATCATCGGTTATCAATCCGAGGTGGTTTCAGGAGAATTGTGTTTTTAGATGATTAAACACTGATGGTTATATGGTAGAATATAAATGTTCTCCGGTAGCAATAAATGGGCACTCTTATATATCAAAGTTACAACAAGGTTTGTTTGAATGAAAAGTCCATGTTGATTTGTTGGAGCTGTGACAAAATTGGCTAATTTGAAAAGGAATTGTAAAGTTATTTTTGGTAATAACAACGCCAAATGAGTTAGCACATATACGTGTTAAACGTTTACTCAGGTTTCGAGCGTTTTTAGGTGTATAACTATATACATCAATCTTTTCTTCCGTAGATGAAGTGCGGTTGGTTCATCCTCTCGATTGAGGTGCTGCCAAGAATCATGAAAGATTTGAACGCAAATTGGAATCGTCAAGATACAAATGAGGTTTAAGATGAAATCAAGTGGCAAACTTGAAGAATTTTTTTTTTAGTTTCATATGTTATAATCAATATTTTAATTCATCTTAATTGTCCATTGTTGGTAGTCCTCAGTTGATTAGTCCACAGTTAGCTAGAATTTTGTTAGCGTGGATTCTTAACAACATTTCTCACAGTTAATTTGTTTGTTTTTAACAAATTTTATTCCGTCAAATGTTTTCTTCATTATGCCACTTGTTGGATTCTGATAGGTCAAAATCTAAATATGAAATTTGAATAAAAATGGTTATTCTGCGGTGAGCGGATACGTATATCTATGGGTGTAAGTAGGATAGTAAACGACTGTTGAATCAGCTTCGAAGAATGTACAGTGTAACTTATTAATGTGAAATCTGAATATTCCTCGGGTATTACCTACCCGTTAAAATATTTTCACCGTTAACAGTTTGTACGAAAGAATTTTTAATTACAATCTTTATGAAAATATATATACATATATATTTCTTCAGATGTAATCATGAATTTAATGAGTTAATATAATATTAAACTCATTTGATTTACCGTTAGAACAAGAATATATAATTTCTAAAACATTAGAGATTACATAATCTCCATGAAGAACGAAGATAATTGATGTAGAACGATACATAGAACGATGATTATACTCGAGGTACAGAATGAGATGTTGAGGCATGGATTGTTGATGGTACTGGTGCTGTTACTGATGGTACTGTACCATGCCGATGATGTTGCTGAAGCTGGTACATTTTGCACTACCTTTTCCAAATTGATTACTCGAGCGCGAAGCTCGTTGACTTCTTCTATGGTTCCGGGATGATTGTCGGTTAGAACGAGCGGATGAATAAAGTTTTGAATCTGAGTTATGATATAGTCGTGGTGAGATACTCTGTGAGAGAAATTGGTGTTTCGAACAGGTTCGTCGGTAAGTGTTTCAGGTTCTTCGCCAAAAGGTGAATTTGATTGGTGGAAGAGATTGCCTTCTTCGCGTCTCCATTGATTAAGTAGGCTACGAACCCATCAAATGAATTGAGGATGGATGATTGGTTGATTCATTCTGGTGACGTTGCTTCCGAAACTTAGATGACTATCCATTCAGAACAACTGTCGGGATAACTATCGGAATAGCTGTCGGAATCCGAGGGACTCGAACTAGTTGAAGGATTCATCTCGTATGATCATATGAAGGATTTTCGATAAGAAATAGATTATAGGATGTAGATAAGTATCCTGCAATACATAATTTACCTATGCATTTATAATACTAAAATCTCATAAGTTACAGAGGAATCTACGGAAGCTGTCAGGCAAAGATAACAATAACAGATACGCTAAGATATGAATTAGCAGATACTCTAAGATATGAATTTTGTCTATACACTATTCATGCAGTCAATACAATAAGATGTGTCTAGACTAAGAATGATAAGCAGATGATTTCCGACTATAAATGATAAGCAAAACTTTTGACATGCAGACACGGTCGAAGTCCAGACTCATCAATGCATCCTAACGACTTATCAGTTAGACACACTAATGCAGACCCGGTTCACTAAGACCACCGCTCTGATACCAACTGTGAGAACCCGTCCTAATCCATCCGGACGAAGTCCATATCGATTATAAACAATTCCCAACAGTTGATTACATCGCGAGGTACTTGACCTCTATATGATACATTTTACAAACATTGCATTCATTTTTACAAGACAAACTTTCATTTACATCGACAGTTGACAGACATGCATACCATTTCATAATATATCCAAATATAATTGACCTAATAATAATCTTGATGAACTCAACGACTCGAATGCAACGTCTTTTGAAATATGTCATGAATGACTCCAAGTAATATCTTTAAAATGAGCAATTGTGCAGCGGAAGACTTCTTTCGTACCTGAGAATGTACATGCTTTAAAGTGTCAACCAAAAGGTTGGTGAGTTCATTAGTTTAACATAAATAATCATTTCATAATTTTAATAGACCACAAGATTTCATATTTCCATTTCTCATAAACATACGTCCCATACATAGAGACAAAAATCATTCATATGGATTGAACACCTGGTAACCGACATTCACAATATGCATATAAAAATATCCCCATCATTCCGGGAACCTCCTTCGGACATGATATAAATTTCGAAGTACTAAAGCATCCAGTACTTTGGATGGGGCTTGTTGGGCCCGATAGATCTATCTTTAGAGTTCGCGTCAATTAGGGTGTCTGTTCCCTAATTCTTAGATTACCAGACTTTATAAAAAGGGCATATTCGATTTCGATAATTCAACCATAGAATGTAGTTTCAATTACTTGTGTCTATTTCGTAAAACAGTTATAAAAACAGCGCATGTATTCTCAGGCCCAAAAATATATATTGCAAAAGTAGTTAAAAAGGGAATAATGAAGCTCAGGCATATAAATATTGTAAAACAGTTAATAAAACATTTGCATGTATTCTCAGCCCAAAAATGTAATGAGTAAAAAAGGGCAAATGAAACTCACCTAATGTATTTTGTAGTAAAAATACATATGACGACATTGACAAACTGAACAATGCAGGGTTGACCTTTGATTCACGAACCTATATCATTCGTATATATATTAAAACATATACTTGTAATCGACTAAATATATATATTATTACTAGTGATATAATTTTTATGTTATTAATTTATGTATTTCATTGTTACTATATAAAATATAGCTTTTGTTATGTTATATGTATCAAATATTTTATATGTATATATTTCATTTGTGTGTTAAAATTATAATTATATTAATACTAAAATAATATTAGTAGTGATTAAAATAATGATAATGATAATGCTAGTGTTAATAATAATGATAATAATGTTAATGATTTTATTAATAATAATATTAATAATAGTTTTAATGACAAATCTTATAATAATGATAATAATAGTAGTTTTTAATAAAATGAAAAATTTAATAGTAATGGTAATGAAAATAATGATTTTGATAATAATACTTAATACTTAATAATAATAATAATAATAATTACAACAATCTTATTATTAGTGTAATCTTAATGATAATATTTTTGTTAATAAAAAAGTCTAAATGTTACTAATACTAATATCAATTATAATACTTATAAATATAAAGGTGATAATAATTATAATCATAATATTAATACTAATGATAATAATAATAATAATAATAATAATAATAATAATAATAATAATAATAATAATAATAATAAAAAAAATAATAATAAAAATAATAATAATAATAATAATAATAATAATAATAATAATAATAATAATAATAATAATAATAATAATAATAATAATAATAATAATAATAATAATAATAATAATAATAATAATAATGAAAAGGAAAATAATAATAATAAAAATAATTTTAATATTAATGACTACCTTAGAAGTCCCTTAAAAAAAATAGTTGCACCTAGCAAGGATCGAACCCAAGACCTCTCGAAACCCAACACTTCTCATAACCAACTGATCTAGCGTGTTTTTCTGTTTATATCACCAACCCGAAATTATTTAACCCGTCTTCTTTTACGACCCAACAACTTAAATACATTGAAGCCCAACCGAATTCCTCGGCCCAAGAACTAGCTTATAAGCCCGACAGTTTTTGTATAGAAAAAAAAAAAAAAAAAGAAGCTGTTTCAAATCCGTTGCATTTGGAATCAATTTATATCCCCATCATTCCCCACGTCCCCACTCACTAATATCATAATATATGTCATATTCCTTTATATCAATTGTATCCCCCATTATGTACCCACTATCATCACTTTGTAAAATTCACTTTTGAGTAAAATACATATCATAATTCTACTGTCCACATATTCCTTGTTTCTATCAATTTGTTGACTGAAAACAGAAAAGAAAGATAATCATAGCAGCATACGTTTTGTGGGTTTTGTGATTCACGCAGTTTAAAAAAAAAATAATAAAGGTGGTGATGATAGTTCTATGGTTACTAAAAATCTAGGAAGGCTATGATTGATAAGTGTTAAGGTGAGTTCTTGGGTTGTTTTGAAGAGCGACGGTTCACAGCTAAGACCGAAAGAGAAGAGAGACAAGATGATGATGATGGTTTAAGGGAACGATGGGTTTTTGGTGATGACAGTTTCTCAATCAAGACAGAAGAAAAGAAGAGCAACAGCATAGCAACAATATTTTATGATGACTTGTGGTACGTGCAACATCAGAAACAAGATTAAATTTGTGAAAGAAAACAAGTTGACAGCTAGACTAACAAGGTACCCGGCTGAAACTGAAAAACCGACTAGTTAAATATGCACTTACATTGTATCTTCGAGTTATTTAGTCATTAGATTGAAGGTTATGATGATCGATGGTGGTGATCGTAAATGTGTGGTGTTTTTGGCTCAGGGTCGAAGATAGTGATGAGAATGAGGGTAGCCGTTGGTGGTGATAGGTGGTCACGAAGAAAGGAAACAAGATTGAGTTAAGGTGTTGTGTAAGTTTCTTTAGGATCGGATTTGATTTTTGTTCTTTCTTTCACAAAACTAAAGTTAGAAGTTAATTAGAAGTAGTAGGTCATTGAAGGTTGTAATCGAGACAAGAAATAGATGTAGCAATTATAATTGAAAAATTTTGTTTTGTACCAGGATGGTTTCTCAATAATATACAATAATTTGTTTGATTTAGTCAAGTGGTCGACATCCAATATTCCATCAGGTACAAAAAAAAATATAAAAAAAATAAAAGCTGCTATAATTCCCTAACTAATTTTGTTTGATATCGAATTAAGGGAATCGATCTGTACAAATCACAAATAGGAAACCAAAATCATGTACAGTTTTTGATGTTTACGTGCAACTGATTCTGATTTATTCAGATACATCTATATATATACTGTTTTGAATTAATTGATGTTAATAATTAATGTTATTAATAATAATTCACCAAAATATTAATAATAATTATCTTTATAATATTTATAATATTAATACAGATTCCTAATATATTTTTGTATGTGCGGCCTATATATATATATATATATATATGTATATATATATATATATATATATATATATATATATATATATATATATATATATATATATATATTACATATTTGATATATGCAATTGTTCGTGAATCGTCGAGAATGGTCTAAAGTCAAACGAATATATAAAACAGTTCGAAATATTTGTGACTCAACATTACAGACTTTGCTTATCGTGTCGGAAATATATAAAGATTAAGTTTAAATTTGGTCGGAAATTCCCGGGTCATCACAAATTCCACCAAAGGTAAGTGCTCATCCCAACTACCACCCAAATCAATAATACACGCCCGTAACATATCCTTCAATGTTTGGTTCGTACGTTCGGTTTGACCGTCCATTTGAGGATGATACGCCGTGCTCAATTTCAATTGTGTACCCATATCTTCATGAAACTTTTCCCAAAACCGAGATGTAAAACGGGTATCTCGATCCGAAATAATAGATATAGGAACCCCGTGTCTCGATATTACTTCCTTGATGAACAACTTTGCCAAGGTCTCCGACGATATCACTTCCTGAATGGGAAGAAACAAGGCACTTTTCGTCAATCGATCAACTATTACCCAAATCGAGTCAAATTGGGTTCTCACCGTCTTTGGTAACTTTATGATGAAATCCATGGTAATGTGCTCCCATTTCCACTTCGAAATTTCTAACGGTTGTAATTTACCATACAGATTTTGGTGTTCGGCTTTCACTTGCAAACACGTGACGCATTGTTCGACATACTTAACAACATCACGTTTCATGCCCGACCACCAATACTCTTTTCTCAAATCAAAATACATTTTTGTCGAGCCCGAATGAATAGAATACTTTGACTTATGTGCTTCATCAAGTAGCACTCGTCGATGATTACCCATTTTAGGCACCCACACCCTTCCTTGAAAAGATAACAAACCATGCGGACCTAAGGTAATAAACTCTGTTTGTCCCATGATTCGTTCCTCATGCGTATTGTTAACAAAAGCCTCAATTTGAGTCTCGCCAAGCTTTACAAGAAAATCGTTAGTAATAATCATGCGTAACGATCCTACTCGTATCGCCGGGTGTTGACTCTTTCGACTTAACGCATCCGCGACCACATTCGCCTTTCCCGGATGATAAAGTATTTCACAATCATAATCTTTTACCACATCCATCAACCTACGTTGGCGATAATTCAATTCTCGTTGGTTAAAGATATGTTTCAAACTCTTATGATCCGAATAAATCGTACTCTTGACACCATACAAATAGTGGCGCCAAATTTTCAATGCATGAACAACCGCCGCCAACTCAAGATCTTGAATCGGATATCTCGTTTCTTGTTCCTTTAATTGTCGAGAGGCATAAGCGATGACTTTACCCCTTTTCATTAGAACAAGAAGCATCACAATAAACCGTCATGTCTTCCACACCTTCCGGCAACACTAACACCGGAGCTCGACACAATTTCTCTTTTAGCAATTGAAAAGCAATTTCTTACTCATTTTCCCAATTAAATCTCGCGTTCTTCCTCGCCAATTTCGTCAATGAAGAAGCGATCTTAGAAAAGTCTTGGATAAACCGACGATAATAACCGGCCAATCCGAGAAAACTTCGGATTTCCGTAGGCGTAGTCGGTCGTCCCCAACTCTTCACCGTCTCTATCTTCCCCGAATCTACTTGAATACCATCTTTGTTCACAATGTGGCCAAGGAATTGAACTTCCCTTAGCCAAAATTCACATTTGGAGAATTTAGCATACAATTTCTCCTTCCACAACGTCTTTAACACCCTCCGCAAATGATGTTCATGTTCCTTCATACTCTTCGAATAGACAAGTATGTCGTCAATGAACACAATTACCGACTTGTCCAACATAGGTTGGCACACTCGGTTCATAAGATCCATGAATGCCGTCGGTGCATTCGTGAGACCAAAAGGCATTACCACAAACTCAAAATGCCCATAACGCGTTCGAAAAGTTGTTTTCTTAATAACTTCCTCACGGACCCGCATTTGGTGATAGCCGGACCGTAGGTCGATTTTAGAGAAATACGTTGCACCTTGGAGTTGGTCAAACAAATCGTCAATCCTAGGCAATGGATAACGATTCTTGATCGTCACTTTGTTCAACTCCTAATAATCGATGCACATCCGCATACTACCATCCTTCTTCTTCACGAATAAAACCGGAGCGCCCCATGGTGAAGCACTCGGTCGAATAAAACCCTTTTCAAGTAATTCTTGGATTTGATTCAACAACTCTTGCATTTCCGTTGGTGCTAAACGATAAGGAGTTTGAGCAATGGAAGTAGCCCCCGGAACCAACTGAATGCGAAATTCAACTTGTCTTTCCACCGGAACACCCGGTAACTCACCCAGAAAAATGTCTTCAAATTCATTAACCACCGAAATTTCACGAATGGGTGGTGGCTCATCGCGACTATCAACAACATGGGCAAGAAAAGCCATGCCACCACTAACAAGGAAACGACGTGTCTGTGCAAAAGTGCATATCGGCATAAGTCTTCTTCGCTTATCGCCATGAATAATTAACTCTCCCCCACTTGGGGTTTTCACACGAATAGATTTTTCATGGCATGCAATATCAGCTCTATTATGATCGAGCCAATCCATACCAACCACGATATAAAAATCACCCAAAGTCATCGGGATGAGATCAATTTTAAAGTTTTCGGCACCAAACACAACATTACAATTTTTACATACATCAACCACTAGCACCGTCTTGCCATCCGCTATTTCAACTTCTACCGGACGACTTAACTTAGCTAACAGTTTATTAAGTTCCGGCACAAATTTTGGTGACACAAACGACAAGTTAGCACCACTATCAAAAAGTATCCTTGCCGGATTAGAATTAACCATGAAAGTACCTGAGACAACTTCATTAGATTGCTTAGCTTCATCATTGGTCATCAAATAATTGCGACCCCTAGCCGTACCCGCCGCCTTCTCTAGCCGCTTAACATTATCGTTGCCTAAATCGGGACACTCCGGACTCTTGTGCCCTTCTTTACCACAATTAAAACAAGTAAGCTTGGTTGTAGATTTTAACGCCCCGTCCTAATCTATCCGGACGAAGTCCGTATCGATTATAAACTTTTCATAATAGTTGATTACATCGCGAGGTACTTGACCTCTAAATGATACATTTTACAAACATTGCATTCGTTTTTAAAAGACAAACTTTCATGTCATCGAAAGTTGACAGACATGCATACCATTTCATAATATCCAAACTGTAAATGACCTAATCTATAATTTACTTAATAATAATCTCTAATGAACTTCAACGACTCGAATGCAACGTCTTTTGAAATATGTCATGAATGACTCCAAGTAATATCCTTAAAATGAGCTAATGCACAGCGGAAGATTTCTTTCATACCTGAGAATAAACATGCTTTCAAGTGTCAACCAAAAGGTTGGTGAGTTCATCAGTTTATAGTAATCATTTCATTTTCATCATTTTAATAGACCACAAGATTTTAAATATTATAAAACGTGCAGAAGTCCCATTCCAACTGCACAAAAAAAGATCTTTCATATGAAGAACACCTGGTGAGGATTCAAAATACAATAGTAACCATCTGTGCCGGTCTTTCACCCCACGGCTGAATACATGTGCCTTTAAAATATAGAACCTCTGTGCCAGTCTTTACACCCCACGGCTGAACACATGTTTATAAAATATAGGACTACCGGTGCCAAAATGTCATAAATAATAAACCATCCACCCGGCTCGGGAGCTCATACGCTCTAACGAAAATCGGGGGCTAATGCGTGTCATAATAATCAACCCCAATCCCAGATAATTCTATCATTGAATGCAGTTAAGGTACTTGTGTCTATTGCGTCAAACATTTATAAAAGCGCATGTATTCTCAGTCCCAAAAATATATATTGCAAAAGCATTTAAAAAGGGAGCAAATGAAACTCACCGTATTGTATTTTGTAGTAAAAATACATATGACGATATTGAACAATGCAGGGTTTGACCTCGGATTCACGAACCTATATCATTTGTATTTATATTAAAACAAATAATCGTAATCAAACAAGTGTATATCTATTATTTTATGTATTAATATTAATGTTCTTATATATATAATTTTATTAATACTTACTTTACATTATGATACTTATTTGATATTTACTTAATGTTACTAGTTAAAACAAAATTTTATGTAGTATTAGTATACTTTATTTAGTGAATATATCTGTATTTGTATATTTATATATCGTTTGTTTTGTAAAATTATCAATTGTAGTAGTACTAGTTTAAGAATAATAATAATTATGATAATAGTGATTTTAGTAAAAATGGTAATTCTATTAGTAATGATAAAGTAAAAATAATAGTTTTAGCAAAAATAGCATTTTCAATAGTAATGGTAAGTTTAATAATAATTATAGTTTTAAATAGAAATTTGTAGTGTTCATAATTAATAATACTAAAATTAATGAAAAAGGGTACTCCTAATATTATAATATTAATGATAATGATACTTAGATTAATAATAATAATCATAATAACTAATAAATAATACTAACAATAATCCTAATCATGTTAAAAATAATAATACATACATTAACAATGATAATTATAATTACAATCATAATAATAATAAAACTAATAATAGTGATAATACATATATTTGTTATTTGATAAATATAATAATAATAATAGTCATACTTATATCACTGTAAATAATGATATTAATAATAATACTAGTAATACTCAGTGATATTACATAATAATAACTAAAATGATAATAATAACAATAATCTTATTAATCACATTATTACTAATTATAATGATATTCATAATAATACTAATAACAATGATATTATTAGTTATATAATGATATTAACTCTATTAATAATAATAATAATAATTTGTATTTATAATAATAATTATAACCATTAACATAACAATAATAATAACAAATAATAATAATAATAATTAGAAAAGAAAGGAAAAATATACCCTTTAATAGATTCGTTCTAAAAAGAAATGCCCACCACCGGGCTCGAACCCGCGACCTCTCGCTCACACGACAACCCCTTTAACCACTTAGCCATTTCCATTTTTCCTGATCTAAACTGTATCCTAATATACATAACCCATTTATTTTTCCTGGCTTTTTTTCCTTCATCTTCCTCAAACAGATCGACCCATATCATCATATACACTAGTCACTAAATTGATTTAGATTTAATAAAAGAATAGAAACAGAAACGTTTTAAAACATAGTCGGATCACTGAAATAGAAAAAGAGAATAAATAAATAAAAAAAACGATAGCAGCAGCCCTTTTTTTCTTTTTTCTTTATTTAAAAAAATCAATGAACAACTCATTCATTGATTTTAAATTCTAAATGTTTTTAGCTTATGTTTATAACATGAATTTGGTCACAAATCATCTATGGAAACTTTCTAACTCCTTAATTTCAACAGAAACTTTAAAACAAAAACAAATTTTCGTGATGAACATTTATTTTGACTTTTTATTCAAAACCTTTGACTCAAAAATTCATTTTCAATTTAGTGAATTGAAGACCGAAACTTTTCAGATACAATTAATAGAAGATTCCTAACAATACCACACTTATAGATTTTTAAATTGATTTCTTAATCATTCATATTGAAAATTGAAAGCAATACAGAGTACGAGCTGTGTTTTGGCTTTTTCTGTTTAAAAATTTCGATCAATTAAAACAGATGAAAGTGCTAATTGATATTGAGGGTGTGTAGTTGATTGAACATGGCAATGACTTTCAGTAATTCATTTGTTTTATAGCATTACATGTCGACAGTTGGAATCACTCAGGTACGAGAAAAAAATAAAAAATTACAAGATGACTACGACCCGCAACTGATTTTGTTTGTGTATTGGGTTAAGATTCGTTCATTACAGTTTTTACATACAGGATTGACAATCTGTCATAGTTTGATTGTGATTCAAACAGAATACGCAATTTTTATCTATTTTTATATTTACATACGGTATTTATATATTTTATATATATGTATAAGTATTTTTTATATATATATATATATAACTATATTTTTATATGTGTATATGCATTTACATATAAACCTGTATTTGTACAATTATACATCAAATATATATTTATATATTTGTATATTAAATACATAAAGAGACCTAATAATAGCAATATTATTATCTAATATTAATGAAACAAATAATAATAATATTTATAGAAATAATAATCATAATAATATTGATAATATTAATTATAATAAATTTTACTATTTTAAATAACTATAATAATGATAATGATAATAATTTATAATAAAAATTCCTAATATTAATATCTAATAATATTACTAACAATACTAATAATATTAATATCAAGTATATTGATAATTATTAATAATAATTTTAATAATAATATTAATAATAATAAGTAACATTAATAATAATGACAATTGATAATAATATTATTAATGATAATAATGGCAATACTAATTATAATAATGCTAATATTATTAATGTCAATAATTTTAGTATTAATAATACTACAACCATTTATATATAACTCATTTACATCTATAGGTTATATATGATATTAATAACGCTAATATTAATATTACTATTGAAAGTAATAACAAATTTATATATATATATATATATATATATATATATATATATATATATATATATATATATATGATTGAATCTAATATGTTGTTAACTATGTACCATTTATATAATATTCTAATTGAATATTTAATATATATATTTTATATATGTTACAATATATTAGTTATCAATAGAAATCTTTTATATATACGTACTCTTATATAGATTCATGATAGTATTATATATCTAATTACATATGTTTATTGTAATTAATAACTTACTTATTTTTATTTGTTATCTTTCATTTTTAATTCAAATTTATGAATATATACTTTTTAATTTAAATTCTTACTTATATATATGTATATATATATTTACATAATTAATTACACATTGGTTCGTGAATCGTCGGGATAGTCAAAGGTCAAATGGTTACATGAACACAGTTAGTCAAAGGTCAAATGGTTACATGAACACAGTTCAAAGTTTTTGAGACTTCAACATTACAGATTTTACTTATCGTGTCGGAAACATATAAAGATTAAAGTTTAAATTTAATCGGAAATTCCCGGGTCATCACAGTACCTACCCTTAAAAGAAATTTCGTCCCGAAATTTGATAGAGGTCGTCATGGATAACAATAAGAATGTTTTTATGACAAATGTGAGTTGATAAATAGAGTTTTATCATCATTGAGTAATATGGATAAAACCATTTGATTTTGTGAAGAGTACGAGTGAAGCTATCACCAAAGAGTGAAAGGAGTAGGTATAGATTCGTCATATCTTTTGACGTAGATAGGATTTATTTCCAAATTCAAGAGATTTAGAGAAAATCTTCGTAATAAGATTTGATTCTTCGGTAATCAAGGGAATTAGGATCCGCTTTAAATGCGATCATCTGTTTTGATTGCTTTGTCTAATATTTCACTATAAATCCACCCTCTTTGTTTCCTTACAACTCACACCTTCTATTCTTTCTCCTCAATTCATACTTTAAAGCGTTTGTTAATATGCTCCATCTCATCCTGATCGTTGATATCCTCTTAACTTTCATATCTGTCATTCTTCTCTTTCATCTACTATCATAGGATTTTATTTACTTCTACTATTATCTTAGGGTTATAGTGTTATTAATTTTCCCGTGCCTTTACGTGGCAATACGTATGGATATGTACGGTTTGTAATTTATGTGTTGTTGTCGAGTTTTATATCTTCTTTTATATTCTAGGGCTACATACTTCTGTCTCCTCTTCCCGACTTTAAGCCAAGCGAATTATGGTCCGGAATTCGTAGGTATGGATTTTGGACGAACATAGTTAATGTTCTGAGAAGAAACTCGAAATGACACGATCTTGATTTGGCAAATTACCAGAATATCCGAAAAGATAGAACTATCGATAAGATATGTTCTTAATTTGTTTAGAGATTGGGTAGAATGTAAGAGTTGTGTAAATGACACATGATGACGGTATGTTCTGTGAATCATCACGTTCCATTAGAAACTCAGCATGAATTACTGTAATATAATCACGTTGATCAAGTGTCATTATATTATACTAACTCATGCTTCAGTTCCCAACACTACTTCAAAACATTCATATTTTAAATTCGAAGGTTCGTAGAATATAGAAACTAAAATAGTTTCCTTTTATGATATAATACGGATAGTGCAGAGAGATAATTAATATCGAACGAGAATATTTATGAAGATATCTTCAGAAATATTGAGGATATTAATAAAGAAAGGTATGATGATATCTTAGGATTTCAGAATCAAATTGTGATGAAGAAATTCATTCACGATGATTTAGAGTGGTTAAGGAGTAAGGTATTCGCTAAAGATTTCATCAGAAACAGAATCATCTGGATTCTTTATGTACAACTTTAGTCCTTGTAATTTGTTCAGAGTCTCCTTCATGGTTTGCTCAATCCGGTTTCCAGTTCCAACTTTTCTGAGCTTTGCCAATATACTGTTCTTTATCTTTATACCTTCGACGGTTAAGGTCGTGTACAGTTTTTACTGCTGTATTCAGCTTGTACAGTTTTTGCTGCTGTATTCAGCTTGTACAGTTTTTGCTGCTGTATTCAGCTTGTACAGTTTTTGCTGCCGTATTCAGCTTGTATAGTTTTTGCTGCGGTATTCAGCTTTTTTAGAATTTGGAGTATTGATTTGTAGACTGGGTGCTTTTCAAAATTTCAGAGTGGAAGATCATAATTCTAAGAGATAAGGGTTATATGTATATTTACAACTGTTGATGTAGATATGCTGCGAAATTTCAAAATACTGGTTTGCTAATTCCCAGTATCGATGACGAAAGACAATTATATATCAGGGTTATAATAAACTAATCCGAGTGAAAAGTCGAAGTTGACTTGTTGGAGCTGTGACAAAATTGGCTAATTTGGGAAGGGATTGCAAAGTTATTTTTGGTAATAACAATGCCAAAGGAGCTAGTACAGATACGTGTTAAACGTTTACTCAGGTTTCGAGTGTTTTTAGGTGCATAACTATATATATCAATCTTTTCTTCCGTAGATGAGGTGCGGTTGGTTCCTCCTCTAGATTAAGGTGTTATCAAGAATCATGAAAGGTTTGAACACATATTGTAATCGTCAAGATACAAATGAGGTTTAAGATGAAAATCAAGTTACAAAGGATGTTTAAGATTAAATCAAGTGGCAAACTTGAGAAAAAAAAAATTAAGTGCAATAGATGTAATTTATTTACGATCTTTTAAGTCAAAATGTGTTGTAATTACTATTTCCTACCCTTTTAATACTTTTTAATTGTTCAATGATAGTAGTCTAATAGTCTAATAGTTCAACCAAAACTAGTATAAGGAAATAGTCACATAGGAATAGTTAGCTAGGAACAGTTAGCTATGATTTGGTTAATATAGTTTTTAAGTTTTTACGTAGTTAATTAATTGGTTACTAATCAAATTTTATTTTGTTCATTATTTTCATCATTATGCCACTTGTGAAATCTTAACTTGGATTCTGATCGGTCAAAATCCGAATATGAAATTGAACTTGGATGAAAATAGTTGTTCTTTGGTGAACGGATTCGTATATGTGTGAATTTGAGCAGTGTTGTTAATGACTGCTGAATCTGAATTGAAGAATGTACAGTGTAACTTATTACTGTGAAATCTAAATATTCCTCGGGTATTACCTACCCGTTAAAATATTTTCACCATTAACAGTTTGTACGAAAGAATTTTTAATCACAATCTTTATGAAAATATATATACATATATATTTTTTTCAGATGAAATTATGGATTTAATGAGTCAATATAATATTAGACTCATTTGATTTTCGATTTGAGCTAGAATAAGTAATCTCTAAAACTATTAGGATCCACATATTCTTCGCAGAATATTAATGAAGTTATGGATCAATACTTCATCGTTAATTACTGTTGGTACCCCTTGGTATCTATGGTGCGTATGATATTGATGTTCGTGGGACAGATTGTGAAATTGAGGCTCGGGATGCGGATGTTGTTGTTGGTGGTACTGTTGATGCTGGTAATGTTGCTGAAGCTGGTACATTTTGCACCATAATTTTCACGGCTACAACTCGGGTGCGAAGCTCGTTGACATATTACTCCAGGATGATTGTCGGTAGGAACGAGCGAGTGAATAAGGTTTTGAATTTGAGATAGTGTATAATCATAGCGAGATATTCGGGTAATGAGGGTGAAAATGGTGTTTCGAACAGGTTCGCCTGTAAGTGATTCAGGTTCTTCGCCAAAAGGTGAATTCGGTTGTTGGAAGGGATCGCCTTCTTCTCGTTTCCATTGGTTAAGTCGACTACGAAATCATCAGATGAATTGAGGATGGCTGATTGATTGATTCATTCTAGTGACGCTGCTTTCGGAGCTGGAGTGGAAATCCATATCAGAATCGCTGTCGAAATCCGAGGAACTTGAACTGGTTGCAGAATTCATCTTGCACGGCTAGATAAAGGATTTTTGATATGAAATGATTTTCGGATATCAGATGATATTCTCATTATATAGAATACCTAAATATAGTACAGAAGATCCCGTAGATAACGGAGAGAATTAAGGAAACGTGTCAGATAAAGTCTACAGTAACAGATACGCTAAGATATGAATTAGCAGATTCGCTAAGATATGAATTTTGTCTATACACTATTCATGCAATCAATACAGTAAGATGTGTCTAGACTAAGAATGATAAGCAGATAATTTTTGACAAAAATGATAAGCAAAAACTTTTGACATGCGAACCAGGTTCAAGTCCAGACTCATTAATATAACCTAACAACTACTAGGTCGAAGTCCATACTTCACTAATGCATCCTAACAACTACCTGTTAGACATACTAATGTTGACCTGGTTCGCTAAGACCACCGCTCTGATACCAACTTTAACGCCCCGTCCTAATCCATCCGGACGAAGTCCGTATCGATTATAAACGATTCATAATAGTTGATTACATCGCGAGGTACTTGACCTCTAAATGATACATTTTACAAAAATTGCATTCGTTTTTAAAAGACAAACTTTCATGTCATCGAACGTTGACAGACATGCATACCATTTTATAATATCCAAACTGTAAATGACCTAATCTGTCATTTACTTAATAATAATCTCTAATGAACTTCAATGACTCGAATGCAACGTCTTTTGAAATATGTCATGAATGACTCCAAGTAATATCCTTAAAATGAGCTAATGCACAGCAGAAGATTTCTTTCATACCTGAGAATAAACATGCTTTCAAGTGTCAACCAAAAGGTTGGTGAGTTCATCAGTTTATAGTAATCATTTCATTTTCATCATTTTAATAGACCACAAGATTTTAAATATTATAAAACGTGCAGAAGTCACATTCCAACTGCATAAAAAAGTATCTTTCATATGAAGAACACCTGGTGAGGATTCAAAATACAATAGTAACCATCTGTGCCGGTCTTTCACCCCACGGCTGAATACATGTGCCTTCAAAATATAGAACCTCTGTGTCGGTGTTTACACCCCACGGCTGAACACATGTTTATAAAATATAGGACAACCGGTGTCAAAATGTCATAAATAATAAACCATCCACCCGGCTCGGGAGCTCATACGCTCTAACGAAAACCGGGGGCTAATACGTGTCATAATAATCAACCCCAATCCCAGATAATTCTATCATTGAATGCAGTTAAGGTACTTGTGTCTATTGCGTCAAACATTTTTAAAAGCGCATGTATTCTCAGTCCCAAAAATATATATTGCAAAAGCATTTAAAAAAGGGGCAAATGAAACTCGCCGTATTGTATTTTGTAGTAAAAATACATATGACGATATTGAACAATGCAGGGTTTGACCTCGGATTCACGAACCTATATCATTTGTATTTACATTTAATAATCGTAATCAAACAAGTGTATATCTATTATTTTATGTATTAATATTAATGTTCTTATATATATAATTTTATTAATACTTACTTTACATTATGATACTTATTTGATATTTACTTAATGTTACTAGTTAAAATGAAATTTTATGTAGTATTAGTATACTTTATTTAGTGAATATATCTGTATTTATATATTTATATATCGTTTGTTTTGTAAAATTATCAATTGTAGTAGTACTAGTTTAAGAATAATAATAATAATGATAATAGTAATTTTAGTAAAAATGGTAATTCTATTAGTAATGATAAAGTAAAAAATAATAGTTTTAGCAAAAATAGCATTTTCAATAGTAATGGTAAGTTTAATAATAATTATAGTTTTAAATAGAAATTTGTAGTGTTCATAATTAATAATACTAAAATTAATGAAAAAGGGTACTCCTAATATTATAATATTAATGCTAATGATACTTAGATTAATAATAATAATCATAATAACTAATAAATAATACTAACAATAATCCTAATCATGTTAAAAATAATAATACATACATTAACAATAATAATTATAATTACAATCATAATAATAATAAAACTAATAATAGTGATAATACATATATTTGTTGTTTGATAAATATAATAATAATAATAGTCATACTTATATCACTGAAAATAATGATAATAATAATACTAGTAATACTCAGTGATATTACATAATAATAACTAAAATGATAATAATAACAATAATCTTATTAATCACATTATTACTAATTATAATGATATTCATAATAATATTAATAACAATGATATTATTAGTAATATAATGATATTAACTCTATTAATAATAATAATAATAATAATTTGTATTTATAATAATAATTATAACCATTAACATAACAATAATAATAACAAATAATAATAATAATTAGAAAAGAAAGGAAAAATATACCCTTTAATAGATTCGTTCTAAAAAGAAATGCCCACCACCGGGCTCGAACCCGCGACCTCTCGCTCACACGACAACCCCTTTAACCACTCAGCCATTTCCATTTTTCCTGATCTAAACTGTATCCTAATATACATAACCCATTTATTTTTCCTGGCTTTTTTTCCTTCATCTTCCTCAAACAGATCGACCCATATCATCATATACACTAGTCACTAAATTGATTTAGATTTATAAAAGAATAGAAACAGAAACGTTTTAAAACATAGTCAGATCACTGAAATAGAAAAAGAGAATAAATAAATAAAAAAACGATAACAGCAGCCTTTTTTTCTTTTTTTAAAAAAAAAAAAATCGATGAACAACTCATTCATTGATTTTAAATTCTAAATGTTTTTAGCTTATGTTTATAACATGAATTTGGTCACAAATCATCTATGGAAACTTTCTGACTCCTTAATTTCAGCAGAAACTTTAAAACAAAAACAAATTTTCCTGATGAACATTTATTTTGACTTTTTATTCAAAACCTTTGACTCAAAAATTCGTTTTCAATTCAGTGAATTGAAGACCGAAACTTTTCAGATACAATTAATAGAAGATTCCTAACAATACCAAACTTATAGATTTTTAAATTGATTTCTTAATCGTTCATATTGAAAATTGAAAGCAATACAGAGTACGATCTGTGTTTTGCCTTTTTCTGTTTAAAAATTTTGATCAATTAAAACAGATGAAAGTGCTAATTGATATTGAGGGTGTGTAGTTGATTGAACATGGCAATGACTTTCAGTAATTCATTTGTTTTATAGCATTACATGTCGACAATTGGAATCACTCAGGTACGAGAAAAAAATAAAAAATTACAAGATGACTACGACCCGCAACTGATTTTGTTTGTGTATTGGGTTAAGATTCGTTCATTATAGTGTTTACAGACAGGATTGACAATCTGTCATAGTTTGATTGTGATTCAAACAGAATACGCAATTTTTATCTATTTTTATATTTACATACGGTATTTATATATTTTATATATATGTATAAGTATTTTATATATATATATATATATATATATATATATATATATATATATATATATATATATATATATATATATATATATATATAACTATATTTTTATATGTGTATATGCATTTACATATAAACCTGTATTTGTATAATTATACATCAAATATATATTTATATATTTGTATATTAAATACATAAAGAGGCCTAATAATAGTAATATTATTATCTAATATTAATGAAACAAATAAAAATAATATTTATAGAAATAATAATGATAATAATATTGATAATATTAATAATAATAAATTTTACTATTTTAAATAACTATAATAATGATAAGGATAATAATTTATAATAAAAATTCTTGATATTAATATCTAATAATATTACTAACAATACTAATAATATTAATATCAAGTATATTGATAATTATTAATAATAATTTTAATAATAATATTAATAATAATAATAAGTAACATTAATAATAATGACAATTGATAATAATATTATTAATGATGATAATGGTAATACTAATTATAATAATGCTAATATTATTAATGTCAATAATTTTAGTATTAATAATACTACAACCATTTATATATAACTCATTTACATCTATAGGTTATATATGATATTAATAACGCTAATATTAATATTACTATTGAAAGTAATAACAAATTTATAACTATATATATATATATATATATATATATATATATATATATATGATTGAATCTAATATGTTGTTAACTATGTACCATTTATATAATATTCTAATTGAATATTTAATATATATATTTTATATATGTTACAATATATTAGTTATCAATAGAAATCTTTTATATATACGTACTCTTATATAGATTCATGATAGTATTATATATCTAATTACATATGTTTATTGTAATTAATAACTTACTTATTTCTATTTGTTATCTTTCATTTTTAATTCAAATTTATGAATATATACTTTTTAATTTAAATTCTTACTTATATATATGTATATATATATATTTACATAATTAATTACACATTGGTTCGTGAATCGTCGGGATAGTCAAAGGTCAAATGGTTACATGAACACAATTAGTCAAAGGTCAAATGGTTACATGAACACAGTTCAAAGTTTTTGAGACTTCAACATTACAGATTTTGCTTATCGTGTTGGAAACATATAAAGATTAAAGTTTAAATTTAATCGGAAATTCCCGTGTCATCACATAGATGATGGTTTCGGACATTCACGTGCCATATGGCCCTTTTGTCCACAATTGTAACACGCATAAGAAAAATCTCCGGAAGCACCTTTCGTCACACTACCAACACTCTCGGAACCCTTTTTGTTCTTTTTGTTTGAAAATTTCGAATGGCTCGAACCTTCTATCTTTCTTTTGCCAAAAGTAAAGCCACTCTTCCTCACACACAAGCGCCTCAAAACCTTTGGCCATATTGAACAACTCGTCAAAGCTTTTCACCACATTCACACTTATCTTCTCTTGATAACTATCATTTAAGATTCGATAGAAGTCTTCCTTCAATATTTTATCATTCCCAACATACTCCGGGCAAAATTGAGTCTTGGACAAAAACACGGATTTGAGAGTGTTCAAATCCATCGACCCTTGCCTCAAGGAACGCAACTCGTCCTTAAGCCTTGTAAGATTGGCCGAAGTTCGGTACTCATCGAAAAATTCCTCCTTGAATTCATCCCAAGTGAATTCCATGCATTGTTCTTCACCATAAACTTGGATCTTCACGTCCCACCACAATTTAGCATCACCTCTTAACATGCTACAACCATACCTCGTCTTTTTATCGAGAGGGCATTCACATATACGAAAAGCCCCCTCCATATCGGAGATCCAACGGGCACTCTAAAGTGGGTCCCGTTCACCATCGAAGGTGGGAGGTTGAGAGTCCTTGAAATTCTTATAAAAGAAGTCCCGTCTCCCCACATTATCCTCTTGTAGAACAAGCTTAACTTGTTCCCTAACCACATTAACTAGTTGCTCGTCGATCGTATCTAGAAACATCTTCTTAACGTCTTTGAGAAACTCCGCTTTTTGACGTTTAAAGATGGCCTCAACTTTGGCCGTGAACTCAACGTCCTCACTCGTACTTCCATCATTGGTGTCGTGTCCATTTCTCATCTTCATTCTATAAAACGGAAAAGATTAAACAACGAAACGAAAAGGACTTAACACCTATGTACAGTGTTGTAAATCTCCCGAGATCTCCTCGAGATCTCCCTCGAGATCTTGTTTTTAGAAGGAAACTGCGACGAGATGTTCATCTCCCGAGATTTATCGGTCAACGGGGTCAAACTTAGTCAAAGCCAAGATTTCTCGAATTTTCTTGCTAATTTGTAAGATTTTCTTGTAAAATTCATAATTTCTAACATTTTCTCGCTCATTACTCGGATATTTTTGTAAAATCTCGTTAAAACGTATATAAATATACATATATTTATGTTTTGATGTATATATTTATTAAAAAACTATAAAGTCAACGTAAGTCAACGTCCGAGATCTCTCCGAGATTATTCCGAGATGCCGAGATCTCCCTAAAAAAGTCCAAACGAGATCTCCCCGAGATCCGAATTCTCCAACCTTGCCTATGTATATACATATACACCACACTACCCCATCTTGCTCAACAATCATCGTACATCGATTGTTTGACACGATTTGAACCTGTAACAATGGTAGCTAATCATTGTTACGCGAGCACGTCGCATTAACTTGCTAGTACAACGTCTATCTCGCTTGATGATTGCTAACACAACACAAAACAATTAGCGCAAGGTTAGTTCACATAAACCTAAGCACTAATCAACTCTCGGTCCGACCCGTCTCCTACAAGTCCCACATTAAACGCATACACATTAAAGTCTAAGTCTAGGTACCTATCTCAAGTCGCCTAAATCCCTTAGATCATGCTCTGATACCACTTGTAACAACCCAAACCAATAACCAACCAATTACCCGAAACAAATTTATTTTTTTATGTCAGAAGAGTACGCCACGCGCACCACCCCATGGTGCGCGGCGCGCACAGGCCCAAACAGCTTCTGTCCGGTTTTGTAAATTTTCAATTAATGATCTCCCACTTCCCGACATATTTGGACGAAACGCTTTTCACAACATGATATAATAGTTAAAACTCACATGATTTAATCATAAAATAAGTTTTACGAAACCGGGCCCACATATGCCGTAATACGAGTTTCATACAAAAGTATAAGTTTCAACCGAATTAGTTTAAGTTCCAACTCTCGGTCAAACTTCGAAAGCTAATACATCCAAAAGCGTCCCCTAACAAACAAAGCGGGATCTCTAATCCAATCGAATGCCCTTACCCTTATCCACACCGGAGCCTATAAAAAGGTAAACAACGAGAGGGTAAGCAAAGCTTAGTGAATGCAATAATTATACCCATACATATATAATATACCTACTTGCATACACTTACACACATACCGCATACATGCTAGCAACACAATTAGCTTATCATCTCAACTACAAGCTATTAACCTCCAATACCACAAGCTAGCAATACAATAGCATATATACAAATCGTACAATATAATATGCTTACGCTACAACACAATAATCATGGTTAACCAATCGTACAAGGAATGGTACTCGAATTTCCCATCGGTGTTCATAACAACCATTAGAGTACTTAACACGTTGTACACTAATCCCACGGGTGGCATCTTAACACGTCGATACTTCACCCCGAGTGGTGTCTTAACACATCGACACTTCACTCTTCATATTACTTGAGGTGGCATCTTAACACGTCGATACTTCGCCTCGAGTGGTGTCTTAACACATCGACACTTCACTCTTCATCTTACCTTGGGTGGCATCTTAACACTTCGATACTTTACCCCGAGTGGTGTCTTAACACATCGACACTTCACTCATTACCTTTCATGGAGTGGTGTCTTAACACATCGACACTTCACATCTCACGCTACACAAATAAATACATTATATACCTACGCATATAATTATTCCACTCACCTTAACGATTCGGTGACGGTTTTATACTTCTGCAAGCTTCAAAGAAAAGTACCTAATATAATAAGTACTTCAATCAACACACAAACTAGTTGGATTAAATACCAACAATTCCCTTATGTGCATTTAATGACTTAAATGCATTAAATGCCCCATTATCGCCAAAACCGTCCCATTAAGGTCAAGACCATCATAAATCACTCAAAGCTAGTGATTAAGATCCAACAACGCCAACTAATACACAATAAGGGTATTTCATATCCATATTTCCCAACTAGGTCAATTATTACCTATTTGACCACTTTAAGGTCAACACACCCATTTCGGGTCATTCACAAACCCACATACACCCATTTACTAAACATCTAGGTGTGCTAGTAATTAACTAACCCATTTTAGGCTCATAAATCTCAATTAACACTTTGAAACCCTAGGTTAGTTACTATTGAGTCTTCATAACTCAATCTTACCCAAGAACAACGAAAATCACCAAATATGGGTTTTATGTTCATCGCTAACCCAAACCCTAACCCTTATACAAAATCAAAGTAAGGAAATCAAAGTTAGAACATACCACTACAACCAAAACGTAGCTAGAGAGGAGATGAACAACTTTAGAACTCGAGCTAAGACCCAAAACTAGCTCCTCCTTCCTTTGCTTGAGCTTTCTCACACAAGAATCTCACTCTCTCTCAAAAATTGAAGCAGAAAGGATAAGGTTGTTGCAATTGGAGTGAATGCTACCCCAATATCTGATCTACTGGCCTTAAACTCATCCAGAAGTGAAATTACCAAAGAGCCCTTCAAAATATCTCAATAAATGAAACAGAATCTGGCTACAGTAAAGGGTGCGCGGCGCGCTCCCTTAGGTGTGCGCGGCGCGCACAAGGTGCTGGACAGTTTCTGACTTCCGTTTAATTATACAACAATAGCCACACTCTATGTACCATATTTACACTGCTGTACAATGATGATTAGGGTCTTACAATCACCATAAAAAAATGCATTATTAACATCAAGTTGATACAATTTCCAAACATGTTGTACAGCTAAAGTTAACAAACATCTAACAGTTACCATTTTAGCAACAGGAGAAAAAGTTTCTTCATAGTATAAACCTTCTATTTGACTATAACCTTTAGCTACTAACCTAGCTTTGTATCTTTCTATTTCACCATTTGATTTATACTTTATTTTGTAAATCCACTTACACCCTATTGGTTTTCTGTCTGCATACAAATCAGTTAAAATCCTTGTATTATTTCTATAAAGAGCACTCATCTCATCATTCATAGCATTTACCCAATTTTGATCTTTTATAGCTTGATAATGATTAGAGGGTTCAATACTTTTATTAAGACTTGAGATAAAAAGTAGTTTTCTTGATTAAGATTTGAATAATTTAAAACTTTTTCAATACCATATTTAACTTTACCCTCAACAATATAATCATCAAGTTTTCTAGGAAGAACAGATTGTCTAGAGGACCGTCCAAGGGTTGCAGGCTCATCAGGTTGATTTAAAGAGATAGGTTCACTTAAAGTATTGCCCTCAGGGAGATCATTATTATGATCATTATCTTCATTAGAATTACTTTAGTTTCCATCACTTATTATAGGATCATAATTAGTGTTGGTTACCTCAGTAAATTCATTAAGATGTACTCTCCCTTCATCATTGGGACTTTTAGGAATATTGGTGTTTTTAGAAAATAAATCAAAGAAATTAAGTTGATTAATTTTTTTCAGAAACAGAATCATTTTTAGAAGATTTTAAAGTTTGTTTAAAAGGAAAAATATTTTCAAAAAACTTGATATCTCTTGAATATAAATTAGTTTTATTTTCAAGACTCCACAATTTGTAACCTTTTTTCTTAGAAGAAAAACCAAGTAAAATACATTTTTCAAATCTAGGTTTAAACTTATCAGACTCATTTAAAACTTTTGAGAAAACAAGACAACCAAAATTCCTGATATGAGAGAGGGATGGTTCAAAACCATAAATTCCTGGAAAGGGGACATGCCTGCTAACACCTTAGTGGGGATCCTGTTGATTAAATATGTTGCAGTTAGAATACACTCAGTCCAAAGATATAATGGTATTCCTCCCTGAAACATAAGAGACCTTTCTACATTTAAAATGTGTCTATGTTTCCTTTCAACCAACCCATTTTGTTGTAGAGTATAAGCAATTGTAGTCAGAAGAAAAATACCATTTTTATTTAAGAAATCTTTCATTTGATTATTAACAAATTCAGTTCCATTATCATTTCTAATCATTTTAACCTTTTTATTAAATTGATTACTTAGCAGACTGACAAAACATATGAAATTATCAAACACTTCATCTTTATACTTTAACAAATAAACCCAAACATCCCTAGTAAAGTCATCAACAATAGTAAAAAAAAATTTATATCCTTCTCTACTAGTAACTTTATAAGGTCCCCATAAACCCATATGAACTAATTCACCTAATTCTTTAGAAACATGATTACTTAGAGAAAAAGGATCTCTAGTATGCTTAGCTTTAAGACAAATTTCACATGGAAAATCATCAACAGTTTTGTTTAAATTTAATTTTAACTTTAGAATATTTAAAACAGGACTAGCAGGATGACACAATCCATTATGCCAAAGTAAAACAGATTCAAAATTGTATGCAACCACAGAATTACGCATAAGAGAATCATCTTCAAAAAAATCAAACAAATATAGACCACCATTCACTACCAGTCCCCAGGGTGTTTCTGGTTTTCAAATCCTGAATATAACACTTATTTGCATCAAATCCAACAAACATGTTATTATTTTGAGCAAGTTTATTAACAGAGAAAAGACTAACACAATATCCAGGAACAATAAAACATCAGTTAAAATGATGGATTTTTTAAGTTTTAAATCACCAACTTTGTTGACTCTAGCTTTAGTACCATTTGGATGAGTAACATGTAAATTTAAATCACTAACATCAACAATGTTAAAAAGGCCTTTTTCAGACACTGTCATATGTTGACTTGCACCAGAATCAATTATCCATCCTTGACTTGTGTTATTACTTGAGTTAAAATTAAAAAAATTTTGAAAAAATATTGCTAAAGAACACATTATTATTTCTTATTATACTTGACATATTAGTCACAGACTCAGAAACAGGAGAACTTTTCTCATTTAAAATACTTAACAGCTTCATCATTTGTTCATTTGAAAGACTCAAGGGACTAGGAGCAGATGTAGAGGAGGAAGGAGTAGAAGATGATGAACCTACAATAGAATCAGAAGCAGAAGGACAACTAGACACGGAATTATTAACACTGAATGATTTATTAGTATTTCCATTAAAAGGTTTTTTATAATTATTTTGATAACCAACAATCTCAAAACATCTGTCAATAGTATGCCCTATTATATTACACTTTGTACATTTAAGATTAGGGTTTGGTCCTCTATTAAATCCTCCACCTCTTCTAAAATTACCAGTATTAGAAGATTTATTAATCCAATTGTTATTATTGGTTTGAGCAACAAATGCAAAGTTTTGAGTTTTAGATGTCCCAACCCCAGATACACCCATGTGAGATTCTTCTCTACACAAAATAGCAAAAGCAGACTTAACATCATGTAAAGGATCCCTAAGTAACAAATTACTTCTAATAGACATATATGAATCATCAAGACCCATTAAAAATTGCATTAGCTTTAGGGTTTTATTATGATTTTGAAATTCAGGTGCAGCAACACAAGTACAAGCAGGTAATTTGACCATTTCATCATATTGCTTCCACAAAGTGTTAAGTTTATGATAATACTCAGATAAACTACAACCATTCTGTTTCATAGAATTAATCTTATGATGCAAGTTAAAAATAATAGAACCATCCACTTTGTCATAAGTTTCTTTTAACTCAGTCCAGACAACAGAAGCAGTAGCAAAAAAGATTTTTCCAGAATATAAATCTTCATATATAGAATTCAGAATCCAAGATAAAACAACAGAATTGTATCTATCCCATTGAGCAGCAAGAATAGCATTATCAATTTATTTTACACAAGTACCATCAACAAACCTTACTTTATTTTTAGTAGACAAAGCAAGTAACATAACACGATTCCATATATTATAGTTCTCAATTCCTTTCAATTTAATAGATTATAATGGTGTATTAGTGGTTTTACTATCATGCATATATAATGGATCACCAAAATTAGTTTTAATAATCAGAGTAAGAGCACCTTCTTCAGCCATCGTAAAAATCACAACAAGAAAACACAACTAAGCAGATAACAATAAGAACATAAAACACAAATCACAACAAATTTAAGATACAATAAACTGCACAATCCAAGCAACCTGCAAGAATAAAGATCCAGAGACAATAACAAGAACATGTCAAGAATCAACCAAGTGCTTGATCAGGTTTTCATACGTTTCAAGAACGTAGATCAAGAATTGGGCACTGGAATTCGGTCAATAGGGTTTATAATATAAAAGAAAGCAATGAATAAATTCGAGACTCCCCTCTCAAGATGTATAATCTTGAGTAGTAATCAACGAATCAACATCAGAAGAAGAATAACAATGGAATATGAAGAACACTTTAAAACTTCAGAATCAGAAGAACAAACCCTAATTTTGAAATTAGGGTTTCGACCACAGCGGAAACAATTCCTCCAACAATGGTTGAAAGAACAATCAATCACGAACAAATACACCCCAATCAGATCGACCGCTCTGATACCATGTAAGAATTTGAGAATAATCTCACAAATCAACCAATTGATTATCAAAATTACAAGAGAATCAATAACAATTGTTTACAATGATGAAGAGATGAATGAATCACACACATTAAACATACAAACACATATGTGAATCAGAAGAACCAACAGAATCAATCTCAATCACCAAGATGATGATAATGAAAACCCTAGAAATCGCCCAAAAACCAAAGAGCAGGAAACAATCGTATGAGTATGTGTGTTAAACTCTGGAACCCTAATAAGAAATGGTATAAATAAATCCAATATGGCAATAATAGTCCCTGAAGATCAAATAAGATATGTCCTTAGGCACCAAGTATAAGCAAGTGACAAAAACAGCCCTCCAGATATCCAGAAATATGCATTAGGGATCTCTTTTACCAATAAACAACAACACCTACACAATTACTAATCATACAATGAGAGTCATGAAGAAATAGTTTCAGGCTCAAGATTGTTCATAATTCTAACAGATAACATACCTTGTATGTATTCGTTGGGTAATAAAAGTTTCACTTGCTTTAAAAAAAAAAAAAAAAGTAGTTGAGGTAACGGTGATGATGTGAAAGAGATAACTTTAGTTAAAAATGGCTAAGATAGTTTATGGGCTCATCTGGTTAAAGAAGTTTAGTAAAGCCCATTTAACGTTCATATTTGATTACATTTAACAAAATCCCAAAATGATATTCTTCCTATTACTCAATTAGCGTTTCTGGCAGATCGGAGTATCGCCGGAAATTGAAATAAATTGAATATCACCGGCGGAGATATAGAAAATGGCGACGGCGTCGTTTAGATGGATACTTCAATTGCACAAAGATGTCCCAAAAGCTGCTAAATTTTACAAAGAAGGACTTGATTTCAGTATTAATGTTTGTACTCTCCGGTGGGCTGAACTTGAATCCGGCCCCCTGAAGCTCGCACTCATGCATTCTCCCAGGTCATTACAAATCATATAACCATCTATCTGTATATATATATACACACATACACACTCTTATTGTTGTTCCATTTAATTATACTTGCAGAATTGGTAGAATACATTTTTAGGGTTTTATAGTAATATAATGCGTTTCGTTGTATATTGATGAAACCTTAATCATGACAATGAGAGAAAAAAGTTGTAAATTTTATAGTATCCATCTAAACGACAGCTGTTGCCACTTTCTCTATCTCCGTCCGTGAAATTCGATTTGTTTCATTTTCCGGCGATACTCCGATCACCCATCGAACTTTTTAGTGTTTAGTGAAGGTTTTGTATAGATCCTAGTTGTTATAAAGAAGTCATCCTCAATATGCACTATAGGGAAAACGAAATTTCGACAACTAGTGTTGTTACATTGATTCGTATAATGGTGCATGTTGTATAATTCCTTTCACTTTAAGTTAAAAAGATATGCGTAAACCATCCGTGGGTTGGATTAACAAGTAAGATGATATAAATGAAATATTATTTATTCTTGAAAACAGAATCACAGGGATTAATCTTTCGGTTGTGGTGTCATATGATTTGGGTTTAAGAAATATATTTGAGCAATAACACTAGATACCGGTATCAGACTATTAGTACCATTAGAAGGAAGGGTTTTTATAGGACCGGACTTTTACCAGCACAATGCTTCATGAACATCTCTTTTCGATCTTAGTAGATGATTTGGAAACTATGCTAACACAACTTTCTCAGCGCATATTTCATTCAGGATGAGTCACCGTTGTTTCTATGCTATGATCTCTTGAAAGCTGATCGAACCAACCTATTTCCGCTTTTGGTCAGGATAGGCGGTATCCAGTTGAGTGCAAAAAGTGGGTGAATGTTTGAGGATTGATTGCTTACTCTCTGGTCCAGTTACCGTGAAGAGCCTTGATAGAAATATGTTTCTCAATAGGATGGTTCACAATCAATCTATATGAGGGTTCGACTCAGTAATAAACTATAGTGAGTTGTGTATTGAGTCGAGTAGAGAGAGAAAGTACTAGTCTCCATAAAGGACTGTCAGTGTGTACTGAAATGACAGTAGCATGGTACTATTTATAGGCAAGTAATAAAGTTTGTAATGTCATGGGCCTGACCATGCTGACATGTCATTCCATGATGGGCTACCAACAATGGGAGTTGGGCTGACATGTCGGGCATATATGGCACATCAATGACGTGTGCACATTGCCATGTACTGGGCTTACGTGTAATCACAACCTTAAGGGTTTACGCATTGTTTGCAGCCTTATAGTATCCTATGTACCCCGCACGCCGGTAACAATCGTATCGTGACGTATTCCAGATATGGATGGTTTGAAAACATAATCCATCTATTATGCTTAGAAGATTCTTCTTGATAAGTTACGTATTCCGGATAGGGTATCTGGTAGTCTTATCATTAAAAGCATTAACAGATTCTATAAAATTCTACTAAATAAATCATGATATTCATTATAATTATAAATATCACACTAAATTATTTAAGCACCAATTCGTTTTTGTAAATATACTAAAGTGTGTCCCCTAGTTTACCTTTATGTTATATAATTGATCATTACTATCTTAGGTTGACAATTACTGATTTTATAATCACTATATATACAGTGAGATCGAGGTTCAGAAGGGATACTCGTCACTATTATCTTTCACGGTGACTGACATTAACAGTAGTGTGACGAAACTCATGGCTTTAGGAGCAGAGATGGATGGCCCTATTAAATACGAGGTCCATGGAAAGGTAATATTAAGGCCTTCACTACTCATTTGGTTTCAGTTCACTACGTATGGTCTGTTTTTCCCCCTTGGCATAAAACCTTTGATTACATGGCGTTTAATAGTCTCGAAAAGAGATTAATAAGATATATATCAAGTTTGTTGTGTTTTGTAGAATGTAGATAGAGATTATAACTATTAAAACCACTTGCTTCTTGGACGATCACTTGTCATATATATCATATATATGGAATATAAAGCAATTAGAACCAATCCATTTTTTATTGTGGAAATTGCTATCCATTTACTTATGATTGGTTGTGTTTTATTTAAATAATAAATAATAAATAAAATTAATAACAAAAGGAGAATAGGTCAATTGGGTTAATCATCATCCAAATGTGTTTTTTGTATACTCATACTCCAAAATGTGGTGTTGTTATTATGTAATCATTATTGACATGCTAATTATTAATCTATAAAGTTATAAAAGATGAACGAAGAAGTGTTTGTGGATCAACCCAACTGACTAAAATAGTGACTTGTATTAATTTGAATCCATTCTGACCCGTTACCTGAAGTATTTCTTGAATGCATTCATAGGTTGCTGCAATGAGGGGTATTGATGGTCATATGCTGGGTCTTTACGAGCCTGCTTGAAAACTTGTCACCTGCATCTTACCACATTGCACACCACCAAAAAAAAAAAAAAAAAAAAAAGAAGAAACAAAAAAAAAACAATTTTGTTTTTATTATTGAAGTTTAGCTTGGAAAAGCAAGGGAATTGTCAGTTCTACCTTCCAACAATCTGTTGCAGTTTGAGTAAAGTTTAAACATATACAGAGAAGCTATCGGCACATAAACTTTATGTAATTCTTCATAATTATTTTGGTCTAATAACAATTTCTCTTATGCCATTTGAATATAACAATTTATAGAATTTTTAAGAACAAACCGTTGGGTGTGATCATGCCAGATCCATACGTTGCAGGAGTGATGAACTGTTTATTTTGGATCTTCAACAACATTCAAGGTTGCAAAAGACGCGAGACGGGGTCGAGACGGTCGGGTCCTAAAAGGGTCGAGACGGTCGAGACGGGGTCGAGACGGAGGTCTAGACGGATGTTGACTAACGTTGACTTTTAAATAAAAATGTTATATTATATATATATATTGTACATTACATTATTCCAAACATAAGCATTTCACACATGTTTAAATACTTCAACATTTCAAACATAAAAAAAGAAGCACAACGTTTAATATTAAAAAAAAAAAAAAAAACTTGAAAAAAATCAGAAAAACCCGTTTTTTCCCGTCTCGGACCGTGTTTGACCGTCTTTTGACCGTTTTTTTGGCCGATTTCCGTTTTTTCAAACGTTTTATGTATAAACGGGACGGGGCACTTCAAAATCCGTCTACACCCCCGTTTTTTCCGTTTTTTACAACACTGACAACATTCAAGACGAATCATCTTGACAATACTCTATCTTCATCGGTGCTAGTTGTCTCACAATAACATAGACATAAATGCAATGGATATATATCAATTTTCATCATTATGTGACATACATAAAGAATGTATTACGCGTACTATCATGACAATCACCTGATATGTCGTAGAAGATCCATAATAGACAGTTTAAGCACATGCTAATTATAGATCTATCAAGAACTATATTGATTTGTTCTTGCAGATCCTCTAAATTGAACTCTCTAAAACATAATACTACATTATTGCTACCATTTCATGATGTTTTTATAGCAAATTAAAACACAATTTGAATGCTAATCGAGTTAGGTAACTCATGCTTTTATGCACTTTAAAGCTGTGGCTTCTACTTATTGGAAGGCTATGACTCATGTATAATTATTTTAGGTAACTCGTGCAATGCCTTGTTCTAAATGCAATCCATGAATAGCATGCACTATAAAGGTCTTAGTATTCTTACATTAATTTCGATACAATGTGACAAATAGATTCTAATCGGTAATATTTCTGGACTCTCGTAATTATATCAATTAATCAATTACGTCTACTATTTTCATTTTAAATTAGACTAATAGCAAAAGTTACCAGCAATGTTTGTTAACTTCCTATTTATCAAATTGTTCTTTTGATCAACCTTTTTCTCAAGCTGAATTAATCTGATTTAAGGTTAAATGAATATGTTATATAGTTATGAAAGTTACAAGTATATATGACTTATCCTTCTCTTTTGCTATCTTGAATTCTCACATTTTAGTTTCATCTATTATTGAAACTTCTGTAGTTCTGTCATCACTGAGTGTCTGGGTGACAATTTCAACCCATCAAATTGGGTCAGATTTATGTTTTTACCCTCAAGAGTCATATTTAGAACTTAGTTATTCGACCTCTGTAATATTTCACTTGACCATTAATTACCTGAATTATGTAAGATAGTAGATTAGTGCAACCTTTGGGTTGAAACGAATGACGCAAACCCTAATATCTTAATTAGTATAAGTAAAAGATGTGAAACGATAATTATTTCGAATAAAGTAACTAAAGTATATAGAATCTGAAGTTTTCATTTGTAACATATATAAACAAGTATACTTTCAATTCAATTTGGGTTAGGTATATTAACCAAATATAGACTTTTTGGTAACATTGAACTTGCTTTATGTTTGTAACATGTTATACATCGATGGTAGGCTTTCTTGAATTATTGTCGTACTCTGCACAGTAACTACTACCATAAGTGCACAACTAACAAAATAGCTTCCAGATTATCAGGTTCAGTTAATGAATTGAACTAACAAAATCAAGAATGAGTGTTTTATTTGATTTTTGTTATTCTGAAAAATGGAGAGTAAGAGCAGGTGCAAAGTTTGTGTAACTGGAGGTGCTCGTTACATTAATTCAGTCCTGGTTCGCTCACTTTTACCAACTGGTACCATTTTTTTGGGGAAAAAAACGAAAACTTTATACCACGAGGCCTCTTTATTTATAACTGGTTATTATTAGTGCAACAGTACCATACTATCACGGCCGGTCCCGAGAATTTAAGGACCCTGAACGATTTGAAAAAAATGGCCCTTAGGTCCTAACGAATACTATTATAAACTATTTAAAAAAAACTCATTCGGCTTTGCTATAATGCTAGTGGACTTTAATAATCTTTTATTTCTGGGGATTTGATTGTTGTTTTAGGGCCTATTGTGCTTTGTCTTCGCTGCTTCATTTGAGTTTTCCTAGTTCTCATACTTCTCAAATCTCCGATTATGTCTGTATATATAAAAAAATTGGGCTCCGAAAAAACATGAGCCCTGAGCGGTCGATCACTTTGCTCCCCCTCTAGGCCTCCCCTGCATACTATTAAGATAAAAAAGAAAAGAAAAAAATTAATTTAATTTGTTTTCATGGTAGGCGATATATATTAGTAACGTAATGAAGTTGTTAAGCTATTTGGAAGAACATAGTACCAAGATGATCTTAGATGATTGTCATGAATTTGCGAATCGATCAGCCATTGTCTAGCAAGAATGCACATCTTGAAATTTATTTCAAAAAACAAAAGTCATGTGTTATGTTACAATTTATTAAAATGGAATTGTGGATCCAAACAATAACTCCCCATGTATGAACGGCCTCCCATTCTCGACGAACATCCGGTGCTTTTTCGTCGAATCACAAAATCATCGTAATCTTCCACGGTGGTTTAGGTACAATTAGAAGAATCACAAACTTTGGTGGTTTGTGTTTGTGAGACGGAAGGAGTATCTTCGGCCCATGACAACCAAGTGAGGTGAAGAGTGAAGGCAAAAATGAAACTCCAGATTGGACTAAGATTTGACCCGTTACAAAAACGGTAACTCTAACGCTGGTAGAAATGGTTCGGGCACTAAGGTGGTGTGAAATCGATTTGTGGTGTTTTAAGGTAACGAAGGTGCGTCTGTCACTCTGTCAGTAAGTGTATTTTCAAGGGTGGGGGTGGTAGTGATGATGGAGGCCGGTTGCGGTTGTACACTTTTAGTGGGTAAAGTGGTAACGGTGTTGTACACTATTAGCAGGGTCGGTCCAATGCGTGTGCAATGTGTACACTTGCACAGGGCCCATCATTTTAAGGGGCCCAATTCTTTTATTAGGCCTGCTGTACACTAGCAAGGATTACTAGCAAAGTCAGGCCCGTTTTATTTAGGCCTACTGTAGAAGCAAATCAAAGACATATAAAAAGGGATTATCACCAAAATGGCCATTTTTTTGAAGCTTGTTGACTAACAGCCCTTAAAAAAAAGTTTGACAATTTGCCCTCGCAAGGCGCAAGAGGCCTTGCGTCCTTGCGACCTTGCGTCTTTGCGACCTTGCGACCTTGCGTCTGAATTAAAAAAAGCTAGGTTAAATAATCATTTTGCGTTCACTGTACACCTCACAACCACACACATACGCAAGCTCTCTGGTTCCCACTCGCTCGTCACTCGCAAAATCGTCAACAAGCTTCCTTACATACTCGCAAACACTCGCAAATCACTCTCAAAATCTTCATCTTCATCCTCACATATTCATCCTTACTAGATCATCTTCATCCTTCCATCTTCATTGTCGCTAAGCCGCATCCTTAATCCACCACCATCTTCGAAAGTACAAATGATCGACTATGCCACCAACATCAACGAATCACCATCATCGTTCATTATGTCTCAAGAACAGGTTAGTTTTTTTCGATATATGTTATATTATTCGATCTATGTTAGTTTTCTTCGATCTAGGTTCATTATGTCTCAAAAATATGCTTTTGTTGTATTTTGTGATTTTGTTTGTATATTATTGAGATTGCGTACGATACCCAGGACTTTTTGCTAGTTTTGAGTTGCATATCTCGGTTGATATTTAGACGCAAGGTTAACCTTGCGTATTTGCGTACTACTCATTTTGTACGCAAGGTTATTTTTGCGTCCTTGCGTACTTCATAAGGTTAACCTTACATGTGTACGCAAGGTTAACCTTGCGTCTTGCGTCTTTGATTTAAGTTTCACACAAGGTATACTCAAGGTTCACTTTGCGTTCTTGCGTCGCTTACTATTGGCACGCAAGCTTGATATTGCGTCTTGCGTCTATGTGTTTTTTCTGCTGATGTTCTTCTGACTTTTACAGGGCTATGTGGAAGGTAAATTGACCATGAAGAATATGTTGACCGTGATACCTCAGGTCAAGAAATTGTTGACTGAGCAAAAAGAAAAAATATTTGGAAGTACATGCTTTGGTCCGTGGTTAGATCTTTCATACACGGGTAATGATCCTGGACTAGTACATGCCATGCTCCAACGGAAAAGTGAGCGTCCGGCAAAATTAGATGCTACTAAGTACCCGGAAGAGCAACAAGATATATGGTTTACTTTTTCGCCAAAGTTTATGATTAGATTTGGTCGGCGTGAATTTTTTTTAGTCACCGGTTTTTTGTTTGGTAGCCGGACGGACATGGCACATTACATCCCTCGCAATTATGAATCTAAGACCGCACCCATTAGACGACGTTGTTTTCCAATGCGTGCCGATGCCACCAACATTTTGGTTAATGATATACAAAACATCCTTATCAAAAAACAAGGTGATGTAAAGGTTAGTGACGATGATATCGTTCGACGAGCTATAATTTTGATTGTAGAGAGAGCGTTTTTGGGGAAGCAGGGGATACATGTAGTTAATAAGCAGTTTCTATGGTTGGTTGAAGATTTCAATAAGGTGAACGCGTACCCATGGGGGTCTCGTATTTGGGATACTACTTACTCAGCGGTTAGTGAAGGTTTTGAAGTTCAGGAAAGCCAATTAGAGAGTGGGAGTGGAAAGGCGTACACTTTGGCGGTCAGATCATGTTGAGATTAGAAGAAAAGACAAGTTTGAATGAGATTCGGTAAAGATGAAGGAGACTCGGTATGAGAGAGAATCAATAAGATTTACATTCCACAGCTTCTAGAACTCATTTACAATGCAAGGGCTATCTAATTAGGACTACTTAGGTTCCTTATATAGCCCTCTTCTAAGGAACTATCATTTAAGCTTATTTCACATTAACACTATACAACTTTGGGGTCCTAACAATCTCCCCCTTAGTGTTAAATGTGAACTTTAAAATATAATCCTATTGAGTAATCTTGAGAGGTCCAAACGTTAGTTTCCATCGTGAGCCATCTGGTTTTGAAACTTCTACTTGATTTTCTGAAATTTGCTTAGAAGGTTTCCAGACTCCCCACGCTTTTCTTGGATCTCCCTCATGTAATGGATATTCATCCATTTCTTTGAAATACCTTCTCTTTCTTTGGCCACGAAGAATCTCAAACTGTCTTGTACGAATCCTGAGCTTCAGACGATCTCTGATATGCTTTATAAACTCTCTAAGACCCATTTGCATATCAATGTCATTAAACTTTCTTTGATGAATCTTAAGATACTTCAGTGCAGCCTTAAGTGTTCCATCTGAATATTTGTTCAACTCTTCAGTGCGGATGAAAACTTTTTCTTTCTGAGAATTTACAAATACAAACCCTTCGGGTTCGAATTGCATTTGAAACATTCTCATATCCTTTAGTCCCTCTGTGTATTGATTCGGACAGATTATTCGAATCTTTTTCCTATTCGCTTCGAGACCAATTTGAAAATCTTCACGTCTCATCAGTTCAATTGTCTCCATCATGTATCTTTTCACAGCTTCCAAAGCTTGAACCTTAGCAAAAGGTCGAATGGTGATGATACTGAGGTAGTTGTAGATGTGAATGATGTCAAGCATATCCAGATTATGAAAATCTGCTTTCGTGAATTTGTATTCCTTCTCATCTTCTCTAATAACATGGAACTGACTGATGACGTCTCTTTTCTCACTTATCTCTACTCCGACTCGAGTAATATTCAACACTTCTGAAATACGATATTTTCTTTGAAGCTACAAATCATCTTCATCTTTGTTGATATGTTTCCTCCACATAAACTCATACCAGTTTCTTTCACTTGCTGGAAGCAATCGTGAACCTATATAAGTAAATCTTTTACTCCTTGGTGTTTCATTAATGCGGAAGATCTTGTATGCATTTTCCTCGATGAATGTGTTTCGTAAAGTTATGAAATCATGTTCAACTCCCAATAACAATCTTTGTTCCCGATTCTTAAAGAATATACCGTGGTTGTATTTGAATATGGAATTCACTGTTTCACTTGATGTAGATGTACCAGAAGTTGAGCTTTTGTTAGCATTTGTTGGATTCGAACTTGATGATGGTGTAGAATTTGATGATTGATCTGTAGGATTTGTCGCATCATCTGCTGGAACATTATCATCTTCAATATGATCAAAGATATCATCATCATCTGGATTAACATAAAGATTGTCTTCAACGTCATCAGAAGAATCCATTTCATCATCACTTTCCGTTACTGGATCAGGATTCCCTTCGTCCACAATCTCTACATCTTCCGGAATTGAAGATACTGAAGATAACTTGCTTAGAAAGACAAACCCATCATCATCTGTTTCTTCAAGGTAAAAATCACTTAAGTTCAAATTCTCATCTACCGGTCCACCATCAGCCTCAGAATGTGCAATTGGAATTATAACTTGCTCAGGCTCCTTATGATCAATATCATCATGAGTAGAAACCATTTCTGATTCCGTCTGACCTTTTGAGCTTGAGAAGCTGATGAAGACCTCACACCACCACCCTTAGTTGAAATGTTCACAGTTAGATAATCTCCATCTACTCATATCTCCCCCTCATGGCTATTCTGAGGATCAGAATCGTCATGTTCATTATCACGGTGAGGACTTATTAGAGAAGAGCAGGAAGTAAGTGGATATCGTACTCAAGCGTGAAACAATGCTTGAAGTGAAGTGCGTCGAAGAACATCAAGATTGACTCGAGAAAACATGTGACTGAAATATTCTTGCTCCAAAGCATCATAGAAATTTGGTGAACGCGAGGGTGATGGTGGTAAAGTAATAATAGGAACAGCAGCAGCAGCAGCATCGGTTGGAGGCGATGTCAGTGGAAGTGTTTGATTTGCCGTGAGGGCAGGTAAGGATATACGTGCGGTATTATTCTTATATGTGGGGCTGTACATACTACTAGTCAAATTCGTGATATCCCCTTCTGATGGAGGTTGGGTAACAACCGGAGTTGTCACCGGCGAAGTTTCTTTCGAAGCATCTGCCTCCATGACTTTAGTCTCATGGGACTCCGACAAAGTAGTAGAACTACCCGTCGGTTTAGTTCTCTCAGAGATATTACTATCTCCGACTCCTGAAATCATTGATATACCATGAGGTGGCACATCTCTTTTAGTTAATGACTCTTCCTTCAGACCCTGAGATTCAGAATTCGGAAGAGAAGTGGTTTGAACCAATGGATCACTTTCATGAACCAAGGGATCAGTCTGCTGGAAGTCTGATAAATATCCCGAAGGATTGTCATGTTGACTCGTTTCCATGGGACGCGGCAGAGCTCCCTCATCAAGATAAGCCGGACCTCGATGAAATGTCCCGTTCTTATTGATTAAAAACGTTTCATATTAATTGATTTCGTTGTAAGGTTTTGACCTCTATATGAGACGTTTTTCAAAGACTGCATTCATTTTAAAACAAACCATAACCTTTATTTCATCAATAAAGGTTTTAAAAAGCTTTACGTAGATTATCAAATAATGATAATCTAAAATATCATGTTTACACACGACTATTACATAATGGTTTACAATACAAATATGTTACAACGAAATAAGTTTCTTGAATGCAGTTTTTACACAATATCATACAAGCATGGACTCCAAATCTTGTCCTTATTTAAGTATGCGACAGCGGAAACTCTTAATAATCACCTGAGAATAAACATGCTTAAAACGTCAACAAAAATGTTGGTGAGTTATAGGTTTAACCTATATATATCAAATCGTAACAATAGACCACAAGATTTCATATTTCAATATACATCCCATACATAGAGATAAAAATCATTCATATGGTGAACACCTGGTAACCGACATTAACAAGATGCATATATAAGAATATCCCCATCATTCCGGGATACCCTTCGGATATGATATAAATTTCGAAGTACTAAAGCATCCGGTACTTTGGATGGGGTTTGTTAGGCCCAATAGATCTATCTTTAGGATTCGCGTCAATTAGGGTGTCTGTTCCCTAATTCTTAGATTACCAGACTTAATAAAAAAGGGCATATTCGATTTTGATAATTCAACCATAGAATGTAGTTTCACGTACTTGTGTCTATTTTGTAAATCATTTATAAAACCTGCATGTATTCTCATCCCAAAAATATTAGATTTTAAAAGTGGGACTATAACTCACTTTCACAGATTTTTACTTCGTCGGGAAGTAAGACTTGGCCACTGGTCGATTCACGAACCTATAACAAATATGTACATATATATCAAAGTATGTTCAAAATATATTTACAACACTTTTAATACATTTTGATGTTTTAAGTTTATTAAGTCAGCTGTCCTCGTTAGTAACCTACAACTAGTTGTCCTCAGTTAGATGTACAGAAATAAATCGATATATATTATCTTGAATCAATCCACGACCCAGTGTATACACGTCTCAGGCTAGATCACAACTCAAAGTATATATATTTTTGGAATCAACCTCAACCCTGTATAGCTAACTCCAACATTACTGCATATAGAGTGTCTATGGTTGTTCCAAATAATATATATACATGGGTCGATATGATATGTCAAAACATTTGCATACGTGTCTATGGTATCCTAAGATTACATAATATATTAGAATACATGTATAATACAATATAAGTTAGCTAGGATATGATTTGTATAGAATTGTTAATATTTCCCGTAGCTACAAAAATAAAAAATATCCAATCTTGTTTTACCCATAACTTCTTCATTTAAATCCGTTTTGAGTGAATCAAATTGCTATGGTTTCATATTGGACTCTATTTTATGAATCTAAACAGAAAAAGTATAGGTTTATAGTCGGAAATATAAGTTACAAGTCGTTTTTGTAAGAGGTAGTCATTTCAGTCGAAAGAACGACGTCTTGATGACCATTTTGAAAAACATACTTCCACTTTGAGTTTAACCATGATTTTTGGATATAGTTTCATGTTCATAAGAAAAATCATTTTCCCAGAAGAACAACTTTTAAATCAAAGTTTTTTTTAATTATCAAACCCAAAACAGCCCGCGGTGTTACTACGACGGCGTATGTCCAGTTTTACGGTGTTTTTTGTGTTTCCAGGTTTTAAATCATTAAGTTAGTATATCATATAGATATAGAACATGTGTTTAGTTGATTTTAAAAGTCAAGTTAGAAGGATTAACTTTTGTTTGCGAACAAGTTTAGAATTAACTAAACTATGTTCTAGTGATTTCAAGTTTAAACCTTCGAATAAGATAGCTTTATATGTATGAATCGAATGATGTTATGAATATCATTAATACCTCAAGTTTTGTAGATAAACCTACTGGAAAAGAGACAAATGGATCTAGCTTCAAAGGATCTTGGATGGATTGAAAGTTCTTGAAGTAGAATCATGACACGAAAACAAGTTCAAGTAAGATTTCCACTCGAAATAAGATTGTTATAGTTATAGAAATTGAATCAAAGTTTGAGTATGAGTATTACCGTATATTAGAAAGATATATTACTGTAAATAAGAAATATTTCTTGAGGTTGGATGATCACTCTACAAGATTGGAAGTAAGCTAGCAAACATGGAAGTATTCTTGATTTTATGAAACTAGAACTTGTAGAATTTATGAAGAATACTTAGAACTTGAAGATAGAACTTGAGAGAGATCAATTAGATGAAGAAAATTGAAGAATGATGTTATGCGAGGTGTATATAAAATAGTTATTAATTTTAGCAGGAAATACTATTAAATACGATACAATTTTACACAAGATATTTATTTATTTATAGAATGGATATACTTAAACCTTGCTACAACACTTATAGGCAGTGTACCTAATCGTACAGTAGTGTAGTTTTTAGTAAGTCCGGTTCGTTCCACAGGGAAATCTTTAAACAAAGCTCAACGCTATATTAGTTTACTTTTATTAAAAATAAGTAATATTATTATTATAAAGGGAGGTTTTTACCGTTTAATGACCGGTTTGTCGATTTTAAGACTTTAGTCGCAGTTAAAACCTAATGTAAAATATAAAATAAATACAAGACTTAAATTAAAGCGTAAAGTAAATAACGATAATGAAATTGCGAATAATAAAAGTGCGATAAAATAAACTTACGATAATTAAAAAGTACGATAATTAAAAGTGCGATTAAATAACAATAAATAAAAGTGCGATAATTAGAAGTGCAATTAAATATAAAATAAAGGAAATTAAATATGAAATAAAAGAATTATGCTTATTTAAACTTCCGTAATCATGATGTTTGACGTGTTGATTTTAGTTTTATGCCCATGGGTTAATTGTCCTTTGTCCTGGATTATTTAATATGTCCGTCTGGTTTTTGTCCATAACAGTCCATCAGTCATAAATATAAAGTGTGAGTGTCCTCATCAAATTATTCTTATACCCGAAGTTAAATATTCCAACTAATTGGGGATTCGAATTGTAACAAGGTTTTAATACTTTGTTTAATGAATACACCAGGTTATCGACTGCGTGTAAACCAAGGTTTTACTACTTTGTTAACAATTACACCAATTACCCTTGAATGTAATTTCACCCCTGTTTTAATTATTCTAGTGGCTATTAATCCATTCCCGTGTCCGGTTAAATGAACGATTATTCGTACATATAAATACCCCGCCCATCGTGTCCGATCGAGTGTATATGGTAATTTATAGGGATGCCCAATTGTAAATCTTTATATTAACATTAACAAACTTTCATTTAGTTAAACAAATATAAAGCCCATTAATAGCCCATAGTCTAATTTCCACAAGTGTCGTTCTTTTGTCCAAACCCCAATTATGGTACAAAGCCCAATTACCCAATTTTAGTAATTAGCCCAACATCATGATTACTTCGTTTTAAATAAGCATAATAATAACTTAGCTACGAGACATTAATATAAAAAGGTTGAACATAACTTACAATGATTAAAAATAGCGTAGCGTTACACGGACAGAATTTCGACTTACACCCTTACAATATTTGCTAACATACCCTTATTATTAGAATTATAATTAAAATTAAAATTAAAATATAAATTATATATATATATTTTACGTATATATGAGAGAAGAGAGAAATAGAATATCAAAAATGATCAGAATTCGGTTTGCTTTATAGCCAGAGTTGAAATTTGGGGCTCCGCGACTCGCGGCAAAATGCTCTTCAAACTCCGCGAGTCGCGGAGAATGTATTTACAGCTCACACCCTTGGAGTTTCTCTGCCGACGGTTTTATAATATATATATATAATATATATATAATTAATATAATTAATTATATATTATATTATATTTATATGCATAGTTAACTTGTAATTTTTAGTCCGTTGCGTCGAGCGTTAAGAGTTGACTCTGGTCCCGGTTCCGGATTTTCGAACGTCCTTGCGTACAATTTTATATTTTGTATTTTGCGTTTTGAATCTTGTACTCTTGTAATTTCGAGACGTTTCTTATCAATAATTGGAACCTCTTTGATTGTCTTTTGTACTTTTGAGCTTTTTGGTCGTTTGCGTCTTCAATTCGTCGAATCTGTCTTTTGTCTTCACCTTTTATTATTTAAACGAATATCACTTGTAGATAGAACAATTGCAACTAAAAGCTTGTCTTTCTTGAGGAATAATGCTATGAAATATATGTTCGTTTTTAGCATTATCAAATATTCCCACACTTGAGCGTTGCTTGTCCTCAAGCAATATTGTCTTGAAATACTAGAATCACTTCTTTATTCTTCACACTTTGTACATCAGTGATTTCTATACGGCGGTATAAACAATGGTAGTAACGATATGGTTTACAGTCCCACATGACTATAAAAATTTAGATCCATTAAGGAAATTGGATCTTTATGAAAACATTTGATCTTTTGAAAATTAAATCTAGTTTTTACCCTAGATAAGTTTTCCGGGATAACCCTTTACCGGTGTTTGCAAAATATTTTTGTGGGTTTGGTGGGTTTTAAATTTGAAAATTTTAGCTCAAAACTTGCGGTTTTGTGTCACCCACTTGCTAACCTTGTATTTGGAAAGCAACACGTCCAGTTTACTTGTCCCGTATTTTACCTTTCGGTAAACTACCGTCCGGTTGTAAAGGAAAGCGTTGAACAAGCAACTGTTAAGGCAATGTCCCGTGACATGCTTTTAATTATGGTCTATAACGTGTCGGACGCAATTACTATCCTTGGTAGGAGCAATAGTAAAGCTCACCCTTATAATTTTTTCGGTCTGGCACAAGGTCCTGTCTTTGACCACTATGCAACCACCGTTCTTACGGTTGACACCCGATTTAGTTCAGGTGACCTAATGAATTCCAGGTGAATTCCTAGGATTTTACGTTCAATGGTAATGAACGCATTGAAAATAGGGTTTTCAGAAAACAAATCGGTTTATAATTTTGATCAAAATATTTTCTCGTTCAAGCTCGAGTTTAGATATCATTGAATTCCATGAGTTTGTAATTCTCAATCTTTAAGGTCAATCTCTAGGATTGAGTAATATCAGTCTTAAAAGCCGATTTTTAATCTTTAAGGAGATTATCCTTTCTGGGGATCTGATTCATTAGTCTTATCCAGCTAATTTGCATGGTGCCCCCCCATTGTACGAGATAAATCCTTCTCATGGTTAGGATAAATCTGACCACTTGGCGACCCTGTTTGATGCTGAGGTCCGTGGATTTCCTGCTGATTTTAGTGATGACTTTTCTAGATTTTTCGTCAACCTACAGCTGGTCTGGACGACAACTTCATGACCTAAATCAAGAAGCGCGTTTCTTTTTCGGAAGACTTTACTTCCTTTTAATGACGGAATTGATTCATCGTGTAGATCCATCTCTTCTTTTCTTTCATCGGGTAAAACAGTTTAGTTTAGTCCAAAGCAAAAGTATTTTCAGTTATTTGTTACAGATATATGTGACATATGTTTAAAATAACTTGGTAAATTTTCCCACACTTGGCTTTTATTTTCCTTTTTATCGTCCTCTATTCCATTTTAAATGAATTTTGACATTTTAGTTTGTTTCTTAATTTATGTTCTTTCTGAGATAACAATAATTTCGGTGTTAAAACCTAGTTTTATCGTTCATAAATATGTATAAACATGATTTGAATTCATTTAATTGAAAAATTTTACTAGAATTGGGTAGTCAGTATATAAGACTAGGGCTGTTCTTTTTTATCAGAGAGCACTAGATTCTAATACAACTACTGCTTTACTAGTATTTTTAATGGTAACCAAGTGTATAAAGTAAAAAATTTTAAAATCCGAAAGAATTTAACCCCTTCCCACACTTAAGATCTTGCAATGCCCTCATTTGCAAGAAATCAGTAACAATTTAAATTATTGAGGGTGATTTGTGTGAAAATGATTAAATTTTTACCAAAGTTTCCAAATATATTGGCGTTTGTTTGCTGAATGATAAATGGTGCACATCATTTGTTCATTCCGTCTTGTTGTTATTTCACATATATTTTGCATCTTGTCGTCAAAATTAGTTGCTTTTGCTGAACTTAATGCCAGTCTTTGAAAATGCGTTGTTTTACCCTGTTGCGTACATAAGATAAACTGCAAACATATATACATATTTTTGAAGTTTGGTATATTACCCCACATTCAAAAATTATTAAAATCTAAGAATAAAAGTTAGATAATTATAAAAATGATTACAATATTAACAAAAGTATTAAATGTATCAATAATTACAAATTACAAAATAATAAAAAATAATAAGTAAACTAAGGATGATATTGGTACCAATAGGGGTTCCAGGCATAACCATAAGTGCTATAGAATGCTTCGGCAGGGTCATACGTAGGATATGGTGGCTGCATCTCTATCGACCAAGGAGGGAAGATGGGTTTCGGTGTAGGAATATAGTTTCTACCTATATGTTGGCAATGAGCTATGATCTGGTTCTGATGAACTTGCCAATCTTCAAATGCTCTCTGTCTAGCATTTTCGTATTCCTGAGAAGCTATAAACCTATGCATTTCTTGCATCTCATTCCCCCCTCCTACATTACCTTGTTGCTGGTTTCTCTCCACCTGTGGATGTCTACCATGGTATCGTACTGCGGCGTTATTTCGCCTCTTCAAAACTTTCGCACCATGGTATACATTTAAACCTATAGTATCGCGGGGTTCCGGCTCTTCTAGTAATAATCCCCCCCGACTTATATCCACACCGAGATATTCACCAATCAAAGTAATAAAAATACCACCTCCTATTATGCTATGTGGTCGCATCCCCCGAACCATAGCTGATAAATAATAACCCACACAATATGGTATACTTATAGCGCTTTGTGGGTCTCGAATACACATATGGTAAAACAAATCTTGTTCATTTACTTTTTCCTTGTTTTTACCCCTTTGTGTAATCGAATTAGCTAAAAACCTATGTATCACTCTTAATTCGGCTCTATCTATATCCAAATAAGAGTAATTTCCCCCTTTGAAACGGTGATGGCTTGTCATTTGACTCCACACACCGTGTGTATCAAAATTCTCATCTATCTTTCTACCGTTTAGTATCAATCCTCTACAATCGGCAGACGCTAACTCCTCAGGCGTATATATACGTAAAGCCTGAGCCATGTGCAGTAAAGACATGTGGCGCATCGAACCGCCTAACAAAAATCTAATAAAAGAACGATCGGTTAAACTAGCTACCCGATCATTCAACTCTATACTACATAACAATTCTTCACACCATACTTTATATACAGGTCTACGTATGGTGAATAAACATATCCAGTCATTAAAAGAAGAATTACCATACCTCTGTACAAGTAATTCCCTAATTGGCCCGGCCAATTCTACAGCTTCTAAGGGTCCCCATTCTATGACCCTCGGTACCTCAACAACCTTAGAGTGAAGAGTATGCAAACCCCGTTGATATTTTGGATAATCTATCCAAAGTCTGTCAAATCTCAGGTTCGGGTGCAACTCTTCCAAATGCATATCGGAAAAGGTCATGACTGGATGAGGTACATCCTGCTTGTAGTAGTTATCCACCTCCTGTTGTTCCAAATTCTCAGCAGGAGCATTGCGGGCTTGGGATGAAGATTCACCCCTTTCATTCTGCAAAACACATCAAACACAAATTTTGTGCATCCAAATATGCATTAGTGTCAGCAAAATCATCAATCAAAATAATTACAATGACATTATCAATTTATATCAAACTTAAGCTCATTTTCACATTTTTATCAAATCTACACTTTTTCAAATAAGCATATACGAAAATGTTCGCCAAGTTCATAAACATTCAACTCAAATAACATGTCAAAATAATCATTATTAGCAATTAAACAAGTCTCAAATGGCATTATCTTTCAAAAATCAAGTTCATGAATTTTAGACTTGAAAAAGTCCACTTTAATTCTCAAAATCATGTTTAGGCTCAAAGTTTGGATCATTTAACTACCTAAACATGTTACACTACTTAATTTAGCAACAATTCATGACAAAAATCGGCCATAACCTGTTTATATCAAAAAGCCCCAAATTTGCTCAAGAACACAAACCCTAGATTACTCAAAATTTGAAGTTTAAGGCTTCTAATCATGTTAAACAGCATCAATCTAGGTTATACAAGCATAATACATAAACAATTTAAGCTTAATTACACTAAAAAGCATCAAAATCAAATTGGGGAAAAAATAGCTCAAGAACACCAAATTTCGGATTAAATGGTGTTTAGGTGTAGAAATTTACCGTTTTTCTTGAGTAATTCTTAGATAGCATCCTTCTCAACATGATTTTAGCAAAAAATTTGGTGATTAACGGTTAAAAATTGGGATTTTTGGGGGTGTTTTTCGGGTTTTTCGGGTGCAGAATTCGCTGTGTTTTTGTTGTTTGGGGTTGGGGACTGATCTGTTCTGCAGTTATATTTTTTTCCGGTTTTTAGTCTCTCCGCGACTCGCGGTGAAACACCCTTTAAACTCCGCGAGTCGCGGAGTTTTTTTTTTTTTTTTTTTTTTTTTTTTATAATCATTAACTTTTGAAAATAATTAAGAAATTAATTTTAAAATTTTGTTTCCCTTGTTATTTAGGACGAGGTCGTTTCGGATCGATGTCCTAGTCCGTCTCTCGACAAAATTTTAAAATTTGTCTTTTTGTAGCGATTGTTTTAAAAGCTAAGATTTTTGGGTTTTTTAATGTTTTTGGCATACTTTAAATTAATAAGATTAAAAATAATGATAATAAAAGTTCTCGTCCCTCCCTTGGGTAAAGCAATTTCGGTTCAAAGACCTAGTCTTCAACTTACGACGAATTTTAAAAATCATATTCTTAACTTAATGAGATAAAGTAAATTTTTGTTTTTAAATTCACACAACTTAAATATAAAATTCAAAATTAATATTAAAAATTCACACCAAACTCAAAATTTAAAATGCATAAAATTAAAATTTTATATTTTAAAAATTAAAAATTCACACTAAACTTAAAATTAATTTTTCAAATATTTACAATTTTAAATATATTGTTTTTACAAAGTTTACAATATTAATTTAAGATTTAAATATTAATTTTAAAAACATGGTAAAAAATAAATTTAAAAATCTTTTTGTCTTTTTATCCCACTTTAATCAATCAAATATTATCAAAAATATGCGCCCCTCTTTTCGGTAAAGTAATTTCGGTTCCAAGACCTAATTTAACTCATGACGAATTTTTGAAATATTTTGGGTTGATTGATTAAAGATATTTATACCTTAAGAATAAACGTTAAATTTCGCAGTGATGTAATAAATTTTTGAATGATATCAATAATTTCGGTCGCCAAACCTAATTTTATTCAATACCAATTTAATACTTTTTAGCGAACAAATTAGCGTTTATTATCAAAAGGTTAAAAATAAAAATAAAAATAAAAACTGTACAGACATACCTGTGAAATAGATTTCTTAGTTATATGATCTATTCCATTCATAAGATAGTCGGTTTAATTGGTTTTCCATTGCTACATAAGCGTAACCTCGAGCATTCAGTGTCTTTTCTTCTAAACATATGAACGGTCCGTCTCTGCATAAAGTAACAAATTCGGTATTTGAATAGGTTTGATTATTTGAACATTTACCTCCATGTGACCATTTTCCGCATTTGTGACATCTTTCTAGGTGTCGTGCTCTTCTTTTTGCTGCGGATTTTGATTTTCCTTTACCAAATTGTAACTTATTATCTTCGCATCTGGATTCTTTTCTAACTCCGTCCATTCTTTCTCTGATTACTGATACTATTTCACTCGGTAGTATGTCATTATTACGTTTAGTGATCAAAGCGTGAAGCATTAGACCATGGTTTAGTTCACAGGCAGTCTTCATTTTGTAAAAACCTAAAAAAAATAAAAATTCAGAATGGGGGGAGAAGACTAGTTCTTTAGGGTCTGCTAGGGAAAGACCATTCGGGTTCCATTTTCGAGAACTACACGAAAACAGACAATCTAACTCTAACAGAAATACATATTATCCTTTAAAGACTTGATTCTCCCCACACTTAGTTAGCTGTGGTGTCGAAATTGTGATTAACTTCGTTGTCGACTTCCATCGGACCATGTATGTAATGTTTAACTCTGTGACCATTAACTTTAAATTCAATCCCATTTGAATTTATTAATTCTATCGTTCCGTATGGGAAAACTCTTTTGACTATGAATGGTCCAGACCATCTTGATTTCAATTTTCCAGGAAATAGCTTGAATCGTGAATTGAAAAGAAGAACTCTGTCTCCTTCTTTAAATTCTTTTGAACTTCTGATTCTTTTATCATGCCATTTCTTCGTTCTTTCTTTATAGATTAACGAATTTTTGTATGCTTCATGTCTTAATTCTTTTAATTCATTTAGTTGACTTAATCGTAGACGTCCGGCTTCATGTAAATCAAGATTACATGTCTTCAAAGCCCAAAATGCTTTGTGTTCAATTTCTACTGGAAGATGACATGCTTTTCCATAAACAAGTCTAAAAGGTGTGGTTCCAATTGGAGTTTTGTAGGCTGTTCTAAAAGCCCAGAGTGCATCCTCCAATTTAATGGACCATTCCTTCGGATTTGATCCTACGGTTTTCTCTAGAATACGTTTTAAAGCTCGGTTGGTATTTTCAACTTGTCCACTTGTTTGTGGATGATATGCGGTGGAGATTTTATGAGTTACTCCATATCTTTTAAGAACTTTCTCAAGTTGATTATTACAGAAATGAGTACCCCGATCACTTATTAAAGCTTTTGGTGTTCCAAACCTTGCAAAAAGACGTTTTAAAAAGTTGACTACAACTCGTGCATCGTTAGTTGGGAGAGCTTGTGCTTCCGCCCATTTAGATACATAATCAATGGCTACGAGTATATATAAATTATTATGAGATTTTGGAAATGGACCCATAAAGTCAATACCCCAAATGTCAAATACTTCACATACTTGGATGACATTTTGTGGCATTTCATCACGTTGACTTATTTTTCCGGCCCTTTGACATGCATCACAGGATTTGCAAAGAAGGTGTGCGTCTTTGTAAATTGTAGGCCAATAGAATCCAGCTTCATAAACTTTTCTTGCTGTTAGTTGAGGCCCATAATGCCCTCCTGTTGGTCCTGTGTGACAATGGTTTAAAATTTTACTAGCTTCATCTCCAAATACACATCGGCGTATTATTCCATCGGGACAACTTTTAAACAGATGTGGATCTTCCCAGAAATAGTGTTTTATATCACTGAAGAATTTCTTTCGTCTTTGGTATGATAATCCTTTTTCAAGGAATTCACAAACTAAGTAGTTTGCATAGTCTGCAAACCATGGGATTTCTTTATAATCTATCTTCAATAGATATTCATCAGGAAAGTTGTCTTGTATGGCTGATTCATTTAGAACTTCTAATTCGGGATTTTCAAGACGAGAAAGATGATCAGCGGCGAGATTTTCTGCTCCTCTTTTATCTCGGATTTCAATATCAAACTCTTGTAAGAGTAAGATCCAACGGATTAATCTTGGTTTAGCATCTTGTTTTGAAAATAGGTATCTAAGAGCAGAATGGTCGGTATAGACCACCGTTTTTGCTAGAACGAGATATGATCGAAATTTGTCAAAAGCAAAGACAATAGCAAGGAGTTCTTTTTCAGTAGTTGTATAGTTTGTTTGTGCTCCTTGTAATGTCTTACTAGCATAATATATAGGTTGAAATCGTTTTTCAATCCTTTGTCCTAAAACGGCTCCCATTGCAAAATCACTTGCATCGCACATTAGTTCAAATGGTAGATTCCAATTTGGTGTTATCATGATCGGTGCATTAGTGAGTTTCTCTTTAAGAATATTAAAAGATTTGATACACTCATCTGAAAAGATGAATGACGCATCCTTTTCTAGGAGTTTATTCATAGGAGTGGCAATTTTAGAAAAATCTTTTATGAAACGTCGGTAAAAACCGGCATGCCCTAGAAAACTCCTAACTCCTCTAACATTGGTGGGATGTGGAAGTTTAGCAATTACATCTACTTTAGCTCTATCCACTTCAATTCCTTCTTTTGAAATTTTATGTCCAAGAACGATGCCTTCTTTAACCATGAAATGGCATTTCTCCCAATTAAGTACTAGATTTGATTTTTCGCATCTAATTAGCATTCGTTCCAGAATAACTAGACATGATTTAAATGTATCACCGAAGACTGAAAAGTCATCCATGAATACTTCCATGCATTCTTCTATCATGTCGTGAAAAATCGCCATCATACACCTTTGAAAGGTTGCAGAGGCGTTACAAAGTCCAAATGGCATGCGTTTGTAAGCAAAAGTACCATAAGGGCACGTGAATGTGGTTTTCTCTTGATCTTCGGGTGCTATTGGAATTTGAAAATATCCGGAAAATCCATCTAGAAAACAATAGTAACTATTTCCGGCTAATCTTTCCAACATTTGATCTATGAAAGGTAAGGGAAAGTGATCTTTTCTGGTGGCGTCATTTAATTTTCTATAATCAATACATACACGCCATCCTGTTACAGTCCTAGTAGGAATAAGCTCATTTTTCTCATTTGTAATGACAGTCATGCCACCCTTCTTAGGCACGCATTGAACTGGGCTTACCCATGGACTATCAGAGATTGGATAAATTAAACCTGCATCTAACAGTTTAATAATCTCTTTCTTAACTACATCTTGCATATTAGGATTTAGTCTTCGTTGGCGTTGCACATACGTTTTATGACCTTCTTCCATAAGGATTTTATGTGTGCAATACGAAGGACTTATTCCTTTAATATCATGAATCTTCCATGCAATGGCTGGTTTATGAGCTTTCAACACAGAAATGAGTTGTGATTTCTCATTTTTAGTAAGAGAAGACGATATTATTACAGGTAATTCAGATTCACCATGTAAATAAGCGTATTCCAAATGGTTTGGAAGTGGCTTTAACTCTAATTTCGGAGGTTCTTCTATCGATGATTTATATCGATATCTGTCTTCTTCTTTTAGCATTTGAATTTCTTCTGTTGTTGGTTCATATCCATTAGCTATAAGTGTAGCTAACATTTCAGCTTCATCAATTGGTTCATTACCTTCTCCTAAAGAACATTCTCCTGTTCCTTGTAATTCTGGAAATTCTTCTAATAATTCTGCATGTGCATCTATAGTTTGAATATAATAACATGTATCATCTGCAGATTGTGGTTGTTGCATTGCTCTATCAACTGAAAAGGTAACACTCTCATCCTCTATACTTAGGGTCAGTTTCTTACCGAACACGTCTATCATTGCTTTAGCCGTGTTTAAAAATGGTCTTCCTAATATGAGAGGAACTTGAGAATCTTCTTCCATGTCCAGAACAACAAAATCTACTGGAAATACTAAAGTACCAACTTTAACTAGCATGTTCTCCATTATCCCTCTAGGATATTTTATTGATCTATCGGCTAGTTGTATGCTTATTCTGGTTGGTTTCAATTCTCCAAGGTCTAGTTTAGCGTATAGTGAATACGGCATTAAATTTATACTAGCACCTAAGTCTGCCAATGCTTCTATTGAACTAAGACTACCCAGAAAACATGGAATTGTGAAACTTCCTGGATCAGATAATTTTTCTGGTATCTTATTCAACAGCACTGCTGAACAATTTGCATTCATAGTGACAGCCGAGAGTTCTTCCATTTTCTTTCTATTCGTGATTAGATCTTTCAAGAATTTAGCATACCTTGGCATTCCTGAAATTACATCAATGAAGGGAAGATTTATATTTATTTGTTTAAACATATCCAAAAATTTGGATTGCTCGGCTTCAAGTCTTTCTTTTCTCATTTTACTCGGGTAAGGAAGCGGTGGTTGGTACGGTTTAACATAAGGTTTAGCCTTAACTGTGTTATCTTCATTAACCTTTTCAACTGCCGGTTCTTTTTCCTTATCTTGATCAGGTTGTGGTTCTTGTGGAGTAGGAATAGTTTCATCAGAAGTTACAGGTATTTCAGGTGGTTTAAGTGTTGTACCACTTCTTGTGGTAATAGCTTTAGCTGTTTCATTCCGGGGGTTAGCATTTGTATCACTAGGTAGACTTCCCGGTTTTCTTTCACCTATTAACCTTGCTAGGTTACTCACTTCTTGTTCCAGATTTTGAATAGAAGCTTGTTGATTTCTAAATGCTTGAGCATTTTGTTCATTGGTTTGTTTCTGAGATGTGAAAAACTGCGTTTGAGTTTCAACTAGCTTCGTCATCATATCTTCTAAATTTGGTTTTTTATCATCGGTTTGTTGTGGTGGTTTGTTTTGAAAATTCGGTCTTTGCTGGTTATAAGTATTATTGGATACTTGTTGATTGCTAGGACCTTGTTGGTTGTTGTATGGAATATTTCGGTTATAATTCTGGTTTTGATTGTAAATCGGTCTTGGCGGTTGATAATTATTCTGATAATTATTTCCAGGCCTTTGGTTTATGTATGAAATATTCTCTCTTTGTTCCATTGTTAATTCAATACTGAGACAATCTTTTGTCAAATGTGGTCCTCCACACTGCTCACAACTAATTCGTATTGAGTGAATATCCTTAGTCATCTTTTCCATTCGTCTCTCCACAGCATCTATCTTTGCGGAAATGGAATCTAAGTCATGACTAGAATCGGCTCTAGCTGCTTTAGATGATCTAACGATATCTTTTTCTTGGTGCCACTCATGTGAGTGGGAAGCAGTATTATCAATAATTTTGTAAGCATCAGTTTTGGTTTTCTTCATAATAGAACCACCAGCTGCTATATCTATGTCTTTTCTTGTAGTGATGTCGCATCCTTGGTAGAATACTTGTACTATTTGACAGGTGTCTAAACCATGTTGCGGACATCCTCTTAATAACTTTCCATATCTTGTCCACGCCTCATATAGAGTTTCATTTGGTTTCTGTGTGAACGTAACAATTTCTGCTTGAAGTCTTACGGCTTTAGATGCAGGAAAGAATTGTTTAAGAAATTTGTCAATTAAAACATCCCATGTATCAATCGCCCCTTCAGGTAACGATTCCAACCAATCTTTGGCTTCTCCCTTTAAAGTCCAGGGAAATAACATGAGATATATCTGTTCATCCTCCACTTCTCGTATTTTAAATAGTGTGCAGATCCTATTAAAGGTACGTAGATGTTCATTTGGATCTTCCTTCGGCGCACCACTAAATTGGCATTGATTAGTCACCATGTGTAGAATTTGTCCTTTGATTTCATAATCTGGCGCATTAATGTCTGGATGAGTAATTGCGTGACCTTGGCCAGTGCGTTTAGCTCTCATTCGGTCTTCCATACTTAAAGGTTCCAGATTCTCCATAATTGAATTTGTTGAATCGGTATCACTAGATGATTCTGATTTAATGGTTCGTTCCTCAACAATCTCTGTTTGAATGATTGGTGGTTCCGGAGGAAAGTTTAATGGTTCAGGATCTACGAACCGTTCCTGAATATTTTCCGGATTCTCAATTGTGAGGTTGGGTTCAAAAAATGGATTATCGGAAATTTGAACTGAAGTACTTGGTCGACTGGATGACGATTCTAAAGAAAAATCAACGGCGGTTATATTTGCTAAATGTCTTGATCTAGTTACAGGTGGTGAACGTACAAAAGGTGATGAACGTCTTGCTCGGTGCATTCACTGAATATCCTATTAGTTTTTAAAAGGAAAGAAAAATTATAATAAGTTATCCAATCAATAGACTTTTCTGATTTTGCCCACGTTTCGAATAGCCAAAAGATGCAGCAGAGGGGCAGGATTCGTTTGGTCTCAATATAATTGAGGACTGTTTGGCTCCAATAACCCGGTCCACGTACAAATCCAACTATTACTACGAACCAGAAAATTTTGATGTCTATTAATTTAACCACTTAAAATAAATTTTCGTAATTTTAAGAAATTTAGATAAGAAGTAGAAAAAATTCTAAGTCCTAAAAACTAGAATGGCGAGAAATAAGAGAGAAAAAGAGTTCGTCGTAAAAGGTCGAAAAAGAAAAAAAATGGTTGAAAAATAAAAGGTGACGGAAAAATAAAAGAAACTTATAAAAACTTAAAAATACTTGACTAACCTAACCTTATTACTACAACTAACTTAAAATTATAATCGCAAATTGATATTACTAATTGGAATGATAATTGATACATAGTAAAAGGTCTAAAAATATTAAAGCTTACAGGAAAAACTAAATTCCAAATGGAAATAACTTAAAAAGAAACTAAAACTTAAAAAGGCGTCGCAAAATTCTAAAGCACCTAAATCTTAGTCTAAAGAAAAAGCACTTAAGGAATTCTACGGCAAAGCCTAAAAATCTAGGAGTAAAAATAACTATAGAAAAAACTAAGTTTAAAATTAAATATGAGCTAAAAATACAAAAGTTACGCTACAACGATTAAAAAGGGACAAAATATAAAAATATACAAAAAGTTGTAAAAAGTACAATTTTTATAAAAATATTATTTTTATATTATTTTTTTAATAAAACTACTAATTTTACAATTTAATAAAACTAATTAATACTAAATACATAAATTAAATAAAAAGTAAAAATAAAAATAAAACTAATAATAATAATAATAATAATTAGGTTTAAATAATAATTATAATTAATAATAAACCGTAATTAATGCTGAATTAAGGCTTCCTGTCGCCTGTCAGATACCCTCCGCGAGTTGCGGTAATTAATGAAGAAAACCCCGCGAGTCGCGGGGTTCAGAAATTCAGTTGACAGATTTATAATTTCAACGCGTTTTTCTTTATTTATTTTTTTTTATTTTATTTTCTGTTTTCTGTTTTTTTTATATAAATAAAAGATATTTAATAAAACTTATATTTTTATAAACTAAACTAAAAATAAAGAAACTTATAAAACTTAAATATTTAACAAAATCTTAAAAATACTTATATTTTTGTTTTTCTTTTTATATTTTTCGAATATTTAAAACGTATTTTTACAAAACGAATTTTAATAAAAGTAAACAAAAAATCTTTTTTTTTTTTATATTAGCGTTGTGCTTCCGGCTTTTAAGATAGTCCCCGGCAGCGGCGCCAAAAATACTTGGTGTTATGCGAGGTGTATATAAAATAGTTATTAATTTTAGCAGGAAATACTATTAAATACGATACAATTTTACACAAGATATTTATTTATTTATAGAATGGATATACTTAAACCTTGCTACAACACTTATAGGCAGTGTACCTAATCGTACAGTAGTGTAGTTTTTAGTAAGTCCGGTTCGTTCCACAGGAAAATCTTTAAACAAAGCTCAACGCTATATTAGTTTACTTTTATTAAAAATAAGTAATATTATTATTATAAAGGGAGGTTTTTACCGTTTAATGACCGGTTTGTCGATTTTAAGACTTTAGTCGCAGTTAAAACCTAATGTAAAATATAAAATAAATACAAGACTTAAATTAAAGCGTAAAGTAAATAACGATAATGAAATTGCGAATAATAAAAGTGCGATAAAATAAACTTACGATAATTAAAAAGTACGATAATTAAAAGTGCGATTAAATAACAATAAATAAAAGTGCGATAATTAGAAGTGCATTTAAATATAAAATAAAGGAAATTAAATATGAAATAAAAGAATTATGCTTATTTAAACTTCCGTAATCATGATGTTTGACGTGTTGATTTTAGTTTTATGCCCATGGGTTAATTGTCCTTTGTCCTGGATTATTTAATATGTCCGTCTGGTTTTTGTCCATAACAGTCCATCAGTCATAAATATAAAGTGCGAGTGTCCTCATCAAATTATTCTTATACCCGAAGTTAAATATTCCAACTAATTGGGGATTCGAATTGTAACAAGGTTTTAATACTTTGTTTAATGAATACACCAGGTTATCGACTGCGTGTAAACCAAGGTTTTACTACTTTGTTAACAATTACACCAATTACCCTTGAATGTAATTTCACCCCTGTTTTAATTATTCTAGTGGCTATTAATCCATTCCCGTGTCCGGTTAAATGAACGATTATTCGTACATATAAATACCCCGCCCATCGTGTCCGTTCGAGTGTATATGGTAATTTATAGGGACGCCCAATTGTAAATCTTTATATTAACATTAACAAACTTTCATTTAGTTAAACAAATATAAAGCCCATTAATAGCCCATAGTCTAATTTCCACAAGTGTCGTTCTTTTGTCCAAACCCCAATTATGGTACAAAGCCCAATTACCCAATTTTAGTAATTAGCCCAACATCATGATTACTTCGTTTTAAATAAGCATAATAATAACTTAGCTACGAGACATTAATATAAAAAGGTTGAACATAACTTACAATGATTAAAAATAGCGTAGCGTTACACGGACAGAATTTCGACTTACACCCTTACAATATTTGCTAACATACCCTTATTATTAGAATTATAATTAAAATTAAAATTAAAATATAAATTATATATATATATATTTTACGTATATATGAGAGAAGAGAGAATGGATATACTAAAAACGAACATATATTTCATAGCATTATTCCTCAAGAAAGACAAGCTTTTAGTTGCAATTGTTCTATCTACAAGTGATATTCGTTTAAATAATAAAAGGTGAAGACAAAAGACAGATTCGACGAATTGAAGACGCAAACGACCAAAAAGCTCAAAAGTACAAAAGACAATCAAAGAGGTTCCAATTATTGATAAGAAACGTCTCGAAATTACAAGAGTACAAGATTCAAAACGCAAAATACAAAATATAAAATTGTACGCAAGGACGTTCGAAAATCCGGAACCGGGACCTGAGTCAACTCTTAAGACTCGACGCAACGGACTAAAAATTACAAGTTAACTATGCATATAAATATAATATAATATATAATTAATTATATTAATTATATATATATTATATATATATATTATAAAACCGTCGGCAGAGAAACTCCAAGGGTGTGAGCTGTAAATACATTCTCCGCGACTCGCGGAGTTTGAAGAGGATTTTGTCGCGAGTCGCGGAGCCCCAAATTTCAACTCTGGCTATAAAGCAAACCGAATTCTGATCATTTTTGATATTCTATTTCTCTCTTCTCTATCTATACGATATATATATATATATATATATATATATATATATATATATATATATATATAATTTATATTTTAATTTTAATTTTAATTATAATTCTAATAATAAGGGTATGTTAGCGAATGTTGTAAGGGTGTAAGTCGAAATTCTGTCCGTGTAACGCTACGCTATTTTTAATCATTGTAAGTTATGTTCAACCTTTTTATATTAATGTCTCGTAGCTAAGTTATTATTATGCTTATTTAAAACGAAGTAATCATGATGTTGGGCTAATTACTAAAATTGGGTAATTGGACTTTGTACCATAATTGGGGTTTGGACAAAAGAACGACACTTGTGGAAATTAGACTATGGGCTATTAATGGGCTTTATATTTGTTTAACTAAATGAAAGTTTGTTAATGTTAATATAAAGATTTACAATTGGACGTCCCTATAAATTACCATATACACTCGATCGGATACGATGGGCGGGGTATTTATATGTACGAATAATCGTTCATTTAACCGGACACGGGAATGGATTAATAGCCACTAGAATAATTAAAACAGGGGTGAAATTACATTCAAGGGTAATTGGTGTAATTGTTAACAAAGTAGTAAAACCTTGGTTTACACGCAGTCGATAACCTGGTGTATTCATTAAACAAAGTATTAAAACCTTGTTACAATTCGAATCCCCAATTAGTTGGAATATTTAACTTCGGGTATAAGAATAATTTGATGAGGACACTCGCACTTTATATTTATGACTGATGGACTGTTATGGACAAAAACCAGACGGACAGATTAAATAATCCAGGACAAAGGACAATTAACCCATGGGCATAAAACTAAAATCAACACGTCAAACATCATGATTACGGAAGTTTAAATAAGCATAATTCTTTTATTTCATATTTAATTTCCTTTATTTTATATTTAATTGCACTTCTAATTATCGCACTTTTATTTATTGTTATTTAATCGCACTTTTAATTATCGTACTTTTTAATTATCGCAATTTTATTTTATCGTACTTTTATTATTCGCAATTTCATTATCGTTATTTACTTTACGCTTTAAATTAAGTCTTTTATTTATTTAATATTTTACATTAGGTTTTAACTGCGACTAAAGTCTTAAAATCGACAAACCGGTCATTAAACGGTAAAAACCCCCCTTTATAATAATAATATTACTTATATATATGTTTGTATTTTTATAAAAGTAAACTAATATAGCGTTGAGCTTTGTTTAAAGATTTCCCTGTGGAACGAACCGGACTTACTAAAAACTACACTACTGTACGATTAGGTACACTGCCTATAAGTGTTGTAGCAAGGTTTAAGTATATCCATTCTATAAATAAATAAATATCTTGTGTAAAATTGTATCGTATTTAATAGTATTTCCTGCTAAAATTAATAAATATTTTATATACACCTCGCATAACATCAAGTAATTTTTGGCGCCGCTGCCGGGGACTATCTTAAAAGCCGGAAGCGCAACGCTAATATAAAAAAAAAAAGATTTTTTGTTTTCTTTTATTAAAATTCGTTTTGTAAAAATACGTTTTAAATATTCGAAAAATATAAAAAGAAAAACAAAAATATAAGTATTTTTAAGATTTTGTTAAATATTTAAGTTTTATAAGTTTCTTTATTTTTAGTTTAGTTTATAAAAATATAAGTTTTATTAAATATCTTTTATTTATATAAAAAAAAAAACAGAAAACAGAAAATAAAATAAAAAAAAAATAAATAAAGAAAAACGCGTTGAAATTATAAATCTGTCAACTGAATTTCTGAACCCCGCGACTCGCGGGGTTTTCTTCATTAATTACCGCAACTCGCGGAGGGTATCTGACAAGCGACAGGAAGCCCTAATTCAGCATTAATTACGGTTTATTATTAATTATAATTATTATTTAAACCTAATTATTATTATTATTATTATTAGTTTTATTTTTATTTTTACTTTTTATTTAATTTATGTATTTAGTATTAATTAGTTTTATTAAATTGTAAAATTAGTAGTTTTATTAAAAAAATAATATAAAAATAATATTTTTATAAAAATTGTACTTTTTACAACTTTTTGTATATTTTTATATTTTGTCCCTTTTTAATCGTTGTAGCGTAACTTTTGTATTTTTTAGCTCATATTTAATTTTAAACTTAGTTTTTTTCTATAGTTATTTTTACTCCTAGATTTTTAGGCTTTGCCGTAGAATTCCTTAAGTGCTTTTTCTTTAGACTAAGATTTAGGTGCTTTAGAATTTTGCGACGCCTTTTTAAGTTTTAGTTTCTTTTTAAGTTATTTCCATTTGGAATTTAGTTTTTCCTGTAAGCTTTAATATTTTTAGACCTTTTACTATGTATCAATTATCATTCCAATTAGTAATATCAATTTGCGATTATAATTTTAAGTTACTTGTAGTAATAAGGTTAGGTTAGTCAAGTATTTTTAAGTTTTTATAAGTTTCTTTTATTTTTCCGTCACCTTTTATTTTTCAACTATTTTTTTTCTTTTTCGACCTTTTACGACGAACTCTTTTTCTCTCTTATTTCTCGCCATTCTAGTTTTTAGGACTTAGAATTTTTTCTACTTCTTATCTAAATTTCTTAAAATTACGAAAATTTATTTTAAGTGGTTAAATTAATAGACATCAAAATTTTCTGGTTCGTAGTAATAGTTGGATTTGTACGTGGACCGGGTTATTGGAGCCAAACAGTCCTCAATTATATTGAGACCAAACGAATCCTGCCCCTCTGCTGCATCTTTTGGCTATTCGAAACGTGGGCAAAATCAGAAAAGTCTATTGATTGGATAACTTATTATAATTTTTCTTTCCTTTTAAAAACTAATAGGATATTCAGTGAATGCACCGAGCAAGACGTTCATCACCTTTTGTACGTTCACCACCTGTAACTAGATCAAGACATTTAGCAAATATAACCGCCGTTGATTTTTCTTTAGAATCGTCATCCAGTCGACCAAGTACTTCAGTTCAAATTTCCGATAATCCATTTTTTGAACCCAACCTCACAATTGAGAATCCGGAAAATATTCAGGAACGGTTCGTAGATCCTGAACCATTAAACTTTCCTCCGGAACCACCAATCATTCAAACAGAGATTGTTGAGGAACGAACCATTAAATCAGAATCATCTAGTGATACCGATTCAACAAATTCAATTATGGAGAATCTGGAACCTTTAAGTATGGAAGACCGAATGAGAGCTAAACGCACTGGCCAAGGTCACGCAATTACTCATCCAGACATTAATGCGCCAGATTATGAAATCAAAGGACAAATTCTACACATGGTGACTAATCAATGCCAATTTAGTGGTGCGCCGAAGGAAGATCCAAATGAACATCTACGTACCTTTAATAGGATCTGCACACTATTTAAAATACGAGAAGTGGAGGATGAACAGATATATCTCATGTTATTTCCCTGGACTTTAAAGGGAGAAGCCAAAGATTGGTTGGAATCGTTACCTGAAGGGGCGATTGATACATGTGATGTTTTAATTGACAAATTTCTTAAACAATTCTTTCCTGCATCTAAAGCCGTAAGACTTCAAGCAGAAATTGTTACGTTCACACAGAAACCAAATGAAACTCTATATGAGGCGTGGACAAGATATGGAAAGTTATTAAGAGGATGTCCGCAACATGGTTTAGACACCTGTCAAATAGTACAAATATTCTACCAAGGATGCGACATCACTATAAGAAAAGACATAGATATAGCAGCTGGTGGTTCTATTATGAAGAAAACCGAAACTGATGCTTACAAAATTATTGATAATACTGCTTCCCACTCACATGAGTGGCACCAAGAAAAAGATATCGTTAGATCATCTAAAGCAGCTAGAGCCGATTCTAGTCATGACTTAGATTCCATTTCCGCAAAGATAGATGCTGTGGAGAGACGAATGGAAAAGATGACTAAGGATATTCACTCAATACGAATTAGTTGTGAGCAGTGTGGAGGACCACATTTGACAAAAGATTGTCTCAGTATTGAATTAACAATGGAACAAAGAGAGAATATTTCATACATAAACCAAAGGCCTGGAAATAATTATCAGAATAATTATCAACCGCCAAGACCGATTTACAATCAAAACCAGAATTATAACCGAAATATTCCATACAACAACCAACAAGGTCCTAGCAATCAACAAGTATCCAATAATACTTATAATCAGCAAAGACCTAATTGTCAAAACAAACCACCACAACAAACCGATGATAAAAAACCAAATTTAGAAGATATGATGACGAAGCTAGTTGAAACTCAAACGCAGTTTTTCACATCTCAGAAACAAACCAATGAACAAAATGCTCAAGCATTTAGAAATCAACAAGCTTCTATTCAAAATCTGGAACAAGAAGTAAGTAACCTAGCAAGGTTAATAGGTGAAAGAAAACCGGGAAGTCTACCTAGTGATACAAATGCTAACCCCCGGAATGAAACAGCTAAAGCCATTACCACAAGAAGTGGTACAACACTTAAACCACCTGAAATACCTGTAACTTCTGATGAAACTATTCCTACTCCACAAGAACCACAACCTGATCAAGAAAAGGAAAAAGAACCGGTAGTTGAAAAGGTTAATGAAGATAACACAGTTAAGGATAAACCTTATGTTAAACCATACCAACCACCACTTCCTTACCCGAGTAAAATGAAGAAAGAGAAACTTGAAGCCGAGCAATCCAAATTCTTGGATATGTTTAAACAGATAAATGTAAATCTTCCTTTCATTGATGTGATTTCAGGAATGCCAAGATATGCTAAATTCTTGAAAGATCTAATCTCAAATAGAAAGAAAATGGAAGAACTCTCGGCTGTTACTATGAATGCTAATTGTTCAGCAGTGCTGTTGAATAAGATACCAGAAAAACTATCTGATCCAGGAAGTTTCACAATTCCATGTTTTCTGGGTAGTCTTAGTTCAATAGAAGCATTGGCAGACTTAGGTGCTAGTATAAATCTAATGCCGTATTCACTATACGCTAAACTAGACCTTGGAGAATTGAAACCAACCAGAATAAGCATACAACTAGCCGAAAGATCAATAAAATATCCTAGAGGGATAATGGAGAACATGCTAATTAAAGTTGGTACTTTAGTATTTCCAGTAGATTTTGTTGTTCTGGACATGGAAGAAGATTCTCAAGTTCCCCTCATATTAGGAAGACCATTTTTAAACACGGCTAAAGCAATGATAGACGTGTTCGGTAAGAAACTGACCCTAAGTATAGAGGATGAGAGTGTTACCTTTTCAGTTGATAGAGCAATGCAACAACCACAATCTGCAGATGATACATGTTATTATATTCAAACTATAGATGCACATGCAGAATTATTAGAAGAATTTCCAGAATTACAAGGAACAGGAGAATGTTCTTTAGGAGAAGGTAATGAACCAATTGATGAAGCTGAAATGTTAGCTACACTTATAGCTAATGGATATGAACCAACAACAGAAGAAATTCAAATGCTAAAAGAAGAAGACAGATATCGATATAAATCATCGATAGAAGAACCTCCGAAATTAGAGTTAAAGCCACTTCCAAACCATTTGGAATACGCTTATTTACATGGTGAATCTGAATTACCTGTAATAATATCGTCTTCTCTTACTGAAAATGAGAAATCACAACTCATTTCTGTGTTGAAAGCTCATAAACCAGCCATTGCATGGAAGATTCATGATATTAAAGGAATAAGTCCTTCGTATTGCACACATAAAATCCTTATGGAAGAAGGTCATAAAACGTATGTGCAACGCCAACGAAGACTAAATCCTAATATGCAAGATGTAGTTAAGAAAGAGATTATTAAACTGCTAGATGCAGGTTTAATTTATCCAATCTCTGATAGTCCATGGGTAAGCCCAGTTCAATGCGTGCCTAAGAAGGGTGGCATGACTGTCATCACAAATGAGAAAAATGAGCTTATTCCTACTAGGACTGTAACAGGATGGCGTGTATGTATTGATTATAGAAAATTAAATGACGCCACCAGAAAAGATCACTTTCCCTTACCTTTCATAGATCAAATGTTGGAAAGATTAGCCGGAAATAGTTACTATTGTTTTCTAGATGGATTTTCCGGATATTTTCAAATTCCAATAGCACCCGAGGACCAAGAGAAAACCACATTCACGTGCCCTTATGGTACTTTTGCTTACAAATGCATGCCATTTGGACTTTGTAACGCCCCTGCAACCTTTCAAAGGTGTATGATGGCGATTTTTCATGACATGATAGAAGAATGCATGGAAGTTTTCATGGATGACTTTTCAGTCTTCGGTGATACATTTAAATCATGTCTAGTTAATCTGGAACGAATGCTAATTAGATGCGAAAAATCAAATCTAGTACTTAATTGGGAGAAATGCCATTTCATGGTTAAAGAAGGCATCGTTCTTGGACATAAAATTTCAAAAGAAGGAATTGAAGTGGATAGAGCTAAAGTAGATGTAATTGCTAAACTTCCACATCCCACCAATGTTAGAGGAGTTAGGAGTTTTCTAGGGCATGCCGGTTTTTACCGACGTTTCATAAAAGATTTTTCTAAAATTGCCACTCCTATGAATAAACTCCTAGAAAAGGATGCGCCATTCATCTTTTCAGATGAGTGTATCAAATATTTTAATATTCTTAAAGAAAAACTCACTAATGCACCGATCATGATAACACCAAATTGGAATCTACCATTTGAACTAATGTGCGATGCAAGTGATTTTGCAATGGGAGCCGTTTTAGGACAAAGGATTGAAAAACGATTTCAACCTATATATTATGCTAGTAAGACATTACAAGGAGCACAAACGAACTATACAACTACTGAAAAAGAACTCCTTGCTATTGTCTTTGCTTTTGACAAATTTCGATCATATCTCGTTCTAGCAAAAACGGTGGTCTATACCGACCATTCTGCTCTTAGATACCTATTTTCAAAACAAGATGCTAAACCAAGATTAATCCGTTGGATCTTACTCTTACAAGAGTTTGATATTGAAATCCGAGATAAAAGAGGAGCAGAAAATCTCGCCGCTGATCATCTTTCTCGTCTTGAAAATCCCGAATTAGAAGTTCTAAATGAGTCAGCCATACAAGACAACTTTCCTGATGAATATCTATTGAAGATAGATTATAAAGAAATCCCATGGTTTGCAGACTATGCAAACTACTTAGTTTGTGGATTCCTTGAAAAAGGATTATCGTACCAAAGACGAAAGAAATTCTTCAGTGATATAAAACACTATTTTTGGGAAGATCCACATCTGTTTAAAAGTTGTCCCGATGGAATAATACGCCGATGTGTATTTGGAGATGAAGCTAGTAAAATTTTAAACCATTGTCACACAGGACCAACAGGAGGGCATTATGGGCCTCAACTAACAGCAAGAAAAGTTTATGAAGCTGGATTCTATTGGCCTACAATTTACAAAGACGCACACCTTCTTTGCAAATCCTGTGATGCATGTCAAAGGGCCGGAAAAATAAGTCAACGTGATGAAATGCCACAAAATGTCATCCAAGTATGTGAAGTATTTGACATTTGGGGTATTGACTTTATGGGTCCATTTCCAAAATCTCATAATAATCTATATATACTCGTAGCCATTGATTATGTATCTAAATGGGCGGAAGCACAAGCTCTCCCAACTAACGATGCACGAGTTGTAGTCAACTTTTTAAAACGTCTTTTTGCAAGGTTTGGAACACCGAAAGCTTTAATAAGTGATCGGGGTACTCATTTCTGTAATAATTAACTTGAGAAAGTTCTTAAAAGATATGGAGTAACTCATAAAATCTCCACCGCATATCATCCACAAACAAGTGGACAAGTTGAAAATACCAACCGAGCTTTAAAACGTATTCTAGAGAAAACCGTAGGATCAAATCCGAAGGAATGGTCCATTAAATTGGAGGATGCACTCTGGGCTTTTAGAACAGCCTACAAAACTCCAATTGGAACCACACCTTTTAGACTTGTTTATGGAAAAGCATGTCATCTTCCAGTAGAAATTGAACACAAAGCATTTTGGGCTTTGAAGACATGTAATCTTGATTTACATGAAGCCGGACGTATACGATTAAGTCAACTAAACGAATTAGAAGAATTAAGACATGAAGCATACGAAAATTCGTTAATCTATAAAGAAAGAACGAAGAAATGGCATGATAAAAGAATCAGAAGTTCAAAAGAATTTAAAGAAGGAGACAGAGTTCTTCTTTTCAATTCACGATTCAAGCTATTTCCTGGAAAATTGAAATCAAGATGGTCTGGACCATTCATAGTCAAAAGAGTTTTCCCATACGGAACGATAGAATTGATAAATTCAAATGGGATTGAATTTAAAGTTAATGGTCACAGAGTTAAACATTACATACATGGTCCGATGGAAGTCGACAACGAAGTTAATCACAATTTCGACACCACAGCTAACTAAGTGTGGGGAGAATCAAGTCTTTAAAGGATAATATGTATTTCTGTTAGAGTTAGATTGTTTGTTTTCGTGTAGTTCTCGAAAATGGAACCCGAATGGTCTTTCCCTAGCAGACCCTAAAGAACTAGTCTTCTCCCCCCATTCTGAATTTTTATTTTTTTTTAGGTTTTTACAAAATGAAGACTGCCTGTGAACTAAACCATGGTCTAATGCTTCACGCTTTGATCACTAAACGTAATAATGACATACTACCGAGTGAAATAGTATCAGTAATCAGAGAAAGAATGGACGGAGTTAGAAAAGAATCCAGATGCGAAGATAATAAGTTACAATTTGGTAAAGGAAAATCAAAATCCGCAGCAAAAAGAAGAGCACGACACCTAGAAAGATGTCACAAATGCGGAAAATGGTCACATGGAGGTAAATGTTCAAATAATCAAACCTATTCAAATACCGAATTTGTTACTTTATGCAGAGACGGACCGTTCATATGTTTAGAAGAAAAGACACTGAATGCTCGAGGTTACGCTTATGTAGCAATGGAAAACCAATTAAACCGACTATCTTATGAATGGAATAGATCATATAACTAAGAAATCTATTTCACAGGTATGTCTGTACAGTTTTTATTTTTATTTTTATTTTTAACCTTTTGATAATAAACGCTAATTTGTTCGCTAAAAAGTATTAAATTGGTATTGAATAAAATTAGGTTTGGCGACCGAAATTATTGATATCATTCAAAAATTTATTACATCACTGCGAAATTTAACGTTTATTCTTAAGGTATAAATATCTTTAATCAATCAACCCAAAATATTTCAAAAATTCGTCATGAGTTAAATTAGGTCTTGGAACCGAAATTACTTTACCGAAAAGAGGGGCGCATATTTTTGATAATATTTGATTGATTAAAGTGGGATAAAAAGACAAAAAGATTTTTAAATTTATTTTTTACCATGTTTTTAAAATTAATATTTAAATCTTAAATTAATATTGTAAACTTTGTAAAAACAATATATTTAAAATTGTAAATATTTGAAAAATTAATTTTAAGTTTAGTGTGAATTTTTAATTTTTAAAATATAAAATTTTAATTTTATGCATTTTAAATTTTGAGTTTGGTGTGAATTTTTAATATTAATTTTGAATTTTATATTTAAGTTGTGTGAATTTAAAAACAAAAATTTACTTTATCTCATTAAGTTAAGAATATGATTTTTAAAATTCGTCGTAAGTTGAAGACTAGGTCTTTGAACCGAAATTGCTTTACCCAAGGGAGGGACGAGAACTTTTATTATCATTATTTTTAATCTTATTAATTTAAAGTATGCCAAAAACATTAAAAAACCCAAAAATCTTAGCTTTTAAAACAATCGCTACAAAAAGACAAATTTTAAAATTTTGTCGAGAGACGGACTAGGACATCGATCCGAAACGACCTCGTCCTAAATAACAAGGGAAACAAAATTTAAAAATTAATTTCTTAATTGTTTTCAAAAGTTAATGATTAAAAAAAAAAAAAAAAAAAAAAAAAAAAAAAACCTCCGCGACTCGCGGAGTTTAAAGGGTGTTTCACCACGAGTCGCGGAGAGATTAAAAACCGGAAAAAAATATAACTGCAGAACAGATCAGTCCCCAACCCAAAACAACAAAAACACAGCGAATTCTGCACCCGAAAAACCCGAAAAACACCCCCAAAAATCCCAATTTTTAACCGTTAATCACCAAATTTTTTGCTAAAATCATGTTGAGAAGGATGCTATCTAAGAATTACTCAAGAAAAACGGTAAATTTCTACACCTAAACACCATTTAATCCGAAATTTGATGTTCTTGAGCTATTTTTTCCCCAATTTGATTTTGATGCTTTTTAGTGTAATTAAGCTTAAATTGTTTATGTATTATGCTTGTATAACCTAGATTGATGCTGTTTAACATGATTAGAAGCCTTAAACTTCAAATTTTGAGTAATCTAGGGTTTGTGTTCTTGAGCAAATTTGGGGCTTTTTGATATAAACAGGTTATGGCCGATTTTTGTCATGAATTGTTGCTAAATTAAGTAGTGTAACATGTTTAGGTAGTTAAATGATCCAAACTTTGAGCCTAAACATGATTTTGAGAATTAAAGTGGACTTTTTCAAGTCTAAAATTCATGAACTTGATTTTTGAAAGATAATGCCATTTGAGACTTGTTTAATTGCTAATAATGATTATTTTGACATGTTATTTGAGTTGAATGTTTATGAACTTGGCGAACATTTTCGTATATGCTTATTTGAAAAAGTGTAGATTTGATAAAAATGTGAAAATGAGCTTAAGTTTGATATAAATTGATAATGTCATTGTAATTATTTTGATTGATGATTTTGCTGACACTAATGCATATTTGGATGCACAAAATTTGTGTTTGATGTGTTTTGCAGAATGAAAGGGGTGAATCTTCATCCCAAGCCCGCAATGCTCCTGCTGAGAATTTGGAACAACAGGAGGTGGATAACTACTACAAGCAGGATGTACCTCATCCAGTCATGACCTTTTCCGATATGCATTTGGAAGAGTTGCACCCGAACCTGAGATTTGACAGACTTTGGATAGATTATCCAAAATATCAACGGGGTTTGCATACTCTTCACTCTAAGGTTGTTGAGGTACCGAGGGTCATAGAATGGGGACCCTTAGAAGCTGTAGAATTGGCCGGGCCAATTAGGGAATTACTTGTACAGAGGTATGGTAATTCTTCTTTTAATGACTGGATATGTTTATTCACCATACGTAGACCTGTATATAAAGTATGGTGTGAAGAATTGTTATGTAGTATAGAGTTGAATGATCGGGTAGCTAGTTTAACCGATCGTTCTTTTATTAGATTTTTGTTAGGCGGTTCGATGCGCCACATGTCTTTACTGGACATGGCTCAGGCTTTATGTATATATACGCCTGAGGAGTTAGCGTCTGCCGATTGTAGAGGATTGATACTAAACGGTAGAAAGATAGATGAGAATTTTGATACACACGGTGTGTGGAGTCAAATGACAAGCCATCACCGTTTCAAAGGGGGAAATTACTCTTATTTGGATATAGATAGAGCCGAATTAAGAGTGATACATAGGTTTTTAGCTAATTCGATTACACAAAGGGGTAAAAACAAGGAAAAAGTAAATGAACAAGATTTATTTTACCATATGTGTATTCGAGACCCACAAAGCGCTGTAAGTATACCATATTGTGTGGGTTATTATTTATCAGCTATGGTTCGGGGGATGCGACCACATAGCATAATAGGAGGTGGTATTTTTATTACTTTGATTGGTGAATATCTCGGTGTGGATATAAGTCGGGGGGGATTATTACTAGAAGAGCCGGAACCCCGCGATACTATAGGTTTAAATGTATACCATGGTGCGAAAGTTTTGAAGAGGCGAAATAACGCCGCAGTACGATACCATGGTAGACATCCACAGGTGGAGAGAAACCAGCAACAAGGTAACGTAGGAGGGGGGAATGAGATGCAAGAAATGCATAGGTTTATAGCTTCTCAGGAATACGAAAATGCTAGACAGAGAGCATTTGAAGATTGGCAAGTTCATCAGAACCAGATCATAGCTCATTGCCAACATATAGGTAGAAACTATATTCCTACACCGAAACCCATCTTCCCTCCTTGGTCGATAGAGATGCAGCCACCATATCCTACGTATGACCCTGCCGAAGCATTCTATAGCACTTATGGTTATGCCTGGAACCCCTATTGGTACCAATATCATCCTTAGTTTACTTATTATTTTTTATTATTTTGTAATTTGTAATTATTGATACGTTTAATACTTTTGTTAATATTGTAATCATTTTTATAATTATCTAACTTTTATTCTTAGATTTTAATAATTTTTGAATGTGGGGTAATATACCAAACTTCAAAAATATGTATATATGTTTGCAGTTTATCTTATGTACGCAACAGGGTAAAACAACGCATTTTCAAATACTGGCATTAAGTTCAGCAAAAGCAACTAATTTTGACGACAAGATGCAAAATATATGTGAAATAACAACAAGACGGAATGAACAAATGATGTGCACCATTTATCATTCAGCAAACAAACGCCAATATATTTGGAAACTTTGGTAAAAATTTAATCATTTTCACACAAATCACCCTCAATAATTTAAATTGTTACTGATTTCTTGCAAATGAGGGCATTGCAAGATCTTAAGTGTGGGAAGGGGTTAAATTCTTTCGGATTTTAAAATTTTTTACTTTATACACTTGGTTACCATTAAAAATACTAGTAAAGCAGTAGTTGTATTAGAATCTAGTGCTCTCTGATAAAAAAGAACAGCCCTAGTCTTATATACTGACTACCCAATTCTAGTAAAATTTTTCAATTAAATGAATTCAAATCATGTTTATACATATTTATGAACGATAAAACTAGGTTTTAACACCGAAATTATTGTTATCTCAGAAAGAACATAAATTAAGAAACAAACTAAAATGTCAAAATTCATTTAAAATGGAATAGAGGACGATAAAAAGGAAAATAAAAGCCAAGTGTGGGAAAATTTACCAAGTTATTTTAAACATATGTCACATATATCTGTAACAAATAACTGAAAATACTTTTGCTTTGGACTAAACTAAACTGTTTTACCCGATGAAAGAAAAGAAGAGATGGATCTACACGATGAATCAATTCCATCATTAAAAGGAAGTAAAGTCTTCCGAAAAAGAAACGCGCTTCTTGATTTAGGTCATGAAGTTGTCGTCCAGACCAGCTGTAGGTTGACGAAAAATCTAGAAAAGTCATCACTAAAATCAGCAGGAAATCCACGGACCTCAGCATCAAACAGGGTCGCCAAGTGGTCAGATTTATCCTAACCATGAGAAGGATTTATCTCGTACAATGGGGGGCACCATGCAAATTAGCTGGATAAGACTAATGAATCAGATCCCCAGAAAGGATAATCTCCTTAAAGATTAAAAATCAGCTTTTAAGACTGATATTACTCAATCCTAGAGATTGACCTTAAAGATTGAGAATTACAAACTCATGGAATTCAATGATATCTAAACTCGAGCTTGAACGAGAAAATATTTTGATCAAAATTATAAACCGATTTGTTTTCTGAAAACCCTATTTTCAATGCGTTCATTACCATTGAACGTAAAATCCTAGGAATTCACCTGGAATTCATTAGGTCACCTGAACTAAATCGGGTGTCAACCGTAAGAACGGTGGTTGCATAGTGGTCAAAGACAGGACCTTGTGCCAGACCGAAAAAATTATAAGGGTGAGCTTTACTATTGCTCCTACCAAGGATAGTAATTGCGTCCGACACGTTATAGACCATAATTAAAAGCATGTCACGGGACATTGCCTTAACAGTTGCTTGTTCAACGCTTTCCTTTACAACCGGACGGTAGTTTACCGAAAGGTAAAATACGGGACAAGTAAACTGGACGTGTTGCTTTCCAAATACAAGGTTAGCAAGTGGGTGACACAAAACCGCAAGTTTTGAGCTAAAATTTTCAAATTTAAAACCCACCAAACCCACAAAAATATTTTGCAAACACCGGTAAAGGGTTATCCCGGAAAACTTATCTAGGGTAAAAACTAGATTTAATTTTCAAAAGATCAAATGTTTTCATAAAGATCCAATTTCCTTAATGGATCTAAATTTTTATAGTCATGTGGGACTGTAAACCATATCGTTACTACCATTGTTTATACCGCCGTATAGAAATCACTGATGTACAAAGTGTGAAGAATAAAGAAGTGATTCTAGTATTTCAAGACAATATTGCTTGAGGACAAGCAACGCTCAAGTGTGGGAATATTTGATAATGCTAAAAACGAACATATATTTCATAGCATTATTCCTCAAGAAAGACAAGCTTTTAGTTGCAATTGTTCTATCTACAAGTGATATTCGTTTAAATAATAAAAGGTGAAGACAAAAGACAGATTCGACGAATTGAAGACGCAAACGATCAAAAAGCTCAAAAGTACAAAAGACAATCAAAGAGGTTCCAATTATTGATAAGAAACGTCTCGAAATTACAAGAGTACAAGATTCAAAACGCAAAATACAAAATATAAAATTGTACGCAAGGACGTTCGAAAATCCGGAACCGGGACCAGAGTCAACTCTTAACGCTCGACGCAACGGACTAAAAATTACAAGTTAACTATGCATATAAATATAATATAATATATAATTAATTATATTAATTATATATATATTATATATATATATTATAAAACCGTCGGCAGAGAAACTCCAAGGGTGTGAGCTGTAAATACATTCTTCGCGACTCGCGGAGTTTGAAGAGCATTTTGCCGCGAGTCGCGGAGCCCCAAATTTCAACTCTGGCTATAAAGCAAACCGAATTCTGATCATTTTTCATATTCTATTTTTCTCTTCTCTCATATATACGTAAAATATATATATATATAATTTATATTTTAATTTTAATTTTAATTATAATTCTAATAATAAGGGTATGTTAGCGAATATTGTAAGGGTGTAAGTCGAAATTCTGTCCGTGTAACGCTACGCTATTTTTAATCATTGTAAGTTATGTTCAACCTTTTTATATTAATGTCTCGTAGCTAAGTTATTATTATGCTTATTTAAAACGAAGTAATCATGATGTTGGGCTAATTACTAAAATTGGGTAATTGGGCTTTGTACCATAATTGGGGGTTTGGATAAAAAGAACGACACTTGTGGAAATTAGACTATGGGCTATTAATGGGCTTTATATTTGTTTAACTAAATGATAGTTTGTTAATGTTAATATAAAGATTTACAATTGGGCGTCCCTATAAATTACCATATACACTCAATCGGACACGATGGGCGGGGTATTTATATGTACGAATAATCGTTCATTTAACCGGACACGGGAATGGATTAATAGCCACTAGAATAATTAAAACAGGGGTGAAATTACATTCAAGGGTAATTGGTGTAATTGTTAACAAAGTAGTAAAACCTTGGTTTACACGCAGTCGATAACCTGGTGTATTCATTAAACAAAGTATTAAAACCTTGTTACAATTTGAATCCCCAATTAGTTGGAATATTTAACTTCGGGTATAAGAATAATTTGATGAGGACACTCGCACTTTATATTTATGACTGATGGACTGTTATGGACAAAAACCAGACGGACAGATTAAATAATCCAGGACAAAGGACAATTAACCCATGGGCATAAAACTAAAATCAACACGTCAAACATCATGATTACGGAAGTTTAAATAAGCATAATTCTTTTATTTCATATTTAATTTCCTTTATTTTATATTTAATTGCACTTCTAATTATCGCACTTTTATTTATTGTTATTTAATCGCACTTTTAATTATCGTACTTTTTAATTATCGCAATTTTATTTTATCGTACTTTTATTATTCGCAATTTCATTATCGTTATTTACTTTACGCTTTAAATTAAGTCTTTTATTTATTTAATATTTTACATTAGGTTTTAACTGCGACTAAAGTCTTAAAATCGACAAACCGGTCATTAAACGGTAAAAACCCCCCTTTATAATAATAATATTACTTATATATATGTTTGTATTTTTATAAAAGTAAACTAATATAGCGTTGAGCTTTGTTTAAAGATTTCCCTGTGGAACGAACCGGACTTACTAAAAACTACACTACTGTACGATTAGGTACACTGCCTATAAGTGTTGTAGCAAGGTTTAAGTATATCCATTCTATAAATAAATAAATATCTTGTGTAAAATTGTATCGTATTTAATAGTATTTCCTGCTAAAATTAATAACTATTTTATATACACCTCGCATAACATCAAGTAATCATGATATAGAGTTATTATTATGCTTATTTAAAACGAAGTAATCATGATGTTGGGCTAATTACTAAAATTGGGTAATTGGACTTTGTACCATAATTGGGGTTTGGACAAAAGAACGACACTTGTGGAAATTAGACTATGGGCTATTAATGGGCTTTATATTTGTTTAACTAAATGAAAGTTTGTTAATGTTAATATAAAGATTTACAATTGGGCGTCCCTATAAATTACCATATACACTCGATCGGATACGATGGGCGGGGTATTTATATGTACGAATAATCGTTCATTTAACCGGACACGGGAATGGATTAATAGCCACTAGAATAATTAAAACAGGGGTGAAATTACATTCAAGGGTAATTGGTGTAATTGTTAACAAAGTAGTAAAACCTTGGTTTACACGCAGTCGATAACCTGGTGTATTCATTAAACAAAGTATTAAAACCTTGTTACAATTCGAATCCCCAATTAGTTGGAATATTTAACTTCGGGTATAAGAATAATTTGATGAGGACACTCGCACTTTATATTTATGACTGATGGACTGTTATGGACAAAAACCAGACGGACATATTAAATAATCCAGGATAAAGGACAATTAACCCATGGGCATAAAACTAAAATCAACACGTCAAACATCATGATTACGGAAGTTTAAATAAGCATAATTCTTTTATTTCATATTTAATTTCCTTTATTTTATATTTAATTGCACTTCTAATTATCGCACTTTTATTTATTGTTATTTAATCGCACTTTTAATTATCGTACTTTTTAATTATCGTAAGTTTATTTTATCGCACTTTTATTATTCGCAATTTCATTATCGTTATTTACTTTACGCTTTAATTTAAGTCTTGTATTTATTTTATATTTTACATTAGGTTTTAACTGCGACTAAAGTCTTAAAATCGACAAACCGGTCATTAAACGGTAAAAACCTCCCTTTATAATAATAATATTACTTATTTTTAATAAAAGTAAACTAATATAGCGTTGAGCTTTGTTTAAAGATTTCCCTGTGGAACGAACCGGACTTACTAAAAACTACACTACTGTACGATTAGGTACATTGCCTATAAGTGTTGTAGCAAGGTTTAAGTATATCCATTCTATAAATAAATAAATATCTTGTGTAAAATTGTATCGTATTTAATAGTATTTCCTGCTAAAATTAATAACTATTTTATATACACCTCGCATAACATCAAGTAATTTTTGGCGCCGCTGCCGGGGACTATCTTAAAAGCCGGAAGCGCAACGCTAATATAAAAAAAAAAAGATTTTTTGTTTACTTTTATTAAAATTCGTTTTGTAAAAATACGTTTTAAATATTCGAAAAATATAAAAAGAAAAACAAAAATATAAGTATTTTTAAGATTTTGTTAAATATTTAAGTTTTATAAGTTTCTTTATTTTTAGTTTAGTTTATAAAAATATAAGTTTTATTAAATATCTTTTATTTATATAAAAAAAAACAGAAAACAGAAAATAAAATAAAATAAAAAATAAATAAAGAAAAACGCGTTGAAATTATAAATCTGTCAACTGAATTTCTGAACCCCGCGACTCGCGGGGTTTTCTTCATTAATTACCGCAACTCGCGGAGGGTATCTGACAGGCGACAGGAAGCCTTAATTCAGCATTAATTACGGTTTATTATTAATTATAATTATTATTTAAACCTAATTATTATTATTATTATTATTAGTTTTATTTTTATTTTTACTTTTTATTTAATTTATGTATTTAGTATTAATTAGTTTTATTAAATTGTAAAATTAGTAGTTTTATTAAAAAAATAATATAAAAATAATATTTTTATAAAAATTGTACTTTTTACAACTTTTTGTATATTTTTATATTTTGCCCCTTTTTAATCGTTGTAGCGTAACTTTTGTATTTTTAGCTCATATTTAATTTTAAACTTAGTTTTTTCTATAGTTATTTTTACTCCTAGATTTTTAGGCTTTGCCGTAGAATTCCTTAAGTGCTTTTTCTTTAGACTAAGATTTAGGTGCTTTAGAATTTTGCGACGCCTTTTTAAGTTTTAGTTTCTTTTTAAGTTATTTCCATTTGGAATTTAGTTTTTCCTGTAAGCTTTAATATTTTTAGACCTTTTACTATGTATCAATTATCATTCCAATTAGTAATATCAATTTGCGATTATAATTTTAAGTTAGTTGTAGTAATAAGGTTAGGTTAGTCAAGTATTTTTAAGTTTTTATAAGTTTCTTTTATTTTTCCGTCACCTTTTATTTTTCAACCATTTTTTTTCTTTTTCGACCTTTTACGACGAACTCTTTTTCTCTCTTATTTCTCGCCATTCTAGTTTTTAGGACTTAGAATTTTTTCTACTTCTTATCTAAATTTCTTAAAATTACGAAAATTTATTTTAAGTGGTTAAATTAATAGACATCAAAATTTTCTGGTTCGTAGTAATAGTTGGATTTGTACGTGGACCGGGTTATTGGAGCCAAACAGTCCTCAATTATATTGAGACCAAACGAATCCTGCCCCTCTGCTGCATCTTTTGGCTATTCGAAACGTGGGCAAAATCAGAAAAGTCTATTGATTGGATAACTTATTATAATTTTTCTTTCCTTTTAAAAACTAATAGGATATTCAGTGAATGCACCGAGTAAGACGTTCATCACCTTTTGTACGTTCACCACCTGTAACTAGATCAAGACATTTAGCAAATATAACCGCCGTTGATTTTTCTTTAAAATCGTCATCCAGTCGACCAAGTACTTCAGTTCAAATTTCCGATAATCCATTTTTTGAACCCAACCTCAGAATTGAGAATCCGGAAAATATTCAGGAACGGTTCGTAGATCCTGAACCATTAAACTTTCCTCCGGAACCACCAATCATTCAAACAGAGATTGTTGAGGAACGAACCATTAAATCAGAATCATCTAGTGATACCGATTCAACAAATTCAATTATGGAGAATCTGGAACCTTTAAGTATGGAAGACCGAATGAGAGCTAAACGCACTGGCCAAGGTCACGCAATTACTCATCCAGACATTAATGCGCCAGATTATGAAATCAAAGGACAAATTCTACACATGGTGACTAATCAATGCCAATTTAGTGGTGCGCCGAAGGAAGATCCAAATGAACATCTACGTACCTTTAATAGGATCTGCACACTATTTAAAATACGAGAAGTGGAGGATGAACAGATATATCTCATGTTATTTCCCTGGACTTTAAAGGGAGAAGCCAAAGATTGGTTGGAATCGTTACCTGAAGGGGCGATTGATACATGGGATGTTTTAATTGACAAATTTCTTAAACAATTCTTTCCTGCATCTAAAGCCGTAAGACTTCAAGCAGAAATTGTTACGTTCACACAGAAACCAAATGAAACTCTATATGAGGCGTGGACAAGATATGGAAAGTTATTAAGAGGATGTCCGCAACATGGTTTAGACACCTGTCAAATAGTACAAATATTCTACCAAGGATGCGACATCACTACAAGAAAAGACATAGATATAGCAGCTGGTGGTTCTATTATGAAGAAAACCGAAACTGATGCTTACAAAATTATTGATAATACTGCTTCCCACTCACATGAGTGGCACCAAGAAAAAGATATCGTTAGATCATCTAAAGCAGCTAGAGCCGATTCTAGTCATGACTTAGATTCCATTTCCGCAAAGATAGATGCTGTGGAGAGACGAATGGAAAAGATGACTAAGGATATTCACTCAATACGAATTAGTTGTGAGCAGTGTGGAGGACCACATTTGACAAAAGATTGTCTCAGTATTGAATTAACAATGGAACAAAGAGAGAATATTTCATACATAAACCAAAGGCCTGGAAATAATTATCAGAATAATTATCAACCGCCAAGACCGATTTACAATCAAAACCAGAATTATAACCGAAATATTCCATACAACAACCAACAAGGTCCTAGCAATCAACAAGTATCCAATAATACTTATAATCAGCAAAGACCTAATTGTCAAAACAAACCACCACAACAAACCGATGATAAAAAACCAAATTTAGAAGATATGATGACGAAGCTAGTTGAAACTCAAACGCAGTTTTTCACATCTCAGAAACAAACCAATGAACAAAATGCTCAAGCATTTAGAAATCAACAAGCTTCTATTCAAAATCTGGAACAAGAAGTAAGTAACCTAGCAAGGTTAATAGGTGAAAGAAAACCGGGAAGTCTACCTAGTGATACAAATGCTAACCCCCGGAATGAAACAGCTAAAGCCATTACCACAAGAAGTGGTACAACACTTAAACCACCTGAAATACCTGTAACTTCTGATGAAACTATTCCTACTCCACAAGAACCACAACCTGATCAAGAAAAGGAAAAAGAACCGGTAGTTGAAAAGGTTAATGAAGATAACACAGTTAAGGATAAACCTTATGTTAAACCATACCAACCACCACTTCCTTACCCGAGTAAAATGAAGAAAGAGAAACTTGAAGCCGAGCAATCCAAATTCTTGGATATGTTTAAACAGATAAATGTAAATCTTCCTTTCATTGATGTGATTTCAGGAATGCCAAGATATGCTAAATTCTTGAAAGATCTAATCTCAAATAGAAAGAAAATGGAAGAACTCTCGGCTGTTATTATGAATGCTAATTGTTCAGCAGTGCTGTTGAATAAGATACCAGAAAAACTATCTGATCCAGGAAGTTTCACAATTCCATGTTTTCTGGGTAGTCTTAGTTCAATAGAAGCATTGGCAGACTTAGGTGCTAGTATAAATCTAATGCCGTATTCACTATACGCTAAACTAGACCTTGGAGAATTGAAACCAACCAGAATAAGCATACAACTAGCCGATAGATCAATAAAATATCCTAGAGGGATAATGGAGAACATGCTAGTTAAAGTTGGTACTTTAGTATTTCCAGTAGATTTTGTTGTTCTGGACATGGAAGAAGATTCTCAAGTTCCCCTCATATTAGGAAGACCATTTTTAAACACGGCTAAAGCAATGATAGACGTGTTCGGTAAGAAACTGACCCTAAGTATAGAGGATGAGAGTGTTACCTTTTCAGTTGATAGAGCAATGCAACAACCACAATCTGCAGATGATACATGTTATTATATTCAAACTATAGATGCACATGCAGAATTATTAGAAGAATTTCCAGAATTACAAGGAACAGGAGAATGTTCTTTAGGAGAAGGTAATGAACCAATTGATGAAGCTGAAATGTTAGCTACACTTATAGCTAATGGATATGAACCAACAACAGAAGAAATTCAAATGCTAAAAGAAGAAGACAGATATCGATATAAATCATCGATAGAAGAACCTCCGAAATTAGAGTTAAAGCCACTTCCAAACCATTTGGAATACGCTTATTTACATGGTGAATCTGAATTACCTGTAATAATATCGTCTTCTCTTACTGAAAATGAGAAATCACAACTCATTTCTGTGTTGAAAGCTCATAAACCAGCCATTGCATGGAAGATTCATGATATTAAAGGAATAAGTCCTTCGTATTGCACACATAAAATCCTTATGGAAGAAGGTCATAAAACGTATGTGCAACGCCAACGAAGACTAAATCCTAATATGCAAGATGTAGTTAAGAAAGAGATTATTAAACTGCTAGATGCAGGTTTAATTTATCCAATCTCTGATAGTCCATGGGTAAGCCCAGTTCAATGCGTGCCTAAGAAGGGTGGCATGACTGTCATCACAAATGAGAAAAATGAGCTTATTCCTACTAGGACTGTAACAGGATGGCGTGTATGTATTGATTATAGAAAATTAAATGACGCCACCAGAAAAGATCACTTTCCCTTACCTTTCATAGATCAAATGTTGGAAAGATTAGCCGGAAATAGTTACTATTGTTTTCTAGATGGATTTTCCGGATATTTTCAAATTCCAATAGCACCCGAGGACCAAGAGAAAACCACATTCACGTGCCCTTATGGTACTTTTGCTTACAAATGCATGCCATTTGGATTTTGTAACGCCCCTGCAACCTTTCAAAGGTGTATGATGGCGATTTTTCATGACATGATAGAAGAATGCATAGAAGTTTTCATGGATGACTTTTCAGTCTTCGGTGATACATTTAAATCATGTCTAGTTAATCTGGAACGAATGCTAATTAGATGCGAAAAATCAAATCTAGTACTTAATTGGGAGAAATGCCATTTCATGGTTAAAGAAGGCATCGTTCTTGGACATAAAATTTCAAAAGAAGGAATTGAAGTGGATAGAGCTAAAGTAGATGTAATTGCTAAACTTCCACATCCCACCAATGTTAGAGGAGTTAGGAGTTTTCTAGGGCATGCCGGTTTTTACCGACGTTTCATAAAAGATTTTTCTAAAATTGCCACTCCTATGAATAAACTCCTAGAAAAGGATGCGCCATTCATCTTTTCAGATGAGTGTATCAAATCTTTTAATATTCTTAAAGAAAAACTCACTAATGCACCGATCATGATAACACCAAATTGGAATCTACCATTTGAACTAATGTGCGATGCAAGTGATTTTGCAATGGGAGCCGTTTTAGGACAAAGGATTGAAAAACGATTTCAACCTATATATTATGCTAGTAAGACATTACAAGGAGCACAAACGAACTATACAACTACTGAAAAAGAACTCCTTGCTATTGTCTTTGCTTTTGACAAATTTCGATCATATCTCGTTCTAGCAAAAACGGTGGTCTATACCGACCATTCTGCTCTTAGATACCTATTTTCAAAACAAGATGCTAAACCAAGATTAATCCGTTGGATCTTACTCTTACAAGAGTTTGATATTGAAATCCGAGATAAAAGAGGAGCAGAAAATCTCGCCGCTGATCATCTTTCTCGTCTTGAAAATCCCGAATTAGAAGTTCTAAATGAGTCAGCCATACAAGACAACTTTCCTGATGAATATCTATTGAAGATAGATTATAAAGAAATCCCATGGTTTGCAGACTATGCAAACTACTTAGTTTGTGGATTCCTTGAAAAAGGATTATCGTACCAAAGACGAAAGAAATTCTTCAGTGATATAAAACACTATTTTTGGGAAGATCCACATCTGTTTAAAAGTTGTCCCGATGGAATAATACGCCGATGTGTATTTGGAGATGAAGCTAGTAAAATTTTAAACCATTGTCACACAGGACCAACAGGAGGGCATTATGGGCCTCAACTAACGGCAAGAAAAGTTTATGAAGCTGGATTCTATTGGCCTACAATTTACAAAGATGCACACCTTCTTTGCAAATCCTGTGATGCATGTCAAAGGGCCGGAAAAATAAGTCAACGTGATGAAATGCCACAAAATGTCATCCAAGTATGTGAAGTATTTGACATTTGGGGTATTGACTTTATGGGTCCATTTCCAAAATCTCATAATAATCTATATATACTCGTAGCCATTGATTATGTATCTAAATGGGCGGAAGCACAAGCTCTCCCAACTAACGATGCACGAGTTGTAGTCAACTTTTTAAAACGTCTTTTTGCAAGGTTTGGAACACCGAAAGCTTTAATAAGTGATCGGGGTACTCATTTCTGTAATAATCAACTTGAGAAAGTTCTTAAAAGATATGGAGTAACTCATAAAATCTCCACCGCATATCATCCACAAACAAGTGGACAAGTTGAAAATACCAACCGAGCTTTAAAACGTATTCTAGAGAAAACCGTAGGATCAAATCCGAAGGAATGGTCCATTAAATTGGAGGATGCACTCTGGGCTTTTAGAACAGCCTACAAAACTCCAATTGGAACCACACCTTTTAGACTTGTTTATGGAAAAGCATGTCATCTTCCAGTAGAAATTGAACACAAAGCATTTTGGGCTTTGAAGACATGTAATCTTGATTTACATGAAGCCGGACGTATACGATTAAGTCAACTAAACGAATTAGAAGAATTAAGACATGAAGCATACGAAAATTCGTTAATCTATAAAGAAAGAACGAAGAAATGGCATGATAAAAGAATCAGAAGTTCAAAAGAATTTAAAGAAGGAGACAGAGTTCTTCTTTTCAATTCACGATTCAAGCTATTTCCTGGAAAATTGAAATCAAGATGGTCTGGACCATTCATAGTCAAAAGAGTTTTCCCATACGGAACGATAGAATTGATAAATTCAAATGGGATTGAATTTAAAGTTAATGGTCACAGAGTTAAACATTACATACATGGTCCGATGGAAGTCGACAACGAAGTTAATCACAATTTCGACACCACAGCTAACTAAGTGTGGGGAGAATCAAGTCTTTAAAGGATAATATGTATTTCTGTTAGAGTTAGATTGTTTGTTTTCGTGTAGTTCTCGAAAATGGAACCCGAATGGTCTTTCCCTAGCAGACCCTAAAGAACTAGTCTTCTCCCCCCATTCTGAATTTTTATTTTTTTTAGGTTTTTACAAAATGAAGACTGCCTGTGAACTAAACCATGGTCTAATGCTTCACGCTTTGATCACTAAACGTAATAATGACATACTACCGAGTGAAATAGTATCAGTAATCAGAGAAAGAATGGACGGAGTTAGAAAAGAATCCAGATGCGAAGATAATAAGTTACAATTTGGTAAAGGAAAATCAAAATCCGCAGCAAAAAGAAGAGCACGACACCTAGAAAGATGTCACAAATGCGGAAAATGGTCACATGGAGGTAAATGTTCAAATAATCAAACCTATTCAAATACCGAATTTGTTACTTTATGCAGAGACGGACCGTTCATATGTTTAGAAGAAAAGACACTGAATGCTCGAGGTTACGCTTATGTAGCAATGGAAAACCAATTAAACCGACTATCTTATGAATGGAATAGATCATATAACTAAGAAATCTATTTCACAGGTATGTCTGTACAGTTTTTATTTTTATTTTTATTTTTAACCTTTTGATAATAAACGCTAATTTGTTCGCTAAAAAGTATTAAATTGGTATTGAATAAAATTAGGTTTGGCGACCGAAATTATTGATATCATTCAAAAATTTATTACATCACTGCGAAATTTAACGTTTATTCTTAAGGTATAAATATCTTTAATCAATCAACCCAAAATATTTCAAAAATTCGTCATGAGTTAAATTAGGTCTTGGAACCGAAATCACTTTACCGAAAAGAGGGGCGCATATTTTTGATAATATTTGATTGATTAAAGTGGGATAAAAAGACAAAAAGATTTTTAAATTTATTTTTTACCATGTTTTTAAAATTAATATTTAAATCTTAAATTAATATTGTAAACTTTGTAAAAACAATATATTTAAAATTGTAAATATTTGAAAAATTAATTTTAAGTTTAGTGTGAATTTTTAATTTTTAAAATATAAAATTTTAATTTTATGCATTTTAAATTTTGAGTTTGGTGTGAATTTTTAATATTAATTTTGAATTTTATATTTAAGTTGTGTGAATTTAAAAACAAAAATTTACTTTATCTCATTAAGTTAAGAATATGATTTTTAAAATTCGTCGTAAGTTGAAGACTAGGTCTTTGAACCGAAATTGCTTTACCCAAGGGAGGGACGAGAACTTTTATTATCATTATTTTTAATCTTATTAATTTAAAGTATGCCAAAAACATTAAAAAAACCCAAAAATCTTAGCTTTTAAAACAATCGCTACAAAAAGACAAATTTTAAAATTTTGTCGAGAGACGGACTAGGACATCGATCTGAAACGACCTCGTCCTAAATAACAAGGGAAACAAAATTTTAAAATTAATTTCTTAATTGTTTTCAAAAGTTAATGATTATAAAAAAAAAAAAAAAAAAACTTTGCGACTCGCGGAGTTTAAAGGGTGTTTCACCGCGAGTCGCGGAGAGACTAAAAACCGGAAAAAAATATAACTGCAGAACAGATCAGTCCCCAACCCAAAACAACAAAAACACAGCGAATTCTGCACCCGAAAAACCCGAAAAACACCCCCAAAAATCCCAATTTTTAACCGTTAATCACCAAATTTTTTGCTAAAATCATGTTGAGAAGGATGCTATCTAAGAATTACTCAAGAAAAACGGTAAATTTCTACACCTAAACACCATTTAATCCGAAATTTGGTGTTCTTGAGCTATTTTTTCCCCAATTTGATTTTGATGCTTTTTAGTGTAATTAAGCTTAAATTGTTTATGTATTATGCTTGTATAACCTAGATTGATGCTGTTTAACATGATTAGAAGCCTTAAACTTCAAATTTTGAGTAATCTAGGGTTTGTGTTCTTGAGCAAATTTGGGGCTTTTTGATATAAACAGGTTATGGCCGATTTTTGTCATGAATTGTTGCTAAATTAAGTAGTGTAACATGTTTAGGTAGTTAAATGATCCAAACTTTGAGCCTAAACATGATTTTGAGAATTAAAGTGGACTTTTTCAAGTCTAAAATTCATGAACTTGATTTTTGAAAGATAATGCCATTTGAGACTTGTTTAATTGCTAATAATGATTATTTTGACATGTTATTTGAGTTGAATGTTTATGAACTTGGCGAACATTTTCGTATATGCTTATTTGAAAAAGTGTAGATTTGATAAAAATGTGAAATGAGCTTAAGTTTGATATAAATTGATAATGTCATTGTAATTATTTTGATTGATGATTTTGCTGACACTAATGCATATTTGGATGCACAAAATTTGTGTTTGATGTGTTTTGCAGAATGAAAGGGGTGAATCTTCATCCCAAGCCCGCAATGCTCCTGCTGAGAATTTGGAACAACAGGAGGTGGATAACTACTACAAGCAGGATGTACCTCATCCAGTCATGACCTTTTCCGATATGCATTTGGAAGAGTTGCACCCGAACCTGAGATTTGACAGACTTTGGATAGATTATCCAAAATATCAACGGGGTTTACATACTCTTCACTCTAAGGTTGTTGAGGTACCGAGGGTCATAGAATGGGGACCCTTAGAAGCTGTAGAATTGGCCGGGCCAATTAGGGAATTACTTGTACAGAGGTATGGTAATTCTTCTTTTAATGACTGGATATGTTTATTCACCATACGTAGACCTGTATATAAAGTATGGTGTGAAGAATTGTTATGTAGTATAGAGTTGAATGATCGGGTAGCTAGTTTAACCGATCGTTCTTTTATTAGATTTTTGTTAGGCGGTTCGATGCGCCACATGTCTTTACTGGACATGGCTCAGGCTTTACGTATATATACGCCTGAGGAGTTAGCGTCTGCCGATTGTAGAGGATTGATACTAAACGGTAGAAAGATAGATGAGAATTTTGATACACACGGTGTGTGGAGTCAAATGACAAGCCATCACCGTTTCAAAGGGGGAAATTACTCTTATTTGGATATAGATAGAGCCGAATTAAGAGTGATACATAGGTTTTTAGCTAATTCGATTACACAAAGGGGTAAAAACAAGGAAAAAGTAAATGAACAAGATTTGTTTTACCATATGTGTATTCGAGACCCACAAAGCGCTGTAAGTATACCATATTGTGTGGGTTATTATTTATCAGCTATGGTTCGGGGGATGCGACCACATAGCATAATAGGAGGTGGTATTTTTATTACTTTGATTGGTGAATATCTCGGTGTGGATATAAGTCAGGGGGGATTATTACTAGAAGAGCCGGAACCCCGCGATACTATAGGTTTAAATGTATACCATGGTGCGAAAGTTTTGAAGAGGCGAAATAACGCCGCAGTACGATACCATGGTAGACATCCACAGGTGGAGAGAAACCAGCAACAAGGTAATGTAGGAGGGGGGAATGAGATGCAAGAAATGCATAGGTTTATAGCTTCTCAGGAATACGAAAATGCTAGACAGAGAGCATTTGAAGATTGGCAAGTTCATCAGAACCAGATCATAGCTCATTGCCAACATATAGGTAGAAACTATATTCCTACACCGAAACCCATCTTCCCTCCTTGGTCGATAGAGATGCAGCCACCATATCCTACGTATGACCCTGCCGAAGCATTCTATAGCACTTATGGTTATGCCTGGAACCCCTATTGGTACCAATATCATCCTTAGTTTACTTATTATTTTTTATTATTTTGTAATTTGTAATTATTGATACGTTTAATACTTTTGTTAATATTGTAATCATTTTTATAATTATCTAACTTTTATTCTTAGATTTTAATAATTTTTGAATGTGGGGTAATATACCAAACTTCAAAAATATGTATATATGTTTGCAGTTTATCTTATGTACGCAACAGGGTAAAACAACGCATTTTCAAATACTGGCATTAAGTTCAGCAAAAGCAACTAATTTTGACGACAAGATGCAAAATATATGTGAAATAACAACAAGACGGAATGAACAAATGATGTGCACCATTTATCATTCAGCAAACAAACGCCAATATATTTGGAAACTTTGGTAAAAATTTAATCATTTTCACACAAATCACCCTCAATAATTTAAATTGTTACTGATTTCTTGCAAATGAGGGCATTGCAAGATCTTAAGTGTGGGAAGGGGTTAAATTCTTTCGGATTTTAAAATTTTTTACTTTATACACTTGGTTACCATTAAAAATACTAGTAAAGCAGTAGTTGTATTAGAATCTAGTGCTCTCTGATAAAAAAGAACAGCCCTAGTCTTATATACTGACTACCCAATTCTAGTAAAATTTTTCAATTAAATGAATTCAAATCATGTTTATACATATTTATGAACGATAAAACTAGGTTTTAACACCGAAATTATTGTTATCTCAGAAAGAACATAAATTAAGAAACAAACTAAAATGTCAAAATTCATTTAAAATGGAATAGAGGACGATAAAAAGGAAAATAAAAGCCAAGTGTGGGAAAATTTACCAAGTTATTTTAAACATATGTCACATATATCTGTAACAAATAACTGAAAATACTTTTGCTTTGGACTAAACTAAACTGTTTTACCCGATGAAAGAAAAGAAGAGATGGATCTACACGATGAATCAATTCCGTCATTAAAAGGAAGTAAAGTCTTCCGAAAAAGAAACGCGCTTCTTGATTTAGGTCATGAAGTTGTCGTCCAGACCAGCTGTAGGTTGACGAAAAATCTAGAAAAGTCATCACTAAAATCAGCAGGAAATCCACGGACCTCAGCATCAAACAGGGTCGCCAAGTGGTCAGATTTATCCTAACCATGAGAAGGATTTATCTCGTACAATGGGGGGCACCATGCAAATTAGCTGGATAAGACTAATGAATCAGATCCCCAGAAAGGATAATCTCCTTAAAGATTAAAAATCAGCTTTTAAGACTGATATTACTCAATCCTAGAGATTGACCTTAAAGATTGAGAATTACAAACTCATGGAATTCAATGATATCTAAACTCGAGCTTGAACGAGAAAATATTTTGATCAAAATTATAAACCGATTTGTTTTCTGAAAACCCTATTTTCAATGCGTTCATTACCATTGAACGTAAAATCCTAGGAATTCACCTGGAATTCATTAGGTCACCTGAACTAAATCGGGTGTCAACCGTAAGAACGGTGGTTGCATAGTGGTCAAAGACAGGACCTTGTGCCAGACCGAAAAAATTATAAGGGTGAGCTTTACTATTGCTCCTACCAAGGATAGTAATTGCGTCCGACACGTTATAGACCATAATTAAAAGCATGTCACGGGACATTGCCTTAACAGTTGCTTATTCAACGCTTTCCTTTACAACCGGACGGTAGTTTACCGAAAGGTAAAATACGGGACAAGTAAACTGGACGTGTTGCTTTCCAAATACAAGGTTAGCAAGTGGGTGACACAAAACCGCAAGTTTTGAGCTAAAATTTTCAAATTTAAAACCCACCAAACCCACAAAAATATTTTGCAAACACCGGTAAAGGGTTATCCCGGAAAACTTATCTAGGGTAAAAACTAGATTTAATTTTCAAAAGATCAAATGTTTTCATAAAGATCCAATTTCCTTAATGGATCTAAATTTTTATAGTCATGTGGGACTGTAAACCATATCGTTACTACCATTGTTTATACCGCCGTATAGAAATCACTGATGTACAAAGTGTGAAGAATAAAGAAGTGATTCTAGTATTTCAAGACAATATTGCTTGAGGACAAGCAACGCTCAAGTGTGGGAATATTTGATAATGCTAAAAACGAACATATATTTCATAGCATTATTCCTCAAGAAAGACAAGCTTTTAGTTGCAATTGTTCTATCTACAAGTGATATTCGTTTAAATAATAAAAGGTGAAGACAAAAGACAGATTCGACGAATTGAAGACGCAAACGACCAAAAAGCTCAAAAGTACAAAAGACAATCAAAGAGGTTCCAATTATTGATAAGAAACGTCTCGAAATTACAAGAGTACAAGATTCAAAACGCAAAATACAAAATATAAAATTGTACGCAAGGACGTTCGAAAATCCGGAACCGGGACCAGAGTCAACTCTTAACGCTCGACGCAACGGACTAAAAATTACAAGTTAACTATGCATATAAATATAATATAATATATAATTAATTATATTAATTATATATATATATATTATATATATATTATAAAACCGTCGGCAGAGAAACTCCAAGGGTGTGAGCTGTAAATACATTCTCCGCGACTCGCGGAGTTTGAAGAGCATTTTTCCGCGAGTCGCGGAGCCCCAAATTTCAACTCTGGCTATAAAGCAAACCGAATTCTGATCATTTTTGATATTCTATTTCTCTCTTCTCTATCTATACGATATATATATATATATATATATAATTTATATTTTAATTTTAATTTTAATTATAATTCTAATAATAAGGGTATGTTAGCGAATGTTGTAAGGGTGTAAGTCGAAATTCTGTCCTTGTAAAAATTACTATTTTAGGCAGTGTTAAAGGTTGAACATAACTTACAATGATTAAAAATAGCGTAGCGTTACACGGACAGAATTTCGACTTACACCCTTACAACATTCGCTAACATACCCTTATTATTAGAATTATAATTAAAATTAAAATTAAAATATAAATTATATATATATATATATATATATATATATATATATATATATATATATATATATATATATATATATATATCGTATAGATAGAGAAGAGAGAAATAGAATATGAAAAATGATCAGAATTCGGTTTGCTTTATAGCCAGAGTTGAAATTTGGGGCTCCGCGACTCGCGGCAAAATGCTCTTCAAACTCCGCGAGTCGCGGAGAATGTATTTACAGCTCACACCCTTGGAGTTTCTCTGCCGACGGTTTTATAATATATATATATAATATATATATAATTAATATAATTAATTATATATTATATTATATTTATATGCATAGTTAACTTGTAATTTTTAGTCCGTTGCGTCGAGCGTTAAGAGTTGACTCTGGTCCCGGTTCCGGATTTTCGAACGTCCTTGCGTACAATTTTATATTTTGTATTTTGCGTTTTGAATCTTGTACTCTTGTAATTTCGAGACGTTTCTTATCAATAATTGGAACCTCTTTGATTGTCTTTTGTACTTTTGAGCTTTTTGGTCATTTGCGTCTTCAATTCGTCGAATCTGTCTTTTGTCTTCACCTTTTATTATTTAAACGAATATCACTTGTAGATAGAACAATTGCAACTAAAAGCTTGTCTTTCTTGAGGAATAATGCTATGAAATATATTTTCGTTTTTAGCATTATCAAATATTCCCACACTTGAGCGTTGCTTGTCCTCAAGCAATATTGTCTTGAAATACTAGAATCACTTCTTTATTCTTCACACTTTGTACATCAGTGATTTCTATACGGCGGTATAAACAATGGTAGTAACGATATGGTTTACAGTCCCACATGACTATAAAAATTTAGATCCATTAAGGAAATTGGATCTTTATGAAAACATTTGATCTTTTGAAAATTAAATCTAGTTTTTACCCTAGATAAGTTTTCCGGGATAACCCTTTACCGGTGTTTGCAAAATATTTTTGTGGGTTTGGTGGGTTTTAAATTTGAAAATTTTAGCTCAAAACTTGCGGTTTTGTGTCACCCACTTGCTAACCTTGTATTTGGAAAGCAACACGTCCAGTTTACTTGTCCCGTATTTTACCTTTCGGTAAACTACCGTCCGGTTGTAAAGGAAAGCGTTGAACAAGCAACTGTTAAGGCAATGTCCCGTGACATGCTTTTAATTATGGTCTATAACGTGTCGGACGCAATTACTATCCTTGGTAGGAGCAATAGTAAAGCTCACCCTTATAATTTTTTCGGTCTGGCACAAGGTCCTGTCTTTGACCACTATGCAACCACCGTTCTTACGGTTGACACCCGATTTAGTTCAGGTGACCTAATGAATTCCAGGTGAATTCCTAGGATTTTACGTTCAATGGTAATGAACGCATTGAAAATAGGGTTTTCAGAAAACAAATCGGTTTATAATTTTGATCAAAATATTTTCTCGTTCAAGCTCGAGTTTAGATATCATTGAATTCCATGAGTTTGTAATTCTCAATCTTTAAGGTCAATCTCTAGGATTGAGTAATATCAGTCTTAAAAGCTGATTTTTAATCTTTAAGGAGATTATCCTTTCTGGGGATCTGATTCATTAGTCTTATCCAGCTAATTTGCATGGTGCCCCCCATTGTACGAGATAAATCCTTCTCATGGTTAGGATAAATCTGACCACTTGGCGACCCTGTTTGATGCTGAGGTCCGTGGATTTCCTGCTGATTTTAGTGATGACTTTTCTAGATTTTTCGTCAACCTACAGCTGGTCTGGACGACAACTTCATGACCTAAATCAAGAAGCGCGTTTCTTTTTCGGAAGACTTTACTTCCTTTTAATGATGGAATTGATTCATCGTGTAGATCCATCTCTTCTTTTCTTTCATCGGGTAAAACAGTTTAGTTTAGTCCAAAGCAAAAGTATTTTCAGTTATTTGTTACAGATATATGTGACATATGTTTAAAATAACTTGGTAAATTTTCCCACACTTGGCTTTTATTTTCCTTTTTATCGTCCTCTATTCCATTTTAAATGAATTTTGACATTTTAGTTTGTTTCTTAATTTATGTTCTTTCTGAGATAACAATAATTTCGGTGTTAAAACCTAGTTTTATCGTTCATAAATATGTATAAACATGATTTGAATTCATTTAATTGAAAAATTTTACTAGAATTGGGTAGTCAGTATATAAGACTAGGGCTGTTCTTTTTTATCAGAGAGCACTAGATTCTAATACAACTACTGCTTTACTAGTATTTTTAATGGTAACCAAGTGTATAAAGTAAAAAATTTTAAAATCCGAAAGAATTTAACCCCTTCCCACACTTAAGATCTTGCAATGCCCTCATTTGCAAGAAATCAGTAACAATTTAAATTATTGAGGGTGATTTGTGTGAAAATGATTAAATTTTTACCAAAGTTTCCAAATATATTGGCGTTTGTTTGCTGAATGATAAATGGTGCACATCATTTGTTCATTCCGTCTTGTTGTTATTTCACATATATTTTGCATCTTGTCATCAAAATTAGTTGCTTTTGCTGAACTTAATGTCAGTCTTTGAAAATGCGTTGTTTTACCCTGTTGCGTACATAAGATAAACTGCAAACATATATACATATTTTTGAAGTTTGGTATATTACCCCACATTCAAAAATTATTAAAATCTAAGAATAAAAGTTAGATAATTATAAAAATGATTACAATATTAACAAAAGTATTAAACGTATCAATAATTACAAATTACAAAATAATAAAAAATAATAAGTAAACTAAGGATGATATTGGTAATAATAGGGGTTCCAGGCATAACGATAAGTGCTATAGAATGCTTCGGCAGGGTCATACGTAGGATATGGTGGCTGCATCTCTATCGACCAAGGAGGGAAGATGGGTTTCGGTGTAGGAATATAGTTTCTACCTATATGTTGGCAATGAGCTATGATCTGGTTCTGATGAACTTGCCAATCTTCAAATGCTCTCTGTCTAGCATTTTCGTATTCCTGAGAAGCTATAAACCTATGCATTTCTTGCATCTCATTCCCCCCTCCTACATTACCTTGTTGCTGGTTTCTCTCCACCTGTGGATGTCTACCATGGTATCGTACTGCGGCGTTATTTCGCCTCTTCAAAACTTTCGCACCATGGTATACATTTAAACCTATAGTATCGCGGGGTTCCGGCTCTTCTAGTAATAATCCCCCCCGACTTATATCCACACCGAGATATTCACCAATCAAAGTAATAAAAATACCACCTCCTATTATGCTATGTGGTCGCATCCCCCGAACCATAGCTGATAAATAATAACCCACACAATATGGTATACTTACAGCGCTTTGTGGGTCTCGAATACACATATGGTAAAACAAATCTTGTTCATTTACTTTTTCCTTGTTTTTACCCCTTTGTGTAATCGAATTAGCTAAAAACCTATGTATCACTCTTAATTCGGCTCTATCTATATCCAAATAAGAGTAATTTCCCCCTTTGAAACGGTGATGGCTTGTCATTTGACTCCACACACCGTGTGTATCAAAATTCTCATCTATCTTTCTACCGTTTAGTATCAATCCTCTACAATCGGCAGACGCTAACTCCTCAGGCATATATATACGTAAAGCCTGAGCCATGTCCAGTAAAGACATGTGGCGCATCGAACCGCCTAACAAAAATCTAATAAAAGAACGATCGGTTAAACTAGCTACCCGATCATTCAACTCTATACTACATAACAATTCTTCACACCATACTTTATATACAGGTCTACGTATGGTGAATAAACATATCCAGTCATTAAAAGAAGAATTACCATACCTCTGTACAAGTAATTCCCTAATTGGCCCGGCCAATTCTACAGCTTCTAAGGGTCCCCATTCTATGACCCTCGGTACCTCAACAACCTTAGAGTGAAGAGTATGCAAACCCCGTTGATATTTTGGATAATCTATCCAAAGTCTGTCAAATCTCAGGTTCGGGTGCAACTCTTCCAAATGCATATCGGAAAAGGTCATGACTGGATGAGGTACATCCTGCTTGTAGTAGTTATCCACCTCCTGTTGTTCCAAATTCTCAGCAGGAGCATTGCGGGCTTGGGATGAAGATTCACCCCTTTCATTATGCAAAACACATCAAACACAAATTTTGTGCATCCAAATATGCATTAGTGTCAGCAAAATCATCAATCAAAATAATTACAATGACATTATCAATTTATATCAAACTTAAGCTCATTTTCACATTTTTATCAAATCTACACTTTTTCAAATAAGCATATACGAAAATGTTCGCCAAGTTCATAAACATTCAACTCAAATAACATGTCAAAATAATCATTATTAGCAATTAAACAAGTCTCAAATGGCATTATCTTTCAAAAATCAAGTTCATGAATTTTAGACTTGAAAAAGTCCACTTTAATTCTCAAAATCATGTTTAGGCTCAAAGTTTGGATCATTTAACTACCTAAACATGTTACACTACTTAATTTAGCAACAATTCATGACAAAAATCGACCATAACCTGTTTATATCAAAAAGCCCCAAATTTGCTCAAGAACACAAACCCTAGATTACTCAAAATTTGAAGTTTAAGGCTTCTAATCATGTTAAACAGCATCAATCTAGGTTATACAAGCATAATACATAAACAATTTAAGCTTAATTACACTAAAAAGCATCAAAATCAAATTGGGGAAAAAATAGCTCAAGAACACCAAATTTCGGATTAAATGGTGTTTAGGTGTAGAAATTTACCATTTTTCTTGAGTAATTCTTAGATAGCATCCTTCTCAACATGATTTTAGCAAAAAATTTGGTGATTAACGGTTAAAAATTGGGATTTTTGGGGGTGTTTTTCGGGTTTTTCGGGTGCAGAATTCGCTGTGTTTTTGTAGTTTTGGGTTGGGGACTGATCTGTTCTGCAGTTATATTTTTTTCCGGTTTTTAGTCTCTCCGCGACTCGCGGTGAAACACCCTTTAAACTCCGCGAGTCGCGGAGTTTTTTTTTTTTTTTTTTTTTTTTTTTTTTATAATCATTAACTTTTGAAAACAATTAAGAAATTAATTTTAAAATTTTGTTTCCCTTGTTATTTAGGACGAGGTCGTTTCGGATCGATGTCCTAGTCCGTCTCTCGACAAAATTTTAAAATTTGTCTTTTTGTAGCGATTGTTTTAAAAGCTAAGATTTTTGGGTTTTTTAATGTTTTTGGCATACTTTAAATTAATAAGATTAAAAATAATGATAATAAAAGTTCTCGTCCCTCCCTTGGGTAAAGCAATTTCGGTTCAAAGACCTAGTCTTCAACTTACGACGAATTTTAAAAATCATATTCTTAACTTAATGAGATAAAGTAAATTTTTGTTTTTAAATTCACACAACTTAAATATAAAATTCAAAATTAATATTAAAAATTCACACCAAACTCAAAATTTAAAATGCATAAAATTAAAATTTTATATTTTAAAAATTAAAAATTCACACTAAACTTAAAATTAATTTTTCAAATATTTACAATTTTAAATATATTGTTTTTACAAAGTTTACAATATTAATTTAAGATTTAAATATTAATTTTAAAAACATGGTAAAAAATAAATTTAAAAATCTTTTTGTCTTTTTATCCCACTTTAATCAATCAAATATTATCAAAAATATGCGCCCCTCTTTTCGGTAAAGTAATTTCGGTTCCAAGACCTAATTTAACTCATGACGAATTTTTGAAATATTTTGGGTTGATTGATTAAAGATATTTATACCTTAAGAATAAACGTTAAATTTCGCAGTGATGTAATAAATTTTTGAATGATATCAATAATTTCGGTCGCCAAACCTAATTTTATTCAATACCAATTTAATACTTTTTAGCGAACAAATTAGCGTTTATTATCAAAAGGTTAAAAATAAAAATAAAAATAAAAACTGTACAGACATACCTGTGAAATAGATTTCTTAGTTATATGATCTATTCCATTCATAAGATAGTCGGTTTAATTGGTTTTCCATTGCTACATAAGCGTAACCTCGAGCATTCAGTGTCTTTTCTTCTAAACATATGAACGGTCCGTCTCTGCATAAAGTAACAAATTCGGTATTTGAATAGGTTTGATTATTTGAACATTTACCTCCATGTGACCATTTTCCGCATTTGTGACATCTTTCTAGGTGTCGTGCTCTTCTTTTTGCTGCGGATTTTGATTTTCCTTTACCAAATTGTAACTTATTATCTTCGCATCTGGATTCTTTTCTAACTCCGTCCATTCTTTCTCTGATTACTGATACTATTTCACTCGGTAGTATGTCATTATTACGTTTAGTGATCAAAGCGTGAAGCATTAGACCATGGTTTAGTTCACAGGCAGTCTTCATTTTGTAAAAACCTAAAAAAAATAAAAATTCAGAATGGGGGGAGAAGACTAGTTCTTTAGGGTCTGCTAGGGAAAGACCATTCGGGTTCCATTTTCGAGAACTACACGAAAACAAACAATCTAACTCTAACAGAAATACATATTATCCTTTAAAGACTTGATTCTCCCCACACTTAGTTAGCTGTGGTGTCGAAATTGTGATTAACTTCGTTGTCGACTTCCATCGGACCATGTATGTAATGTTTAACTCTGTGACCATTAACTTTAAATTCAATCCCATTTGAATTTATCAATTCTATCGTTCCGTATGGGAAAACTCTTTTGACTATGAATGGTCCAGACCATCTTGATTTCAATTTTCCAGGAAATAGCTTGAATCGTGAATTGAAAAGAAGAACTCTGTCTCCTTCTTTAAATTCTTTTGAACTTCTGATTCTTTTATCATGCCATTTCTTCGTTCTTTCTTTATAGATTAACGAATTTTCGTATGCTTCATGTCTTAATTCTTCTAATTCGTTTAGTTGACTTAATCGTATACGTCCAGCTTCATGTAAATCAAGATTACATGTCTTCAAAGCCCAAAATGCTTTGTGTTCAATTTCTACTGGAAGATGACATGCTTTTCCATAAACAAGTCTAAAAGGTGTGGTTCCAATTGGAGTTTTGTAGGCTGTTCTAAAAGCCCAGAGTGCATCCTCCAATTTAATGGACCATTCCTTCGGATTTGATCCTACGGTTTTCTCTAGAATACGTTTTAAAGCTCGGTTGGTATTTTCAACTTGTCCACTTGTTTGTGGATGATATGCGGTGGAGATTTTATGAGTTACTCCATATCTTTTAAGAACTTTCTCAAGTTGATTATTACAGAAATGAGTACCCCGATCACTTATTAAAGCTTTCGGTGTTCCAAACCTTGCAAAAAGACGTTTTAAAAAGTTGACTACAACTCGTGCATCGTTAGTTGGGAGAGCTTGTGCTTCCGCCCATTTAGATACATAATCAATGGCTACGAGTATATATAGATTATTATGAGATTTTGGAAATGGACCCATAAAGTCAATACCCCAAATGTCAAATACTTCACATACTTGGATGACATTTTGTGGCATTTCATCACGTTGACTTATTTTTCCGGCCCTTTGACATGCATCACAGGATTTGCAAAGAAGGTGTGCGTCTTTGTAAATTGTAGGCCAATAGAATCCAGCTTCATAAACTTTTGTTGCTGTTAGTTGAGGCCCATAATGCCCTCCTGTTGGTCCTGTGTGACAATGGTTTAAAATTTTACTAGCTTCATCTCCAAATACACATCGGCGTATTATTCCATCGGGACAACTTTTAAACAGATGTGGATCTTCCCAAAAATAGTGTTTTATATCACTGAAGAATTTCTTTCGTCTTTGGTACGATAATCCTTTTTCAAGGAATCCACAAACTAAGTAGTTTGCATAGTCTGCAAACCATGGGATTTCTTTATAATCTATCTTCAATAGATATTCATCAGGAAAGTTGTCTTGTATGGCTGACTCATTTAGAACTTCTAATTCGGGATTTTCAAGACGAGAAAGATGATCAGCGGCGAGATTTTCTGCTCCTCTTTTATCTCGGATTTCAATATCAAACTCTTGTAAGAGTAAGATCCAACGGATTAATCTTGGTTTAGCATCTTGTTTTGAAAATAGGTATCTAAGAGCAGAATGGTCGGTATAGACCACCGTTTTTGCTAGAACGAGATATGATCGAAATTTGTCAAAAGCAAAGACAATAGCAAGGAGTTCTTTTTCAGTAGTTGTATAGTTCGTTTGTGCTCCTTGTAATGTCTTACTAGCATAATATATAGGTTGAAATCGTTTTTCAATCCTTTGTCCTAAAACGGCTCCCATTGCAAAATCACTTGCATCGCACATTAGTTCAAATGGTAGATTCCAATTTGGTGTTATCATGATCAGTGCATTAGTGAGTTTTTCTTTAAGAATATTAAAAGATTTGATACACTCATCTGAAAAGATGAATGGCGCATCCTTTTCTAGGAGTTTATTCATAGGAGTGGCAATTTTAGAAAAATCTTTTATGAAACGTCGGTAAAAACCGGCATGCCCTAGAAAACTCCTAACTCCTCTAACATTGGTGGGATGTGGAAGTTTAGCAATTACATCTACTTTAGCTATATCCACTTCAATTCCTTCTTTTGAAATTTTATGTCCAAGAACGATGCCTTCTTTAACCATGAAATGGCATTTCTCCCAATTAAGTACTAGATTTGATTTTTCGCATCTAATTAGCATTCGTTCCAGATTAACTAGACATGATTTAAATGTATCACCGAAGACTGAAAAGTCATCCATGAAAACTTCCATGCATTCTTCTATCATGTCATGAAAAATCGCCATCATACACCTTTGAAAGGTTGCAGGGGCGTTACAAAGTCCAAATGGCATGCATTTGTAAGCAAAAGTACCATAAGGGCACGTGAATGTGGTTTTCTCTTGGTCCTCGGGTGCTATTGGAATTTGAAAATATCCGGAAAATCCATCTAGAAAACAATAGTAACTATTTCCGGCTAATCTTTCCAACATTTAATCTATGAAAGGTAAGGGAAAGTGATCTTTTCTGGTGGCGTCATTTAATTTTCTATAATCAATACATACACGCCATCCTGTTACAGTCCTAGTAGGAATAAGCTCATTTTTCTCATTTGTGATGACAGTCATGCCACCCTTCTTAGGCACGCATTGAACTGGGCTTACCCATGGACTATCAGAGATTGGATAAATTAAACCTGCATCTAGCAGTTTAATAATCTCTTTCTTAACTACATCTTGCATATTAGGATTTAGTCTTCGTTGGCGTTGCACATACGTTTTATGACCTTCTTCCATAAGGATTTTATGTGTGCAATACGAAGGACTTATTCCTTTAATATCATGAATCTTCCATGCAATGGCTGGTTTATGAGCTTTCAACACAGAAATGAGTTGTGATTTCTCATTTTCAGTAAGAGAAGACGATATTATTACAGGTAATTCAGATTCACCATGTAAATAAGCGTATTCCAAATGGTTTGGAAGTGGCTTTAACTCTAATTTCGGAGGTTCTTCTATCGATGATTTATATCGATATCTGTCTTCTTCTTTTAGCATTTGAATTTCTTCTGTTGTTGGTTCATATCCATTAGCTATAAGTGTAGCTAACATTTCAGCTTCATCAATTGGTTCATTACCTTCTCCTAAAGAACATTCTCCTGTTCCTTGTAATTCTGGAAATTCTTCTAATAATTCTGCATGTGCATCTATAGTTTGAATATAATAACATGTATCATCTGCAGATTGTGGTTGTTGCATTGCTCTATCAACTGAAAAGGTAACACTCTCATCCTCTATACTTAGGGTCAGTTTCTTACCGAACACGTCTATCATTGCTTTAGCCGTGTTTAAAAATGGTCTTCCTAATATGAGGGGAACTTGAGAATCTTCTTCCATGTCCAGAACAACAAAATCTACTGGAAATACTAAAGTACCAACTTTAACTAGCATGTTCTCCATTATCCCTCTAGGATATTTTATTGATCTATCGGCTAGTTGTATGCTTATTCTGGTTGGTTTCAATTCTCCAAGGTCTAGTTTAGCGTATAGTGAATACGGCATTAGATTTATACTAGCACCTAAGTCTGCCAATGCTTCTATTGAACTAAGACTACCCAGAAAACATGGAATTGTGAAACTTCCTGGATCAGATAGTTTTTCTGGTATCTTATTCAACAGCACTGCTGAACAATTAGCATTCATAATAACAGCCGAGAGTTCTTCCATTTTCTTTCTATTTGAGATTAGATCTTTCAAGAATTTAGCATATCTTGGCATTCCTGAAATCACATCAATGAAAGGAAGATTTACATTTATCTGTTTAAACATATCCAAGAATTTGGATTGCTCGGCTTCAAGTTTCTCTTTCTTCATTTTACTCGGGTAAGGAAGTGGTGGTTGGTATGGTTTAACATAAGGTTTATCCTTAACTGTGTTATCTTCATTAACCTTTTCAACTACCGGTTCTTTTTCCTTTTCTTGATCAGGTTGTGGTTCTTGTAGAGTAGGAATAGTTTCATCAGAAGTTACAGGTATTTCAGGTGGTTTAAGTGTTGTACCACTTCTTGTGGTAATGGCTTTAGCTGTTTCATTCCGGGGGTTAGCATTTGTATCACTAGGTAGACTTCCCGGTTTTCTTTCACCTATTAACCTTGCTAGGTTACTTACTTCTTGTTCCAGATTTTGAATAGAAGCTTGTTGATTTCTAAATGCTTGAGCATTTTGTTCATTGGTTTGTTTCTGAGATGTGAAAAACTGCGTTTGAGTTTCAACTAGCTTCGTCATCATATCTTCTAAATTTGGTTTTTTATCATCGGTTTGTTGTGGTGGTTTGTTTTGACAATTAGGTCTTTGCTGATTATAAGTATTATTGGATACTTGTTGATTGCTAGGACCTTGTTGGTTGTTGTATGGAATATTTCGGTTATAATTCTGGTTTTGATTGTAAATCGGTCTTGGCGGTTGATAATTATTCTGATAATTATTTCCAGGCCTTTGGTTTATGTATGAAATATTCTCTCTTTGTTCCATTGTTAATTCAATACTGAGACAATCTTTTGTCAAATGTGGTCCTCCACACTGCTCACAACTAATTCGTATTGAGTGAATATCCTTAGTCATCTTTTCCATTCGTCTCTCCACAGCATCTATCTTTGCGGAAATGGAATCTAAGTCATGACTAGAATCGGCTCTAGCTGCTTTAGATGATCTAACGATATCTTTTTCTTGGTGCCACTCATGTGAGTGGGAAGCAGTATTATCAATAATTTTGTAAGCATCAGTTTCGGTTTTCTTCATAATAGAACCACCAGCTGCTATATCTATGTCTTTTCTTGTAGTGATGTCGCATCCTTGGTAGAATACTTGTACTATTTGACAGGTGTCTAAACCATGTTGCGGACATCCTCTTAATAACTTTCCATATCTTGTCCACGCCTCATATAGAGTTTCATTTGGTTTCTGTGTGAACGTAACAATTTCTGCTTGAAGTCTTACGGCTTTAGATGCAGGAAAGAATTGTTTAAGAAATTTGTCAATTAAAACATCCCATGTATCAATCGCCCCTTCAGGTAACGATTCCAACCAATCTTTGGCTTCTCCCTTTAAAGTCCAGGGAAATAACATGAGATATATCTGTTCATCCTCCACTTCTCGTATTTTAAATAGTGTGCAGATCCTATTAAAGGTACGTAGATGTTCATTTGGATCTTCCTTCGGCACACCACTAAATTGGCATTGATTAGTCACCATGTGTAGAATTTGTCCTTTGATTTCATAATCTGGCGCATTAATGTCTGGATGAGTAATTGCGTGACCTTGGCCAGTGCGTTTAGCTCTCATTCGGTCTTCCATACTTAAAGGTTCCAGATTCTCCATAATTGAATTTGTTGAATCGGTATCACTAGATGATTCTGATTTAATGGTTCGTTCCTCAACAATCTCTGTTTGAATGATTGGTGGTTCCGGAGGAAAGTTTAATGGTTCAGGATCTACGAACCGTTCCTGAATATTTTCCGGATTCTCAATTGTGAGGTTGGGTTCAAAAAATGGATTATCGGAAATTTGAACTGAAGTACTTGGTCGACTGGATGACGATTCTAAAGAAAAATCAACGGCGGTTATATTTGCTAAATGTCTTGATCTAGTTACAGGTGGTGAACGTACAAAAGGTGATGAACGTCTTGCTCGGTGCATTCACTGAATATCCTATTAGTTTTTAAAAGGAAAGAAAAATTATAATAAGTTATCCAATCAATAGACTTTTCTGATTTTGCCCACGTTTCGAATAGCCAAAAGATGCAGCAGAGGGGCAGGATTCGTTTGGTCTCAATATAATTGAGGACTGTTTGGCTCCAATAACCCGGTCCACGTACAAATCCAACTATTACTACGAACCAGAAAATTTTGATGTCTATTAATTTAACCACTTAAAATAAATTTTCGTAATTTTAAGAAATTTAGATAAGAAGTAGAAAAAATTCTAAGTCCTAAAAACTAGAATGGCGAGAAATAAGAGAGAAAAAGAGTTCGTCGTAAAAGGTCGAAAAAGAAAAAAAATGGTTGAAAAATAAAAGGTGACGGAAAAATAAAAGAAACTTATAAAAACTTAAAAATACTTGACTAACCTAACCTTATTACTACAACTAACTTAAAATTATAATCGCAAATTGATATTACTAATTGGAATGATAATTGATACATAGTAAAAGGTCTAAAAATATTAAAGCTTACAGGAAAAACTAAATTCCAAATGGAAATAACTTAAAAAGAAACTAAAACTTAAAAAGGCGTCGCAAAATTCTAAAGCACCTAAATCTTAGTCTAAAGAAAAAGCACTTAAGGAATTCTACGGCAAAGCCTAAAAATCTAGGAGTAAAAATAACTATAGAAAAAACTAAGTTTAAAATTAAATATGAGCTAAAAATACAAAAGTTACGCTACAACGATTAAAAAGGGACAAAATATAAAAATATACAAAAAGTTGTAAAAAGTACAATTTTTATAAAAATATTATTTTTATATTATTTTTTTAATAAAACTACTAATTTTACAATTTAATAAAACTAATTAATACTAAATACATAAATTAAATAAAAAGTAAAAATAAAAATAAAACTAATAATAATAATAATAATAATTAGGTTTAAATAATAATTATAATTAATAATAAACCGTAATTAATGCTGAATTAGGGCTTCCTGTCGCCTGTCAGATACCCTCCGCGAGTTGCGGTAATTAATGAAGAAAACCCCGCGAGTCGCGGGGTTCAGAAATTCAGTTGACAGATTTATAATTTCAACGCGTTTTTCTTTATTTATTTTTTTTATTTTATTTTCTGTTTTCTGTTTTTTTTATATAAATAAAAGATATTTAATAAAACTTATATTTTTATAAACTAAACTAAAAATAAAGAAACTTATAAAACTTAAATATTTAACAAAATCTTAAAAATACTTATATTTTTGTTTTTCTTTCTATATTTTTCGAATATTTAAAACGTATTTTTACAAAACGAATTTTAATAAAAGTAAACAAAAAATCTTTTTTTTTATTTTATATTTTAGCGTTGCGTTTTCGGCTTTTAAGATAACTTTCCCCGGCAGCGGCGCCAAAAATTACTTGATGTTATGCGAGGTGTATATAAAATAGTTATTAATTTTAGCAGGAAATACTATTAAATACGATACAATTTTACACAAGATATTTATTTATTTATAGAATGGATATACTTAAACCTTGCTACAACACTTATAGGCAGTGTACCTAATCGTACAGTAGTGTAGTTTTTAGTAAGTCCGGTTCGTTCCACAGGGAAATCTTTAAACAAAGCTCAACGCTATATTAGTTTACTTTTATTAAAAATAAGTAATATTATTATTATAAAGGGAGGTTTTTACCGTTTAATGACCGGTTTGTCGATTTTAAGACTTTAGTCGCAGTTAAAACCTAATGTAAAATATTAAATAAATAAAAGACTTAAATTAAAACTTAAAGTAAATAACGATAATGAAATTGCGAATAATAAAAGTGCGATAAACTTGCGATAATTAAAAAATACGATAATTAAAAGTGCGATTAAATAACAATAAATAAAAGTGCGATAATTAGAAGTGCAATTAAATATAAAATAAAGGAAATTAAATATGAAATAAAAGAATTATGCTTATTTAAACTTCCGTAATCATGATGTTTGACGTGTTGATTTTAGTTTTATGCCCATGGGTTAATTGTCCTTTGTCCTGGATTATTTAATATGTCCGTCTGGTTTTTGTCCATAACAGTCCATCAGTCATAAATATAAAGTGCGAGTGTCCTCATCAAATTATTCTTATACCCGAAGTTAAATATTCCAACTAATTGGGGATTCGAATTGTAACAAGGTTTTAATACTTTGTTTAATGAATACACCAGGTTATCGACTGCGTGTAAACCAAGGTTTTACTACTTTGTTAACAATTACACCAATTACCCTTGAATGTAATTTCACCCCTGTTTTAATTATTCTAGTGGCTATTAATCCATTCCCGTGTCCGGTTAAATGAACGATTATTCGTACATATAAATACCCCGCCCATCGTGTCCGATTGAGTGTATATGGTAATTTATAGGGACGCCCAATTGTAAATCTTTATATTAACATTAACAAACTATCATTTAGTTAAACAAATATAAAGCCCATTAATAGCCCATAGTCTAATTTCCACAAGTGTCGTTCTTTTTATCCAAACCCCAATTATGGTACAAAGCCCAATTACCCAATTTTAGTAATTAGCCCAACATCATGATTACTTCGTTTTAAATAAGCATAATTCTTTTATTTCATATTTAATTTCCTTTATTTTATATTTAATTGTACTTCTAATTATCGCACTTTTATTTATTGTTATTTAATCGCACTTTTAATTATCGTATTTTTTAATTATCGCAAGTTTATCGCACTTTTATTATTCGCAATTTCATTATCGTTATTTACTTTAAGTTTTAATTTAAGTCTTTTATTTATTTAATATTTTACATTAGGTTTTAACTGCGACTAAAGTCTTAAAATCGACAAACCGGTCATTAAACGGTAAAAACCTCCCTTTATAATAATAATATTACTTATTTTTAATAAAAGTAAACTAATATAGCGTTGAGCTTTGTTTAAAGATTTCCCTGTGGAACGAACCGGACTTACTAAAAACTACACTACTGTACGATTAGGTACACTGCCTATAAGTGTTGTAGCAAGGTTTAAGTATATCCATTCTATAAATAAATAAATATCTTGTGTAAAATTGTATCGTATTTAATAGTATTTCCTGCTAAAATTAATAACTATTTTATATACACCTCGCATAACATCAAGTAATTTTTGGCGCCGCTGCCGGGGAGCGTTAAGAGTTGACTCTGGTCCCGGTTCCGGATTTTCGAACGTCCTTGCGTACAATTTTGTATTTTGCGTTTTGAATCTTGTACTCTTGTAATTTCGAGACGTTTCTTATCAATAATTGGAACCTCTTTGATTGTCTTTTGTACTTTTGAGCTTTTTGGTCGTTTGCGTCTTCAATTCGTCGAATCTGTCTTTTATCTTCACCTTTTATTATTTAAACGAATATCACTTGTAGATAGAACAATTGCAACTAAAAGCTTGTCTTTCTTGAGGAATAATGCTATGAAATATATGTTCGTTTTTAGCATTATCAAATTGAAAAAGTGTAGATTTAATAGTAATGTCGGCGCCAAAAATTACTTGATGTTATGCGAGGTGTATATAAAATAGTTATTAATTTTAGCAGGAAATACTATTAAATACGATACAATTTTACACAAGATATTTATTTATTTATAGAATGGATATACTTAAACCTTGCTACAACACTTATAGGCAGTGTACCTAATCGTACAGTAGTGTAGTTTTTAGTAAGTCCGGTTCGTTCCACAGGGAAATCTTTAAACAAAGCTCAACGCTATATTAGTTTACTTTTATAAAAATACAAACATATATATAAGTAATATTATTATTATAAAGGGGGGTTTTTACCGTTTAATGACCGGTTTTAAGACTTTAGTCGCAGTTAAAACCTAATGTAAAATATTAAATAAATAAAAGACTTAATTTAAAGCGTAAAGTAAATAACGATAATGAAATTGCGAATAATAAAAGTACGATAAAATAAAATTGCGATAATTAAAAAGTACGATAATTAAAAGTGCGATTAAATAACAATAAATAAAAGTGCGATAATTAGAAGTGCAATTAAATATAAAATAAAGGAAATTAAATATGAAATAAAAGAATTATGCTTATTTAAACTTCCGTAATCATGATGTTTGACGTGTTGATTTTAGTTTTATGCCCATGGGTTAATTGTCCTTTGTCCTGGATTATTTAATCTGTCCGTCTGGTTTTTGTCCATAACAGTCCATCAGTCATACATATAAAGTGCGAGTGTCCTCATCAAATTATTCTTATACCCGAAGTTAAATATTCCAACTAATTGGGGATTCGAATTGTAACAAGGTTTTAATACTTTGTTTAATGAATACACCAGGTTATCGACTGCGTGTAAACCAAGGTTTTACTACTTTGTTAACAATTACACCAATTACCCTTGAATGTAATTTCACCCCTGTTTTAATTATTCTAGTGGCTATTAATCCATTCCCGTGTCCGGTTAAATGAACGATTATTCGTACATATAAATACCCCGCCCATCGTGTCCGATTGAGTGTATATGGTAATTTATAGGGACGCCCAATTGTAAATCTTTATATTAACATTAACAAACTATCATTTAGTTAAACAAATATAAAGCCCATTAATAGCCCATAGTCTAATTTCCACAAGTGTCGTTCTTTTTATCCAAACCCCAATTATGGTACAAAGCCCAATTACCCAATTTTAGTAATTAGCCCAACATCATGATTACTTCGTTTTAAATAAGCATAATAATAACTTAGCTACGAGACATTAATATAAAAAGGTTGAACATAACTTACAATGATTAAAAATAGCGTAGCGTTACACGGACAGAATTTCGACTTACACCCTTACAATATTCGCTAACATACCCTTATTATTAGAATTATATTTAAAATTAAAATTAAAATATAAATTATATATATATATTTTACGTATATATGAGAGAAGAGAAAAATAGAATATAAAAAATGATCAGAATTCGGTTTGCTTTATAGCCAGAGTTGAAATTTGGGGCTCCGCGACTCGCGGCAAAATGCTCTTCAAACTCCGCGAGTCGCGGAGAATGTATTTACAGCTCACACCCTTGGAGTTTCTCTGCCGACGGTTTTATAATATATATATATAATATATATATAATTAATATAATTAATTATATATTATATTATATTTATATGCATAGTTAACTTGTAATTTTTAGTCCGTTGCGTCGAGCGTTAAGAGTTGACTCTGGTCCCGGTTCCGGATTTTCGAACGTCCTTGCGTACAATTTTATATTTTGTATTTTGCGTTTTGAATCTTGTACTCTTGTAATTTCGAGACGTTTCTTATCAATAATTGGAACCTCTTTGATTGTCTTTTGTACTTTTGAGCTTTTTGGTCGTTTGCGTCTTCAATTCGTCGAATCTGTCTTTTGTCTTCACCTTTTATTATTTAAACGAATATCACTTGTAGATAGAACAATTGCAACTAAAAGCTTGTCTTTCTTGAGGAATAATGCTATGAAATATATGTTCGTTTTTAGCATTATCAAATATTCCCACACTTGAGCGTTGCTTGTCCTCAAGCAATATTGTCTTGAAATACTAGAATCACTTCTTTATTCTTCACACTTTGTACATCAGTGATTTCTATACGGCGGTATAAACAATGGTAGTAACGATATGGTTTACAGTCCCACATGACTATAAAAATTTAGATCCATTAAGGAAATTGGATCTTTATGAAAACATTTGATCTTTTGAAAATTAAATCTAGTTTTTACCCTAGATAAGTTTTCCGGGATAACCCTTTACCGGTGTTTGCAAAATATTTTTGTGGGTTTGGTGGGTTTTAAATTTGAAAATTTTAGCTCAAAACTTGCGGTTTTGTGTCACCCACTTGCTAACCTTGTATTTGGAAAGCAACACGTCCAGTTTACTTGTCCCGTATTTTACCTTTCGGTAAACTACCGTCCGGTTGTAAAGGAAAGCGTTGAACAAGCAACTGTTAAGGCAATGTCCCGTGACATGCTTTTAATTATGGTCTATAACGTGTCGGACGCAATTACTATCCTTGGTAGGAGCAATAGTAAAGCTCACCCTTATAATTTTTTCGGTCTGGCACAAGGTCCTGTCTTTGACCACTATGCAACCACCGTTCTTACGGTTGACACCCGATTTAGTTCAGGTGACCTAATGAATTCCAGGTGAATTCCTAGGATTTTACGTTCAATGGTAATGAACGCATTGAAAATAGGGTTTTCAGAAAACAAATCGGTTTATAATTTTGATCAAAATATTTTCTCGTTCAAGCTCGAGTTTAGATATCATTGAATTCCATGAGTTTGTAATTCTCAATCTTTAAGGTCAATCTCTAGGATTGAGTAATATCAGTCTTAAAAGCTGATTTTTAATCTTTAAGGAGATTATCCTTTCTGGGGATCTGATTCATTAGTCTTATCCAGCTAATTTGCATGGTGCCCCCCCATTGTACGAGATAAATCCTTCTCATGGTTAGGATAAATCTGACCACTTGGCGACCCTGTTTGATGCTGAGGTCCGTGGATTTCCTGCTGATTTTAGTGATGACTTTTCTAGATTTTTCGTCAACCTACAGCTGGTCTGGACGACAACTTCATGACCTAAATCAAGAAGCGCGTTTCTTTTTCGGAAGACTTTACTTCCTTTTAATGATGGAATTGATTCATCGTGTAGATCCATCTCTTCTTTTCTTTCATCGGGTAAAACAGTTTAGTTTAGTCCAAAGCAAAAGTATTTTCAGTTATTTGTTACAGATATATGTGACATATGTTTAAAATAACTTGGTAAATTTTCCCACACTTGGCTTTTATTTTCCTTTTTATCGTCCTCTATTCCATTTTAAATGAATTTTGACATTTTAGTTTGTTTCTTAATTTATGTTCTTTCTGAGATAACAATAATTTCGGTGTTAAAACCTAGTTTTATCGTTCATAAATATGTATAAACATGATTTGAATTCATTTAATTGAAAAATTTTACTAGAATTAGGTAGTCAGTATATAAGACTAGGGCTGTTCTTTTTTATCAGAGAGCACTAGATTCTAATACAACTACTGCTTTACTAGTATTTTTAATGGTAACCAAGTGTATAAAGTAAAAAAATTTAAAATCCGAAAGAATTTAACCCCTTCCCACACTTAAGATCTTGCAATGCCCTCATTTGCAAGAAATCAGTAACAATTTAAATTATTGAGGGTGATTTGTGTGAAAATGATTAAATTTTTACCAAAGTTTCCAAATATATTGGCGTTTGTTTGCTGAATGATAAATGGTGCACATCATTTGTTCATTCCGTCTTGTTGTTATTTCACATATATTTTGCATCTTGTCGTCAAAATTAGTTGCTTTTGCTGAACTTAATGCCAGTCTTTGAAAATGCGTTGTTTTACCCTGTTGCGTACATAAGATAAACTGCAAACATATATACATATTTTTGAAGTTTGGTATATTACCCCACATTAAAAAATTATTAAAATCTAAGAATAAAAGTTAGATAATTATAAAAATGATTACAATATTAACAAAAGTATTAAACGTATCAATAATTACAAATTACAAAATAATAAAAAATAATAAGTAAACTAAGGATGATATTGGTACCAATAGGGGTTCCAGGCATAACCATAAGTGCTATAGAATGCTTCGGCAGGGTCATACGTAGGATATGGTGGCTGCATCTCTATCGACCAAGGAGGGAAGATGGGTTTCGGTGTAGGAATATAGTTTCTACCTATATGTTGGCAATGAGCTATGATCTGGTTCTGATGAACTTGCCAATCTTCAAATGCTCTCTGTCTAGCATTTTCGTATTCCTGAGAAGCTATAAACCTATGCATTTCTTGCATCTCATTCCCCCCTCCTACATTACCTTGCTGCTGGTTTCTCTCCACCTGTGGATGTCTACCATGGTATCGTACTGCGGCGTTATTTCGCCTCTTCAAAACTTTCGCACCATGGTATACATTTAAACCTATAGTATCGCGGGGTTCCGGTTCTTCTACTAATAATCCCCCCGACTTATATCCACACCGAGATATTCACCAATCAAAGTAATAAAAATACCACCTCCTATTATGCTATGTGGTCGCATCTCCCGAACCATAGCTGATAAATAATAACCCACACAATATGGTATACTTACAACGCTTTGTGGGTCTCGAATACACATATGGTAAAACAAATCCTGTTCATTTACTTTTTCCTTGTTTTTACCCCTTTGTGTAATCGAATTAGCTAAAAACCTATGTATCACTCTTAATTCGGCTCTATCTATATCCAAATAAGAGTAATTTCCCCCTTTGAAACGGTGATGGCTTGTCATTTGACTCCACACACCGTGTGTATCAAAATTCTCATCTATCTTTCTACCGTTTAGTATCAATCCTCTACAATCGGCAGACGCTAACTCCTCAGGCGTATATATACGTAAAGCCTGAGCCATGTCCAGTAAAGACATGTGGCGCATCGAACCGCCTAACAAAAATCTAATAAAAGAACGATCGGTTAAACTAGCTACCCGATCATTCAACTCTATACTACATAACAATTCTTCACACCATACTTTATATACAGGTCTACGTATGGTGAATAAACATATCCAGTCATTAAAAGAAGAATTACCATACCTCTGTACAAGTAATTCCCTAATTGGCCCGGCCAATTCTACAGCTTCTAAGGGTCCCCATTCTATGACTCTCGGTACCTCAACAACCTTAGAGTGAAGAGTATGCAAACCCCGTTGATATTTTGGATAATCTATCCAAAGTCTGTCAAATCTCAGGTTCGGGTGCAACTCTTCCAAATGCATATCGGAAAAGGTCATGACTGGATGAGGTACATCCTGCTTGTAGTAGTTATCCACCTCCTGTTGTTCCAAATTCTCAGCAGGAGCATTGCGGGCTTGGGATGAAGATTCACCCCTTTTATTCTGCAAAACACATCAAACACAAATTTTGTGCATCCAAATATGCATTAGTGTCAGCAAAATCATCAATCAAAATAATTACAATGACATTATCAATTTATATCAAACTTAAGCTCATTTTCACATTTTTATCAAATCTACACTTTTTCAAATAAGCATATACGAAAATGTTCGCCAAGTTCATAAACATTCAACTCAAATAACATGTCAAAATAATCATTATTAGCAATTAAACAAGTCTCAAATGGCATTATCTTTCAAAAATCAAGTTCATGAATTTTAGACTTGAAAAAGTCCACTTTAATTCTCAAAATCATGTTTAGGCTCAAAGTTTGGATCATTTAACTACCTAAACATGTTACACTACTTAATTTAGCAACAATTCATGACAAAAATCGGCCATAACCTGTTTATATCAAAAAGCCCCAAATTTGCTCAAGAACACAAACCCTAGATTATTCAAAATTTGAAGTTTAAGGCTTCTAATCATGTTAAACAGCATCAATCTAGGTTATACAAGCATAATACATAAACAATTTAAGTCTAATTACACTAAAAAACATCAAAATCAAATTGGGGAAAAAATAGCTCAAGAACACCAAATTTCGGATTAAATGGTGTTTAGGTGTAGAAATTTACCGTTTTTCTTGAGTAATTCTTAGATAGCATCCTTCTCAACATGATTTTAGCAAAAGATTTGGTGATTAACGGTTAAAAATTGTGATTTTGGGGTGTATTTTTCGGGTTTTTCGGGTGCAGAATTCGCTGTGTTTTTGTTGTTTTGGGTTGGGGACTGATCTGTTCTGCAGTTATATTTTTTTCCGGTTTTTAGTCTCTCCGCGACTCGCGGTGAAACACCCTTTAAACTCCGCGAGTCGCGGAGTTTTTTTTTTTTTTTTTTTTTTTTTAATCATTAACTTTTGAAAACAATTAAGAAATTAATTTTAAAATTTTGTTTCCCTTGTTATTTAGGACGAGGTCGTTTCGGATCGATGTCCTAGTCCGTCTCTCGACAAAATTTTAAAATTTGTCTTTTTGTAGCGATTGTTTTAAAAGCTAAGATTTTTGGGTTTTTTAATGTTTTTGGCATACTTTAAATTAATAAGATTAAAAATAATGATAATAAAAGTTCTCGTCCCTCCCTTGGGTAAAGCAATTTCGGTTCAACGACCTAGTCTTCAACTTACGACGAATTTTAAAAATCATATTCTTAACTTAATGAGATAAAGTAAATTTTTGTTTTTAAATTCACACAACTTAAATATAAAATTCAAAATTAATATTAAAAATTCACACCAAACTCAAAATTTAAAATGCATAAAATTAAAATTTTATATTTTAAAAATTAAAAATTCACACTAAACTTAAAATTAATTTTTCAAATATTTAGAATTTTAAATATATTGTTTTTACAAAGTTTACAATATTAATTTAAGATTTAAATATTAATTTTAAAAACATGGTAAAAAATAAATTTAAAAATCTTTTTGTCTTTTTATCCCACTTTAATCAATCAAATATTATCAAAAATATGCGCCCCTCTTTTCGGTAAAGTAATTTCGGTTCCAAGACCTAATTTAACTCATGACGAATTTTTGAAATATTTTGGGTTGATTGATTAAAGATATTTATACCTTAAGAATAAACGTTAAATTTCGCAGTGATGTAATAAATTTTTGAATGATATCAATAATTTCGGTCGCCAAACCTAATTTTATTCAATACCAATTTAATACTTTTTAGCGAACAAATTAGCGTTTATTATCAAAAGGTTAAAAATAAAAATAAAAATAAAAACTGTACAGACATACCTGTGAAATAGATTTCTTAGTTATATGATCTATTCCATTCATAAGATAGTCGGTTTAATTAGTTTTCCATTGCTACATAAGCGTAACCTCGAGCATTCAGTGTCTTTTCTTCTAAACATATGAACGGTCCGTCTCTGCATAAAGTAACAAATTCGGTATTTGAATAGGTTTGATTATTTGAACATTTACCTCCATGTGACCATTTTCCGCATTTGTGACATCTTTCTAGGTGTCGTGCTCTTCTTTTTGCTGCGGATTTTGATTTTCCTTTACCAAATTGTAACTTATTATCTTCGCATCTGGATTCTTTTCTAACTCCGTCCATTCTTTCTCTGATTACTGATACTATTTCACTCGGTAGTATGTCATTATTACGTTTAGTGATCAAAGCGTGAAGCATTAGACCATGGTTTAGTTCACAGGCAGTCTTCATTTTGTAAAAACCTAAAAAAAATAAAAATTCAGAATGGGGGGAGAAGACTAGTTCTTTAGGGTCTGCTAGGGAAAGACCATTCGGGTTCCATTTTCGAGAACTACACGAAAACAAACAATCTAACTCTAACAGAAATACATATTATCCTTTAAAGACTTGATTCTCCCCACACTTAGTTAGCTGTGGTGTCGAAATTGTGATTAACTTCGTTGTCGACTTCCATCGGACCATGTATGTAATGTTTAACTCTGTGACCATTAACTTTAAATTCAATCCCATTTGAATTTATCAATTCTATCGTTCCGTATATGAAAACTCTTTTGACTATGAATGGTCCAGACCATCTTGATTTCAATTTTCCAGGAAATAGCTTGAATCGTGAATTGAAAAGAAGAACTCTGTCTCCTTCTTTAAATTCTTTTGAACTTCTGATTCTTTTATCATGCCATTTCTTCGTTCTTTCTTTATAGATTAACGAATTTTCGTATGCTTCATGTCTTAATTCTTCTAATTCGTTTAGTTGACTTAATCGTATACGTCCGGCTTCATGTAAATCAAGATTACATGTCTTCAAAGCCCAAAATGCTTTGTGTTCAATTTCTACTGGAAGATGACATGCTTTTCCATAAACAAGTCTAAAAGGTGTGGTTCCAATTGGAGTTTTGTAGGCTGTTCTAAAAGCCCAGAGTGCATCCTCCAATTTAATGGACCATTCCTTCGGATTTGATCCTACGGTTTTCTCTAGAATACGTTTTAAAGCTCGGTTGGTATTTTCAACTTGTCCACTTGTTTGTGGATGATATGCGGTGGAGATTTTATGAGTTACTCCATATCTTTTAAGAACTTTCTCAAGTTGATTATTACAGAAATGAGTACCCCGATCACTTATTAAAGCTTTCGGTGTTCCAAACCTTGCAAAAAGACGTTTTAAAAAGTTGACTACAACTCGTGCATCGTTAGTTGGGAGAGCTTGTGCTTCCGCCTATTTAGATACATAATCAATGGCTACGAGTATATATAGATTATTATGAGATTTTGGAAATGGACCCATAAAGTCAATACCCCAAATGTCAAATACTTCACATACTTGGATGACATTTTGTGGCATTTCATCACGTTGACTTATTTTTCCGGCCCTTTGACATGCATCACAGGATTTGCAAAGAAGGTGTGCGTCTTTTTAAATTGTAGGCCAATAGAATCCAGCTTCATAAACTTTTCTTGCTGTTAGTTGAGGCCCATAATGCCCTCCTGTTGGTCCTGTGTGACAATGGTTTAAAATTTTACTAGCTTCATCTCCAAATACACATCGGCGTATTATTCCATCGGGACAACTTTTAAACAGATGTGGATCTTCCCAAAAATAGTGTTTTATATCACTGAAGAATTTCTTTCGTCTTTGGTACGATAATCCTTTTTCAAGGAATCCACAAACTAAGTAGTTTGCATAGTCTGCAAACCATGGGATTTCTTTATAATCTATCTTCAATAGATATTCATCAGGAAAGTTGTCTTGTATGGCTGACTCATTTAGAACTTCTAATTCGGGATTTTCAAGACGAGAAAGATGATCAGCGGCGAGATTTTCTGCTCCTCTTTTATCTCGGATTTCAATATCAAACTCTTGTAAGAGTAAGATCCAACGGATTAATCTTGGTTTAGCATCTTGTTTTGAAAATAGGTATCTAAGAGCAGAATGGTCGGTATAGACCACCGTTTTTGCTAGAACGAGATATGATCGAAATTTGTCAAAAGCAAAGACAATAGCAAGGAGTTCTTTTTCAATAGTTGTATAGTTCGTTTGTGCTCCTTGTAATGTCTTACTAGCATAATATATAGGTTGAAATCGTTTTTCAATCATTTGTCCTAAAACGGCTCCCATTGCAAAATCACTTGCATCGCACATTAGTTCAAATGGTAGATTCCAATTTGGTGTTATCATGATCAGTGCATTAGTGAGTTTCTCTTTAAGAATATTAAAAGATTTGATACACTCATCTGAAAAGATGAATGGCGCATCCTTTTCTAGGAGTTTATTCATAGGAGTGGCAATTTTAGAAAAATCTTTTATGAAACGTCGGTAAAAACCGGCATGCCCTAGAAAACTCCTAACTCCTCTAACATTGGTGGGATGTGGAAGTTTAGCAATTACATCTACTTTAGCTCTATCCACTTCAATTCCTTCTTTTGAAATTTTATGTCCAAGAACGATGCCTTCTTTAACCATGAAATGGCATTTCTCCCAATTAAGTACTAGATTTGATTTTTCGCATCTAATTAGCATTCGTTCCAGATTAACTAGACATGATTTAAATGTATCACCGAAGACTGAAAAGTCATCCATGAATACTTCCATGCATTCTTCTATCATGTCGTGAAAAATCGCCATCATACACCTTTGAAAGGTTGCAGGGGCGTTACAAAGTCCAAATGGCATGCGTTTGTAAGCAAAAGTACCATAAGGGCACGTGAATGTGGTTTTCTCTTGATCTTCGGGTGCTATTGGAATTTGAAAATATCCGGAAAATCCATCTAGAAAACAATAGTAAATATTTCCGGCTAATCTTTCCAACATTTGATCTATGAAAGGTAAGGGAAAGTGATCTTTTCTGGTGGCGTCATTTAATTTTCTATAATCAATACATACACGCCATCCTGTTACAGTCCTAGTAGGAATAAGCTCATTTTTCTCATTTGTAATGACAGTCATGCCACCCTTCTTAGGCACGCATTGAACTGGGCTTACCCATGGACTATCAGAGATTGGATAAATTAAACCTGCATCTAACAGTTTAATAATCTCTTTCTTAACTACATCTTGCATATTAGGATTTAGTCTTTGTTGGCGTTGCACATACGTTTTATGACCTTCTTCCATAAGGATTTTATGTGTGCAATACGAAGGACTTATTCCTTTAATATCATGAATCTTCCATGCAATGGCTGGTTTATGAGCTTTCAACACAGAAATGAGTTGTGATTTCTCATTTTTAGTAAGAGAAGACGATATTATTACAGGTAATTCTGATTCACCATGTAAATAAGCGTATTCCAAATGGTTTGGAAGTGGCTTTAACTCTAATTTCGGAGGTTCTTCTATCGATGATTTATATCGATATCTGTCTTCTTCTTTTAGCATTTGAATTTCTTCTGTTGTTGGTTCATATCCATTAGCTATAAGTGTAGCTAACATTTCAGCTTCATCAATTGGTTCATTACCTTCTCCTAAAGAACATTCTCCTGTTCCTTGTAATTCTGGAAATTCTTCTAATAATTCTGCATGTGCATCTATAGTTTGAATATAATAACATGTATCATCTGCAGATTGTGGTTGTTGCATTGCTCTATCAACTGAAAAGGTAACACTCTCATCCTCTATACTTAGGGTCAGTTTCTTACCGAACACGTCTATCATTGCTTTAGCCGTGTTTAAAAATGGTCTTCCTAATATGAGGGGAACTTGAGAATCTTCTTCCATGTCCAGAACAACAAAATCTACTGGAAATACTAAAGTACCAACTTTAACTAGCATGTTCTCCATTATCCCTCTAGGATATTTTATTGATCTATCGGCTAGTTGTATGCTTATTCTGGTTGGTTTCAATTCTCCAAGGTCTAGTTTAGCGTATAGTGAATACGGCATTAGATTTATACTAGCACCTAAGTCTGCCAATGCTTCTATTGAACTAAGACTACCCAGAAAACATGGAATTGTGAAACTTCCTGGATCAGATAGTTTTTCTGGTATCTTATTCAACAGCACTGCTGAACAATTAGCATTCATAATAACAGCCGAGAGTTCTTCCATTTTCTTTCTATTTGAGATTAGATCTTTCAAGAATTTAGCATATCTTGGCATTCCTGAAATCACATCAATGAAAGGAAGATTTACATTTATCTGTTTAAACATATCCAAGAATTTGGATTGCTCGGCTTCAAGTTTCTCTTTCTTCATTTTACTCGGGTAAGGAAGTGGTGGTTGGTATGGTTTAACATAAGGTTTATCCTTAACTGTGTTATCTTCATTAACCTTTTCAACTACCGGTTCTTTTTCCTTTTCTTGATCAGGTTGTGGTTCTTGTGGAGTAGGAATAGTTTCATCAGAAGTTACAGGTATTTCAGGTGGTTTAAGTGTTGTACCACTTCTTGTGGTAATGGCTTTAGCTGTTTCATTCCGGGGGTTAGCATTTGTATCACTAGGTAGACTTCCCGGTTTTCTTTCACCTATTAACCTTGCTAGGTTACTTACTTCTTGTTCCAGATTTTGAATAGAAGCTTGTTGATTTCTAAATGCTTGAGCATTTTGTTCATTGGTTTGTTTCTGAGATGTGAAAAACTGCGTTTGAGTTTCAACTAGCTTCGTCATCATATCTTCTAAATTTGGTTTTTTATCATCGGTTTGTTGTGGTGGTTTGTTTTGACAATTAGGTCTTTGCTGATTATAAGTATTATTGGATACTTGTTGATTGCTAGGACCTTGTTGGTTGTTGTATGGAATATTTCGGTTATAATTCTGGTTTTGATTGTAAATCGGTCTTGGCGGTTGATAATTATTCTGATAATTATTTCCAGGCCTTTGGTTTATGTATGAAATATTCTCTCTTTGTTCCATTGTTAATTCAATACTGAGACAATCTTTTGTCAAATGTGGTCCTCCACACTGCTCACAACTAATTCGTATTGAGTGAATATCCTTAGTCATCTTTTCCATTCGTCTCTCCACAGCATCTATCTTTGCGGAAATGGAATCTAAGTCATGACTAGAATCGGCTCTAGCTGCTTTAGATGATCTAACGATATCTTTTTCTTGGTGCCACTCATGTGAGTGGGAAGCAGTATTATCAATAATTTTGTAAGCATCAGTTTCGGTTTTCTTCATAATAGAACCACCAGCTGCTATATCTATGTCTTTTCTTGTAGTGATGTCGCATCCTTGGTAGAATATTTGTACTATTTGACAGGTGTCTAAACCATGTTGCGGACATCCTCTTAATAACTTTCCATATCTTGTCCACGCCTCATATAGAGTTTCATTTGGTTTCTGTGTGAACGTAACAATTTCTGCTTGAAGTCTTACGGCTTTAGATGCAGGAAAGAATTGTTTAAGAAATTTGTCAATTAAAACATCCCATGTATCAATCGCCCCTTCAGGTAACGATTCCAACCAATCTTTGGCTTCTCCCTTTAAAGTCCAGGGAAATAACATGAGATATATCTGTTCATCCTCCACTTCTCGTATTTTAAATAGTGTGCAGATCCTATTAAAGGTACGTAGATGTTCATTTGGATCTTCCTTCGGCGCACCACTAAATTGGCATTGATTAGTCACCATGTGTAGAATTTGTCCTTTGATTTCATAATCTGGTGCATTAATGTCTGGATGAGTAATTGCGTGACCTTGGCCAGTGCGTTTAGCTCTCATTCGGTCTTCCATACTTAAAGGTTCCAGATTCTCCATAATTGAATTTGTTGAATCGGTATCACCAGATGATTCTGATTTAATGGTTCGTTCCTCAACAATCTCTGTTTGAATGATTGGTGGTTCCGGAGGAAAGTTTAATGGTTCAGGATCTACGAACCGTTCCTGAATATTTTCCGGATTCTCAATTGTGAGGTTGGGTTCAAAAAATGGATTATCGGAAATTTGAACTGAAGTACTTGGTCTACTGGATGACGATTCTAAAGAAAAATCAACGGCGGTTATATTTGCTAAATGTCTTGATCTAGTTACAGGTGGTGAACGTACAAAAGGTGATGAACGTCTTGCTCGGTGCATTCACTGAATATCCTATTAGTTTTTAAAAGGAAAGAAAAATTATAATAAGTTATCCAATCAATAGACTTTTCTGATTTTGCCCACGTTTCGAATAGCCAAAAGATGCAGCAGAGGGGCAGGATTCGTTTGGTCTCAATATAATTGAGGACTGTTTGGCTCCAATAACCCGGTCCACGTACAAATCCAACTATTACTACGAACCAGAAAATTTTGATGTCTATTAATTTAACCACTTAAAATAAATTTTCGTAATTTTAAGAAATTTAGATAAGAAGTAGAAAAAATTCTAAGTCCTAAAAACTAGAATGGCGAGAAATAAGAGAGAAAAAGAGTTCGTCGTAAAAGGTCGAAAAAGAAAAAAAATGGTTGAAAAATAAAAGGTGACGGAAAAATAAAAGAAACTTATAAAAACTTAAAAATACTTGACTAACCTAACCTTATTACTACAACTAACTTAAAATTATAATCGCAAATTGATATTACTAATTGGAATGATAATTGATACATAGTAAAAGGTCTAAAAATATTAAAGCTTACAGGAAAAACTAAATTCCAAATGGAAATAACTTAAAAAGAAACTAAAACTTAAAAAGGCGTCGCAAAATTCTAAAGCACCTAAATCTTAGTCTAAAGAAAAAGCACTTAAGGAATTCTACGGCAAAGCCTAAAAATCTAGGAGTAAAAATAACTATAGAAAAAACTAAGTTTAAAATTAAATATGAGCTAAAAAATACAAAAGTTACGCTACAACGATTAAAAAGGGACAAAATATAAAAATATACAAGAAGTTGTAAAAAGTACAATTTTTATAAAAATATTATTTTTATATTATTTTTTTAATAAAACTACTAATTTTACAATTTAATAAAACTAATTAATACTAAATACATAAATTAAATAAAAAGTAAAAATAAAAATAAAACTAATAATAATAATAATAATAATTAGGTTTAAATAATAATTATAATTAATAATAAACCGTAATTAATGCTGAATTAGGGCTTCCTGTCGCCTGTCAGATACCCTCCGCGAGTTGCGGTAATTAATGAAGAAAACCCCGCGAGTCGCGGGGTTCAGAAATTCAGTTGACAGATTTATAATTTCAACGCGTTTTTCTTTATTTATTTTTTTTTTATTTTATTTTCTGTTTTCTGTTTTTTTTTTATATAAATAAAAGATATTTAATAAAACTTATATTTTTATAAACTAAACTAAAAATAAAGAAACTTATAAAACTTAAATATTTAACAAAATCTTAAAAATACTTATATTTTTATTTTTCTTTTTATATTTTTCGAATATTTAAAACGTATTTTTACAAAACGAATTTTAATAAAAGTAAACAAAAAATCTTTTTTTTTTATATTAGCGTTGCGCTTCCGGCTTTTAAGATAGTCCCCGGCAGCGGCGCCAAAAATACTTGATTTCAATTTTTTTTTTTTTTTTTTTTTTTTAGAAAAATCTTTTTTTTTTTTTTTTCAGTTTAGTCCAAAGCAAAAGTATTTTCAGTTATTTGTTACAGATATATGTGACATATGTTTAAAATAACTTGGTAAATTTTCCCACACTTGGCTTTTATTTTCCTTTTTATCGTCCTCTATTCCATTTTAAATGAATTTTGACATTTTAGTTTGTTTCTTAATTTATGTTCTTTCTGAGATAACAATAATTTCGGTGTTAAAACCTAGTTTTATCGTTCATAAATATGTATAAACATGATTTGAATTCATTTAATTGAAAAATTTTACTAGAATTGGGTAGTCAGTATATAAGACTAGGGCTGTTCTTTTTTATCAGAGAGCACTAGATTCTAATACAACTACTGCTTTACTAGTATTTTTAATGGTAACCAAGTGTATAAAGTAAAAAATTTTAAAATCCGAAAGAATTTAACCCCCATTTGACTCCACACACCCTCAACAGTTGCTTGTTCAACGCTTTCCTTTACAACCGGACGGTAGTTTGCCGAAAGGTAATATACGGAACAAGTAAACTGGACGTGTTGCTTTCCAAATACAAGGATAGCAAGTGGGTGACACAAAACCGCAAGTTTGAGCTAAAATTTTCAAATCTGAAACCCACCAAACCCACAAAAATATTTTGCAAACACCGGTAAAGGGTTATTCCGGAAAACTTATCTAGGGTAAAAACTAGATTTAATTTTCAAAAGATCAAATGTTTTCATAAAGATCCAATTTCCTTAATGGATCTAAATTTTTATAGTCATGTGGGACTGTAAACCATATCGTTACTACCATTGTTTATACCGCCGTATAGAAATCACTGATGTACAAAGTGTGAAGAATAAAGAAGTGATTCTAGTATTTCAAGACAATATTGCTTGAGGACAAGCAACGCTCAAGTGTGGGAATATTTGATAATGCTAAAAACTAACATATATTTCATAGCATTATCCTTTAACCATCATTTTAGTAAACCATATCCTTTAACCATCATTACTATTTTAGTTTACTTTTATTAAAAATAAGTAATATTATTATTATAAAGGGAGGTTTTTACCGTTTAATGACCGGTTTGTCGATTTTAAGACTTTAGTCGCAGTTAAAACCTAATGTAAAATATAAAATAAATACAAGACTTAAATTAAAGCGTAAAGTAAATAACGATAATGAAATTGCGAATAATAAAAGTGCGATAAAATAAACTTACGATAATTAAAAAGTACGATAATTAAAAGTGCGATTAAATAACAATAAATAAAAGTGCGATAATTAGAAGTGCAATTAAATATAAAATAAAGGAAATTAAATATGAAATAAAAGAATTATGCTTATTTAAACTTCCGTAATCATGATGTTTGACGTGTTGATTTTAGTTTTATGCCCATGGGTTAATTGTCCTTTGTCCTGGATTATTTAATATGTCCGTCTGGTTTTTGTCCATAACAGTCCATCAGTCATAAATATAAAGTGCGAGTGTCCTCATCAAATAATTCTTATACCCGAAGTTAAATATTCCAACTAATTGGGGATTCGAATTGTAACAAGGTTTTAATACTTTGTTTAATGAATACACCAGGTTATCGACTGCGTGTAAACCAAGGTTTTACTACTTTGTTAACAATTACACCAATTACCCTTGAATGTAATTTCACCCCTGTTTTAATTATTCTAGTGGCTATTAATCCATTCCCGTGTCCGGTTAAATGAACATTTATTCGTACATATAAATACCCCGCCCATCGTGTCCGATCGAGTGTATATGGTAATTTATAGGGACGCCCAATTGTAAATCTTTATATTAACATTAACAAACTTTCATTTAGTTAAACAAATATAAAGCCCATTAATAGCCCATAGTCTAATTTCCACAAGTGTCGTTCTTTTGTCCAAACCCCAATTATGGTACAAAGCCCAATTACCCAATTTTAGTAATTAGCCCAACATCATGATTACTTCGTTTTAAATAAGCATAATAATAACTTAGCTACGAGACATTAATATAAAAAGGTTGAACATAACTTACAATGATTAAAAATAGCGTAGCGTTACACGGAAAGAATTTCGACTTACACCCTTACAATATTTGCTAACATACCCTTATTATTAGAATTATAATTAAAATTAAAATTAAAATATAAATTATATATATATATATTTTACGTATATATGAGAGAAGAGAGAAATAGAATATCAAAAATGATCAGAATTCGGTTTGCTTTATAGCCAGAGTTGAAATTTGGGGCTCCGCGACTCGCGGCAAAATGCTCTTCAAACTCCGCGAGTCGCGGAGAATGTATTTACAGCTCACACCCTTGGAGTTTCTCTGCCGACGGTTTTATAATATATATATATAATATATATATAATTAATATAATTAATTATATATTATATTATATTTATATGTATAGTTAACTTGTAATTTTTAGTCCGTTGCGTCGAGCGTTAAGAGTTGACTCTGGTCCCGGTTCCGGATTTTCGAACGTCCTTGCGTACAATTTTATATTTTGTATTTTGCGTTTTGAATCTTGTACTCTTGTAATTTCGAGACGTTTCTTATCAATAATTGGAACCTCTTTGATTGTCTTTTGTACTTTTGAGCTTTTTGGTCGTTTGCGTCTTCAATTCGTCGAATCTGTCTTTTGTCTTCACCTTTTATTATTTAAACGAATATCACTTGTAGATAGAACAATTGCAACTAAAAGCTTGTCTTTCTTGAGGAATAATGCTATGAAATATATGTTCGTTTTTAGCATTATCAAAGAATGAAAGTGTTTGTAGATGTTTTTGGTCATTGGTGTATGAATTAGATATAAAGGATATGTAATTTTGTTTTCATGTAAATAAGTCATGAATGATTACTCATATTTTTGTAATTTTATGAGATATTTCATGCTAGTTGCCAAATGATGGTTCCCACATGTGTTAGGTGACTCACATGGGCTGCTAAGAGCTGATCATTGGAGTGTATATACCAATAGTACATACATCTAAAAGTTGTGTATTGTACGAGTACGAATACAGGTGCATATGAGTAGAATTGTTGATGAAACTGAACGAGGATGTAATTGTAATCATTTTTGTTAAGTAGAAGTATTTTGATAAGTGTCTTGAAGTCTTTCAAAAGTGTATGAATACATATTAAAACACTACATGTATATACATTTTAACTGAGTCGTTAAGTCATCGTTAGTCGTTACATGTAAGTGTTGTTTTGAAACCTTTAGGTTAACGATCTTGTTAAATGTTGTTAACCCAATGTTTATAATATCAAATGAGATTTTAAATTATTATATTATCATAATATTATGATGTACGAATATCTCTTAATATGATATATATACATTAAATGTCGTTACAACGATAATCGTTACATATATGTCTTGTTTCAAAATCATTAAGTTAGTAGTCTTGTTTTTACAAATGAAGTTCATTGTTAATATACTTAATGATATGTTTAATTATCATAATATCATGTTAACTATATATATAACCATATATATGTCACCATATAGTTTTTACAAGTTTTAACGTTCGTGAATCACCGGTCAACTTGGGTGGTCAATTGTCTATATGAAACCTATTTCAATTAATCAAGTCTTAACAAGTTTGATTGCTTAACATGTTGGAAACACTTAATCATGTAAATAAAAATTTCATTTAATATATATATAAACATGGAAAAGTTCGGGTCACTACAGTACCTACCCGTTAAATAAATTTCGTCCCGAAATTTTAAGCAGTTGGAGCTGTTGACGTATCTTCTGGAAATAAATGCGGGTATTTCTTCTTCATCTGATCTTCTCGTTCCCAGGTGAACTCGGGTCCTCTACGGGCATTCCATCGAACCTTAACAATTGGTATCTTGTTTTGCTTAAGTCTTTTAACCTCACGATCCATTATTTCGACGGGTTCTTCGATGAATTGAAGTTTTTCGTTGATTTGAATTTCATCTAACGGAATAGTGAGATCTTCTTTAGCAAAACATTTCTTCAAATTCGAGATGTGGAAAGTGTTATGTACAGTCGCGAGTTGTTGTGGTAACTCAAGTCGGTAAGCTACTGGTCCGACACGATCAATAATCTGGAATGGTCCGATATACCTTGGATTTAATTTCCCTCGTTTACCAAATCGAACAACGCCTTTCCAAGGTGCAAATTTAAGCATGACCATCTCTCCAATTTCAAATTCTATATCTTTTCTTTTAATGTCCGCGTAGCTCTTTTGTCGACTTTGGGCGGTTTTCTACGGTTGTTGAATTTGGATGATATTCTCGATAGTTTCTTGTATTATCTCCGGACCCGTAATCTGTCTATCCTCCACTTTACTCCAACAAATCGGAGATCTACACTTTCTACCATAAAGTGCTTCAAACAGCGCCATCTCAATGATTGAATGGTAGCTGTTGTTGTAGGAAAATTCTGCTAACGGTAGATGTCGATCCCAACTGTTTCCGAAATCAATAAAACATGCTCGTAGCATGACTTCAAGCGTTTGTATTGTCCTTTCGCTCTGTCCATCAGTTTGTGGATGATAGGCAGTACTCATGTCTAGACGAGTTCCTAATGCTTGTTGTAATGTCTGCCAGAATCTTGAAATAAATCTGCCATCCCTATCAGAGATAATAGAGATTGGTATTCCATGTCTGGAGATGACTTCCTTCAAATACAGTCGTGCTAATTTCTCCATCTTGTCATCTTCTCTTATTGGCAGGAAGTGTGCTGATTTGGTGAGACGATCAACCATTACCCAAATAGTATCAAAACCACTTGCAGTCCTTGGCAATTTAGTGATGAAATCCATGGTAATGTTTTCCCATTTCCATTCCGGGATTTCGGGTTGTTGAAGTAGACCTGATGGTTTCTGATGCTCAGCTTTGACCTTAGAACATGTCAAACATTCTCCTACGTATTTAGCAACATCGGCTTTCATACCCGGCCACCAAAAATGTTTCTTGAGATCCTTGTACATCTTCCCCATTCCAGGATGTATTGAGTATCTGGTTTTATGAGCTTCTCTAAGTACCATTTCTCTCATATCTCCAAATTTTGGTACCCAAATCCTTTCAGCCCTATACCGGGTTCCGTCTTCCCGAATATTAAGATGCTTCTCCGATCCTTTGGGTATTTCATCCTTTAAATTTCCCTCTTTTAAAACTCCTTATTGCGCCTCCTTTATTTGAGTAGTAAGGTTATTGTGAATCATTATATTCATAGATTTTACTCGAATGGGTTCTCTGTCCTTCCTGCTCAAGGCGTCGGCTACCACATTTGCCTTCCCCGGGTGGTAACGAATCTCAAAGTCGTAATCATTCAACAATTCAATCCACCTACGCTGCCTCATATTCAGTTGTTTCTGATTAAATATGTGTTGAAGACTTTTGTGGTCGGTATATATAATACTTTTAACCCCATATAATTAGTGCCTCCAAGTCTTTAATGCAAAAACAACCGCACCTAATTCCAAATCATGCGTCGTATAATTTTGTTCGTGAATCTTCAATTGTCTAGACGCATAAGCAATCACCTTTGTTCATTGCATTAATACACAACCGAGACCTTGCTTTGATGCGTCACAATAAATCACAAAATCATCATTCCCTTCAGGCAATGACAATATAGGTGCCGTAGTTAGCTTTTTCTTCAATAACTGAAACGCTTTCTCTTGTTCATCCTTCCATTCAAATTTCTTCCCTTTATGCGTTAATGCAGTCAAGGGTTTTGCTATTCTGGAAAAGTCTTGGATGAACCTTCTGTAGTAACCAGCTAGTCCTAAAAACTGGCGTATGTGTTTCGGAGTTTTCGGGGTTTTCCACTTTTCAACAGTTTCTATCTTTGCCGGATCCACCTTAATACCTTCTTTGTTCACTATGTGACCGAGGAATTGAACTTCTTCCAACCAAAATGCACACTTTGAAAACTTAGCGTACAATTCTTCCTTCCTCAATACTTCTAACACCTTTCTCAAATGTTCACCGTGTTCTTGGTCATTCTTTGAGTAAATAAGTATGTCATCAATGAAAACAATGACAAACTTGTCAAGGTATGGTCCACACACTGTTCATAAGGTCCATGAACATAGCTGGTGCATTAGTTAAACCAAACGGCATGACCATAAACTCATAATGACCGTAACGTGTTCTGAAAGCAGTCTTTGGAATATCATCTTCTTTCACCCGCATTTGATGATACCCGGAACGTAAGTTAATCTTTGAATAAATAGACGAGCCTTGTAGTTGATCAAATAAGTCATTGATTCTCGGTAGTGGGTAGCGGTTCTTGATGGTAAGTTTGTTCAACTCTCGGTAGTCGATACACAACCTGAATGTACCATCTTTCTTCTTGACAAACAAAACAGGAGCTCCCCACGGTGATGTGCTTGGTCGAATGAAACCATGCTCTAAAAGTTCTTGTAATTGGCTTTGCAGTTCTTTCATCTCAATGGGTGCGAGTCTGTAAGGAGCACGAGCTATTGGTGCAGCTCCTGGTACAAGATCTATTTGAAATTCAACGGATCGATGTGGGGGTAATCCCGGTAATTCTTTCGGAAATACATCGGGAAATTCTTTTGCGACGGGAACATCATTGATGCTCTTTTCTTCAGTTTGTACTTTCTCGACGTGTGCTAGAACAGCATAGCAACCTTTTCTTATTAGTTTTTGTGCCTTCAAATTACTAATAAGATGTAGCTTCGTGTTGCCCTTTTCTCCGTACACCATTAAGGGTTTTCCTTTTTCTCGTATAATGCGAATTGCATTTTTGTAACAAACGATCTCTGCTTTCACTTCTTTCAACCAGTCCATACAGATTATCACATCAAAACTCCCTAACTCTACTGGTATCAAGTCAATCTTAAATGTTTCGCTAACCAGTTTAATTTCTCGATTCCGACATATATTATCTGCTGAAATTAATTTACCATTTGCTAATTCGAGTAACAATTTACAATCCAAAGGCGTCAATGGACAACTTAATTTAGCACAAAAATCTCTACTCATATAGCTTCTATCCACACCCGAATCAAATAAAACGTAAGCAGATTTATTGTCAATAAGAAACGTACCCGTAACAAGCTCCGGGTCTTCCTGTGCCTCTGCCGCATTAATATTAAAAACTCTTCCGCGGCCTTGTCCATTCGTATTCTCCTGGTTCGGGCAATTTCTAATAATGTGGCCCGATTTTCCACATTTATAACAAACTACATTGGCATAACTTGCTCCGACACTACTTGCTCCGCCATTACTCGTTCCGACACCATTTGTTCCTTTCGTTCTGTTAACCCCTGGTCCGTAGACCTAACACTTCGCCGCGCTATGACCATTTCTTTTACACTTGTTGCAAAATTTGGTGCAGAACCCCGAGTGATACTTTTCACACCTTTGGCATAGCTGCTTCTGATTGTTGTTGTTGGTGCGGTTGTTATTGTTAATGGAATGATTGTTGTAGTTGTTGTTGTTGTTGTTTTGCCGTTTGTTGTAATTGCGATTGATGTTGCAATTGTTGGGATAGTTGTTGTTGTTTTGGTGACTCTTATCACCGTTTTCCTCCCACTTTCTTTTGACTAGCTTCACGTTGGCCTCTTCGGCCGCCTGTTCTTTAATTCTTCCCTCAATCTGGTTCACTAGTTTGTGAGCCATTCTACATGCCTTTTGTATGGAGGCAGGCTCGTGTGAACTTATATCTTCTTGGATTCTCTCCTGTAACCCTTTTACAAACGCGTCGATCTTTTCTTCCTCATCTTCGAACGCTCTCGGACACAATAGGCACAATTCTGTGAATCGTCTTTCGTATGAAGTAATATCGAATCCCTGTGTTCGTAACCCTCTCAGTTCTGACTTGAGCTTATTGACCTCGGTTCTAGGACGGTACTTCTCGTTCATCAAGTGCTTGAATGCTAACCACGGTAGCGCGTAAGCAACATCTTGTCCCACTTGCTCTAGATAGGTATTCCACCATGTTAACGCAATACCTGTGAAGGTATGCGTAGCGTACTTCACTTTGTCTCCTTCAGCACACTTACTTATGGCAAAGACCGATTCAACTTTCTCGGTCCACCGTTTCAATTCGATTGGTCCTTCGGTCCCATCAAATTCTGAAGGTTTGCAGGTAGTGAATTCCTTGTAGGAGCATCCTACATGATTTCTTGCGCCGTTAGCTGTATCGCTAGATTCGGAGTTATTGTTGGTACGTAGCGCAGCCTGTACTGCGGCTATGTTTGAAGCAAGAAAGGCACGAAATTCCTCTTCGCTCATATTCAAGGTGTGTCGAGTAGTCGGTGCCATTTCCTTCAAAATAGTCAAATGAAACGAGTTAATCATATAGAATATCAAGAGTAGTCAATAGTATTTCGTAGCGTAATATGAACTTATTTATAAAAGCTCTTTCTTCATATTAGCGTTTTATACTCTTTAATTCGGGTAGTACCTACCCGTTAAGTTCATACTTAGTAGCAAACATACCACTTCAACTACTACAATTCTATATGAAAAACTAATCACAACAAAAAAAAAATATATATCATATTCAAACCTTTATACAATAACTTGCAAACTTACAATACCGCTATTTTATATATAGCATGAAATATAGCACATAAAACTTTGATATAAAGTAGTTGCGAAGATAATTCTAGTTAATAAATAAGGCGTTCAGCAAAGGCAATAAAGACACGTAATTCATACGTCCAGAAACAAGTCATGCATTCTGGTTTTACTAATACCACTTCCCATCCTTGGTTTTGTGGAACATAACCGTTGTGACCGATAGTAAGACAATGCGTTGTAACGTCGTCAAAAGGATGAAGGTTACGTAATGACCAACAGTCTCGTAATAACCTAAAAACCTCATTTATTACCCCAATTACCGACTCCGTCACTTGTGGGAACGTTTTGTTTAATAGTTGTAGCCCGATGTTCTTGTTCTCACTTTGGTGAGAAGCGAACATTACTAACCCGTAAGCATAACATGCTTCTTTATGTTGCATGTTAGCCGCTTTTTCTAAATCACGAAGTCCTATATTAGGATATATTGAGTCAAAATAATTTCTTAACCCGTTGCGTAAAATAGCATTTGGGTTCTCCGTACTATATGCGTCAAAGTAAACACATCGTAACTTATGGATTTCCCAATGTGATATCCCCCATCTTTCGAACGAAAGCCTTTTATAAAACAAGGCATTCTTGGAACGTTCTTCGAATGTCTTACAAACTGATCTCGCCTTAAATAGTTGTGCCGAGGAATTCTGACCGACTCTAGACAAGATTTCATCAATCATGTCTCCGGGTAGGTCTCTTAAAATATTGGGTTGTCTATCCATTTTGTGTTTTTATACTGTAAAATAGACAAGAGTTAGATTCATAAAAAAATACTTATTAATACAAGCAATTTTTACATATATCATAAAGCATAAGCACACTATATTACATATATTACACCACACGAATACAACTATCTTATTCCGACTCGCTCGTTTCTTCTTCTTCGATTTTGGTTCGTTTTGCCAAGTTTCTAGGGATATATGATGTTCCCCTAATACGAGCCGTCGTTTTCCACATTGGTTTAGAAAAACCTGGTGGTTTAGAGGTTCCCGGGTTATTGTCACAACTTAAGAAATACGGGTGTTGATGATACATATAAAGTTCATCGGGTTTGGAATCAAATTTCTCTATTTTTATGTCCTTTCCCTTATTGTTCTATTTTGCCTTATTAAATTGTGTTGGGGTAATTTCTATAACATCATCGGAATCCTTGTCGGGATCCGATTCATCGGAGAATTGGTAATCCTCTCAATACTTTGCTTCCTTGGCGGAAACACCATTGACCATAATTAACTTTGGTCGGTTGGTTGAGGATTTTCTTCTACTTAACCGTTTTATTATTTCCCCTACTGGTTCTATGTCTTCTTCTGGTTCCGATTCTTCTTCCGGTTCCGATTCTTCTTCCGGTTCCGACTCTTCTTCCGGTTCCGACTCGAGAACTTGTGAATCAGTCCACGAATCATTCCAATTTACATTTGACTCTTCATTATTATTAGGTGAGTCAATGGGATTTGTTCTAGAGGTAGACATCTATCACATAATATCAAACACGTTAAGAGATTAATATATACATAATATTCACATGTTAAAAATATATAGTTTCCAACAAAATTTGTTAAGCAATCATTTTTCAAGTAAACACGATCGAATTCCAGACTCACTAATGCATTCTAACAAACTCGATAAGACACACTAATGCAAAATTCTGGTTCTCTAAGACCAACGCTCGGATACCAACTGAAATGTCCCGTTCTTATTGATTAAAAACGTTTCATATTAATTGATTTCGTTGCGAGGTTTTGACCTCTATATGAGACGTTTTTCAAAGATTGCATTCATTTTAAAACAAATCATAACCTTTATTTCATCAATAATGGTTTTAAAAAGCTTTACGTAGATTATCAAATAATGATAATCTAAAATATCATGTTTACACACGACTATTACATAATGGTTTACAATACAAATATGTTACAACGAAATAAGTTTCTTGAATGCAGTTTTTACACAATATAATACAAGCATGGACTCCAAATCTTGTCCTTATTTAAGTATGTGACAGCGGAAGCTCTTAATAATCACCTGAGAATAAACATGCTTAAAACGTCAACAAAAATGTTGGTGAGTTATAGGTTTAACCTATATATATCAAATCGTAACAATAAACCACAAGATTTCATATTTCAATATACATCCCATACATAGAGATAAAAATCACTCATATGGTGAACACCTGGTAACCGACATTAACAAGATGCATATATAAGAATATCCCCATCATTCCGGGACACCCTTCAGATATGATATAAATTTTGAAGTACTAAAGCATCCGGTACTTTGGATGGGGTTTGTTAGGCCCAATAGATCTATCTTTAGGATTTGCGTCAATTAGGGTGTCTGTTCCCTAATTCTTAGATTACCAGACTTAATAAAAAGGGGCATATTCGATTTCAATAATTCAACCATAGAATGTAGTTTCACGTACTTGTGTCTATTTTGTAAATTTTTTATAAAACCTGCATGTATTATCATCCCAAAAATATTAGATTTTAAAAGTGGGACTATAACTCACTTTCACAGATTTTTACTTCGTCGGGAAGTAAGACCTGGCCACTGGTCGATTCACGAACCTATAACAAATATGTACATATATATCAAAGTATGTTCAAAATATATTTACAACACAGTTAATACATTTTGATGTTTTAAGTTTATTAAGTCAGCTGTTCTCGTTAGTAACCTACAACTTGTTGTCCACAGTTAGATGTACAGAAATAAATCGATATATATTATCTTGAATCAATCCACGACCCAGTGTATACACGTCTCAGGCTAGATCACAACTCAAAGTATATATATTTTTGGAATCAACCTCAACCCTGTATAGCTAACTCCAACATTACTGCATATAGAGTGTCTATGGTTGTTCCAAATAATATATATACATGGGTCGATATGATATGTCAAAACATTTGCATACGTGTCCATGGTATTCCAAGATTACATAATATATTAGAATACATGTATAATACAATATAAGTTAGCTAGGATATGATTTGTATAGAATTGTTAATATTTCCCGTAGCTACAAAAATAAAAAATATCCAATCTTGTTTTACCCATAACTTCTTCATTTTAAATCCGTTTTGAGTGAATCAAATTGCTATGGTTTCATATTAGACTCTATTTTATGAATCTAAATAGAAAAAGTATAGGTTTATAGTCATAAATATAAGTTACAAGTCATTTTTGTAAGAGGTAGTCATTTCAGTCGAAAGAACGACGTCTTGATGACCATTTTGAAAAACATACTTCCAGTTTGAGTTTAACCATGATTTTTGGATATAGTTTCATGTTCATAAGAAAAATCATTTTCCCAGAAGAACAACTTTTAAATCAAAGTTTATCATAGTTTTTAATTATCTAACCCAAAACAGCCCGCGGTGTTACTACGACGGCGTATGTCCAGTTTTACGGTGTTTTTCGTGTTTCCAGGTATTAAATCATTAAGTTAGTATATCATATAGATATATAACATGTTTTTAGTTGATTTTAAAAGTCAAGTTAGAAGGATTAACTTTTGTTTGCGAACAAGTTTAGAATTAACTAAACTATGTTCTAGTGATTTCAAGTTTAAACCTTCGAATAAGATAGCTTTATATGTATGAATCGAATGATGTTATGAATATCATTACTACCTCAAGTTTTGTGGATAAACCTACTAGAAAAGTGACAAATGGATCTAGCTTCAAAGGATCTTGGATGGCTTAAAAGTTCTTGAAGTAGAATCATGACACGAAAACAAGTTCAAGTAAGATTTCCACTCGAAATAAGATTGTTATAGTTATAGAAATTGAATCAAAGTTTGAATATGAGTATTACCTTATATTAGAAAGATATCTTACTGTAAATAAGAAAGATTTCTTAAGGTTGGATGATCACTCTACAAGATTGGAAGTAAGCTAGCAAACTTAGAAGTATTCTTGATTTTATGAAACTAGAACTTGTAGAATTTATGAAGAACACTTAGAACTTGAAGATAGAAATTGAGAGAGATCAATTAGATGAAGAAAATTGAAGAATGAAAGTGTTTGTAGGTGTTTTTGGTCGTTAGTGTATGGATTAGATATAAAGGATATGTAATTTTGTTTTCATGTAAATAAGTCATGAATGATTACTCATATTTTTGTAATTTTATGAGATATTTCATGCTAGTTGCCAAATGATGGTTCCCACATGTGTTAGGTGACTCACATGGGATGCTAAGAGCTGATCATTGGAGTGTATATACCAATTTTACATACATCTAAAAGTTGTGTATTGTATGAATACGAAGGATGTAATTGTAAGCATTTTTGTTAAGTAGAAGTATTTTGATAAGTGTATTGAAGTCTTTCAAAAGTGTATGAATACATATTAAAACACTACATGTATATACATTTTAACTGAGTCGTTAAGTCATCGTTAGTCGTTACATGTAAGTGTTGTTTTGAAACCTTTAGGGTAACGATCTTCTTAAATGTTGTTAACCCAATGTTTATAATATCAAATGAGATTTTAAATTATTATATTATCATGATATTATGATGTACGAATATCTCTTAATATGATATATATACATTAAATGTCGTTACAACGATAATAGTTACATATATGTCTCGTTTCAAAATCATTAAGTTAGTAGTCTTGTTTTTACAAACGAAGTTCATTGTTAATATACTTAATGATATGTTTACTTATCATAATATCAAGTTAACTATATATATAACCATATATATGTCATCATATAGTTTTTACAAGTTTTAACGTTCGTGAATCACCGGTCAACTTGGGTGGTCAATTGTCTATATGAAACCTATTTCAATTAATCAAGTCTTAACAAGTTTGATTGCTTAACATGTTGGAAACACTTAATCATGTAAATAACAATTTCATTTAATATATATATAAACATGGAAAAGTTCGGGTCACTACACTCGAGACCCTGCTGTACGTTGAGGCACAGGAGGATTTCCAGGCGATACGCAGGGTGCCTTTTCAAGACTTTTCGGCTCCCCTTCAGCCATTCTGGACTTCAATGACTGAGTTTCCTCAATCGATTGAGTCAACGCAGACTTTACTGCAGATGAAGACTTTACTTCCTTAGATGCCGAGGCATCTTGCTGTATAGGATTTATTATTAATTCCTGTTTAGATTGGATGTTCTTATTGGTCTTTTTACCATTCGTGCGTTTAGCTCTCTTGCCTACCAAAGCTTGGGCTTCATTTAGTGTAGGGCTTACTGTTATTATTGGATGTGATACGGAAATGGGTGAGGGTGACCTAATAGGATCTAGGTCATGGTCCATATCACCAACAGTTGGAGTAACTGTTTGGTGAACGATAGGTGTCGAAGTCCTAGATCTAGTTACTCGTTAGGTTGGCGGAGTATGAATCATCTCATCGGGCATAAATTGAATTCTCTTAGGAGAATGTTCAGGAGATGATTCAGTTGCTGATGAATCGGTGTCACTGCTCACTTCGGGTGTTGTGGAAAGGGTTGGTTCAATCCTAGATGATCTAAGTTCCCTGATCCTCACCGGTTGAGCTTGACGTGCTACCCTAGAACGTTTTAGGTTTACCCTAAGTGGAGGATTAGCTGGCCCGGGTGGTTGTGCTACAGGTTCCTCTACAATCTCTGGGGCTGGAACCTCGGCGGGTTCAACTTGTTCTTGTTGTGTCGGGTTCGGAAGAGGTATTCCTACAGCCTCAAAATATGAATGCATTTGAGCTTCTTGGGGTGCAGCTAGCCCCACTAGCCAATTTGGAATCAGCACAATGAATTGGTCATCAGATACCATCGGGGTATTCATCTTCAGCTCCCCAAATCTTTTCATCAGTAATCCATGTGTACCTGGTACAAATATATTTGAATTTCTGCAATCATTTATAGAATCATGGATAAAGATACAGAAAAACCTTTCACAAGGGATGTATGAACCCCTTGGCTTATCAACTTTGGCCTGAACCAAATCCCATAGAAGTTCTGCATAGTCAGGAGTATCTACTCTTGTGAAAGAGTAGAACAGTCTCAGCATTGGCACAGTCAAGCTGTCTGATTCACTCCGTGTCATCAACAAGCATCTGTTGATGATTGAGAAGATCACATACCACCTTGATTGCAGGTATTACTTCTGAAACTTAGCCGGTGGAACATTGGTAGCTCCAACATAACCTAGATCAAAAATTGAAGTCATCATCTGCTGAGTAGCAGGGAAAGCGGGAGCATTCTGTACAAGAGAAAGTCTAAAGATCCTCCTGAAGTCAGCCTTTGTGATACTCCTCATCGCTTGAACTCCTCTTAGCTCAAATTCAAAACGAGCATGTGTTTCCTCTGGATTTGCAGCAGTAGGTTGTGTAGCTTCCACAAACCTAATAGTTATGTTTAGTAGCTCCAGATCTGTCACAACCACACTGGCAGTAGAGCTTAGAGCAGGCCATAATGTATGCCTCTCCAGTATTGCAGTCCAGTAGTTGCAAGGAATATTGGTTTCAGAGTTGATGAAGTGATTGTTCGCCAATTAGTTGTATAAATAAGAAATAGAAGACCACAAGATGTTTATAATAAAGCACATATCTCTATTCTTATTTTCCTTTGAAATCCTTTATATTTTTAAGTTTTATAATTTTTATGGTTTTTCTAAGTTATAAAAAACATTTATTTCAAATATGAACAAGTAATTGACAAACATGACATTCATATGATATTGATTACAGTACAAAATCATCATGTAAAGTCAATTATATAACACAAAGAATCAGAACAACACTTAGTCAAATTTAAGCACAATTCAAGCAGATTCGGTAGTCATGAAAACTTCAGATTCTGTAACCAAATAAGCTTAAGTTTTCATACCAAAGACTTAAATAAAGCATGTAAGATTTATCAAGTTGAAAATCACATTATTTTTAAAGTACCAAATCACAGACTCTGTAAAATGCCAAGAACAGATTTGGTATCTTCAAAAATCACATATAATCACCCAAACATGCATATTCAGTCTTATATCATGCAAAAACATAGTCATAATCAATTAACAACTCAAAAAATCAGAAAAATATGTTAATGACTTGAACAGACTCGGTACTGTAGCAAGAACACATTCGGTATGTACAGAATCCATCAAATACTCAATTAAACATGTAATCAGGCTCGGTCAATTGATAGATCAACTAATTTAACATAGATTTGACAAGATTTCATGTTAATTTCATGTTAATTAACCAAATCAGATGAGTTTAATCTAAGATTTAAGGAATTCGACTCAGATTCGGTATAATCAACACTTTTTCAAAATTAAGTGTCACAATCTTGTTATTTGCATTATTTTCTGGTTTATAATTGTTCAATTATCTCAGATCTACAATATGTGTATTTTAGATTAAATTAAAACAAAGAATTACCAAGAAAATCAAGATACAGAAGACGGGATTCGGTAGATTAGGTAGACTCGGTAGATTAGTTCAGATTCGGTATGCAATTAGAATAAAGTGAGAGAAAGTTTGATTTTGACCCTCCTATTTATAGCTACCGAATGATTTTAAAAATATGGGCTTTACCAAATGGGCCTTAATTACCGAATGTAGTCTAATTTTCAAATTCAAACAAATTCACTTCAAATTTTGACAAATCTTTATCAAAAATCATTCAAGATTATCACATTTTTAATGAAAAACATTTCTGAGACAATTTTTGAAAATTTTGAACTTACCGAATCTGTACTGTTGGTTGTCAGATTCGGTATAATGCTAAAATTATCATTTATTCAGTAATATTCAAATCTTTTTGGATTTTATCTTTTCCAATTTTTATGAATTTTTCTCAAAACAAGATTTGTACTTAGAAAACTTTGAATTATGTACAAAGTACAAATCTTCAGTGATACCAATTGTTAAAACGGGTTGCATACTGAGATGTATACAAGCCTTAGTGAATTATTTCAGATATAAAACATAGAGTTTATGAAATTCACTTTTGAAAATCAATTTCTTTTCATTTTCTCTCTTTTTCTCCCCCTCAAAAAATGATATACAAGAGAGTAAATCATCATTTTGATATATTCCCAAGAAAATGAATTAACTCCCCCTTGAAATATGATATCAATGAGTTACCTCCCCCTATCGTAACCATTGAAACTTAATCCCAGGAAGTTAAAAGAATTCTAAAAGGCTCCCCCTTGAAAGATGTTATCTAAAGCAGAAGAAATCAGTTGCTCCCCCTAGAAAATATCTACTCCCCCTAAACATAAGATCCCAAATAGAAGTTCCAAAAGATCTAAGGAATGTCAAGCACTATATTCTACCATGCCAATTTCTCTGATTAAGAATTCTGGCCTAAGTTCATCTAAAGTCTTAGTGAACATGTCAGCTAATTGCACTTTGGTAGGCACAAAGTATAACTCTACATCATCTTTCTCTACATGGTCCTTTATGAAATGATACAAATATCTATGTGTTTAGTCTTAGAATGCTGGACCGAATTGCTTGTAATGGCAATAGCACTTTGTGAATCACAGTAAATTGGGTCTTAGAAATCTTAAAGTCATAGTCCAAAAGTTGAATTTGCATCCACAAAACTTGTGAACAACAGTGAGCTGCAACAATGTACTCAGACTCAGTTGTTGATAAAGACACACAATTCTGCTTTTTGGATGACCAACCAACTAGCCTATTCCCCAACATCTGAATTGATCCAGATGTGCTTTTTCTATCAACATGGCAACCTCCATGATCAGCATCAGTATAAGCAGTGAGATTGAAATCGGATCCATGAGGATACCAGATTCCAAGGTTAGGTGTACCTTTAAGGTACTGAAAAATCCTAACAACCGCTTTGGAGTGTGATTTCTTAGGGTTTGACTGAAAGCGGGCACAAACAGTTACATCAAGTGTAATGTTTGGTCTACTTGCAGTCAGACACATAAAAGATCCAACCATGCTTCGATAAAGCGTAGTGTCAAAGGGTTCCCCATTAGCATCAGCATCCAGTAAAGTCCTCATTGGGGTTGTCATTGATTTTAAAGCAGTCATTTTAAAAGGTTTTAGCATATCATTGATATGCTTTATTTGACTGATAAAAATCCCATTTGGTAATTGTTTTACTTGTAACCCCAAGAAGAAATTTAACTGGTCAAGCATGCTCATTTCGAATTTGTTGGCCATAAGGTCACCAAATTCTTTGCATAAGGCGGGGGACGTGGAACCAAAAATAATATCATCAACATAAATTTGAACCAAGAGAATGTGACCGTGGTTTTTATGGATAAATAGCATTGTATCAATCATTCCACGAGAGAAGCCATTATCCAGTAAATACTTTGTCAAGGTCTCGTACCATGCACGCGGTGCTTGCTTCAGACCATACAAAGCTTTCTCCAAGTAGTAGACGTGGTTTGGATGAATGGGATCGACAAAGCCTTCTGGTTGATCAACATAAACTTCCTCTTGAAGATGACCATTCAGAAAAGCAGTTTTGACATCCATTTGAAACACCGTGAACTTCATATGAGAAGCAAATGCAAGGAAAAGATGAATAGCCTCATTCCTAGCAACCGGAGCAAACGTTTCGTCATAATCAATACCCTCCTGTTGTCGATATCCCTTGGCCACAAGACGTGCATTATTTTGAACCACAATTCCATCAGAATCCTTCTTGTTCTTAAAAATCCACTTAACCCCTATTGGTCGTTGACCCGTTGGTTTTGGAACTAATCGCCATACTTTTAACCGTTCAAATTGATTGATCTCTTCTTGCATTGCAACCACCCAGTTCGGATCTAGTAAAGCTTGAGCAACCGTTGTTGGTTCAATCTTACTAAGAAAGGCAGTGTATAGACACATATTCCGAGTAGCCCTTCGAGTTGAGACTGGAGCAGATGCATCACCAATGATAAGATCTATCGGATGACTTTTAGTCCATCGGTTGTTATGTGGAAGAGGTTGTACATCAGTGGTATCCATGGAAACATCAACCGTTGTTGACATTGAGCCTTGATCCGCTTGTTCTGATGTAACACTTTCTAATGGATTCATTTGAGTATCTGGAGAAACAACTGGAGTTGTATCAACAGATGAATCTTGAATTGGTTCAAGATTATCAGAAGTAGGAGGTGAGAGGGAGGATGAAGAAACAACAGGTGAAACAGTTAGTGTTGTATCTTCATCAAAAAGACTTGGTTGAGTCTCCACAGTAGTTGACTGTGATGGTGTAACCGGTACGGCTTGAACATTTGAATCCCATTGAGGAGCATAAAGACTATCAAACAAGATATCCAGTTCCTCTGTTGTTACCGTAGGAACACCCTTATTCAAGAAAATTAAATTTTGCGTGGAAGAAGTAGTAGCTAGGTTAAGATCGAGTTTTGAACTGAGTTGTTCAAAAGCCATTCCTGATAACTCATCGAACCGTACATTAATACGTTCCTTGATCGTCTTCGTCCGTTTGTGATAGACACGATAGGAAACTTTGTACGAAGAATAACCGAGAAATATGGCCTGGTCGCCATGAGGATCAAACTTTCCAAGGCTGTCAAAATCGTTAAGCACATAGCATATACATCCAAAGACACAAAAATATTTGACATTCGGGCGTCTACCATATAGTAACTCATAAGGAGTCTTATCAAAACGTTTATTAATGATGCAGCGATTTTGGGTATAACATGCAGTGGAAATGGCCTCCCCCTACATTTTTGGAGGTAGTTTGGAGTAAGCAAGCCTCGTTCGAGCTGCCTCTCACAGCGTACGATTACGTAGTTTGACTACTCCAATTTGTTGTGGGCTGCGTGCAGCAGAGAACTGATGTTCAATGCCTTGGTCTTTCAAGTAACTTTCAATCAGGTCATTCTTAAATTCCGTCCCATTATCAGTTCGAATACTCTTAACATGTTTGTTAAAAGAGCGTTGAGTCTTTTTAATGAACTCAATGATAATGGTGGGGGTTTCTGACTTAGTCCTTAGAAGGAAAATCCACGTAAATCGGGTATAGTCATCAACAATGACAAGCACATGTTTTCCGGCCCTCAAGGCTAGAAATTCCATGGCTCCACATAGGTCCATATGCAATAATTGCAAGGATGATGAAGTACTGGGGTTTTGCTTAAGTGGATGATTAGTCCGTTTTAGCTTACCCATCGCACATGATGCTTATCATATTGAAAGCTTGGAATACCATCAACTAAGTCTTTAGAGACCAGTCGATTAATACCCTTGTAATTCAGGTGTGACATGCGGTGATGCCATAACCATAAATTCTCCTTCGTTGACTGAGTAGCCAAACACATGGTTTCATGTGATGGTGCATCATTGAGGTCAATAGTATAAGTGAAGCACAACGTTTACCGACAAGGAGATCGTTTCCATCGGTGGATTGCACCGAGCATTGACGACATTCAAACAAAACCTTGAGATTTCTGTCACAAAATTGGCTGACACTAAATAAACTGCACCCCAAACCCTCAACATATGAGACCCGTTTTATCATTATGCCATTTTTGACAAAATCTCCATAACCCGTTATTGCTGCAATTTCATCATTTCCAAAAGTAACCGTTCCTAGGAATTTGTCAACGAAATTGACAAGCAAGGATTTATCGCCCGTCATGTGTCGAGAACAACTGAAATCGATATACCAAACACAGACATCGAAACCCTGTAAATGTTAATTTCCTAGAGTTTAGGTACCCAAAGTTTCTTGGGTCCTCTACGGTTAGTACCAACAATAAACTTTGGATAAACAACGAGATAATCACGTAAAGTAATATGCAATTTAGACAATAAAGCATCATTTAAAACCACATTACATGAAGCATCATACGCAATATCAAGTTTTACATCGTTATCAGAAGTCTTAACACACAACTTATTCCAAACAGATGTTTTTTTCATAGACGAAAATTGAAAAACGTGAGATGATTTCCTAGGTCGACTAGCAGATTGCTTTGGTTTGGTTGCTACTTTCTTAGTCGTGAACTTAGGAACCCATACAGACTTGTAAGTCAAATTTGGATTATGACCTGTGACACGAAAAACACCTCTATTAGTTAGACGTCCAAATTTTTTAGTTGACACATGAGATGATTGATTTTGCAAAATTTCTAATTTGATTTTACGTTCCTTTGTATCATACTCACTCAAATCAGGTTTAGGACTCGTGTGTTGTGTAGACTTGACTAATTTTGTTAAAAGACTCTCCTTTGATTTATTTGACATAGGAATCATAGGAATCTTTTCAGTTAACACAGAACCATTTTGAGAATGAACTTTCTTGACAACAAATTGCGTTGAAGGTGCAAATTTTGAAACACATTTACCAAAGTGAGAACGTAGTGGGTTTTTAAGAATAGTGATGGGTTTTGCATCCTTAGATGTTGTTATTCCCATCCTCATCTTAGTAATCCCACCAACACATTCAGACACATTGGTTTCAACAGAAGATGATTGCTTAAATGTGTTAGCCTGTTTCATTTGAATTATTTTGTGTTTTAAGCTTTTAATCTCAAGACATAATTCCTCAGCAGAAACTATCACTTCACCCTCATTAAAGTCATAAGTACACTCTTTCTTAGGAAGTGGAGGCAATTTATCACACAAAGCAAACATTTGTTCTAATGATTGACACTTAAGTTGTAAATCAACATTCTCCTTTTCTAGTCTATCTACCTTACGACTTAAAATGTGTAAAGCAGGTACGCTAGCATAAAATTCATTCAAAGGATCAATTGTTGCATCAAAGTCTATCAAGTTTTCAATAGTTGGTTCATCTCGAGGTTCTACCTTTACATCTAAAGCAGGTTGACCTAGAGATTCTGTCTCAAAGAAGACAGTTAGTTCATGTGCTAGGTCTTCACAGAAAACATCATCAGAACATGCAGGTAAGGCCAGTAGAATTGGTTTCACATCAAATGTTGGTTCATCAAACAACTTATCTATGGAAATAATGCTAGAACTAGGCTTGTTAAACACTTCATTTTTTTTTTTTTTGGGTAATGGGTTTTACCCGGTAAATGTTATTTCAAAAATAACAAATACAAATAAGAACAACGACCACAAGTGCGCCTTGCGGCCCCTTAAACAACCACAAACCAAGCTAGAACCTACACCACAGGACTAGCAAAACAAAATAAAAACCTACGACACACCTAGAACGAGACATGGACCACTAAAGACTTCCAACTACAGCCAACCCGATTTCATCAGGGCCGTAGGCTTAGATGTATTTTTCTCAGCCATAAACGTGGCCATTTCCTCTTCGTCAGTTTCTATATCGCTCAGGTCATCCACTAGGTTATTATTAAATGCCCCAAATGAATTCTGAACCTTCACTTGCTTGCCATCAATAGCATCATCTTTCTTTGTACCACTTGGGCCTACCTTATTAGTTTGTTGTTTCAAACCCGGTTTTAAAACCGGCCTGTAAACCAACTTTGGTTTCTGTTTGGCCATCGTAAACCCTTCGCCTTGATCCTTGTTATTACCCGCATTTACCCCTTTTTTCTTACGTTTATAGACTTGTTGGAACCCATCTTCCAGAACAGCAATAGTTTCTAGTTCCTTGGGAACAACATTCTTTGGGCATTGCGTGTCAATATGCCCAAACAACTTACTGCCATCACAGCGTGGTGGCCTCCATTCATATTCCACCTTGACCATATCACATGTCTTCACAAGACCATTCTCATCAGGTGTAGCAACCTTAATATTTTCTTTCAAAGCCGAATTTGCAGACACCTCAATAAGAGCTCTAGCATAATTAGGACGTCCCCACGCCTCAGAATACATAGTGCACATGTAACTATCCAACATCATAGGACGTCCTAACGTTGAAGCAATCCTACTCAATCCATCTTCCGTGAACCCTGTTAAAGGCACATCATAAGGCTTGACCTAAATCGGGACCTTATTCAATTCCTCTTTCGTTAATGAGACATCAGGAGTCCACTTGTTAAGAATTATGGGAATAGTTCTAATGGTCCATGGACCACTTTCTAGCACATCCATCATCCCTTTTTTTTGTCATAAACTTGAAAAAATAGAATCCCTTAGAAATCATCATAATGCGTTCGATTCCAAATTTCTTCCAAGCATTTAACACATAATTTTGGACAACAGGAAAAGCAACTCGTTTACCCAAAAAGTAACCATATAGAGTATTCTCATACCTTTTAACATGTAACACCCCGTTTTCTTGTACGTATTGAAAGGTACATACTTAATCATTTGTACGTTTATAACTCGTTAGCTTATGCACATATGTATGAATAAATGTGTAGATATATATATATACATATATGTACACTTGATAATGTGTGCGCCTACAAGTTTATACATGGGCTTTGATAGCGTTAAGTCTTGTGAGACTATTGTTTAAGACTAGGAGAATATAGGGAGCGAATTTGGATTGAACAAATTAAATAAACTCAAAAAGTGTTTAAGTTGGTCGAGCTGTCTAGTTCTAGCCTTAGGCCGCGCCGCGACATTTGGGTCCGTGCCGCGGCATAACAAGCAAATTTGGATCAGAAGTTGGTTTAAGAAGGGTCTAATTTCCCTTTATGTGTCGCGCCGCGATAGTTCTGCTGAACTGGTGTCGGATTTAGCTCATTTTAAATGACTTTAAGGGACAAAATGGTAATTTGACATGTAAATCTGATGGGGGCATTAACTCTCCACCACACATCCATTTATTTCATTTCCTTTTCCTTTTTCTTTCCTATTTCTCTCCCAAAACACAAAACCTACTTAGTTTAATCTTGAGATTTGGAGTTGGAGATTTGTGAATCAAACCTAGGAGCGAGATTTAAAGTTGTTCTCCTTGTTACTAGCTACAAGAAGATAGTCTTGGTAAGTTCTAACTTTATGTTTTAAGTTTTGATTGGGTAATGGCTAGGGTTTGGGTTACTAGAGATTTGTATGACCCATTTGAGAGTAAAATGGGCGAGTTTGTGTTATGTTGTTGTAATGAAACCCTAATAGCCACAATTTAGGGTTTTGGCCTTGTGATTTGAGGTTGTAAGTGTCAATTGGTGTCGTTAGTCATTAATTCACTTTAAGATTTATGAAAGTAGTGTAAATGGGTAAGTTTGACTTGATTGTGAATCTAAGAAATATAAAATGGGTCAAAATGTACTAGTTGACCTAATTAGATGAAATGGGTATGGATTACCCTAAGCTTTGTGTTAATTGAAGTTAATAGACTTTAATTCACTAGTATTAGTGATTAAAGTCGAGTCTTGGCCATTTATGAGCGGTTGTGGGTAGTTGAGTCATTTAATGCAAATTGGGTCATTAAATGCTCAAGTGGAGTATTGTGGTTAATCCCACTAGTTGTGAAATTGAATGTGCACTTAATGATTTAGGTACATTGCGTTGAAGCTCGGAAGTGCTAAATCATCATCCTTGTGATAAGGTGAGTGGAGTAATTATACGTATGTGTATATCATGTATTTATTTGTGGGTGTTATGGTATGAACCATCGAGCCGGTAGTGCCATAACATGTGTGTGATAAGATGTGAAACACGAGCCAGTAGCATCGAGTATGAACCACGAGCCGGTAGCACTATAAAAGAGTATGAATCGAGCGTATGGTGTGAACCACGAGCCGGTAGCACCATAGCGTTATTGGTTAACCATATTGAGATTGTTGATTTGTTTAGCATAATATATATATATATATATATATATATATATATATATATATATATATATATATATATATATATATATATATATATATATATATATATATATATATATATATATATATATATATATATATATATATATATGATGATTTGAGTATATGCTAATGAAGTGGCGTGATAATGTACGACTTGTTGGTGTTACGTTTATGTTGACATGTTATTTGAGTTACAAGTTCGTATGAGGTATTTGGTATTGTGATTGCAAATGGATAGGTTATATATATGTATGTATAATTGTTGCACTCACTAAGCATTGTTTACCCTCTCGTTGTTTACCATTTTATAGGTTCCGACTTGGACAAGGGTAAGGGCATACGGTTGGATTAGTTGTCTCCCGTTTGTGTTGACAGGGGATGCTTTTGGGATAGCTTTTGAAGTGGCCGAACGTTTTGGGTAGTTTAGCCCCAAACCATGCTCGAGTGTCGTTTGGATTATAAACTATCATTTGTTGTTGGTCAAAATTGTATCACATTCGTTAATGGCCTTTGTACCTCTTTGTAAACATTAAACTCGTAATATGTTTTGACGAATCGTGTGGAATGGGTTACATATTTAATTGGCGCGTAAATGTGTATTATATTTTAAATAAAAAAAAATTTATCGTACGGAGTACGGGTTGGGTTGTTTCAAATGGTATCAGAGCATGGTCTAAGGGATTTAGGCGACTTGAGATAGCTGCCTAGACTTGGACTTTATTTTGTGAGCGCTTTATGCGGGACTTGTAGGACTTTAGGTCTAATCGGGAATTGTTAGTGTTGGTTTATGTGAACTAACCTTGTGCTAATTGATTTGTGTTGTGTTTAGCAAGCATCGAGCGAGATGGGCGTTGTACTAGCAAATTGATGTGATGTGCTCGCGTAACAATGATTAGCTACCATTGTTACGGGTGCAAATCGTGTCAAACAGGTAATGTACGACAATTTTCGAGCAAGATGGAGTAGTGTGGTGTACATGTATATACTTACATGTTATGTCTTTTCGTTCTTTGTTTAATCCTTTCCTTTTTATAGAATGAAGACGAGAAACGGACACGATAATGATAACGGTGGTATGAGTGAGGATGTTGAACTCACGGCCAAGGTTGAGGCCATCTTTAAAAAGTTAAAGAAGGATTTTCTTGACGATGTCCGAAAGGTCTTCCAAGAGTCGGTCGATGGACAAGTGACCGAAATGATCAACGATCGAATGAAAGCCTCAATAGAGGAGGCTTTAGAGGCTAGAAACATTTATCCTCGTGGTGAAGGAGGTGAAGGAAGATGGGATTTCCACTACAAAAACTTCAAGGATACTCAACCTCCGATGTTTAATGGGGTGAGGGATCCATTGAAAAGCACTTGTTGGATTTCCGATATCGAGGGAGCTTTCCGTACCGCGAAATGTCCTCCCAAGAAGAAGACGAGGTATGGGTCTAGCATGTTACGTGAAGAAGGTAAGTTATGGTGGGACGATAAAATCAAATTGTATGGTGAAGAGCAATGCATGAGCTTGACATGGGAGGAGTTTAAGAAGGAATTCTTCCAATAATACTGAACTTCTTCCGACCTTGATAGAATCCGGGACGAGTTGCATCATTTGCAACAAGGTTCTATGGACTTGGTTACTCTCAAGTCTACCTTTTTTGGCAAAGACTCGTTTTTGCCCGGAATATGTTGGTGACGATCACAAGCTAATGAAAGATTTCTACCGTACCTTGAACGATAAGTTAAAGGGTAAGATTAGTCAGGGAATGTCTAAGACTTTTGAAGAGCTATTCGAGTTGGCTCGAGGTTTTGAACCGGAGGTTCCGAGGAAGAGTGATTTCGCTTTTTCAAAACGAAAGTTTGAAGGTTCGAGTCATTCGAATTTTTCAAATAAAAAGAACAAGAACAAAAGGGGTTCCGAAAGTGTCAATAGTGTGAAGAAGGGCGCTACCGGCAGTTTTGGGAACTTTGTCCCTACTTGCTACAATTGTGGGGTACGTGGACATATGGCTCGAGATTGTCCTAAGCCAAATTCAACAACCAAGCTCACTTGTTTTAATTGCAATAAAGAAGGACACCGAAAGTAAGAGTGTCCCGATTTGAACAACGATAATGTTAAAAGGCTAGAGAAGGCAGCGGGTACGGCTCAAGGGCGAAACTATTTGATGACTAACGACGAAGCCAAGCAATTCAACGAAGTTGTCTCAGGTACTTTCTAGGTTAATTCCAATCCGGCAAGGATTCTTTTTGATAGCGGTGCAAATTTGTCGTTTGTGTCTCCAAAATTTATGCCTAAACTTGATAGACCGTTAGCTAAGTTAAGTCGTCCGGTAGAAGTCGAAATAGCGGACGGCAAGACGGTGCTAGTGGTTGATGTGTGTAAGAATTGTGATGTCGTTTTTGGTGCCAAAAACTTTAAAATTGATCTCATCCCTATGACTTTGGGCGATTTTGATATCGTTGTTGGTATGGATTGGCTCAATCGAAATAGAGCCGATATTGCATGACATGAAAAGTTTATACGTGTGAAGACCCCAAGTGGGGGAGAGTTGATTATTCATGGCGATAGACGAAGAAGATTTGTGCCGATATGTTCTTTTGCACGGGCACGTCGTTTTCTTGTTAGTGGTGGCATGGCTTTTCTTGCCCATGTTGTTGATACTCGTGACGAGCCACCACCTATTCGTGAAATTTCGGTGGTTAGTGAATTCGAAGACGTTTTTCCTGACGAGTTACCGGGTGTTCTGGCGGAAAGACAAGTTGAATTTCGTTTTGAGTTAGTTCCGGGAGCTACTCCCATTGCTAAAACTCCTTATCGTTTAGCACCAACGGAAATGCAAGAGTTGTTATATCAAACCCAAGAGTTGCTTAAGAAGGGTTTTATTCGACCGAGTGCTTCGCCGTGGGGTGCTCCGGTTTTATTCGTGAAAACGAAGGATGGTAGTATGCGGATGTGCATCGATTACCGGGAGTTGAACAAAGTGACGATCAAGAATCGTTATCCATTGCCTCGGATTGATGATTTGTTTGACCAACTCCAAGGTGCGACGTATTTCTCTAAGATCGACCTACGGACCGGCTATCACCAAATGCGGGTCCGTGAGGAAGATATTGAGAAAACGGCTTTTCGAACGCGTTATGGGCATTTTGAGTTCGTAGTTATGCCTTTTGGTCTTACGAATGCACCGGCGGCATTCATGGATCTTATGAACCGAGTGTGCCAACCTATGTTGGACAAGTCGGTGATTGTGTTCATTGACGACATACTAGTCTACTCGAAGAGTATGAACGAACATGAACGTCATTTGCGTGAAGTTTTGAAGATGTTACGAAAGGAGAAGTTGTATGCTAAGTTCTCCAAATGTGAATTTTGGCTAAGGGAAGTTCAATTCCTTGGTCATATTGTGAACAAGGAGGGTATTCAAGTGGATCCGGGGAAGATTGAGACGGTAAAGAGTTGGGGACGACCGACTACGCCTACGGAAATCCGAAGT